>NC_134702.1:118641281-119243781 GCF_043290135.1 Rhipicephalus microplus
TGAATGTACCATTTGTCGTTTCTCGTAACGAATGTTGACTGAAAATAAAAGTTCAGAAGTTTAAGAAAGCTATCCATTTTGATTCTTTGCTCAGCAGCGGTGGTCTAGTGGCTGAGGTACTCGGCGGCCGACCCGCAGGTCGTGGAATGAAATTGACGCTTCGGCGGCTGCATTTCCGATGGGGGCGGTAATGTTTTAGGCCCCTGTACTCAAATTTGAGTGCACGTTAAAGAACCCAAGGTAGTCGAAATTTCCGGAGCCCTAACTACAGCGTCCCTCATGATCATATGGTGGTTTTGGGACGTTTAACCTCACATATCAATAAATTATGTCGGTTCCACAATCTCTACAAAAAACATTCTCACCATAGCGCTGGATGCACTTTTTCACCACCTCGCACAAAATGATCTTAGGTAGGAAATAAAATAATTCCTTAACGTCCACAGAAAAAGCTCAAGCACTTTGGGGACACCTATCACGTAGAAAGCCTGAGGCATCCTGGGGTTCTCTTATGACGAATGGTTCTTACGTGGTCAAGGCTGTAATTTGCATTTGTAGATAACTCCGAAGAAGTTTTACCAGGAGTCACACTGCGATACGTTGACGCCAAAGGGACACAGTTTTTGTAGGTCTTGTCCGTAAAGAGTACAGAAAGGCTTGCAACTTTGCACGTCCTCACTGTTAGGGAAAATGTAGTGAGCTCGTTATTTCATACAGCTTCTCAGCTTCTCGCTTCACTTTTGTCGGAGCTACTTTCGGCAGTTCTCTGAAGTTTCCTGATAAGGCTGCTACCACCTTTTTTCAGAGTGGTTTGAGAACCATGACAAATCCTTGTTCCCTGTCAGACTGGAGTAACTTGATGTCGCTTTTTTTTAAGCAGACACAACTTGCCAAATTTTCAAAGTTGTTTCTGTCATGGGTTCCTTGGGAAAACGCTTGACTGCCTGTTAAATGCAGCTCTCGAATTCATCAGCATTTGTTCTGCCGGAAGCTTGGCTGACGCGACTGACCAATTCAGTTTTATGAAGTCTCAGATGGACGCTCTATTTTGGACGGAGTTCTGAAAGGCACTACATGTCATTGGAACTCCTTTCGTTGCCAAGAAAGAACACTTTCTGTCCCTAAAGGGGTATGTTTGGTTTTTTCATTGGAAGTCTAACTACCGAGGACCGCCGAAGGAACTCAGCAGTTTGCGGGGCATCCTGCAGATCATGCCGGAACACTTCCTTCGTTTTCTTAAAGGGACCCTGCTTCAAGTTAATGGCTAGAATACAATCGATCAAGAAATTTACCAGGCTTCAAACCTCTCCTTTTAGCATCTCGCACATTATCTTCATGTGGCCCAAGAAAGTTTCCAGTCCACCCAAAAGGCCAGAAACGTCCTGTGCTGGGTAAGCATTTTTCACGGAAAAAACGCAAAGCCTGGTATTGCACGTTGCCTCCACGATCAAACTTATGCACGCCTGTCTCGAACAGGTTTGTTAGGGAAGGAAAGGAGCCCAATGTACTTGAAATATACTGCAAAAGAGTGGTTACTTGGGCTGGTTTGTACTGCATTTCTGAAAAAAATATACTATATAGCGCGCAAGGACCCTTTCAGAAGGAAGATAGCACAGAGAGTTAGGACAGAGCACACACTTACAACCAATTTTTGCACAGATGGCGGAATTATATATACAGTTCTGAGGGCGAGGAGATCACACCCAGAAAAAATCACAAATGATGGCGCATGCACTGGATCACCTTATTTCAATATTAAACTGGCAACTTGACTGAAAAGATACTTTTATTCAATATCCAAACCACAGATTGACGGAGAACCTACACAGTCAGTTTCTGCTTTGCGAATCGAAAAAGCTTCATATATTTCGCGTGCACTCTTGTCCTCATGTCTTGCAATTACTTGGCATTAACGAAACTTCGGGGGGCACCCACAATTTGTGCCGAGAGTCACTAAGTGGCTGCCCACTGATTCGCGCACCAGATTTTCGTGCTCCCTAAGGTGATCGTTCACACAGCGTCCCGTCTCACTGGTGTAGTATCGACCAAATGATGAATAATGCAGGTACACAACGCCTACGATACATTCAACAAACATCTTTGCGTGCTTTTTATTGCACCCAACACTTGAAGATCGTTCGTAGTTAAATCTTTTACAAAGAGAGCTTAGCTTGTTTTTGGCGTGAAGACAACCTTTACCCCAGTTTTTTCAATGATTCTTTTTAAGCAGTCCGAAACTTTCTGCACATAAAGAATGGCAAACATTTTCGACTTTGGCTAGTTCACAGACGCGTGCCGTGCATTCTTGCCCTGCTTCAATGCAATCAAAAGTGATTGTGCTATGCCCGTTAGCAAGTGGTCAGGAAAGAATGCTTTCTTAAGTCTGTTAACATAGTTGCCGAAACCGCTATGTACCTGGTAATGTCAAGACCTTGACAATGATGCCATCATACATGCTTTGGCAGTTCGTTGCTTAGGAGTCTTGGAGTGTGAAGAAATAATGGGTAACAGGGCTTTCTTGGAGCAGCGTGCGCATGACCAGCACACGTGTTCTGGCAGAATTATGAGCTCTAGGTCTAAAAATTCCAGTCTGTTAATATCAGAGAACTCCGTCGTCACTTGCAGATTAGCCATGTTTTCAAAATTGCTGAAATTTCATCGACATCTGCCTCGTGTTACACTTTTCTGCACTATAAAAGACTAAAATGCTTAACGTAGCGGAATACCTTAACGGTATGTGCCTCGCCGAGCCTCGCTTGTAAGCGTTTGCCATAACGAGCTAATAAATGGTCGACTGGAGCTATACAGGATCCAATACACACGACCTGTCTTTGAATGTACCATTTGTCGTTTCACGTGATTAACGTCGACTGCAAATAAAAGTTGAAAGTTCAAGGAAGCTATCTATGTCGGCTCCACAAAGTTTACAAAAAACATGCTCACTATAGCACTGCATGCACTTTTTCACCTCCTCGCACAAAATGTCCTGAGGTAGGAACTAAAATAAGTCCTTAACGTCCACAGAAAATCACAAGCACTTTGGGGACACCTATCACGTAGAAAATCTGAAACGTCCTGGGGTTTTCTTACGGTCAACGAATGCCCAATGGTCAGCACTGTATTATCACTTGTAGATACTATCTAACAAGTTTTTGCCAGGAGTCACGCTTCGATACGGTGACCTGAAAAGGAAACAGTTTCTTGTGGGTCTTGGCCATGAAGAGCCCGGAGAGACTTGTACCTAGGCATGTTCTCGCCGTCAGGACAAATTTAGTGAGCCCAGCTATTTCCCACAGATTCTCAGCTTCTCGCTTCACTTTTGCTGGAGCTACTTTCAGCAGTTCTCTGAAGTTACCTGATAAGGCTGGTACCACTTTTTCTTCATAGAGTTGTTCATAGAGTACATCGAGCTCTTTTCTCTTCCCTGCCTGTTCGAGACAGGTGTGCATAACTTTGATTGTTATTGCAAGGTGCAAAGCCAGGCCTTACGCATTTCCCTGAATAACTTCTACCTATCATCAGAAGTTTCACGTCTTTTAGGAGGACCGGAACTTTCCTGGGGCCACAAAAAATGATGTGCAATATGCTAAAAGGAAAGTCTTGGAGACAGGTGAGCTTCTTCACCGATTGTCTTCTTGCCATTAATCTGGAGCAGGACCCCTTCAACAAAGCGAAGGACATGTTCTGGCAGAATCTGCGAGAGGCCTCCAAGCTTCTGAGTTTGGTGGTCCTTGGTGGTTAGGCTGCCAAAGAAAAAAAAACAAAATTAGCCGTTTTGGGAAAGAAAGTGGTCGTTCTTGGCAACGAAATAATTTCCAAAGACAACCAAGTTAACTGACTAAGAAAGCTTTTTTTTTCCTAATCACCTGCTTTTGGGCATAGCAGAATCACTTTTGAATGAATTGAAACAGAGCAAGAATGCACGGCACGCATCTCTGGACGCGCCAAAGCCGAAAGTGTTGGCCATTCCTTGTGTGCACAAACTTTCACACTACTTAAAAAGACTTGTTGAAGAAACTTGAATAAAGGCTTCTTCCCGCCAAAAACAAGATGAGCCCCCTTTTGTAAAAGATTTAACTGCGAAGGATCTTTAAGTGTTGGGTGCAATAAGAAGCACGCAAAGATGTTCGTTGAAGGCAGTTTAGGTAATGTGTATTTGATTTATTTTCATGTGGTTGATACTACACCAGTTAGAAGGGGCGCTGTCCTAACGATCACCTTAGGGAGCACGAAAATATGGTTGCCGGATTAGGGGCAGCCACTTGGAAAGTCACTGTGTGAATTGTGGGTGCACTCTGAAGTTCCATAATTCCAAGTAATGGCAAGATGTTAGGAGAAGCGGGCACTTGAAATATATGAAGCTTTTTTGATTGAGAAAGCAAAACTGATTGCGTAAGTGCTCCGTCAGTCAGTCGTTTGAATAATGAATACAAGTATCTTTCCAGTTAAGTTCCAGTTCAAGATTGCAATAAGGTGGTTTGGTGCATGCACCATCATTTGTGCTTTTTACTCTGTGTGATCTCCTTGCCCTCTCAACTGTATATATATTCCCGCCATCTGCGCAACAAAACTCGTTGTAAGTGTGCGCTCTGTCCTATCTTTCTACCCTATCTTCCTTCTGAAACGTTCCCGGTGCATCAAGGAAGTATATTTCTTAAAAAAAGACAAACCGACGTGCTCGTTCCGAACTGCAAGCAAGGCACTCTGACACCTAAATAAAGACGCCATGATTCGTTTTTTAGACGAAATACGCGACATTCCAGACACGTTCGCCATCTCTGACCAGTTCATTGAAGACTTGTCCAAGCAATCGACTAAGGTCGCACGGCGGGCTTGCAGGTTATTCATGTTGTTCGAGGTATAGCGCATCCAGGACGGGACAGAGAAGAAAACACAGAAGAAAACACAGCGCCATGTATGAGTTCTGTGTTTTCTTCTCTGTCCCGTCCTGGATGCGCTATACCTCGAACAACAAGTCCGTGCAAAACCAGGCGGCTGTATTTGGCATCAACGCTGACATTTCTTGTGACAGGTGAACTCGGACCCGCAGTCTCCTAAAAACGTACGGCGGCTGTTTTTCGACCACGTCAAGGTGGCACAGGCACCCTTTGCAAAGCCAAGCATGGGATCGTAACCAGTGAGCACGCCCGCCCTCTCCGCCAAAGCCCGTACTGTGTGTGGCCGCGAGAAGTGAAGCCATTCGCAATCAATTGGACAAAATTGGCGAAAGTGGACTCTTGTTTCAACTAAATACAGGACAATTTACGGCACGTAATCACGTGACTATCAAGTAGTGGACATATGTAACAGTTTGCCTTCTGTTTTTTTATCATAGATAAGCAGATCTTTATATTATTCTGAAAAAGTAGGATTGCTCTTTCATCCACAATGAAGCGCTTCTTGGTGAGGATGTACGTGCATTTGTATTTCACCACTTCCAGTTTCTACTTCTGCTCTCTAATTGTACTCCACTGTGTTTCAAGTATATGGTTCGAATAACGCGTTCTATGCTCTACCACTGTTCAAGTTTATAGTTGCATATACTGTGTGCTCCTTATAGATATTTTTTTGAGTTGCTTACAGCGATGTTCTTATTTGTGCTGCATTTCGTGTATTCACTTATTTAACTGCTGTCCTTGTTATTTTCACGTGCCGGGCTATGGGCCTAGTCAGAAAACAGTTACGTCTACTTTCTTTATCCTGATCTCAGTGGCATTCAACTGTAACATGCCAGAATAAAATGTTATATTAGAAATGGTTTGCGATGATACCATTCAGCCTTCGAAAAGCCTTTAGGCAGCACTAGTCGTCATCGTGAAGAAAAAAGATGGATGCCTTTGGCTGTTCGCTGAATATCGCAGACTGAACAAGATAACGAAGAAAAATGTCAGCCCGCTCCCAAGGACAGAGGACGCCCTAGGCCGAGTCTGCCTTGACAAGTAATTCTCGTGCATGGAACTCGAAAGCGGGTATTGACACACTGAAATTGATGAAATGTACAAAAACAGAACGGCTTTCATTACTTAAGGCGGGTTATTTGAGGTTATGTCACGCCATTTGGCCTTTGTACCGCATCGGCAAAGTTTCAACGAGTGATGAACACGATGTTGGCAGGCCTGAAGTGGCAAACCTCCCTTGTGCATCCTGACCACGTTGTAGTTTTTGCGGCAACACTTGATGAACATCTGCGCAGACTGAAAGTTGTACTTTGTGCCATCCAGTCTTCAGGTCTCACACAAAATGTCGAGAAGAGCCGTTTCGCATACCAGGAACTGTTATTTATTGGCTACATCATCGTCAATGGTGGTGTACGACTTGATCTCCAGAAGACTACAGCTATAAAGCATTTTCCGTGCCCGACTTACAAAATAGGCATATGAAGGTTTCATTGCTTGTGCGCTTAAAGCAGAGGGTTAGTGAGAAACTTTTCATGCCTAAGTGACGCTTTGGACGAGTTGACAAAGGCTGGTGCATATTCTCACTTGGAAGCGCCGCGAGAAGCCTTTAGAGAACTCTAGCGCCGCGTACAGTCCCCTCCCATCCTTTCACACATTGATGACATGACGAAATAGAAATTCATACCAGCGCAGGCAATATGGTCATAAATGCAGTCCTCAGTAAGAGATACGACGCGTTTGCGAAAGTGATCGCATATGTTAGTCGTTCACTATAAAAGTTGGAGATCAATTATTCAACTACTGAGGAGGAATGCCTAACAATAATCTAGGCGATGCCTTAATTCCGACCATATATCTACGGCTGGCCGTTCAAGGTTGTGAGCGGCCATCACGCCCACTGCTGGCTTGCTATTTTGAAAGACTCCTTTGGTTGCCTCGCTCGATGTCGCTCTATGGGGTCTTCGTATCTAGGAATTCGATGTCACCGTAACATACAAACTGTGAGAAACCATTCGGACGCAGACTGCTTGCCGAGGGCCCCTGTCGATGACCCCCGAAGAATTAGGACGACAATGACAGATTCCACAGGCCTATAGGCAGCAGCGCATTCGCGCCACACCACTTACACTCTGAGCTAAAGCATCTTCATGAATACCTGGAAGGCAGAACTTCATCCGTTTCCAGAACTTCATACTGCGCCTGTTTAGCAGGGACTCTCGTCCTTTTGTCTACAAAAGGGCATCTTAATAAAGAAGAACTTTGCACCTAACAAGACTTCTTATCTCATTGTCGTTCTCAGAAACCTTCGAGAACAGGCACTACGGGCTTCCCACGTTGAACGGACAGCCGGGCACCTTAGATATTCGCACACTCTTTTTCGAATACAAAAGAAATACTACTGGCCTCGACTACCTGCGGAAGTTGTAGTGGTACGTAAAGAACTGCCGTGTATGCCAAAGCAGAAACAAGCGCCCGATCAGAGCAGCTGGATTGCTGAACCTCATACTACGCCCAATCGAGCCTTTCAAAAGGATTCAACTGGACCTTCTGGGCCCCTTTGCGACCTTAAGTTCGGGCAATAGAATGGCCATCGTAGACACTGACAACGTGATCTGTTAGGCCTAAGCAAAATCCCTACCGAACAATACAGCACAGGAGGTTGCAAAGTTATTTGTTAATTGCATCTTGTTGCTACATGGAGCACCCAAGGTTTTAATCGTGGCCCAAACAACAGCGTTCACGGTGTAGCTGCTGCGAGCTATTCAACACCACATTCAAACTAGCCTTCGGAGCCCCGCCATGGTGGTACGTCTAGGGGCTATGGCACTCAGCTGCTGACCTGCACATCACGGGATGAAACTCCGGCTGTGGTGGCCGCATTTTCAATTTAGCCGAAAACGCTGAGGCCTGTGTGCTCAGTTTTATGTGCACATTAAAGAACCCCAGGTGGTCAAATTTTACGGAGCCCTCCACTACGATGGCTCTCATAAACATATCGTGGCTTTTGGACTTCTAACGCCACTTATCTAACCACCCTCCCGAAGACGACTGCGTATCATCTAGGAGAAACGGCCTCGAGGAACGACAAAGGTAAATAAATGATCGCTCGCCTGCTTGCCATGTATGCCAATGCAAAACACTGAAACTGGGACAGCCTCCTCCCATACGCCGTATTTGCCTACTACATTGCAACACAGAAGACTTCGGGGATGACACCCTTTATCCTCGTCTATGGCAGGGAGGCAGCAACAACGCTAGTTACTATGCTTTCAGATTTCATAGAAGAAAACTACGACATCACCGCATATCTTCAACGCGCAAAAAAAGTCACAGCTTTGCTACAAAGGCGAAGCAATGAACGCGATAGCAACGATTTGAAAGGTCACGCGCAGAATGGAAAGCAGATCAAAAGAAGCCCCGCGTTTCTAGCGGACTAATTACGCACAAAACGTACTCAGAGGTACGGCTGCACGTGAATAAGCATCTCATTTGTTACTTCGCTGAGTCTGAAAAGCGCGCGCTTTTCGCGAACGGGGAGTGCATTGATTGCAGTGGCCTTTGTGTGCCTGGTAACTACTGCAGAGGCGTTCACGTAAAGCCCGAGGCCAGGCAAGGCGTGCGAGCTTTTCCTCTTCACCACCACTAGATAAGGGCGCGCGAAGAAGCGTCGCTCTTTTACTCTAAGTCGGGCAAAGTACGCGTAGAAGATTTGAGTGGGCGCCACTGCACGATATGGCGAAACGCGCTCATTGGTCCATATTTCTGGTAATGCCAACAACACGGCAGTGGTAAATGGCAGATAGAAATAGCTTGAGGCTTGAACGGTGAAGTATGTTCTAAGGGGTGGCTGAGTGGTTAACGGCTTGCTTTCACGTTCGATTTCGCGCCGGAGTGCTTTTTTCTGTATTTTTTCTATCTTGCGATTTCATATATATATATATATTTATATATATATATATATATATATATATATATATATTTATATATATACATATATATATATATATATATATATATATATATGTATATATATGTATACATATATTTAGGTATACAAATACGGTGCATGACATCGACGCTGACGCCAGCGGCAAAATCCAGCTGAGAGTGTCCGTATAAATGCTATTGTAATAAAAGCACGACAACTTGCACGCCTGTGGAATAAGGAGCAACAATGCACCTATGCTTGGCGTTATATTTGGTTCTGCCACTACACGTAATAACAAACTGTTGAACGTGTGTGGATTTAGACGCATACTCGGCACCGAGGACTCAGCAACAAAATATTGTGCCGCTAATTTGGACCTTACAAGCTCATAGGTCTTGTTAGTGAACTGGATTATGAAGTTGCCCCTGATGGGACTTCACCGCAAAGGCTTCGCACTCGCCCAGAACATGCGCATGTCGTGCGCCTGAAACACTATTACACGCGACAGAATGTCTTACTGCTTACCATGTCAATTGTCAGCTTTGATCTTAATTTAGTTTTCATGCGTTTTCATATCAGACGCCGTTCTCGATTTTAAACGCGAATCCTTTTTTAAGCATTCGGTAAATGCCTATTTAGGAATGCAGTAATGCCACTATAAATTTCCATCTTTATCTCTTTACTTTCAACACGTGTATCGACAGTGCATCATGGATAATCAACTTATGGTGGATCTGCGTCTTACTTATAACGCCCCTCACCGATAAAGCGGGGGCACCAGTTGGAACCGGGGTATAGTTTTTCCACCGTTGGTACTGCTGTTCTGCTGTGTCTTTCGGGCGTAGGTCTGCCTACTGAAATAAATAGTTGTTTTGGCTTGCCCCGCATCCTGCCTCGCGCGTCCCTTCAGTGCTGCGCATGTGTGTCAATATAAGGGCCCCCTAGTCCTTCGGAACTTGTATTCAATAAAGCAGCTTTTTTTCTACTATAGAATGATGTCACTTCAAGCGGCTACTTTGGTACCTTTAGGTAATCTTGCTGTTCTCTAGGCTGTAGTTTTAATCAGCACATTTAGGGTTACTATGTCATTCTGCCATTTTTCTGAAGACTCGACGCGGGGTTTACTCGAAACAATATGCACCTTTCTGCCTAATGACGCGATGTGGGAAAATTAGTGGAAACATGAAATAAACGTAGTCCTGTGCCACACGAACTGATGACAGCACTTACACAAAGTAAGCTGCGTTTACCGAGCAGACCTCTGCTGACAGCTCTCTGTCAAGCACCGACGATGGTAATGTGCTTCATTCCACCAATGCACACACTCCAGTATTGTTCATTTCACTTAAACTGATAGACTATATATAGTCAATAACGCAAATTTCATTTGTGGCAAATGGGCGAAACCCTAATTGTTCACAGAGCATCAGCTGCGCGCGAAAGTTGGCTCCAACTATTCCCGAATCTTCGGAGTTAGAATGTCCAGCTACGCTTTTTGCCGGGTTGTTCAGACGCACCGATATCTCCTACATTGCACTCTTGTGATGTAAGTTTCGATGGTTCGAAACGTTCATAATCGAAACTTGCAACAAGGCTTCCGGAGTAAAAGTGGAGGTTCGGCAGTTGCATCAAATGCATGTGCCGAGAAGACTTTTATATATCGTTAGAAGGGTTTTCATATACCCATGAATAGTTCGCACAAGAAATATTAGGGTTATCGTACCTCTCTGCACATATGTAAATACAACGAACACGTAAGTACAACGAACACGTAAATTGGCGCTATCAAATTTTGACTAGCTTACGCTTGAACCAATGGTATGATTGATTTTGCACTTCTCTTCATCTTCGTTGCATTTGCAACGCACCTATCATTGCCCGTTCTTCATGATGGTGTACTAGCTCTCAGGTGAAAGCTGCCTCTTTCCGAGAAAGACAGCCCAATCATAATTGAATTTTTGGTTTATTCTAACTACAAAGTGGTGATCTAAGCGTGTTTTTCCTACAAAATATTGCACATGGATTCAAAATTAGTCTACATGTTTTGAAAACTGCTTATCTTACTTCATCGGCGTGTCTTGACCATAAACTCTCGGTCTGACGGACTTTTCGTTGCAGGTAGTCGGGCATGAGTTTATGCACTCTTTGGGCGTACAAGCTATTCAGCGTGCAACATGGGCCACGAAAGATTTTTTAGGAAACTACACTGAAAAAGTGCTCTGCCTGCGGAGGTCCCACCAGTCTGTCGTGAGTAGACATATATTTCACCACACAATACTGCTTCTCGCAAACACATGCGAAGAATTATATATATATATATATCCTCTTTGACTTTTGTTTTTGTTCTTTGTGCTTTTTCCTGAAGGGAAATTCGTGTTGTTGCTTGAAGCCCCTCCTTGTCATTTGTGCAACCACTGTTATTAGTTTCGATGTTATAACTTGCCTTGTATTGTTATTAGTTATTAGTTGCTCTGTATTATGGCAGAAGTATCATCCACTAGCATACTTTCTATGTACCCGCCCCCTTACTCTATGCCTTGTAATGGGGCAAGTAAGGTAATTTTAAATAAATAAAATATACACACCTTATATATATATATATATATATATATATATATATATATATATATATATATATATATATATATATATATATAGATATATATATATATATATATATATATATTTATTCATTTATTTATTTATTTATTTATTTATAGGCAGGCGTGGTGGTTGAGTGGCCGTAGCGTTGCATATAGTCCAGTAGATCCTCCGTGAGCGGTCACAACGTGGTTTATTGCGACGTTTTGGCCTAGAGTCTGGCCTTCATCAACTGCTTATGAAGCGACCACCACGAGAAGACCCACAATGAACAAACCTCTGCTTTACTTACATCACAAACTTCCCCAATGTAAACAAAATCTTTATACGACATTACAACATTCTGAAACAAAGTGAACGTCTGAAACGCGCATTCCCATCCGCTCCAGGCGTCGTTTACCGACGACCACGTAACCTCAAAGACAACCTTGTCCCCTCCCAAATTAACACATCACCCCCCAATAATTCATGTCGCCCTTGTTTAAAGCCACGATGTCTTGTATGTAAGGCGATGCGAGAAACAGACAAAGCAACCAGCACGCAATCCAAGTTTTCGATTAACATACGAGGAAACCTAACATGCGATTCCTCTAATGTGGTATGTCTAATCGAATGCAACGTTTGTGGTATGCAATACATCGGACAAAAAGAAACACCATTTGGGATTCGCTTCAATAATCACAGAGCCCATGCGAAATCAGCCCCAAGTCTACCTCTATCAAAACATGTCAATCTTCCCGACCATGCATTCGACAAATTATGAGTAACGCTCGTAGAGACGGGATTTAAATCAAATCGAGAACGTGAACAACAAGAGTCATACCTTATCCACCGATTTAACACCCTCGATAGAGAAATAAATGAGAGTGCTGGTACACTTGCAGCAATTAAAGCATTTGAAAGCAATAACGGCAACAATGAAAATAGTAACTGAGTTCACGGCACTGCAGCTGCGAAGGGCACTGGACTACCCAAAACAATTCCAAGTGTAACTACTCTTCTTAAATGCAGCTGTCGTCTGTTTTCTGTTTTATTTTACTACCCAATCAATTGTGCCATGCATGACATGCCCAACAGCAACCCTGTGCACAGCCGGGAGGCCCCCACTACACTCGTAATCCATAAGCGGGCAAGGAATTCGCATTGCGCCCGCTTGCCAGCCTCAACCGCAATACGGGGCACCCCTCTTTTTACGACGAAATGTTGACAGGGCGCCGAGTAGTTAAAGGCTTAGAACTTCCTAAAACGCCCGCTTACCAGCCTCTGCCACAATACGCGGCACCCCTCCTTCTACGAAGAATTGTTTACGGAACTACGAGTAGTTAAACGCTTAGGACTTCCTAAAAAAGAGTACCTAAAGGCTTAGGACTTCCTAAAAAAGCTCTTTTTTGCCCCACACCGAACCGCCAGTGCCAGGAGGCGCCGTCTGATCGGGAGGAATGCGTTAGTGAAAGGAAACATACACAGACCGCTGACATTAGAAAGGTGAAGGGGAGAAGAGGGAGAGAGATGAAGGGGGAAGTGGAGGAAAGAGTAGAGGGGGAAGTGGAAGGAAGAGTGGAAGGGGGGCGCCCGAGGGGAGTCTACCGTATATTATGTTTCTCTTCTTCTTCTCTTTTTTTAATTTTCTTTTCTTTTCCTTTTTTCTTCTTTCTTTTTTTTCTTTTCTGTCTTTTTTCCTCTTTCCTTTCCCTCTGATTTGAGATTGTATAAAGCTGAGCACCAACAAACTGTATCTTTAATCCTGATGAAGGCCAGACTCTAGGCCGAAACGTCGAAATAAACCACGTTGTGACCGCTCACGGAGGATCTACTTGACTGTATATATATATATATATATATATATATATATATATATATATATATATATATATATATATATATATATATATATATATATATATATATATATATATATTCCAACAGACAGTAATGCCAAGGAATGTACAGGGGAAGTCATTAGAACCATTGGAATGTAAATAAGAAGAAAGAAAAGTTGATGAAAAAATAACCAACCGTGAGCAGGAATCGAACCTACGACCTTAGAATAACGCGTTCGGTGCTATTTGAAGGTCGTAGGTTCGATTACTGCTCACGGCTGGTTGTTTTTATCCACTTTTCTTTCTTCTTATTTACATTCGATTGGTTCTAATCACTTCCCCTGTACATTCCTTGGCATTACTGTCTGTTGGATCTCATAAATATTGCGTTAAAACACGGAAAGACGAGCCCTTAGGTATACACTTTTTTACCTTATATATTGCTACGGGGTGCCACAAATGAACACTGTAGAAAAGAGGACGATGTTAAGGGCGAGCTCGTGCAGACCGGGCTTCATATTGTATGCCTGCCTGTTTACCAGAAGTAAAGGCATTTTTCAGACGCCTTCTCCCCGTAACATTTTGGTGGAGAGTGCGGGGCTTCCCACAGTCAACACCACGACGTTCTTTGGCTGCCTGTGCGATGCCTGACTACCCCAACCGTGCTTCGTCCAAATACGCAGCAACCAACAGCACTGCATCCAGCTGCTACTAACCGCACCGTCGTCCTGACTCAACCGCGTGACCCAAGCACATTTTCGGGCACTGACAGTACTGACGTGGAGGAATGGCTTCAGCTGTACGAAAGGGTGAGCGCCCTATACAACTGGGATCCGGCGCTCATGTTGGCCAATAATATTTTCTACCTTGATGGTACAGCTAAAGTTTGGTTTTCCAACCACGAGGAAGATATCACGAGTTGGGACATCTGTAAGCAGAAACTCATCGATCTCTTCGGCAAGCCCATCGGGCGTCGTCGTGCTGCGCAGAAAGAACTAGCGTCCCGACTCCAGTCCGGCACCGAGTCGTACGTCACATACATACAACATGTGCTCGCCCTCTGCCGGAAGGTTGATGACAAGATGCCGGAATCCGAAAAGGTCGCGCACATCCTCAAAGGAATGCCTTCAATCTCCTCGTATTTCGAAACTCATTGACCGTAGACGACGTTATTAATGAATGCCGACACTTCAAAGACGCGAAAAGTCGCCGTATCACTCCACACTTTTCGTGTCTTCCCAACACGGCTGCAACATCAACCTGCGAGGACGCCCGTTTGGCACCACCCCTGCTGCTTCCGACAATATCATGCGCGTCGTGCGCCACAAAATCGAGGCAGCATCTCCCCTGTCTGACCAAGTCCAGGCCCCTGACGACTCTCGCGCCACGATTTCTTTGATCAAGAGTGTCGTACGCCAGGAACTGGCCAACGCCGGACTTCAGACGCTATGCCCCGTAAACCAACCTGACTACCGACTGCCCCGTACACCTAGTATGTCCCGCGGACCGAACAACCGCCCACATTACCGGAACCCGGCAGAATGGCGAACTTCCGATGACAGGCCGATCTGCTTCAACTGTGGACGAGTCGGCCATATTTCACGTCATTGCCGCACTTCCTGGGGTTGGCAGCCATGGTCGCATTATTCCAACACCCGACGCCCACCTGCTGGCTCTCGAATGCCGATCTACACGGCACAAGGTGATGCTTCGCCATTCAGGCCCGCCCAACCAAGCCGCTCCCCGTCGCCATCTGGACGTATGTCCCACTCAACTAAGTGACGTCGCTCCCCCCACCCTCCTACCACCAGTCCTCGGAAAACTGACGGGCGCAGCTCCTTGAGGTGAGCCTGCTTCGACGACCCGACCAGAAATTCCTCTACACACGATACCCGGACACAACAACTTGATAAAAGTAAGTGTTGACGGTACTTCTGTGGCAGCACTCATTATTACCGGCGCTCACATAACAGTCATGCACTCCAGCCTTTGTGCTCGACTCAAGAAATTGCTCACTCCTGCTCCGAACACTCTTGTCCGAGTAGCTGATGGTGCAACACCAGCGGTCACAGGGATGTGTGCCGCCCATGTCACTGTTGCTGGACGTCATACCACTGTTCTGCTTTACGTACTGGACCACTGCCCACATGACATCATTTTGGGACTCGATTTTCTGTCGAAGCATTCCGCCCTAATTGACTGTTCTGCTGGTGTTGTTCAGCTCGTCCTACCACAGGCCGTTGACCTTCCTAATCTTGCGCCGCCAAAGCTATGCTCCGCCGACTGTGTTCGCCTATCTTGTCGAGCTGTGACGTATATCGACGTCTCTTCTGATCCACCTGTGGCTGACGGCGATTATGTCATCTCACCTAATCCTACAGTTCTCTGTTCGCTCAATGTTACGTTCCCCCACACCAACTTCACAATGAAGAACAACGTGGCATGTCTCCCTATTGTGAACTTTGGACTTTACTCTGAAGTGCTGCCACAAGGAATATCCCTTGCAACCCTTGCTCCGGCCGGCGACTACCACATATCGGCCTTAACAGAGGATACACCGTCGTCTTCAAGTATTCAGTCGCACAGTACACTAGACTACATAACTGGAATGATTGCCTCTGATCTCCCGGCTGAGCATGTGTCTGCGCTTCGTTACCTTCTTGCGTCGTATCAAGACGTCTTTGATCTCTGCGACCAACCCCTAGGTCGAACGACCGTCGTGTAGCATCGGATCAACACCGGTGATGCAAATCCAGTACATTGGTGACCCTATAGGGTTTCCTCTACCGAGCGCCACGTGATCCAGCAAGAAGTCGACAAGATGCTTGCCCGAGACATCATTGAACCTTCAAGTCCTTGGGCTTCGCCCGTTGTGCTTGTGAGAAAGAAGGATTACAGCTGGCGCTTCTGTGTCGACTACAGAAACCTTAACAAGGTTACAAAAAAGACGTGTATCCTCTGCCGCGGATAGACGACGCTCTTGACTGCCTTAGGGAAGCAAAATATTTCTCTTCCATTGACCTTCGTTCCGGGTACTGGCAGATATCAGTTGATGATTTGGACAGTGAAAAGACGGCATTTATAACTCCCGACGGGCTCTATCAGTTCAAAGTATTGCCATTCGGGTTATGCAATGCCCCGGCTACATTCGAACGAATGATCGACGCTCTTCTTCACAGTTTCAAGTGGTCAATCTGCTTATGCTACCTTGATGACGTCATCGTTTTTTCGCCAACTTTTGAAACTCACCTCGAGCGTCTCTCAACAATTCTTTCGGTTTTCCGCAAAGCAGGGCTCCAACTGAACTCGTTGAAATGTCACTTCGGCCGCCGGCATCTCACTGTCCTTGGACACCTTGTCGATTCTTCTGGTGTTCATCCCGATACTGAGAAAATCGGCGCCGTCAAAGATTTCCCTGTGCTGACCTCTGTGAACGATGTTCGAAGCTTTGTGGGCCTTAGTTCTTACTTTCGTAGATTTGTGCGGATTTTTGCTGACGTCGCACGCCCGCTCACGAAACTACTAAAAAAAATGTGACTTTTGTGTGGGGACCTTAACAAACCGGAGCATTTGTTGAACTGACGAGTAGACTTACGACGCCACCGATTCTCGGCCACTTTGATATATGCGCTCCAACAGAAGTGCGTACCGACGCCAGCGTCCACGGAATCGGAGCCGTTTTGCCACAACGACAGCATGGCTGCGAGCGCGTTATTGCATACGCTAGCCGTCTTTTATCGCCAGCAGAGCGAAATTACTCCATCACAGAATGCGAATGCCTCGCACTCGTCTGGGCAGTGGCTAAAGTTCGGCCATATTTGTATGAACGCCATTTCGCGGTTGTCACTGATCACCACACCTTATGCTGGTTGTCGTCCTCAAAAGATCCTAGTGGACGTCTCGGCCGGTGGGCTCTACGACTACAGGAATATTCCTACACAGTTATCTACAAATCAGGTCGCCGCCATGAGGATGCTGATTGCTTGTCGCGTCATCCAGTAGACCCAGCAGACCTTTCTGAGAGCGATGAGTCTACTTGAGTTTTGGCACTGTCCGCGTTTAGTAACATCGGAGATCAGCAACGCCGTGATCAACACCTCAGAGATATGATCCTTCGGCTTAGTGGTCCCACAACTCCTCCGTCTCTCCGTATGTTCCTGCTCCAAGATGGCGCCTTATATCGCTACAGCATGCATCCTGACGGACCTGAGCTGCTGTTGGTCATACCACAACATATGCGTCAGACTGTCCTTGCACAGTTGCATGATATTCCGACAGCTGGTCACCTGGGAGCTTCAAGAACTTATGACCGCGTTCGACATCGCTTCTTTTGGCCCGGTATTTACCGATTCGTCTGCCATTACGTCGCCTCATGCAAATCCTGTCAACACCGCAAAAAAACCAGCAACCCTTCCAGCGGGACGCCTTCAGCCCATTTAGATCCCATCCGAACCATTTTATAAAGTAGGTGTTGACTTACTAAGACCGTTCCTTTTATCGGCCAGCGGAAACAAGTGGACAGCAGTCGCCACGGATTACACCACTCGGTATACCATCACACGGGCCTTTCCTACCAGTTGTGCGACCGACGTCGCTAACTTTCTTCTAGAAGACGTCATATTACACCACGGCGCTCCTCGGCAACTGCTTACCGATCGAGGTCGCTACTTTTATCACAAGTCATTCAAGACATATTACACTCTTGCGCTACACAGCACAAGTTCACAACGGCGTATCATCCTCAAACCAACGGGCTCACGGAGCGGCTAAATAGAACCATCACGGACATGCTCGCCATGTACGTTTCTTCCGACCATCGTGACTGGGACTCCGCCCTTCCATTTGTAACATTTGCCAATAATACGTCTCGGCATAACACTGCAGGTTTCTCGCCATTTTTCCTCCTGTACTGACGAGAACCTACGTTGCCTTTGGACACGCTCCTTCCTCCCGTTAGCCACACGTCAGAATATGCCCGCGATGTGATTTCTAGAGCTATAGAGGCACCTGAGATTGCTCGCTGGCGTCTGAGCGATTCGCAGGAACGACAACGACAGGTCTACAACGCGTGCAATCGTGATGTTAACTTCAGTCAAGGTGACACAGTCCTTCTCTAGACGCCGTCGCGGCGAGTTGGCCTGTGCGAAAAGCGGACTTCACCCTACTCGGGTCCGTACCGTGTGGTGTGCCAAGTCACCGACGTGACATATAAAACAGAACCTCTTAACGCCACCAGCGCGCGATCAAGTTCTGACGTTGTTCATGTCACTTGGCTGAAACGATATTACTCAGACCAACCAAGCACCGAGACGGTGCCTTCGCCGCCGGGGGTCATGCTACGGGATGCTACAAATGAACATTGTAGAAAAGAGGACGATGTTTAAGGCGAGCTCATGCAGACCGTGCTCCATATTGTATGCCTGCCTGTTTACCAGAAGTAAAGACATTTTTCAGACGCCTTCTCCCCGTAACAATATATATATATATATATATATATATATATATATATATATATATATATATATATATATATATATACATTGTGAGCGCTGACTATGTACTTCATCTTCATCTGTATGACCAAACCAATGTAGTGATCATCATCGTATCTCACGCGGGCTGGCTCTCTGGCTCGTGCGTCTGGATTAAAAAAGATAATCTGGTTGCTGCCGTACCGGACGTGGTCTCATAAGTGGTGGAGCGTGCTTTGGTTCCCCCGTCCTCCTGCTCTACCCGTCACCCCTGGAGCTCCGGTCTGGTCGACGGTTGTGCCCTCAAGCAACCGCGATGGCAGAACACAACGCGTCCGCCGCTGCAACCGCTCCTTCTCAACCACTTAGGCTTCACTACACCGTGAGTACCTCTCATCGAAACCCTCCGGTATTTTCCGGCCTTCGCAACGAAGACGTCGAAGAATGGCTGGACAGTTATGATCCAACCAGCGTTTGTAATTATTGGGCCGAGGCACACAACGGCGCTACGTTCATTTTTACCTCAATGGCGTAGCTAAAACCTGGTATTTCATCCACGAGGGCGACTTCTTCAATTGGTCGGCCTTCACGGGGCATCTCCGTCAGGTATTTGGCACGTCTGCAGGATGTTCTGTAGTAGCGAAACAGAAGCTCGCAACCCGCATCCAGGGGGACGACGAATCGTATACGTTCTACATTGAAGATATTCTGGCTCTCTGTCGCCGAGCACAAAATGACATGACGGAGGCCGATCGCATTCGATATCTACTGAAAGGAATCAACTCTGTGGCCTTCAATGCTCTCGTGATCAAGAATCCGACTACCGTCCGGGACGTCATCACTACATCCCAACGCCTGGACGCGCTTCATCCCATGTGCCTTCCACACGCCTCCTGCTACGCTCGCTTTACCAAAGAGCATGAATTGCGGGTCCTTATCCGCACAGTTGTCAGAGAAGAACTTCATGGCTTTATTCCAGGCAACCCTACCGTTGCGTCTGTCCACACACCTCCTTCCAACCTGCGAGAGATAATCAAGGACAAACTAGCATCAATGACAAGCGCTGCACATGCGCCGTCTTCTGTGCGCTTTCCAGTGCCATCGTATGCAGAAGTTGCATCATGGGCCCCTGCACCAGTTCCAACCGTGCCTGCGGATGTCGGATGTGACGATGTGGCTGCGATGACAACGCAAGCGCCAAGGCCACGCCACTATTTTACATGGCGTCCTCCGCGCCCCATCTGCTTCTACTGTGGCATAAGGGGTCATATATCCCGTTTTTGCTGCCGCCGTCAGCAGGATGAATGCCGTGGTTACTCAGCTTACGAGAGAGACTTTGCCCCGAGACCGGATGAATACAATCCCGCACCGTACCTATAAACCTCCCGTCAGTCGCCCTCCCCTCCACGGTCTCATGCTGGGCCTCATCCTTCTCGTTCATCTCGCCGCCGTTTTCCGTCACCGTTTCGGCGTACGTCATCACCCCTGCGTCCCGCTCCGATCTCTCTAGACTCGGAAAACTAGAAGGTGCAGTTTTTGGAGGGGAAACTGCTTGTTGTCAGAACGTTACAACTCCTCCGTCTCGTCCAGCTAATTTACTGCCTGTTTGTGTGGAAGGTGTTTTTGTTGACGCCCTTATAGGCACAGGAGCCGCAATTTCGGTAATTAATCGTGAATTGTGTTTTCGCCTGCGTAAAGTGCAAACTCCTTATGCCGGTCCCATGTTATGCGGTGCTAATGACAGTCCAATTCGCCTGACCAGGTTGTGCACTGCTCGTATTCTCATCGATGGAATCCGTCATCACATACAACTGGCTGTGCTGTCTTCGTGTGCTCATCAGATAATCTTAAGCTGGGACTTCTTGTCAGCGGTGTCTGCTGTGATTTCGTGTGGTCACCCCCTCATTCGTATTACGGACACTGAGCTTTCTTCTGCTGCCGACCTTTCGTCGCCCAACCTTGTGACAGCTGCGGATTTCCACCTGCCTCCCGGACAAGAACGTGTCCTTGCGATCAAGTCACGAGACATTCTAGATGTTGACGCTGTGGTTGTTCCTTGCCATCGCTGCATTTTCGAGGGATCACCATCGCATCTTGTTTAGTGTGGTTCTCCCATGGTTATGCAAAAATCACGACCTGCAAGACGACGCCAGAACCACTTCTTTTGCCAGAGGGGACCACTCTTGCCAGCATTACCGAAGAAGCACCGCTTTGTATCGTCACTGGTTCATCTGCTTCTTCATTCTCAAAGTGTATGCAACGGAAGATGCATTTCCTCCTCTCAAGGCCACTTTGTGCGAACATCTCAACGCAACACAAACTGATGCCTTGCTAGCGTTATTAATGAAGCACAAAACTTGCTTTGACGTTTGTTCCGAAGGTCTGGGTCAAACAACAGTGACCACCCATCGTGTCGACACCGACGGATCCCGTGTGAGTCGCCTCCGCCCTTACCGTGTGTCGGCTTCTGAACGCAAGCTTATAGAAGAACAAGCCAACGACATGCTCGCGTGCAACGTCATCAGGCCTTCGACAAGCGCGTGGTCTTCTCCTGTCGTACTAGTGAAGAAAAAAAGGATGGCTCGGTACGGTTTTGCATTTATTACAGATCACTCAACAAAATCACTCGTAAGGACGTCTACCCAATGCCTCGCATTGACGACGCTCTTGATACTTTACAAGGTGCCGAGTCGACTTGCGCTCCGGTTATTGGCAGATTCCAATGCATGAGTCTGATAAAGAGAAGACTGCGTTTGCTACGCCAGATGGTCTCTTTGAATTCAATGTGATGCCTTTCGGCCTGTGCAATGCCCCAGCCACATTCGAACAGATGATAGACACGGTACTGCGGGGATTAATAAAGAAGACCTGCCTTTGCTACCTGGACGACATTGTCATCTTTTCGTCCAGCTTCTCACAGCAGCTGGAATGGCTAGACGAAGTCCTCACGTGTTTTTCTAAGGCCGGTCTCCAGCTCAACACTAAGAAGCGTCGGTTTGCCAGTCACAGCATCAAGGTATTAGGTCACGTCGTCAGTAAACATGGCGTTGAGCCCGATCCCGACAAGGTTGCCGCAGTTCTGCACTTTCCTACACCAACCATACAGAAAGCCATCCGCAGCTTCCTTGGCTTAGCGTCATATTTCCGCCGCTTTGTACGTGACTTAGCTACTATTGCGGCTCCTCTGCACAAACTTCTGACCACGAGCGCACCCTTTGTCTGGTCGGATGACTGCGAAGCAGCTTTTCACACCCTAAAGCGATGCCTCACATCACGGCCAGTGCTTCGCCATTTCGACCCTGCGCACCTACTGTGCTACACACAGACGCAAGTGGACTTGGCATCGGTGCTGTCCTTCTTCAGCGGAACCACGCTTCCGAAGAACAAGTCATGGCCTACGTGAGCCGTACTCTGTCACCTGCTGAGCGAAACTACAGAATCACTGAACAAGAATGTCTCGCCATCGTGTGGTCCATACAAAAGTTTCGTCCTTACTTATACGGCCGGCATTTCACAATAGTGACTGACCATCATGCTCTGTGTTGGTTATCGTCTCTCAAAAATTTGTCGGGACGCCTTGGCCGTTGGGTACTACGATCGCACGAGTATGACTACAGCGTCACATATAGTTCAGGCCGAGAGCACCAAGATGCCGACGCTTTGTCCCGTTGCCCGCTCTCGCAAAGCGCTGAAGTGTCACCTTCCATTAGTTCGTCACCGCCCGCCAAAGTGACCAAACAGACGGCTTCTGCTTCGAAACAGTTGGTTCCCTCGCCGGACCTTCTTTCGTCCACAGATCTCGCCTCCCTCCAACATGCCAATACCTACTGAGGCACAATCATCGATCGGCTCGCTGGCTTATGGCGTGCTCCAAACAGCCGCCTAAGACGACAACTTGCCCGTTTCAAGCTTCAAGAGGGAACATTATGTCGGCAAGCTTACTATCCTCTCGGTAACCAATGGGTTCCCGTCATTCCTCGCTCACTTCTTCTGGAAGTCCTACAAGCGTTTCATGACGATGCGACAGCTGGCCACTTAGGGTTCCACAAGACCTACGACCACGTCAAGACTCGCTGCTTTTGGCCTGGCCTCTCCACTTCTGTCGCCAAGTACGTCGCTTCCTGCGCGTCATGCCAGCACCGAAAACGTACCACGTCTCTTCCCGTGGGGCCATTGCAACCACTGCCGCGCCCGTCCACTCCCTTTGAATTTGTGGGCATAGACTTCTACGGACGTCTTCCGCTTACGCCAGCCGGTCACCGCTAGATTGTTACTGCCGTAGACCACCTTACTCGCTACGCGAAGACGGCAGCTCTTTCATCTGGTGCTACCTCTGAAGTAGCCGATTTTTTCCTTCGCGCCATCATTTTACGACATGGCGCACCGCGTGTGCTCCTTAGTGACCGTGGCAAGACATTTCTTTCACACGTCCTTGCTGAAGTCCTCCAGGCCTCTAACACCATCCACAAGACCACATCAGCGGATCACCCAGAAACTAATGGTCTGACTGAGCGTTTTCATCGAACTTTGTCCGACATGATCTCTATGTACGTGCAACCGGATCACAAAAACTGGGACACAATACTTCCTTTCGTTACGTTCGCATATAACACTGCCATACAGCGTACGACAAATTTCAGCCCTTTTTTTCTCGTGTATGGCCGTGTACCGACTTTTGTTCTGGACACCACCTTCTTGTCAACATCTTCCAATCCATCTTCATCTCTCCCAGAAAAGTTCGCCGCTCGCGTCGCCCGCTGCCGCGAAATCGCCCGCGCCAACACTGCTACCATTCAGGACAAGAGAAAAATCGACATTGATGCGAAGCGTCGAGTTGTAGCGTTCCGCCCAGGCGACGAAGTCCTTTTGTGGACACCTGTTCCTGTACGTGGGACCTGCGAAAAATTCCTTCACCAATATTCCGGTCCATACACCGTCCTGGAACGAACATCTGAAGTCAACTATCGCGTTGCTCCTGTCAACGCGGATCCTGATCACCGTCGCCGCCACAACGAGATCGCCCACGTCTCTCGACTGAAACGATATATTCGGCGTCCCAAGCTTTACTAACTTGCTACCCTCTTTCGCGAAGGAGGGAAAATAGTGTGAGCGCTGACTATGTACTTCATCTTCATCTGTATGACCAAACCATTGTAGTGATCATCATCGTATGTCACGCGGGCTGGCTCTTTGGTTCGTGTGTCTGGATTAAAAAAGATAACCTGGTTGCTGGCGTACCAGACGTGGTTTCATAATATATATATATATATATATATATATATATATATATATATATATATATATATATATATATATATATATGTATATATATATATATGTATATATATATATATATGTATATATACAGTGGTTAACTGTCGCCGACGCCTCGGGAGTTATGTGGGTGGCGATACGGTTTCCTCCCAGCAGTTAAATCACTTTAGAGAGGGCGATCAAGAAATGGTAAAACGCAGCCTATAAAATGTTTCAGTAATTTACCTCAGTGTATTTTGAAAAGTTTCCGCTACAGGCTTTGTGTCAAAAGCATCGCTATGAACTTACAATCACCGCAGTTGAAGGCTAATTACCAAGGGGTTCTTTAAAAAATATAGAGCCTAATTATGCTCCTTCGAGCTAAAATGAACACACACACACATATATATATATATATATATATATATAGATATATATATATATATATAAAAATAACCAGGCGTGAGCAGGATCCTGCTCACGGCTGGTTATTTTTTCATCCACTTTTCTTTGTTCTTATTTACATTCCATTGGTTCTAATAACTTCCACTGTACATTCCTTGGCATTATTGTCAGTTAGATATTATACATATATATACATATATATATATATATATAAATATATATATTAATATATATATACATATAATGAGTTCTAACAGACAATAATGCCAAGGAATGTACACGAGAAGTTATTAGACCTAACTAGGATGTAAATGTTAATAAGAAGAATGGGTGAAAAGATAACTTTCGTAAGCAGGATCCGAACTTGCTATCTTAGAAATGAAGGGGTGCGTCATCTGCGTGAAGCGAATTGGCGGTTTTGGTATTATGTAGGTCGCGTTGGCGGCAGCAGATGGACGTGTAGGCCGTTAAAAGTAAGTCCTATCTTATTATTATCTGTTCAGTGCACGAGCTAGTCACTGCAAATTGCACATGTTGGAGAAGTCCATCAATGTAGACACGAACAGTGCACATGGCAGAAGGTCGGATGGCGTCCCTTAGAGCAGCGAACAACGTAAGTCCATGTGTCCATCGTATTGCGTAGTAACTTTGTGGGGACGCGCACAGAAATCTTTGTGAATAACTGAGAAACTAGCACAACTGTCTATTACTGCTTCTACTTCTATGCCTTCGACCGAAACAGATATCTTATTATCAGGATTTTCTGGAGGAATTTTTTTCCACTTCGCTAATGCAGCTTTTCCCCCAGAAGCTGTGTAATTTAGTTTTCCGACGACGGTCGGCGAACTGAGAGGCTGGTCGAAGTGGCGATGTAGAGCGACGAAGAGGGGATAGCAAGCGATGCCTGGCACCACGGTAGCGAGGAGCCATTTCAGGAGTTCCTGATGGCGAGGAAGAGCGACCGTGAAGCGCGGCGTAAGGATGGTGCTGGAAAGTGGTTGCTGTGGCATAGTCATTCCCTTCTTAAGTGTCAAACCCACGACGCTTTTCTCGCTGACGCTTGCGACAGACACGTGCAATGTGTCAACGACATCCGCAATTGTAGCATTTAGGTCTCCTCGGGCGCCATGTTTGATAGTAGGGTTGCGTGTTTGGGCTGGGGAGTACGGAAGCCAGGTGTGCTGGCGCTGTTCGTGCATAGTAAAGCTGGGTTTGCGCGCTGGGCGCCAGGGACGCCCGATGGGCTGCCGTCGTCGTCGGCGGTATCGGTGGAACGAAGGCTGGAGTAACTGCGGCGACTTGCGCGTGAGCCAGTGGTGCTTTCAGGATGTGAGGCTCTTTGCACACATTACCAGGTATAGCCGCCAACTTCTCTTTGCCGACGTCCCCGTCCCGTAACATTGTACTAGAGGTGTCAGAAGGAAACTGACGCGCTAAAAACTGAGTGACTGCAGTTCTTTTTGCATCATACTGCGGATCATGGCTCGTAAGGAGGGCTCGTAAGTAGGGTTGTCAGGGATAGCTGCAGGAGAGTTGTACAGCTGCAGCCGTGCGGATTCGAGCTCGTCCAGGCACTGGCACATAGCTACAATGTCAGCAACGATGCTTAGGCCCTTTACGACCAAGGAATTCAAGGCAACTGGCCCCATGCCTTTAAGCGCATGGCGCACTTGCTCTGTCTGGCGTGGCGAAGACTTGGTTTTTTAACCGCCAGATTGACATGCCCAACTGGAACTTCTTCAAAGAACATCTGCGACAAGTCTTCACTACTCCGGCAGTTCGAGCCAGTCTGACGAAGAAAACACTTGATGGTCGCATACAACAACTAGGCGAGTCTAATGACCGAGACAGACAAAGTGCGCCATCTGCTCAAAGGCATAGGGCCTGTGGCTTTCAATGATTTTGTCGTAAAGGACCCAAACACCTTATTGTCCCAAACAACCAACCCTACTATATATATATATATATATATATATATATATATATATATATATATAAAAATATATATATTTATTTATATATATATGAATATATATATATATTTATATATATACATATATATACATATATATATATTGTGAGACGACGTCAGGTACGAAGGAGCGACCGTTTTATTGTCAACCCAGACGCGCGAGCCAGCAACCGAACAAGCAGCGAGCCGCTACGATGATGATGATCACGGTGCTTTGTATGCGCAGGTGAAAGTGAAAATGATGAGCAACACAATCAGCGCTCACACTATTTCCCCCCTACACGAAAGCGGTCTGCAAGACGTTCATTTAGTAAGTGTATGAGCGCTGGATATAAGGTTTCAGGCGAGACACATGGACGATCTCGGTCCCGCGACGACGGCGATCAGAAGCCGAAGTAACCGGCGCGACGCGATAATTTACGGCTGATGTTCGTTCAAGCACGGTGTAAGGACCCAGGTATCTGTGAATGAATTTTTCACAGAGGCCGGGTGTGCGAACAGGTGTCCAGAGGAGCACTTCGTCGCCTGGGTAGAATGACACAACTCGACGTGTCGCATCACAACGAACTTTTCGCTGGGCCTGAATGGTAGAGGTGTTGGCGCGGGCGATTGTGCGGCAGTGGTTGACACGGGCAGCGAATTCTTCCGGAAGGGACGCAGATGGGACAGAAGGCGTGGACAAAAAGCTGGTGTCTAGAACAAAAGATGGTGCACGGCCATACACAAGAAAAAACGGGCTGTAACTTGTAGTGCGTTGTATGGCAGTGTTATAGGCAAACGTGACGAAAGGTAGTATTGTGTCCCAGTTCTTGTGATCGGGTTGGACATACATAGAGATCATGTCTGACAAAGTTCTATGAAAACGCTCAGTAAGACCATTGGTTTGCGGATGATATGCCGAGGTGGTCTTATGGATTGTGTCAGAGGCCTGTAAAACTTCAGCGAGCACACGAGAAAGAAATGTCTTGCCACGGTCACTCAGGAGAACACGAGGGGCGCCGTGGCGCAGGATAATGGCACGCAGAACAAAGTCGGCTACTTCGCTGGCAGCTCCAGTAGGAAGAGCTGCCGTCTCAGCGTAGCGAGTAAGATGGTCTACGGCAGTAACAATCCAGCGGTGACCGGCGGCGGTAAGCGGAAGGGGTCCGTATAAGTCTATGCCGACGAACTCGAAGGGAGCGGATGGGCACGGGAGAGGCTGTAGAGGGCCGGCGGGAAGAGATGTCGAACGTTTTCGGTGTTGACATGATGAACAGGAAGTGACGTACCTGGAAACACTAGTGGAGAGGCCAGGCCAGAAGCAGCGAGTCTTAATGCGATCGTAGGTTTTATGAAAACCCAAGTGGCCAGCCGTCGGGTCGTCATGAAAGGCTTCTAAGACTTGGAGTCGAAGTGAGCGAGGTATGACCGGGACCCATCGGCTACCGAGAGGATGGTAAGTTTGTCGAAGTAGCGTTCCGTCATGAAGTTTGAAACGCGTGAGTTGTCGTCGCAAGCGGCTGTTGGGAGCACGAGATGAGCCGGTGAGCCGATCGATGATTGTACGGCAGTATGTGTCTGCACGTTGGAGCGAGGTGAGGTCTGCGGATTGAAGGAAGTCATCCGGTGCAGTGGGCTCGATGGGACTAAGACTGGTCATCTGCGTGGTCTCTTGGCTGGGAGGTGCTGCGCAGCAGGTAGATGCGTCATGATTTTGCAACAGCGGACAGCGTGACAAAGCGTCGGCATCTTGGTGTTTGCGGCCCGACCGGTATGTGACACTGTAGTCATACTCCTGCAGTCGGAGCACCCAACGACCGAGGCGTCCTGACAAGTTTTTTAATGATGACAACCAACAGAGCGCATGATGATCCGTGACGATCGTGAAGCGGCGGCCATATAAATAGGGGCGAAATTTTTGCACGGACCATACGATAGCGAGACATTCCTGTTCAGTGATGCTGTAATTGCGTTCCGCTGGGGAGAGAGTACGGCTCGCGTAAGCCACGACTTGCTCTTGTGAAGCCTGGTCACGCTGCAGCAGAACAGCGCCGATTCCGTGCCCACTTGCGTCAGTGTGTAATATAGTAGGGGCTGTGGGATCAAAATGGCGAAGAACTGGCCCTGACGTGAGGCATCGCTTTAGGGTCTGGAAAGCAGCTTCACAGTCATCTGTCCAAAGAAATGATGCACTTGTGGTCAGGAGTTTGTGAAGAGGAGCCGCGATAGTGGCAAAATCACGGACAAAACGGCGGAAGTAAGAGGCTAAGCCGAGGAAGCTGCGAAGGTCTTTGAGCGTGGTGGGCTTAGGAAAGTGCAGCACAGCGGCCACTTTGTCGGGATCAGGTTCGATGCCAAGCTTGCTGACAACGTGGCCTAACACTTTGATGCTGCGGCTCGCAAACCGACACTTCTTGGTATTTAGCTGGAGACCGGCTTTGGCTAGACATGTGAGCACCTCGTCTAGACGTTCTAGGTGTTGCGAGAAGCTGGATGAAAAGATGACGATGTCATCCAGGTAACAAAGACAGGTCTTCCATTTTAGGCCACGCAGCACCGTATCGATCATCCGCTCAAATGTGGCTGGGGCATTGCAGAGCCCAAAAGGCATCACATTGAATTCGAAGAGACCATCAGGAGTAGCAAACGCTGTCTTCTCTTTATCAGACTCATGCATCGGGATTTGCCAATACCCAGATCGTAGGTCGAGACTTGAGAAATATTCTGCACCCTGTAAGGTGTCAAGTGCATCGTCAATTCGAGGCATAGGATATACATCCTTGCGCGTAATTTTGTTTAGTGCCCTGTAATCAACGCAAAATCGCACTGATCCGTCCCTTTTCTTAACTAGGACAACAGGAGAAGACCAAGGGCTTGTGGAAGGTCTGATAACGTTGCGTGCGAGCATGTCATTGACTTGTTCCTCGATGACCTTGCGTTCTGAAGACGACACGCGGTAAGGGCGACGGCGGATAATACGAGAACCGTCTGTGGCGATGTGATGAGAGGTCACCGTAGTTTGACCTAAGCCATCCGAACAAACGTCAAAACAAGTCTTGTGTTTTGTTAAAAGGGCCATTAAGTCATTAGTTTGCGTTGGAGTGAGATATGGACTCAAAGTGGCTTTAAGCGCATTAGATGAGCCTCCTGGTGGCGTACACTTAGCGACTGACGGCGGAGACGATACAGTGACGACACATACCGGTGCTATGTCGATAAGGCTGGCAACAGTGGACCCCTCTGGCAGTAGTTGTGGCTCTGTTGTCGTGTTGTAGGCGGTGAGACTGGCATGACCACGCGAAAACCGCACTAGACAACATGCGATGGCGATTCCACGGAAAATGCAGCGCTGATCGGGGACAACCACTGCGTCACCGTCAATGGTATCGCTGGATCTAATGGTGAGGATACGTTCTTGGGCCGGGGGCAGTACAAAGTCTGCAGCTGCAACAAGGTGAGGCGACGAAAAATCGTAAGCACTAGAATTTTCAGTGTCCGTAATGCGAATAACGGGCGGACCACACGAAATGACAGCGGAAGCGGCTGACAGGAAGTCCCAGCCCAATATAATCGGATGAGCACATGAAGAAAGCACAGCCAATTGTATATGGTGACGAATTCCGTCGATCAGAACACGAACAGTGCATTGTCCAATAGGGTAAATTCTATTTTCATTAGCACCACATAACACCGGACCAACATGTGGAGTTTGCACTTTTCGTAGACGATGACATAGTTCGCGATCAATGACCGAAATGGCTGCTCCAGTGTCCACGAGTGCGTCAACCGAAATGCCTTCTACACAAACAGTTAGTAAATTTGCAGGGCGCGCAGGAGGAATTGGGACACTTCGACGACAGGCAGTTTCTCCTCCAAAAACTGCAGCTGCTAGTTTTCCGAGTGGCTGTCGAGGGGCATCAGGGCAGAACGTAAAGGCGAAGTAGTAGGCCGGAAGGGCGATGGTGAACGACGGCGGGGTGAGCGGGAAGAACGAGGTTCACCGTGGGACAAAGGAGGCGAAGGCGAACGTCGTGACGAGGGAATGTAGGTTCCTGGAACGTAGGGGTCAGACCTCGCAGCCCGGTCACTCTCGTACGAAGAATAACCTCGTCGTTCATCTTGCTGGCGCCGACGGCAAAAGCGGGAGATATGTCCTCTTATGCCACAGTAGTAACAGACGGGGCGCGTAGGGCGCCAGGCAGGGAAGTGTGGTTGTGGTGGTGCCTTGGCTGCCATCGCGGCCAAATGGTCGTATACGACGTCCGTAGTTACAGGTGGAGTAGGTGGAGGAGGCCGTGACACGACTTCGGCATACGTAGGCACATGTAAGGGCACAGGAGGCGGGGCACGTGCGACGCTCGTCATCGACGCCAATTCGTCCTTTATAATTTCCCGCAGGTTAGGAGGGGGTGAGCGGGCAGGTGAAGTCGGTGCGCTGGCAGGAACAAGGCTGTGAAGTTCCTCTCTCACTATGGTGCGAATTAGAGCTCGCAGCTCATGCTCGCCAGTAAGACGAGTGTCATAGGAGGCGTGTGGAAGGCGCATTGAGTAAAGTGCGTCCAGGCGCTGGCAGGTGGTAATAATGTCCTGAACTGTTGTCGGGCTCTGCATGACAAGAGCATTAAAGGCGACGGAGTTGATGCCTTTCATTACTTGCCGAATACGATCGGCCTCCGGCATGTCCTTTTGGGCGCGGCGGCAGAGGGCCAGAACGTCTTCAATGTACGATGTGTACGATTCGTCAGGCCCCTGGATGCGGGTAGCGAGCTTCTGTTTAGCTACCTCAGAGCGTCCTGTAGAAGTGCCGAATATTTGACGCAGCTGCACCGTGAATGCTGACCAATCAGGAAAGTCGCGTTCGTGGTTATGATACCACGTCTTAGCAACCTCCTTCAGATAAAAGGGTACATAGCGCAGCTTATGTGCCTCATCCCAGTAATTGCAAGCACTGGTACGGTCGTAACTGTCCAGCCATTCTTCTACGTCCTCACCGCGAAGGCCAGAAAACACTGGAGGGTCTCGTTGCGAGGTACTCACGGTGTGGTGAGGCCCAGCAGGCTGAGCGGGTGGTGCGAAGAAGGCGGTAGGGGGTGGGTCGTTTTGCGCCATCACTGTTGGCAAGCACAGCCGTCGACCTGATCGGAGCTCCAGGGGTGACCGGTAGTGCAGGAGGACTTGGGAATCACAGCACGCTCCACCACTTGTGAGACGACGTCAGGTACGAAGGAGCGACCGTTTTATTGTCAACCCAGACGCGCGAGCCAGCAACCGAACAAGCAGCGAGCCGCTACGATGATGATGATCACGGTGCTTTGTATGCGCAGGTGAAAGTGAAAATGATGAGCAACACAATCAGCGCTCACAATATATATATATATATATATATATATATATATATATATATATATATATATATATATATATATATATATATATATATATATATATATATATATATATAGTTGATACTTAAGAGCCAGTTTTTCCGTGCTTTGACACAACATTGAGATCTAACAGACAATAATACCGAGGAATACATAGGGGAAGGTATGAGACCAATTTTAATGTAAATGTAAAGAATAAAGTGGGTGAAACGATAACTTGCCCTGAGCAGGAACCGAACTGGCGAGCTTCGAATAACGCATTCGACGCTCTACCACTGAGCTATCATGATGGCTATCCCCCCATGCCAATTTATTGAGTTTATATGTGAATTAAACATGGGAAGGTCAGTCAGCGTCACCCGTAGCCATGGAGGCAAGTGTGACATGCTCTTTATGAGCCTGTTTGTCTTCACGTAGCACGTGAACCTATTATGTTAATTAGGGAAACATTCCCCGGGTTAACACCAAGGGCTCATATATCTGCCCTCCAAATCGCACCAGGAAAGAACTAACAGTTTTGGATTGGTCTTTTTAGTGTGCCAGCGAACACTGTTTGTGGAACTAAAAACGAGGCAGAGCCAAGAATAGGTAACAAAAACTAAATAAATTTTCAGATAAGGCAGGAGGATCAACGCACAAACATGCACACTCACCAGTTATCAAATACAATACGACAGCACTCACAAAATACTGCAATAAATGCTGTAGACCCGTGTGCTCTGATTTGAGTGAACGGTAAAGAACCCCAGGTGGCCAAAATTATTCTGTCCTCCAGTACGGCGTCTCTCATAAACATATGGTGCTTTTCGGACGGTAAACCACACATATTATCACTCCAATATATCACAAAAGAATGGGCTGAAATACCGACACAAGATACACTAATAGTAATGGCCAAAAACAGCAACACATGCTGCAGTGCATTGTTATGCTTTAACTGACACATTGCATACTAAAATGTTCCTCAAACGTATTCGGTTCAAAGTTCTTGAAACAAAGCTTCAATGCTTCTCATCCAGCGAATACCAAAAATTGAGCGCCAGTTATCTTCCCACTTCGTCTGAGATTTCTCTTTTAGAAAACTCTCCTGTCGTCATATGTCTACACTCAATAGACAAAACTTCTTTGCCAGGAACACGTCGGCCACAGGCGTGCTGTGACTGCAGAACTGTCTTTACTTACAGGCGGTAAACACAGAATTTTCTTGCTTGTGAGACAAACCTTCACCCACAGGTGGAAAACAGACTTCTTTGTCTCTGTTTGGTCACTGTAGAACAAGCCTTCGCCTCACGGCGAAAACCTCTTCTCATCTCCTCATGCGACTCCCTCCCTTGTTGGCCTATATGAACTAACCGGTGGGTTCTGGAAAATTTTATCCGTGTCGTCAGCAGGCACTGTAAAAAGAGCTGGGCCTCTTTTATATCTTTGCGCAACTGTGCAGCACCACACTCCTTTTCTTCGGGATGTTTCCAGAGATCGCTCGGCGTTAGTTGCGAGGAGGTTGGTCGGCGTGACGGTGACGATTTTGACGGGGAGAAGAGGCGCGTGCACGGCCTTCTTTGGTGCTTATTCTCTGCGCCGGCTTTTGTCACGTCTGACCAGTGCCTTGATTTAACGCAGTGGTTGGAATTTGGAGGTGCATGCTTTGTTGAGCACTCGTTTGTGACACTGTCCCCCTCCCCTTTAGGAATATTTTCACATAATATCCTAAACAAAAAATTGAGCATGAACAATCACCACACAACTAAAGTTTGTAGCACAGTTCATCGCTCATGACACGTTATATTCACAACAAAACAATCATAATATTTCACAATGCAAAAAAATGTTCAATACGTGAAATACAACCAAAGGCACGTGAGTACAACACTACATTAGAAATTTGAAAAATTCAAACGTACAAGGTTTCTGCCATCAAACAACTCTCAATCATATATCTATGACCTCGCATCACTGCAACAGACACTTTTGCTCAATCAGCATTCATAAATTTGGAGATATAATAGTACTGAACAACTCAATGAGGTTAAAACAACCTAAAACATTCTAGTTAAACCTCAACACCTATCCTTGAAGCTTCATGTCGCGTTTGCGCCCTTTGTTGCGGGACTCACACAAACTTTTATTTTTTTCTTTCTCTTCTGGCGAGCAGTTTTGAACGATGGTTTCTGAAACCTTGTCACATGGGCACTTGCGAACACCATTTAACTCTCTCGGCCTTACGGTAAGGGACATGCGGCCCGTGTCACACGGCCACTTTAATGTGAACGGAGGTAAACGGAGCACTTCGCAAAAAATTTCGGTGATCTCTCTTCGCAGCTGAACGAGGTACTTTTTTCCACACTAGTCTGCAGGTCAAAAATATTTCGGACACTACATTCCCGCAAAGAAAACATTAACACTTTTTGGTCAATACTGAACGTTTTTACGTTGCAGTATTAATTCATAACGTGCATTTCTTCACATATACAAACACACGCCAGAGTGCAGTGACTCTCCACACAGATTCCTTCCACACTGTGCCTCGGTTGTTGGGATGGGCTTTTTCGTCCATGCGAGTGGTTTTTCTCATCGGCATGTTCGCGTTTGCCCGAGACAGGAATGATCCACAGCACTGCATCATCGCCACTTGCTGAAGACACAGCATGGTATGCAGAAAACCAAATGTGCGCTTATGAGGCAAAGAATCACAAGAACTTTCGTAGACAAACTAGTCGAGCACAGCGCGATTGTGTCCAGCGTCACTGCCAGCAACGCTACATTTAAAGGAGTACTGGCACGAACAATTTTCGGATTTCTGCTGTAAATAAAAGCAGCGGTATTGAGGACCCAAGAAACAGTATTCTGCTGCCTCAAAACGCATTGAATGTTTTTTTTATTATCGCTTTTTCTAAACCCACTTTCAGTTTCGATTTCGAAATAGTGGCTTTACAGTGACGTATGAATTCAGGCTTTCGTATGCCTCAGTGACGTGGGGACTGAGACATTCGCTGAAAATCGTGGCGTACCAATGCAGCTCTGTCGTCTTCTAGAAACACAGACGCTTGTGTGTGGGCTCTGATGCTGGATTTGCTTCGCGATGTTGTGCTGAAGCAGTTTAGAGCGTGGGCACAGCTTCTGGCTCCAGATATCGCTTCTTTGGCAGCGGAATGTCCAACTCAAGAAGGTACCGATGAATCCCGATCCGGTAGCAGTCGGCGCCAAAATGCAGCGAGCTAATCCGGCTTCGCTTGGCTGGCGTCCATTCTTAGCTGCGGTCACGGTGCACAAAATCTACCCACACTTGTCCCACCGCTGGGTCATTCGGGAAACTGTACATACTAACGTCACCCCCGGCCTTGGAATCACAATCTTTGATGGCACAAGGAGTGGGCGGCATTGTGAAACAGAGATGCAGTGATCCGAAGAACAATTAAGTCACACTCGCATCGTTTCGCATACAACGGAGGTCTCTCACCACTCGATCACTGTCGATGTGACCACGAAGCGTCACAGCAAAATGGACAGCGCACAGCGAAACTACGAATGACGCCGGTCAATGGTGCACCGCTAAATAGGCAGTCGAGAAGGTGCGCCGGTCGCACTCTTTTCCGTTTTATTTTTGTGGTTACTTCAACTCGCGCACATTTACATGACGTCATTTTTTGTGCACCTGATTTGAAACGTCAAGCGCTGCGCCTGGTGGTGGAGCTGCCTTGCGAGAACCAGGGGATGAAAACTTCAAATTAAAATTATATGTTTTACACGTGTTTCCTGAATTTGGTGCGGTGAGAACGTTCACACTACATTTCAAGAAAATGAAAAACGTCTGTTCTGCCGCACCTCAGAATCGTGTCACTACTCCTTTAAAGGTTGTGTTTTTTGCAACAAGTTTTCATGCTTTGTTCCCTCAGACCTACCTAATCGTGTGTTTTTGTTGACGCCACATAACAAAGATTTGAAGAAAAATTAACTATAGATAAAAAAAGAATACTTCTGCAACGTTCGAACCGCACTGGCTGAGCCCTTCACGGCAACTTTGAGAATTTTGTAATTGAATTGTTACACTGCTACAACTACATCTCCGTCGAAAGCCCTAGGAGAAATTATCGTTAGGGGTGTTTAACGGAGTTTGGTGGTGGCAGTGTGACAGGAGTATAAGGTGGCGTCTCTACCATCGTTCACAGTTTTGTTACTGTTAAGGTGTGAGCACGTTCAACCGGTCGATGCTGGTTTTTCGTCAGCTCTTGCAGGACTTGGCTTTGGGCCTGCCTAGCCGACTTTGACAATTTTCACTCTTAGTTGATGGTGGTCGTTTTGCTGCAGTCTCATCTCCATGGCTTGTTTTGTCGAGGGAAACGATGACCTCATGGCCCTTCCTTTGCACCACGGCTTCATCTTGAGCTCGGGTGAAATCTTTCGCAGGATTCTCCTCCACTGTATCTTGCTGTTCCTGCGTTGACGAGGGCTCTATCTTCCACACCTCCTCTGAATCGCTCGGCCATCGCGCTGCATCGATCTTCGTGATGATGAGGTCGCACAAGCGGTCGTATGCACAGGGGGTGATAGTGCACATGCCAACATTTCCGCCCATTTAAGGTGTCTCAACCTCAATCTCTGCTTCAGGAGGCATCCGAATCGAACTATCAACTAGGAAAAATGGCCTTGTTTTTCCTGGTAGCTCTCCGTTACGTACCTAACTCCTCCGCACGAGAGCAGTGGTGCTTCCTCAGTCTATACACGGTCATAACTTTTAGGGGCGAAGCTCCTTATAGCGGCACCCGTTCGTCCCTCATAGTCGTAGTCATAGTCATAGTCGTAGTGTGTAACCAGTCTTACGCTTTGACCTCCAAGGTGGTGTCGGTGGGAGATTTTTCCTGTGCGTTGTTGAACAATAAAAAAAATTCACAGCATGCGCGTTAACTAAAAGCCGCATTCTTCTGTCTCTCATTCCCAATTAGCAGCCATTGGCATGTTTCAGTAGGAAACGTTAGTAAAAGTAGAAGTGTTAAAAGCCGACTTCTGCTGTCTCTCATTCCCAGCAGCCGCCATTGTTTACCTGCAAGGTAGTGCCTGGTGATACTTCTCTTGTGCGTGAATAAACAACAAAAACTTTTGTTCAAAACGCCATTGATCGATGAAGTAAACCAACGAAAGACACCAGAAATTTTCTAAAAGCAAAACGAAAAGACGCCAGATGTTTCTAGAGCGAAACAAAAAGAAGACTTCAGCTGCTTAACGAAAGACGCCAGGTGTTGTCTAAAGCAATGGTTTTATAATCAAAATCTTATCGATACAGGTTTGCAGTTGCCTATGCTCGTTGCCGTTGGTGGGCCTCTTATGGATAAGGATGCCGAAATGTGGGCGTGCAGGGGAGCGGCGGCACGCGCTCGCAGACAAGACCCTGAAGTGAGAGCACGTGAGGCTAAAGCGTGCCGGGAAGCTGCACGACGTCGCCGCCAAGATCCTACTGTATGGGGACAAGAAAACACATCAGCAAGACAGCGTCGAAAAGATCCCGCCGTATGTGAACAAGAAACTGTAGCGGCACGTCAGCGTCGGCAAGATCCTTCCGTACGAGAATGAAAGGCCACATCAGTAAGACAGCGTCGGCAAGATTCTGCTGTACGGGAACAAGAAGCCACATCAACAATTCGGCGTCGGCAAGATCCCGTCGTACGTGAACAAGAAGTTGCAGCGGCACGTCAGCGTCGGCAAGATTCTTCCCACAGCCCCACCACGGTGGTCTAGTGGCTAAGCTACTCGGCTGCTGACCCGCAGGTCGCGGGACCAAATCCCGGCTGTGGCGGCTGCATTTCCGATGAAGGCGGAAATGTTGTAGGCCTGTGTACTCAGATTTCGGTGCACGTTAAAGAACCCCAGGTGGTCGAAATTTCCGGAGCCCTCCACTACGGCGTCTCTCATAATCATATGGTGGTTTTGGGACGTTAAACCCCACAAATCAAGATTCTTCCCACAGGAATGAGAGGCCGAAACAGCACGTCAACGTCGCGAAGCAGATCTTGAAAACGTTCGGCAATGCGAAGCGGCGGGGAAGCGCGCATTACGCTAGGCGAATTGTCCTTTTTCGCGACGAGTACAGCGCCCTTAGCGGCGAGAGTCAGAAGCAAATTTGGTGGCTTTCTGGTCAACGCGACAGCGTGGCAGCTTGCGCGTTCCTTGGCACCAATTGCGTCCGAGATGGTGCGCCGACAGGTTTCGGAGGCCACTAGCCACCAAAAACGTTTCGGAGTGGCACGTTCGAAGCATTTCCAGTGCGCATGCGCAGATGGTGCCCGTGAAAAAGGTCCATTAACGCAAGGAAATGTCATGGTATTACTTCCAGGAGCTTCACTCAATCTCATCATTATTCTCCTCGTGGATCTGCTGTCAATTTTTTTCTCGCAGTAATTCCAGGAAGCGTTCACATCCTCTTCGGTACACCTGTTTGGTGCGTTGTTATGACAGCACCCAGAACTGAAAGCTCCTCTGTGCTTTTGGGAAGAGAGAGAGAATAAACATTTATAAATAACAAATGCACACTGAGCCTTCTTTGGGTGGGGCCCTAAGTCCAGGGCTCCATTGCCTTGCGCAACCCTGCGAGCCCGCTGGACCAGCTGCTGCTGTTCCTGCCGGCGTAAGCTGAGCAGTGCAGGCTCCCAAGAGGAAGGGGTGGGATTGGGAAAGAGAGGCACGCCCTGTGGGGCAGAGCATTCCCACGTGGAGTGGTACACCGTCAGTACGGATCCACAGAAGGGGCAGTAGGAGGGTTAGAGAGTCAGATGAAAGCGATTTAGCATATAAAGGCAAGGAAATGATTTGGTCTGTAGTTGCCGCCAAGCGACAGCATCTGCTCTGTTAAGTGAAGGATGAGGGGGAGGATACGTATAACGGCTCTGTCGATAGTACTGCAGCGTAGCGTTGTAGTTTAGTGGTTCTGTCGATGCGTCGTCTGGATTGGACAGCTCTTCCAATGGAGCCGGCCGGTCAGCTCTCGGGCAACCGCATGAACGCGTTCATTACCATGGAGAGAGGCGTGTCCAGGCGTCCAGACGATACGCACAGGACGTAATGCGGACGGTGAGACAGAAGAGAGGATATTGTGTGTATGTGCAGCCACAAGTCCTTGAGCGAAAGCACGGCGCAGCTTGTGAATCTGTTACAATTGTGACTAGGGAGCCATGTGACAGTGTCGTAGCGTGAACAATTGCCAGAGCGAGAGCTCCCTCCTCTGCCAGACCACTGTCTGTAGTGCGAAGTGTGGCAGACGCCACAAGGGCGTCTGTGTCATCTGTCACGGCTAAACACATGGCTGACTTCTCTGGGTAGCGTGCAACATCAGTGTAAAGTATTTGTAAGTCTGATGTACCATCACCAAAGACGCGTGTCATAGCGTGAACTCGGGCACGTCGACGACCGGCGTGGCGGGAAGGATTCATATTGCGTGGAATTGGAAGTACTTTGATGAGTGCGCGGACAGTAGAAGCAAGTTTATGTCGCGGTACTTGTGCGGATTTTTGAGGAATTGCGTAGCCAAGACGAGACAGGATGGCGCAGCTCTGACGGGTCTGCCTGAGCCGTTGGAGCTGATTGTTGTGCTGGGCCTCGATGAGTTCGGTTATGGTGTTGTGTACTCCTAATTGAAGGAGGCGTTGTGTAGATGCGTGTGGAGGCAAGCCGATAGCCGCCTTCACAGCTGTCCGTAGAAGGATGTCCATCTTTTTTATTTGAGCTAGAGTGAGATTGTGAAAGGGAAGATGATAGGTGAGCCGACTAACTATGAGTGCTTGTACTAAGCGGAGGACATCCTTTTCACAGAGGCCTCTCCTGCAATTGGTGATGCGTTGGATCATGTGTGTAATTTGAGTTATCTGCTGAGCCAGAAGGTGTGTAGTGTACGAGGCCTTGCTGTCGGACTGAAGGTAGAGGCCTAAAACGCGAATTCGTGGTACCAGAGGGATAGGATGGCTGTCAAAAAACAGCGAAATGTCAGGAGAATCAGCTATTTTGCGGCACCGCTTGTATACCAATAACAACTCCGACTTATACACTGAGCACGTAAGGCAGCCGGCAGCAGCATAGTCTTGTACCACAGACACAGCTTCCTGTAGAGCGTCCTGAATGGTTCCGTCTGATCCTTTGGTCGCCCAAATTGTAATGTCATCTGCATAGATGGCATGCTGGATGTTGGGAACCTGTTGTAATAGGGAAGGGAGTTTAGCCATAGCCACGTTGAACAAAGCGGGCGAGAGAACCAAGCCCTGTGGTGTTCCTCTGCCTGCGAGACGAATGACGTCCAAACGGAGGTCTCCAATCCCAATGGTGGCCGTGCGGTCAGAAAGAAAGGACCTGACGTAATTGTAGATACGTGAGCCACACTGAGATGAAGCGAGATTGTCAAGAATAAGGTCGTGCGAGACGTCAAAAGCACCCTTCAGATCCAGGGCCAGAATAGCTCGGACCTGGTTTGAAGTGTGGCTATCCAACACGTCCTCCTTAAGCTGTAATAATACGTCCTGTGTAGAGATACCAGGACGGTAGCCGAATAGTGTATCAGGAAAAAGTGATTGTCTTCGAGAAATGGTTGTAGCCGAGAGAGAACAACGCGTTCAAAGAGTTTAGCTACACATGAAGTTAAGAATATAGGGCGAAGATTCTGGAGAGATAGCGGCTTGCCAGGCTTTGGAATAAGTATGATTTCTGCGTGTCGCCACTCCTGTGGTAACGTGCCGTTTTTCCAATGTTCGTTGTAAAAAGCGGGTAAATATTCGATGGACTGGTCATCTAAATTACGCAAAAGTGTGTACGTAATCCCGTCTGTACCGGGTGCTGTGTTGCGCCTAATGCTTTGCAAAGCTGCCCTAACCTCTGCTTCTGTAATGTCCTCATGTAGAGGCGTATCGTGTACGTGTGGATAATCACGGTAGGCGGGACGGGGGCCCGTGGATACATAGTGTTGCTTTTAAGGTGTGCAGCAGAGTGTTATCGTCGAGCCCTGATTTGCGGAGAATGGTGCGGATGGCGTTAGCAGTGTGTGATTGTGTCTGCGTGGGGTTTAAAAGAGCACGGAGTATATGCCACGTTCGAGGTGTACTTAGTGAGCCGTTGAGTCGATCACAGAAGTTATGCCAATTGTTGCTAGTGAGGATGTTCGCATAGTCCTGTGCCTCAGTAGCTAGTTTAGCGATTCGGAGACGAAGTTTTCGGTTATGTTTCTGTCGCCGCCACCGCCGTGTCAAGCCTCTGTGGGCATCCCAGAGATGTATCAGATGCCGGTCCACATCCGGCGTTTCTGTCGTCACAGCAATGAGTTTGGTAGTTCTTTGAAAATCGGAGTGAAGTTGTAATATCCAAGCCTCTAGGAAAGGAGAGTCCTGATGGGTAGTTGTACGATTACGCCTAAATGCATCCCAATTCGTTAGTTTTATGATGTGCTCTGGGGTACGCGTGGCTGCTACTTGGAGCTCTGTAGTTAGTATATGGTGATTACTGCCTAGATTCACCATAAGGTTGCACCAGGAATGGTGACTAACGCCCTTGACTATCATGAGGTCGGGGCATGTGTCCCTGCTCACACTATTACCTAGGCGAGTGGGTTGATCAGGTTCTGTTAGCAGGGTCATGCGATGAATCGCGAAAACCTGTGCGAGTCGTCGGCCTTTAGGCGTTTCTGTTGCGTAGCCCCAAGCCGGATGGGAGGCATTGAAATATCCTACAATAACTACGTGTTTACCCAACTTGCAGATTTGTGCAAATAGATGACCGAAGTCATCGTTCCTGGAGTTAGATGCACTGTAAACGTTAAGCACGTACAGGCTGCTACTGGAACGAGAGCACGAGACTAATTCGAGAAGTACGTGTAAGATGGAGGTGCTTTGAAGGGTGTGTTATATGACAGTGACATGCTTAGAAACTAATGTAGCTGTGCGATGTGGTGTATTGTTCGTTACGTCCGTGTATGTGGTGTAACCCGGAAGCGTAGGGGTACATTGTACTTCTTGTAACGCTATGACATCGGGAGTAATCTGCTGCGTCGCAATGAATTGCATTAGAGCTCCGCGTTTCCTACGATACCCCCTGCAATTCCACTGCCACACACGTAGGAGTTGAGGGGTGTCACACGTTGACCTACGGTTTCTCGCCATGATCATGCAATGGCGGGGCCTCGGTAGTACACGGAGGCGTTTCAGACTGTGCTAAATCTTGGTGGAGGGTGGTGGGAAGCGGGACTGCAGCACCTGCGGCTGTTAGGACGGTGATAGGAAACGGGAGGGGCGTATGTAAGGATGCGGTCGCTGTGTTTCACGCGTCAGAGTCGTGGTTCGTTTTGGTGCAGATGGCGAAATATCAAGTTGGCCAAGTGCAGCCGATATCTGCTGTTTAACATCCGTTACAATCTGCTGCACAGCAGGTTGCAGGACCTCCTGGATCAATTGTTGGAGTGGAGCTGTTAGTTCAGCCATAATGCTATCCTTCATTATCTGCATTTCTACCTGCATCATAGTTGCGAATTTGTTCCTTAAAGAAGTAGCCATTTTGTTCAACGCCTCTTGTGTGCAATAGTCGGATCGTGCCGTAGTTGACGACATGTCAGGGTGAAATTGAGTGTCTACTGACATGGGTTGTGGTAGTCTGAGTGGCGTTGGTTGTGGTGTTCTTTCCTGCATTGATGTTTGTGTGAGGGAGTAGGACTGATGTAGAGAAGGAGGGAGAGAACGGAACTGCCCTGCCCAGCTTACCGTTTGTGCTTTCTTGTGGGAACCGCTTTGCTGGTCATGATGATGCGTTGTCCCGTCCGTGTGCCAGCCTTGAGATCCCGGCTGGCCAGCGAAACCACTCCGCGATGACGAGTTTTCTCGCTTGGGCCCCGACTTATGACTGGAATGGCTCCTTCGCCTGGCTGCACTCCCGGACGCACTGCTCAGCTGTCCGGGGCTGGGAGATGGTGACTGGGCTTCTTGGTGGGAGTAGCTGACCGGGGTGGTTTGCGTCGGTTGACAGGTGGCAAAAACCGTTTTGGGCATGGTTTGGCAGCCGTCGGGTGGTCGCCACCACAAAGCATGCAAGAAGGGCGGCACTCGTGGTTGTTGGGTGATAGTGAATCCCCGCACACTCGACATTTCGGTTTGTCAGGAAGCTGTGGCCACACATCCTCACGGTGTCCAGTTTTGTTGCACTTTCTACAGTGGGGAATAGTCCGTTTGTAGAGGTAGCAGCGGAGAGCCTGTCCGTACGCGTTCACGAAGAAAGGAACTCGCTTGCCACAAAATGTGAGCACCATTGCTCCGGAGTTGCCGAGGCGTCTGCACATATGGACCTCGTAGCCCGGTACTTCAACTTCTGTCACGAAGTCGTCTGGTGTGATTTCATGGCTTATTCCGTTGACCACCCCTTTGCACGAATTATCAGGCGCAATATCATAAGAGGTGATGTCGTAGGTTGCTGCGTGAACTGTAATTTTGGTGATTTGTCCAAGTGCCATGGCGATGTGTTCAGATGAGGTGCTTATTGTTAGCACATTTTGGATTTTCGTCAACTCGATGCTTGATATCAGGCTTCTCACTGCGTATATTTGCTGCATGAACTACGGCGAGAAGTAATGTGTTGGGGCTAACCTTGCTGAGATTTAATCCACCATGGGGACGGATTGCTAGCTTGTAGCCCTCGGCAGGGAGCGGTGGGAGTCTTGGTAGACGCGTCTTAGGCCGGCTCTGGCGTAGAGCGGGCTCAGACGGCGTGCTGGGCAGCTGTTGAGTCGGTACGGTATGGGGTTGCAGCTGTCGGCGTTTGTTCGCTCTCTTGGTAACAGTGATCCATGGATTTGCGTTCTGCTCATTGCTCACCTGCGTATCGGTGTCTTGACTGGTCTGCGTATCCATCATATGGTCCGTGGAGCGAGAGGGCAATGAGTGCTTCTCGTCGGCTGCGACGCTACCAGAGACGCTCGCCATCCGCTGTAGAGCGGGGCGGCGTTCTGTCCAAGCCGCGTCTCCGGCTTGTTAGGGTTAGCGAGGTGGACCTCTTCAAAGAACTTTCGAAAGCGTTAAAACGTTTAAAAGCGCACTCACGGGTTGAAGTCCGGTATAGGCTTGATTGTGGTGATGCTACAAACAAGTTCCTATTGTTGCAACAGGTCGCCAGGAAGAAATTCTTCTTGAAATTGAACCTGAGCCGGAGCCGATGTGATTCGCGTCCGTCGCATGCTCTCGCTACTCGGCGACCACCTGTGCTTTTGAGCTTCACAATTCTTTGATAACATCTTTATTATTGTACTTTGGTGGCAGATACAAATAGGCTACTGGGTGTTTTACTCACTTCGTAACGACATGCGTCGGCCTTGTGTCCTGTCTGACCACATTAAAAAGAAAAACTGGCAGGTCCCACGTACACTGGGAGTCGAATATATGCGAAGCACTAAAGAAAAATGTTGATATGTCACTTTAAAATCAGTACAACGTTACGAGGTGGAGCTGAATGATACCGTACATGGCTTCCGTGTCATCATTATCATGTTTAGATGTGTCGTTTACCTTCGTCAACTATTCACGTCACGTGATACCAAATTTAGTATATGGGCAACTCGCGAAACTCCCGCGAGCATGCTATGAGCAGGGTATGTTGTCATGTTCTTACATGACACACCTGCCAGGATTATCATGTTTGCACCAGTCCCGCATTTTGTCATCCACTGATATCATGTAACACAAAATTAAATATATTTGGAGCTAGCAAAACAGGCGCGATCACATCATGAAGAGCCCAATATACTCCAATGTAGCGTCGACGTGTGCGCAGGCTGGGCACAGCGACGAAACGTTTGTAAAACGCGAGCACTCTATCGTCTAACACCAGGCGCGACCAGCGTCCCTCAGCGCGGCTCAAGAGTGACTGGTGCGAAATACAACATGCTGCATGCGTGATGGAGGGACGCCAGACGCGCCGAAACGCGCACGCGTCAAAGCAAGGCAGCACGGCACGCCCCGGCGAGTATATAGTAGGACCGGCGCCTGGCGTGGCAATGCCGCCGCGATGCGACGAAATGAACGCCGGCGAGCACGCGCACCGCGTCACGTCGAACTGTTTTGGCGCCTTGACTGTGGCTTGTAGTCATGTTCTAACATGACAGGCATTTCATGATTATCATGTTTGCACTAGCCATATACCTTCGCCATCTATTGACGTCACGTAATACCAAATTTGACATATGTGAAGCTAGCGAAATGGCCGTGAGTGCATCATCAGTGTGACATGTAGTCTTGTTGTTACTTGACATGCATGTCGGGATTATCATGTTTGGATGTGTGATTTACTATTGTCGTCCGTTCGCGCCACGTAATACCGAGTTTGGTACATGTGAAGCTAGAAACGGCCGCGAGCGCAATATGAGCGCGGCATGTAGTCATGTCGTTACATGACACGCATTTCATGTTCATCATGTTTGCACCAGTATCGTTACTTTTTTATCCATTCACGTCTCGTATTACCTTACTTGGTGTAAGCAAAGCTAGCGACATGGCCGCCTGCGCATCATGAGCGTGGCACGTAGTCATGTTGTCACATGACACGCATTTTATAATTTTCATGTTAGGGTTTGTCACTTGTGTTCACCATGCAATCATGCCATACCATACCGATTTTGTCACATGCCATGTGAACGAATCTACCTCAACAGCTGTAGGACCACGAAATGTAAATCAAGACATTCATGACAAGCATATCACTATTTTCATGTGATGACTAGCCAAATATGTTTTTCATACAGTCATGTTATGTCATACTAAGTTTGCTATCGATACCATTATCGAAACGGCCAGGAGAAATAAAAGTCGTAGGCGGCCATATAGATAGATAGATAGATAGATAGATAGATAGATAGATAGATAGATAGATAGATAGATAGATACGCTCAAAGTCGCCGAAGTTCGCTAAGAAATGCTTCGCATTTAAAACATTTCTTTGCACTGGGACGCATAAAGTGGGTTCGGCAACTGATACCGTGATGACCCACTAGGTTACAAAGAAGGCATCGCGTAACACTCTCCGGCGCATGCTTTTAAATGCGAAGAATTTTATGGCGAACTTCGGTGACTTTGAGCGCATCTGTCTATCTAGCCGCCTACGACTTTAAGCTCTCCTGACCGTTTCAATAATGGTATTATAGCAAATTTGGTATGGCATAACATCACTATATGAAAAAAAAACTGCCCGCAGCTTCCCTCGGGGGAACACTGAGGAGGATGCGGAGCATATAATTGGTTAACGGGGTGTTAAAGTGCGACTTACTTGGGTCGATGGCTAAATTGGTTAACGTGGTTGTGAACTGGGGTGTTAAATTGCGACTTACTTGGGTCGATGGCTAAATTGGTTAACGTGGTTGTAGGAGGGGGTGTTAAATGAGTGAACACGTACACACGTATGCGAAAGGGCGGCGCTGGTCGAAGGGACGTCGATCATTGTGTTTGTGGATTCGTTGGAATTCATTTCACCACGACCTTGGACGTCGACGCGCCGTACAAACCAACCGACGAGTGGCAACTGAGCGAGCGAGCGCCGACCTTGAGTATATATACAGCGCGACGGCGCATGCACTGTCAGCTGTCGAATGTTCGAGAAGGGGGAGAAGCGCAACGGCGCATGCGCGCGCGTCAGCTGCCGATGTTCTCGAAGCGCGACGGCGCATGCGCGCGCGTCAGCTGCCGATGTTCTCGAAGCGTGACGGTGCATGCGCGCTACATTATACAGCTAGCGAATGTTCGTGAAGAGGAGAAGCGCACGTGGTGTGTAGAGGAGGAAGGCTGCACAGATGGTGGAGGAGTGAAGCGCGCGCGGTGTGTAGAGGAGGAAGGGATGCACAGATGGTGGAAGAAGGAGGAGGAAGCTTGCGGACGGCGCCGCACTACAAGCCTCGAGTATTAGATGCTCCGCATCTAAAACATACTTGAATAGTCGTGACATGAAAATCATGATACGTATGCCATGAATGTCCTGATTTAACTTTTATGGTCCTGCAGCTCTTGCGGTGGTTTTGTTCGCATGTTATGTTGCAAAACTGGTATGGTGTGACATGATTGCATGGCGAACACAAGTGACAGACCATAACATGAAAATCATGGCATGCGTGTCATTCAAAGACATGACTACATGCCATGCTCATGATGCGCACGCGGCCGTTTCGCTAGCGTCACACGCGCTGCCATGGTGGTCTAGTGGCAAAGGTTCTCGGCTGCTGACCCGCAGGTCGTGGCTTCGGATCCCAGCTCTGGTGGCTGCATTTCCAATGGAGGTGGAAATGTTGTAGGCCCGTGTGCTCAGATTAAGGCGCACGTTGAAGAACCCCAGGTGTTCGAAATTTCCGGAGCCCTCCAATACGGCGTCTCTCATATACAAATGGTGGTTTTGGTACGTTAAACCCTACATATCAATAAATCAATCGCTAGCGTCATGTAAACCAAATTCGGTATTACGGTACGTGAATGGTGGATAAAGTCATGTGAGTGGTGCAAACATGATAATCATTAGATGCGTGTCTTCTAACTACACGACTACATGCGACGCTCATGATGCTAAGGCGGCCGTTTTGCTACCTTCACTTATACCAAATTTGGTATAACGGCACATGAATGGATGACGAAGGTATGATACTGTTGAAAACGTGTTAAACATGAGATGCGTGTCATGTAACATCATGACTACATGCTATGCTCATGTTGTACTCGCGGCCATTTCGCTAGGTAAACATGTACCAAACTCGGTATCACGCGACGCGAACGGACGACAGAGGTGAATGACACATCCAAGCGTGATAATAACGACATGCGTGTCATGTAACAACATGACTACGTGCCACACTGATGATGTTCGCGCGACCGTTTCACTAGGTTCACATATGCAACTTTGGTATTACGTAACGCCAGTGGATGACGAAGCAATGTGACTGGTGCAAACATAATATTCATGAGATGCGTGTCATATGAAAACAAGACTACATGCCACAGTCAAGGTGCCAATACGTTTCAACATGACACGGAGCAGTAGCTCACCGGCGTTCATTTTGTGGCGTCGCGCCGGCGTTGCCACGCCAGGCACCGGTCCTGCCACATACTCGCAGGTGCACGCTGCGCTGCGTTGCTTAGACGCATGCGCGTTCCAGCACGTCCGGTGTCCCTCAGTCGAGAAAAGAGGGAGACACAGTTATGTCTGGGTAAAGCATCGGCGCGAATTTCGCGCCGGTTGTTGTCGGGCCGCGCCGATGGCCGCTGGTTGCGTCGGGCGTCAGAGTGCTCACGTTTTGCTAACGTAGTGTCGCTGTGCCCAGCGCGCGCGCGCGTCAGCGCTACTTTGGAGTATAATGGGCCCTTCATGATGCACTTGCGGCCCTTTTGCTAGCTCCACATATATCAAACGTGGCGTTACGTGGCGTCAATGAATGACGAAATATATGACTAAGGCAAACATGATAATCCTGACACGCGTGTCATGTAACAACATGAAAATATACCACGCTCTTAGCATGCTCACTGGAGTTTATTAAATTTGGTATCACGTGACGTGAATAGATGACGAAGCAAACGACACATTTAAACATGATAATCATGACATGGAAGTCATGTACGGCTTCATTAACCTCCACATCTTAACGTTGTGCTGATTTTAAAGTGACATATCAACCTTTCTTATTCGTGCTTCGCATATCATCGATTCCTACCGTACGTGGGATCTGCCAACTTTTTAAAATGCAAAGCATTCCTTAGCGTACTTCGGTGCCTTTGAGAGTATCTATCTATCTATCTATCTATCTATCTATCTATCTATCTATCTATCTATCTATCTATCTATCTATCTATCTATCTATCTATCTATCTATCTATCTATCTATCTATCTATCTATCTATCTATCTATCTATCTATATATCTATCTATCTATCTAGCCAGCTATGGCTTTTAGATCTCCTGGCTGTTTCGTTAACGGTATTGATACCACATTTGGTATGGCATAACATGACTGTATGAAGAACGTATTTGACTAGTCATAACATGAAAATCTTGAGAAGTATGTCATGAATGTCATAATTGATATTTCATGGTCCCGCAGCCCTTACGGTGGTTTCGTTCACATGGCATGTTGCAAAACTGGTACGGTATGACATGATTGCATTGCGAACGCAATCATGCCATACCAAATGATCCCAACATGAAAATCTTGACATGCGTGTCATGTAAGAACATGACTGCTTACCACGCTCATGATGCGCTGGCGGCCGCTTCGCTAGCTTCACTTATACCAAAGTTGCTATTACGGGACGTGAATAGATAACGAAGGTATGATACTGGTGCAAACATGATAAACGTTGGATGCGTGTCCCGTGACAACATGACTACATGCCACACTGATGAAGCACTCGCGGTCGTTTCACTAGCTTTAGCAATGCCAAATTTGGTATGACGTGAAGCCAATGGATAACGAAGGTATGTGACTGTTGCAAACGTTATAATCATAAGATTCATGTCGTTTGAGAACATGGCCACGTGCTACAGCCAAGGCGAAAATGCATTTCAACGTGACGCGGTGCGCGTGCTCGCCGTCGTTCGTTTCGTTGCGTCACGCCGGCACTGCCACGCCAGGCACCGGTCCAGCCATCTACTCGCAGGTGCGCGCCGCGCTGCGTTGCTTTGACGCATGCGTGTTTCAGCGCGTCCGGCGTCTCTCCGTCACAAGAAGAGGGAGACGCAGTGTTTTCTGGGTTGAATCTTGATCTTGAACAAATTCGTGCCACCTTGTGCTTGAGAGAATCGATTGATCAATTCAAGCATATATTCAAGCGACGTACCTCTCTTATTATTCATTTACAGCGACAAGCTGGGGTGCAAAGCTATGATAAGTATATCTCGATTAAGGACCTCTCTAATCTAACTACCCTGCTGTGCTGTCTCTGAATGCTCGATCCATCTGTCAAAATAACGGTAAGTCGCGTGGCACACTGTGTAACTGCCACACCATCAGCTAGTTTTCCCGTCCGAAATTTGTCTCGGACGCCTTCCACAGAAAATATATCGCTTCAGTAAAGCAGCTTTTACTTTTGCATAGTTAGCTGCATCGGTAGGCGTGGACCTTTTGTACACACTAAGCGCTTCGCCCCTCAAACAAGTACTCAAAGCTGTTGCCCATTAATACAGCGGCTAAATCTGGCTTCTTGAATTCGTCTCATATCTGTGAAAGTACGCATCAAGGTCATCCTTCCTCTCCACAAGCACTACGAGCAGTTTGCTTGGATTTAAACGTAAGCGATTATCTTCCCTTTCGCTGCTTTCAAGTGTAGCACGAATGGGAGTTTCACTTGGCTACTGCAAATGGAGCCGTTCAAGTTCTCTCTTGTGCTTCCGCTGCTTTTCCCTCTCAGCCATGTCTGCTTGCATCTGCCTCTCTTGCAAAGCTCTTTCCGCCTTCAAATGTCACTCTTTCGCCTCTCTTTCATCTTTCCTTCTCTCAGGTGCCAACCTTTCTGTCTCAAGTTGGGTTGCTTTTTCCGCTTAAGCCCTTTCAACCGCCATCCTTACTATTTCGAGCTCAATCACCTTTTCTGGTTTGGCCCTATCTTTTATTCTTTTTTCATCTGCGTTAACCACTATATCGGCGCCATAAAGACCTATCTTTTCACTGAGGGCTACTTATTTCTGATCATTCATGGTGTCTCTTAAATAAAAAGCTTGCTGCGTGCATAAAATATCTGACTTATTGTGGCTATTTAAAACTTTCCGCACACTCGTTAGCGTGAGTGCCTTGTAACGCATACACTCGTTCTCATAGCACTTGCAAACGACTCGAGGCTCTTTCTCCCTACTTTGGACATACAGTGCACCAAAACGTTTCTGTAGCAGATGTCAGAGTAATTGTCATTTGTCCTTTTATTTGGGGAGGCAATCACCGGGATTCATGAAAGGGCTGGCGTATCGGCATCAAAATCACACCAGTAAAGCACGAACAATTTAAAATTGATCACTTTCAGTGTGCCAGCGAACGCCGGCCGTAGCCCAAAGAACGAGGCAGAGCAGAGAGTTGATAACGAAAACAAAAATATATACGCAAATTAGGTAGAACGGTCAACACACAAACATACACACTTGGCACTTATTCAATACGATACACCACTCACAAGATTCTCCGATTAATTATAATCAGCGGGCTCAAACAACAACACAACAAGATGCAGACAAAACAATGGACAGAAACAACAACTTGCGCTAGAATCCAATCTTAGGCACCAACTAAGACTTGTGCAATAAATGTTAGTAAAACTCATTCGATCCAAAGTTTTTGGAACAAACAACATTCTTTTAAAGTCCATCGCCGGTTGTCGTCCTCCTTCGTCCGGGTTTCTCCTCCAGAAAACTCTCGCGTCGTCAAATGTCTGCACTGCCATAACGAAATTTCTTCTCCGGTAAAATGACGGCCTCTAACGCTTTGCGGCTGCAAAACACGCCTTCTCTCACATGCGGTAAACACACACTTTTCTCCTGCTTGTAAGACAAGGCTTCCCCCATAGGTGGAAAACACTCTTCGTCTCTGCTTGGTCACTGCTGAACAAGTCTTCACCTGACAGCGGAGAACTCTCTTCATCTCTTCATTCGACTACCTCTGCTGCTGACCTATAAGGCCTAGCAGCTGGATTCTCGAAATTTCAAGGCATTTTGTCGGCACGCAAGGCTGTCAAGGCTGTAGAAATTGGGGGACCTCTCTCATAACGTAGCGAAACTGGGCAGCATCACGCCCGTTTCCTTCAAATTCTTTCCAGAGGTCACTCGGCGATAGATGCGAGGATGTTGGTCCACATTGCGGCAGTGTTTTCGAGGAGAGAAGTGCGCACGTGGCTTCCTTTGATGCTCATTCTTTTTGCGTGCTTTTTTCGCGTCTGTCTGGTGCCTCGATTTGTCGCAGCAGTTACAATTTGGAGGCGTGCGCTTTGTCTAGTGCTTGTTTGTGGTTCCCAGGCCCAACTGCGGATAAGGTCTTCGAGGCAAGACACCTAGACGCAGAAGTTCGGGTGTCCATGAACTTGCCCTTTCTCGGAGGTCAAGCTCACAAGGCGCTGCTCCCCCCTGGTGCAGCTGTTCCCGGTGCCCGCTCCATAGACAGCTTCCCAGAATGCCCTGTGTCAATCATCGTCACAAGCTGCGCCTTGTACTCCTACGTGAAGGCATCCGACTGGACGTCGATTCTAGTTAAGCTATTCCACTTGACAAAGCTCAAGACCGTCTACAACCCCGAGCTGCCGGTGAGCCGGCATCCAAGCTGGTCAGAGCCAAGAAGCTTGGTTGCGTCGACTTGCAGCGTCGCGACGTATGTTCCTTTACTACCCACTGGAGATGAAGCACAAGTCAACTGGCCAACTCGGCTCGACTGCACGTCACAAACACCAGCAAGAGCTACCACATGTTCTACATCATCAATGCCGCAAGAGCACAACTTGGCTCGCAAGTCGGTGCATGAAGTCTGCAAGCATTGTCTCTGATGTCTAGCGAGGTGGCTAGTCGGATTTTCACTCGCCCTGAACAGGGCTGGCGTCCCCGTTCATTGTGGGCAGTCACAGTACTGAATTCTACATTTCCTGCATTGTCGTCGAAGCTGCGAATAGGTAGTCGTCATGATGGCCTGCTACCAATGCGACCACTCTGCATCAGGCAGTATCAATCGCTGTGTTCTTATTGTGGACGTGAATATATTGGCAGCGCGGACAAAACCTGCAACCACCACCTGTACACAGCCAGTGTCGTCCACCAGAGTATATGAAAGTTGAACACGAAAGCTCGAGGTTTAAACCTGACTAACCCCAACGGCTCTCTCAGGGCCACCTTCCAGGCATGATTTCGGCAGCTACGCGCGCTCGCAGTCATGGCCGAGTATAATCATAAAGAATGGCAACGAAGCTTCGGATGTCATGCTCGTCCAGAAAAATGAGGACAAAGGCGAAGATAGATTAAGACTTTTAGACCTGTATTACAATTTTCTCATTGTGAAAATGATGAAGAAATGAGCATGGGCCTGGCATGTAGCACGTAGGCAGGATAACCACTGGTTATTAGGTGTAACTGACTGTATTTCTATAAAAGGCAATGCACGAAGGGAGGACAGAAAGTTAGGTGGGCCAATGAGAATAAAAAGTTCGCAGGTATAAGGTGGCATAAGAAAGCACAAGACCGGGTTTATTGGCGGATCACGCGAGAAATATCTTCTCTACGATTGGCGTGGTCAGGCTGATGATGATTGTCGCCACTTTTCTATGTCACGCGCCTCGTGCATCTTCTTTACTCATCACAGACCATGATGATGATGAGGCAATTTAATACATGCCGTAGATTCAAGTTAGAAAATCATTTACGTGATATTGAAATGAATTCATCCATGCTCCAGGTTTTTTATGCTTTTGGAGCCTCTATTTCTGGGTTTGCCAGTGTAAATGTTTGCCTGACTGTGTGTAATTACCTGATTGATACCAAAGGACCAACAAAGTGATCGATATCACCATCCTTCATTGTCAACATATGAAGAGCTTGTCTTTAATTATTCCTTTGTTCATTTTAAGTCACTTTTTTGGTCTCAGTTGTTATCCATTTCAAATAAAAATCTTTATATTATGTAGATTTTAGTGAGCATAAAGAGTTTGCCCTAAAATTTGTAAGTTTAATTTTATAACCTCCATCACTCTGAAATAGAATAAAATTGGATTAGACTTGTCAAATATTGTCTAATCCCCCACAGTGAGTAGAAGCGACGAGAGGAGGTCTACAAGGACAACAACAGCCAGCACTCAGCAACGGGGCTGTATCTTGTGTCTGTTTCTTCACGGCAACATATCATTATTCATTTGCAGTGTGAAAGCACTGCAATTGAATATTGAATACATAAACAATGCTTCTGTGTAAGTGTGATGCTGACAGTGGTAACGAAAAAAAATTACGAATTTTCAGTCAATGACATAGCGAATGAAAGACACATTATATGAAGAGACAGTGGTAGCTAGGGGCAATGAAGCTTGTAAGACGAGTCACACGGTAATATTAAAGAGTACTCGATTACACGAACACTACAACCACCCACGAGCCACAAATTTCCTAACTTTACCTCAACAGGCAGAGGGTGCTCTTTGAAAAGCATCTCTCAGTGTTAGCCCCTTTACTTGAGCAAATCAATTCACAAGCTTGTTGTATGATCCTAGTTTTTTTACTGAAAGTCTCAGTTACGTAAACCATGCAATTCAGATAATGGCCTTCATTTGCAGCTGTCCTTAAGCCGCCTGCAGGAGACGATTGACGAGATACTGGATTCGGAAAACTTGGCTGACTTGGTAGGAACCAGTCTTGCGTACACGGCCTTTACTTTGCTGGACCCAAAAGATGTTGGTTATACTCTACCCGGTCTCGACATGACATCGGAGCAGCTGTTCTTTGTCTTCAACTGCGTAAAATTGTGTACCACGTTCACTAGATATCCAAAGAGATACGCCCCATACCGCTCACGATGCAACGTCCCTCTCATGAACATGGACGAATTCGCAAACGCTTTTGGCTGCTCGCAAGGTGCACCGATGAACCCGCCCGGGAAGTGCTATTTTTGGTAGAAAAGAGAGTAGGGCCCTGTCTTTCTTTATCCACATTTTGATCATGTTCATCCTCTTTTGCCTTTTCTACCTAGTCATCTAACATCCTAAATTAAGATGCAATAAAGATGAATTGCTATATGTAGACAGATTGACCCATTTTGAGGAGACCTATTTCGCAGAAAACTTTATGTTACAATAAGTATTCGGAATTTCCTGTTGTGATATTACACTACATTCTAGTTCTCATGCACCGAACACACAGAGAGAAAAGTTCCTTCGATAGATTGTATACTTCAACATATTGCCATTGTTAGTTGCCATTTTGTCGGTAAGAATTTCGATATGCAGGTTGGCTTCATAGAAATACACGGGAATATTATATATATATTTTGTTTTATTTGAATACAGTTTGTAATTACGGATGTTGTGGGTGCGAGTGTTTGGAAAGTCGGCTTGTGCGCGAGAAAATTGCGGGGTAAATGCAAACAGTTTGCAAACAGTTCATCAATAACTTCGTACGCAGCCTCGCGTAAATGTATGGTGACGGAAACTTTCAGCACTCCTTGGCCGTTGTCTCGGTATTGTTTTTCACACCATGATCAGAGTGTTTCTTGAGTTGCTGTACGCAGCGGCAATGTTGGACTTCTTTTAGCGCTACAGCGTCAACTACATTATCTCGCAGAAAGTTCGATCTCGTTGTCAGCAGTGGAGGTGGCGGCGTCTCTCGCTGTGAACAAAAACGTCGTTGAACATGAATGAAACTTTCAGCTAGATGGAGATAAAGTAGGGGTATGCGAATATTCCGTGTTTTGAATTTGAATCGAATTCGAACGATCAAATTCACTTCCACATAGCGACTATTCAATGTTCGGAGTACTTTGACTGGCAGCTTGGAATGCACACTTTTTTGGTGCGAAGTGCTCTTACAATGATGTAGAAGTGCTGCGTTGAAACAATATTTGTTCCAACACCGCAATTTCAATAGGAATTGAAGAACTGTTTTATTATTTTCAGAAAAGTGAAGTTCTTTTGGCTGCGCGTTAACAAAATGAGCGAGCAGCGTGCAAAAAAGTTGTTCTGTTGGACTAATATCGTTTTACTTGAGAAACACGACGGTTCCCTTGTACAGCTGGCTTTATGTGCAAAAGAAGGGATAAGAATAAGCTAAAGAGTGATTACAAAGCTTTGTGAGTTATTTACCACACTGCAGAAGGTTTAACTTCTAAAGGGTGTAAAACAAGTGTACGCAATAAAAGCATTCTTGTGAACACCCTTTTACACTAACTTCAAAATTTGAGGTGTTCGGGAATAAAACGCCCTCTACACACCCCGCATACACCCTTATATTTGGGGTGTTAGGAACAAGGTTATAATTGAATAATTGATTGATATCTGGTGTTTAACGCCCCAAAACCACAATATGACTATGAGAGATGCCGAGGTGGAGGGCTCCGGAAATTTCGACCACCTGGGGCTCTTCAACGTGCACATGAATCTGAGTGGAGGGGACTACAAGGCTACCAATGCATGGCTTTTTGGGCAGATATGCTTATATTGTTAGTATACATTAACAATCTTGATATCAGCAAGGCTCCCAGAACTAGCTGCTTCCTGGTATAGTACTGAATCGAAGCAGAAGGTAATGTAACCCAACGCAGTTTTCATTGATAAAGCACAGAAACTACTAGAAGAAAGATACAACGGGAGCACCGTTTTCCAATAGAGTAAGAGCCAATGCTCTTGTATCTGTTCCTTTCATCTGTGTCATTAGCGTGATTATTCAACACTCTAAAAGTGAACTAATTGGCCTGAACAATGTAACGTTGCTCACGTTGGCGTAACCATGCCTGGAACACTCCCCCCTCCCCCCGTCCCACATAAGATCGATGCTTTTGAAGCTAGAGGTAAAACTTCCACCACCTGCAAAATAAACCATCTGCACAGTTGTTTAGCCATAACAACGACATCAATGGGCCATGAGGTTCCTTAAAACCAACACGAACGTGATTTATTTTTAGCAGGCACGTTTCATTTTATTACTGTAGTGAGCGTTTCTCTTCATGTGTCGTTAATTGTGTGTCATGGAAATCAGAAAGAGGACACCGACATTACAGAAAAATGCAGAATAAAGCCATTTCGATGACGTTCATACAGCCTTTCTGACAAAGACGGGAGCCTTGTTGACTAAATTTCAAACAAGGAGAGCCGAAACGCATTTTCCAGTTGTAGATGTAGATGTATATCCTAAGCTCGTGGCTCACACCCATCCTGTTGGTCAGCCAAGAATCGGGTAGCTTACGAAAAAAACACGAGTGTATAAAATAAATACTGGCGAAAAGAAAATTAGGAAAAGTTTTGTTTTTAATTAGTTTTGAGAAAAAGTTTGATGAAATAGTTTCTACTAAATAAGCGATAAATGATTGATATCAAAGAAAATTTTTCAATGGCCTACATAGGTTTACTGAGAACCTTTTCGTATTGAGGTTATTAAGTAAATCTTTTAGAATGTGCAATGAAATCTTGCACGGCCTCGCACACTTTTCCGTTGCTGTGCCCTAGGGTATGTGCACCTAACAATAGTAAAGTTGACGTTGTCAAAGATAAGCCAAGGTTTCGTAATGGTATTTCTAGTGATACCTTTCGTAATGCTGAAAATGTTCTACAAGAGATAAAGAAGTGCTCCACAGTTTCCTGTTCTCCGCAAAAAGAACAATGTGGAAAGGGATTCAAGCCTGCTCCGAACAAACATTAAAGGATAAATACGGTGGCGTAATCGAGTGAATAAAACTTCCAGGCATCAGTTATGACATGAAGTTTTCTAGGGCGTCATTAGATGGTTAAAATCCAGAGATTTTTTTAAAGATGGTGTAGAGAACTCTCGCATGATCCTTTGCCTCTGAATTTCAGAAGCTACTATAAAGGCTGTTGTAGGGGTAATATTGATAGCTGGTCCGTCTAATGCCGCTTTCGCTAGTGCATCAGCTGTTTCATTTAGAGTTATGCCTCTATGCTCCGGCACCCCTACTAATCGCACCTAAGTGAAGTAAATCGGTACTAAGGAGTTCAATTCGTATAATGCTTTTGAATCACCGGATGCCAGGAGCGCACTGCTGACCGACAAGGAGTCTGTTATTGTAATGACGGAATTCATTATAGTTGGCAGTTTTCGAAGGGCCAATGCTATATAAAAATTCTGCAATAAAGATTGGTGTGAAATCTGCAATTCAGAGAGAAAAAGACAAGTCTAGAACAGGGCAGAATATACCGATGCCACTTTTTTTATCTCGCTATGAAGCGTCCATCGCAATGATGACATGTGCTTGCATACCTAGCAAATAGTCCAGTAAAGTCCAGTAAGTCTCTTAACAATTTACTCGGCAGGTGTTTAGCACTAATAGAGAAAATGTCATCAAAGTATATTTGGAGAGAACTTGTCGAGCTACAAATTGACAGGACCTTCGTAATTTGCGCAGTCAGTGACTCGAGAAGAGACTGCACAAACTTTTCTTGAAGTGTGTGATATTGATGCCATTGACAGTTGAAAAATAAACCACGTTGCCCATTGAAAACTGTTTCTTTACGTCTCAAAGAAGATTCAAATGCCCTTAAGTAGGTTTACAGTCAATATTTAGAATCTAGTGAGGAGTGCGGGAATTCTAGCTTCTATATATAAAGCGTTATTCGGTACAAATTTAGGTAGCCCTAAGCACGTGGGCAGTGCCTGTTTATCCAGAAAAACAAGGGTACGTAGCTCATAGGCAGGTGCCCCGGAGTACAAGACACATTCATATTCTGGAGTCGGCCTCACATACATGCGGTATATTGATAATAACATGGCTAGGCGCATTCCTAGTCACCTGTTGCTTATCCTTCGTAATAAGCCAACTGCCCGAACACCCTTTGTCGTAAAATATTTCATGTGGTTTCACCATACTAGAAGCTGTCGTATATCACTCCTAGATATTTGATGATTTGAACCTGTAGAATGGTAGCAGGTTTGTATAAGAGAGATATGTATACTGGGTCTTTTATCGGAAATACTAATAATGCAGACTTGTTCACGTTTAGGGATAGATGAATAAAGTCGAGCCAGTAGTCTATTTCAGCTAAGTACATTTGGAGGTTTTATAGTGAGCGTGAATGTCATGAGTGGACGAAAAGAACGTGATATCGTCAGCATATACATACGTCTGAACATTCTCATTGGAATGAATCGAGATTAATAAAATATTGAGTAGTACCAGAGAAATAACAGCGCCCAGCGGTACACTTTTTTTTGTGTTTACATGTACTTGACGAAACACCGTCTTGCGAACAGTAAAATGTTCTATTTCCTAAAACTTCCGTTATCCACGCTTCTAAATTATCCGGAAAAATAATTTCTCTCGGACGACTGACTAGTACACATTATTCCACGCTATCATACGCTTTTGTTATGTCCCGGGTAACTAGAGCTGCGTACTGCCCTTGACGCCACGCCTGATATATGCGACTCTCTAGGTCGATATGCGCTTGCCATATGGAACATCCCTGCCTGAAGCCGATTTGACATGGGCGAATAACCCTTTCTCCATGAACAAATTTCATTATGTGAACATGCACTGCTCTCTGTATTACTTTGACAAAGTTGGACGTTTGTGTAATTGGCCTAATATTGTCTAAAACGTAACCTTCACTAGGTTTCTTTTTGGAATATGCATGACTTTGGCAATTTTTTATTCAGAAGGAATCCAAGCTTCTCTTATTTAATACTTCATTGCATTAAGTACATCCTCCCGTGACTCATTGAATAAAATTTTAGCATTGTTGAAGCGACTTCATCCTGGCCTGGAGCCGCCATCGGAAGTTTTCTCATAATTTCTGCCACTTTCTCTATCGATATTTTGGTGAAACTGTCACTTGATCGTGAGATTACTTGAGGGGGATAAACATTAGTCAAGAATCGCATTTCCGATCGTTGAGCTATGTTTCCCAGTAACTGCTTCAATTCATGAAGGGATAAAACTATAGATTCAGGATTTACTGCTCAAGGAGTTGGTTTCCTATGTCTCAGACATCCAAATAGAGCTTTTTTGTTATATTACTTCAAAGGAAGTTTAAAATGCTTTTCATCATACCCTGCCTTTGCTTTAGCCACTATTCGTTTAAAGCACCTGTTTTTTCTGACCAGTTTTTTATACAATGATTGTGTATTACCTTCTTCCAGGCAGCAGTTCTACGCCTGAAAGCCGAGCAAAGTTATCAATCCACCATCGCGACACAGGTTTTTATTCAACTCATTGAACCTCATATTCCACTTCGCTACGCGACTGCTGTATTACTGAACAAATGTTCAATGCTTTTTGCTTTACCGTTGCTTCATACAGACTCCATGAATCCTCGCAAGGTCTTTTTAAAAATACTGTAATTTATGCACGTATGTTTTCTTGTAGGAACAGTTATTAGTAGGCACCCAAGGTCGAATGTAACTGGAATGTTACCGCTATTAGTCGCAGTGTCAACAGTCGACCAAGAAATAAATGCTTAATCCCGAAAAAGGTAATTCTAAAGATGACGATGGCATCCCTTTGATAAAAGTGGGAATACCTGAGTTTTCACAAGTGAGACTATTACCCTGCGGCCAGTCCCATAATCTAGTACCGCACGAGTCTGTCCTTGAGCCCCAAGTTATGAGATAGGAGTTGAAATCTCCCGCCAACAGGACATTATTACCGTTTATAAAATTTACACTCAGCCAAGGGTTTGCGTCATGAACTGACGGATAATATTTATTTGCTATGTGAAATGTTCTACATGAAGGAAGACTGAAAAAAATTACTAAAATTTCCTACTCTGACGACAGAAGCTGGAGCGTTATTTTTTCATTTCAGCGAAATCTGGTAGAGAGTAAAGTAAATAACCACCCCCTCTTGAGAATCGATTTAAATGAAATAATCTATATTTTTTAATAAAAATACTAATCTGGAACTAAGGAAGTTTCTTGTAGCAATAATATGTCCGTTTTTTTCAACAATGAGACAAGGCAAATCTGTGGAAGCTGTAAAAATAGAACAAGAAGTCCACTGTAAGAGTTATAACGGCTCAATGGTGTTCCGGCAAAAGTTGCGATGACTGACTCGGTGGCTACGTTTACCTTGTCTACTACTCAGAATGCTGCTACAGCCGTTGTGTAGAAAGAGATCGAGGGAAATGTCATCTGATCGGAAAGAGGCAGTTCATGCCGAACTGCCTTGCCCAGGAGAATTCCTGGACATTGCTGTGATCGCTTGATCCCTGAAAGTAAACTATCAAGAATAAACAGATACAAATGGACTCAAAGATATCAAGCTACCCTATCCTCAACGATCAAAACCACCAGAACGAAGCACGAAAGTCGTTTTCAACGTCTCTCTCTTTCTCTATCTGTTTTTTGTGGATCCTTTTTTTAAATTTATGTTACATCCCCCAGTAGACTTTGTCTACTTAGGACAGGTAATAACCGCAGAGCCAAACCATGAGGTTCAAGTAACTAGAAGAATAAGAATGGGGTGGAGCACATTTGGCAAGCACTCTCAAATTACGACAGGTAGATTTCCCTATCCCTAAAGAGGGAGGTTTATAACAGCTGTATCTTGACGGTACTCAGCTACGGAACAGGCACCTCGAGACTTGCAAACAGAATTCAGCTTAAATTGAGGACGTCGCAGCGAGCAATGGGATGAAAAATGGTTGGTGTAGCCTTAAAAGACAAGAAGAGAGCAGAGTGGATTAGGGGGTTAAGAATATCATAGTTGAATAAGAAGAGAAGGAATTCCACGTGGGCCGGGCATGTAGCGCGTACACAGGATAGGTGCTGGTCATTAAGAGTAACTAACTGGATTCCCAAAGAAGGCAAGCGGGTTAGGGGAGACAGAAGGTGAGGTTGGCAGATTAGATTAAGAAGTTTTGGGTATAAATTGGCAGCAACAAGCACAGGACCGGGTTGACTGGCGGAACTTGGGTGACGCCTTTGTTCTGCAGTTGACGTAATCAAGCTAATGATGATGATGTTGATGATGACTTCTGTAGCAACTGTGCCTCGGTCAAAGCCTTGACTTTGTAGGTAGTGACAAATCAACAGTGACGAAATATTTTCAGCTGTGGTCTTGCTCCAAAGACTGCAAGCTAAATACAAATATATTGTCCCGACGTGAAGACAGAAGTAGTATTTAACAGGTTGAGAAAGTAGCAGCAGGCTAGTAAACGAATCGGAATTTATTTTACTTAGCAAGAATATTTGTCCTGTTTCAAGGAAATGACCGAGTTTTTAGTTTGTTTGTTTGTTTGTTTGTTTGTTTGTTTGGATTGTTTGGAGTACAAAGCAGAGTGAGCATGCGCGGCCGTGGTTTAGGAAAGAATTCAAACTGATTTTTGCGGTGCCTTTTGTTGGCAGCCGTGTTTAACAGGGCCCGCTCGTGATGCACATCAATTTTAGTTTACTAATTCATACATGTGTTGGGACGGCGCTTGTTAGCTCTAAGCATCAACTGTTTCTAAGACGCATAAGCTTGAGCCTGTTGGTAGTTCATTCGCTCTCTCTTTTTTTATTGCAGAAAAAAACCGAGAACAGAAAACAATGGCGTGGTATTTATGTTGTTATTTTCGGTGTTATTTCGCTCTTTGCGCTAATACTACCGTAATAACCCGCGTTGATGCATCGGGTGACAGCACAGCATAATGCTTCGCGTTAGGTGCGCGTCACGAAGTTTGCCTACTTGATAGTACATTCAATTTTGTTAAATTAGTTTTCGCCGGTATTTTCATTCACCCGCAACGAAGCGTGAGACGGCCAGCAGCCGCACCTGTGTAGCGGATCGAGCACTGAAGCTGGATATGTGTTTGAACGGACCTTTCCTCCGTTTGTGTGGTCTAATCGCCTACTTAAACAGTGCAAACGTTTGTTTGGGCATAACTACTAACGTTCGAGCCCATTTTATTTCATTCCGCTTGTTTCCATATTTGTAACTTTCATATTATTCGTGTTATTCAGAATGTTACTAATAAACGCCTTGCTTTGGCGTTTAACTTCGCTAAGTACTTCAGATGTTAAAGGCGCAGTCGCTACGTGAAGAATAACATTAGTTTTTTTTTTGCACGAAAAACACTCATGGTGTACATACTGCACGGTCTCTAAGCAAGTGTTATAGCCAAAATGTGAGACTGGGCAGCATATTTATCTGGGAACACAACAGGCACAGCCACTGAACAGCCTACGTTGCATCAATAAGGAGCCTGCTTTCTGAGCCTGCTAGAATGATTTAAACAAATGGCAATAATTTAGCAGTATGTCATGCTCACTGATTGAAAGTAACAGAGTCACTTTATTCCAAATTTTCCAGCCAATTTGACGGCTATGGTAAATGTGTTTGAAAAAAACAATTGTGCTGATTTGTTGCACAGAAAACAGTAAACTGCTAGAATATTTCGAAAAAAAAATTTGGACACGTGGTTGCCTTTTATGCTTCCCAGACTGTTGTCTGAGTGTTGCTTGTGACAAAAAAATTTCAGAAGTACCGCTTCTTCTTTCAATATCAAGTTTGGTTCATGTTAAGCAAAGAGGCCTATGTAAGGTGTTTGAAACTCAATAATATTAATACAATTTTCGGCCACATACGTCTTCAAGAATTGAGTCAAAATGTGTTATGTTTGCAATTTTTCATTGCGATACGGCACTTTGTATATCTGAGCTGTGACTACTTACTTCACAGAAAATCTAATGTGATAAAAAATTATGTTTAGACATTTCAAGCTTTTAACCTCTACGAGAAAAGATCACTCATTTCACAGAATTGTTATTTGTGTCCATATTGGGACGAAATTTGCACCTTGTGGTAGTTCAATAAAAATCACCTTTTACCTAAATGCAAAGCAAATAACCAGTTTATTGTATGCGAATTGTTTATTCATTACAATTGCTAATTTAAGGAATAAAATATTTTTGAATTTTCCCACGAATGGCAATAGGGAACTTCGAAGCGTCGGCTGCCATAACACCAAACGGAGAATGGGGAACTTCAAGAAATATTTAGGGGCAAAGCTCTTGAAGTCGTGTGTCGTTCCGTCTTCTGTAGTCGTACTAGTAGTACGTAGCCACTTCATGAGTTACACAATAGATGGCGATAGTGGTTTTCACAGCATATACAAAAACAAACAGATGATTAGTGGGGCGAATCGTTTATGCGTGCATTTGCGCTTTCGTCCATCCATCCGTACATTTGTCCGTCCGGGCTTCCGTCTGTCCGTATGACTGTGAGTCTGTCTGTCTTTCTGTCCGTCCATTTTTGCGTCAGACTGTCTGTCCATCCGTTTGTGCGAGCGGACGGATGGACGCTTCACCCCACTCATCATCGTTTACTCCGTGGATATGCTGTGATCTTTTTCTCAAAACATGTGGGACGTTAAACCCCACAAATCAATCAAATCATTTTCTCAAAACATAAATTGCTATGACAAATTTCGCACATGACACGAACTGTCTATTTGCTTTCCATTTTGGGTACAAAGGTTAATTTATTTCGACCACCACATGATGCAACTTGCGTCTCATTATAGGCAAAACAACTATTTTGTGAAATTTGCGATTTCCACTCGTGAAGTTTGACAGCTTGAGAGGTCTAAAAGATTTTTCTCTCAAAATATGCCTTATGTATATTAAGTGTGCACTCCTCAGATATTCATTCAAAGTGCAGTATTGATATAGAAAAGTGCAGATACAACACATATTGGCTAAATCTTTTGAGGCGTATGCGCTCGAAAATGGGTAATAATATTACGGGGTTTCAAACACTTTACACACTCCCTTTACTTAACTTGTAGACCAAATTTGGCACGGAAGAAAAAAAGGTGCTTATAAAGTAATTTTTTTTACAAACACCCAGACGACAATCCAGGAAGTTAAGGAGGCCGCCACGTGACCAGAAAATCACTTGCCTGTGAAATATTCTAGCAGTAAACTTTTCAATGCAGTAAATCAGCGCGGTTTTTTTTCGAATACATTTGAGATGGTCAACCAAATAGCTGGGACGTCTGACGTGGAATGACCCAATAGCCAATTCTTCCATTATATGATCGTGTCAATGTGAGCCGGTTCAAGAAAAGTAGTATCATTCGCATTTTAACACGTACCTACACACACTAAATTTTACAAGTTACCTGCACTGCATACCTCCTCAATATGCATACCGTCATGTATGTTAAGTGGCATTGTGCTTTTTTTCGATACAGATAAAATAAGTATATGTTGTTGCGCGTTGTACTGCATTTCTTTTATTGAACTAATCGAATGAGGACCATGGTACATCTGCAGAAATATACATGTAGCTGTGTTAATGCATACTTAAGCATGGATGTTGACATGCACTTGGATTGGTCGATGCATGCAGCTAATGGAACATTATGAACTTGGAGCTGCACCTTTTTATTAGCGTGCGCGAGCGAGCTAGGAGGGTAAAGTAAGGTTCATATCTACGGCATGAACGGTATAGTGATCCTACCACAGTGCGCTTTCTATGGCGTTTATTTCTCAGCATACATTTTCTTACATTTCTCCCTGCAGTGTAGCCCGATGCCACTGAATATGCTTGCTATGCACTCAAATTATACTTACACATAAGAAAGGAGTAAGTTATGCAGGGTGCATACTGTATGTTGCACTCTTTGTGAAATTTTGGTCATTGTTTCTTGTGTACTGCAGAACTGAAATAAAGTTTTTTCATTCCATTCCATTCCAGTCCTTGTGTATTCATTTTATGCTTCCGGTAATGAGATTTCTGGACAGCAAAAAACAGCATGGCCCCACTTCTCTCGGAGGCAACAGTCATCTCAGCAGCTGAAGATGATTGTGCAAGCAGCGCTGTGGTTTCGCATTTAGAAGTATACCAACACTGACATTACAATCATCCAAAGCCAATTACACTACCTTGTCGAATTTTCTCCTTCCTATTGTCAAAAATTATACTGCGACATATAATAGGTTTTAAATCTGACTCTAGAAAGTCGTTTACTCTGTTTAAGTGTTTTAATTGTGTCGTTCTCAATCAAGGCCATACATCTCAGTTGTTTGCCCGACTAGCGCAAATGTGTTTGAAAGATGTGGGGATATATTTTAATGAAAACAATGATTTTCTAGTATAGAGAGAAAACGAAAGTGGTCACGTGAGATATTTCACAACTTTGCAGAATGCTGTCACAGACCTGTGTGTCAGACTTCTTGCCGTTTTTCTATAAATAAAGCCACATGCGAACATATAGGTTTCATTGTTGTTTGTTTCGTCGTTATGTTCAGTTGAACCTTACGCTACTGCTTACTGCTTACACTACTGTGGTGTGGTGCATGCGTGTGTATTTGTGTATGTGTTCTTGCAGCGTCCTACTTTGTCCTTTTTTGGCCCAGTCTACCAACACATACACTGGTGTTATGCAGCTTGTTCAAGACCACGTCACCTTATTTTATCAACATCATGGATGCAGGCATAATAAGTGCGGTGGGTGACACCAGTATCTTCCTTCTTCCTAGTCAGCCGCAGAGAAGGTTCATATATGCTTCTCTCAGAGAACAGTTGAGGCTTTGGTCAGTTGGCGATGCATATTTGATGGAACGAAGTGCTGAACGGCTCTCCTAAACACACAAGACGAAGCGTTACCTCCCGTGTCTCTCCTTTTGTTGTCCCGTTGATTGCGCTTCACTTTATCATGTATGCTTATCCATGTAACGGCCATCGTTTCAAGGGTGTTTTTCGTGTTACGCCCCACTCGCACGGGTTTAGCTTCATCCAACACCCATGGTATTGGAGTGTTCATAACCACCTGTAAAAGTAGGGTGTAACGCTTTTTTACACGCTAAGTTTTCAGGGAATTTCTGAACACCTTATTGTTTTGGGTGTTCCTAAACACCCTAAAAGGATGTAGTGCATGGGATAAAGAATACACCATTATAGGTGTAGAATGTTTTGCAGTGCAGTGTTTCCCAATGCAGCTAGCAGCAGTTTACAGGATGATAAAATAGGGCACGATTTCTGTTATGTCGATGATTTTATGTACTTTTACACTATAACGAACGCGAGAACATAAATTTTTTTGCTACAGAAAATTTAACGACCTTTGCCGCGTGTTTTCAAGACTTAAAGTTCACTTACAAACTTTGCATAATAAATCGGTAGGCTTTTTACCGTAGTGTTAGACTACAGCGGGGATGGTTCTGCCTATAAGTGTTATGCGCCGAAGAGTAAAAAAAAAAACACTTCTGTTTGAATCACGTCACTCAAACCTTGTCAAAAAAGTATTGTTTCTTTGTGTCTTGAGAACTCTTTCTGTACATTCAATGCGCATTAGTCTCCAACAGCCAGGCTAAGGTCCGCAGGCTACCCAGGACTCTTGCTGCTTTTTGTGGCGTACTTATGCTCACAAAAGCTGAAAGGAAAAATTAAGAAAACAGACGAGTCGGCAGATGATTTACCAATAACTTGTTACACAAGGCGATGCCATATTTGCATGGAGTATACCACAACCTAAAGAGAGTAGCCACGAATAGTGGCGTCAGGCTCGCGCTGGCTACATCGTGCAAGCTCTTCGTGTTGGCTGCACCATGCACCATGCAATCAGGTGGAGGGAAGGTAACTGTGGTGCATTTTTTACAGAAAAAGTTTTTATGAGATCACATCAAGGGTCGCACGCACCATCGTAGTTCACCACTATCGGGTTCCGTAACCACTATAGCACGAACTGAAAAAAACTTGATAAAAAATTACCAAAGACACACTGAGATTTGAACCCAGTATTCGACAACCTAGCCACAACGATGCCTCAACGACGCTTTTCCGACATCAAGGCAGGCTTGATGTAGGAAAAGAAATTGATTTTATTTAGGTAATGAAGCATTTTAGAACAGCAAAGAAATAACCAGGTGTCACACAAATAAAATTACTCAAAAAGTAAGTTGTCGAATGCTCCAGCCGAATGAAAAGCTTGGTCTGTTCACCTACTAACCTTGGCGTATAACCATCTGGTAAAATTCTTCATACCGTGGTCATCCACAACAAAAAATGTATAGAGTTCACTATGATTGTGCAGCAGGTACCACGCTTCTCTGAAGAATGAACAAGAATGGCACAGTGAATGCCTTCCTACTTTTCATTTATTTATGGTGTAGTGGGTATTGGGTACTACCCTACAGGGTAGCACCATGCAAGTAGGCTTGGAGCAGCTACCCAAAGAGTGGTAGAAAAGCATTGAAAAGCAGATTTTTCAGCTTTCGCTGTGACAGTACTGCATATTTCGTGCCAGCCTGAACTTTTTTGTTGTAGTTGTGAATGTTTTTATTTTTCAGTGAAATGGTATGGAATGACGCTAAACATGTGTACAAATGTTATACGCAAAAACGTGGTACGCTGAACAGTCAGTTATGTTTTAGTAAACTGGTTTTGTAAAGATGTGTAAAGATGATGTCGATGATACATGGATAGCCCCCGCCGCCGTGGTCTAGTGGCTAAGGTACTGAGCTGCTTACCCGAAGGTCACGGGATCACATCCCGGCTGCAGCGGCTGCATTTAAAATGGGGGCGGAAATGTTGTAGGCCCGTGTGCTAAGATTTGGGTGCAAGTTAAAGAACCCAAAGTGGTTGAAATTTCCGGAGCCTTTCACTACGGCGTCTCTCATAAGCGTATAGTAATTTTGCGACGTCAAAACCCCACATATCAATCAATCAGTCAATCAATCAATCAATCAAATAGTGGGTATCAATAAATTCACCTGTAAGCTCACATATAGCAAAATAAGCTGACACAAAACGAAATAACTGGCATCCACTTCAGCGTATGGTGCTAAACTAGAATTAGACATTGAAACAGTGGTACGCTTGTGTTGGTATAGTAGATATTTGACCATTATAAACTGGACGGGCAGCATCGCACTCACAATTGACGTTTCATGAACATTGTGGCTGCGTAGGGTCTCTTTTTATACAGCAGTTCGGAGACCTGGCGTGGCTATGTGGTAGAATACTTGATTGCCACGCAGAATGCTTGGGTTCAATTGCTGCTGGGACAATAACAGATCATCTGCATTCATTGGGTCGAAGCTCCTAATGTCGGCTTTTTTAACATTCTAGCCCTTGAATTAACAATGACTGCTCTCGCCACTGTTCTACCTGCGGCGCATACCGCGGCCCGTGGTATATTGGTATTTGCCGCAAGTGTCTGCAGAAACTGGTTTCACGTCGTTTCTGGCGGGATTTTCTTCTTATTCGTGTCATCACCAGACAGGCATAGTTGTAAAACCATATTATGCTAATATTAATCCACACCATATTAAGCAGGTGATGAAGCAGGTGATAGATAGAAACGCTCGAAGTGTCTGCAGTACGTATAAAACTGCTCCACATAAAAAAACAAAAAAGTGCTGAAAGAGCGCAACTTTAATCTGCCACGGTCTATCTTTAGGGTTTCGTTTAAATAAAATAGCCCGGTCTTGCTTTCGTTTTAAACTTCAGGAAACACTTTTACATCCCGGCGACATCACCTGAATCAAGGCAATGCATGTGGAATAGTTTTCTGTTTCTTCGAGACAATTATTAGTCTTCTCTGTAAGACTAACTGACCGCTTTATGTGCTTTCGGACATCTCTATCTCTGTTTTTTTTCTTGAACTATCAGTAAACTCTACCGTATTGGATATTCTATAATTTCGGCTGTGTTCCGGTGCACTAAAATTAAACTCAATATAAAATTTTGCCGTCGGCACACACCTAAATAACAATATGAAACTGAGGTTGTCCATAGTTTGACTAACCTTGCGGAATGGTTTATGTGTCCATCGAGAAGCGAAGACAAGATAGCAATTGAAAGGGCGATACGAACAACGCCCGTAGTGATCTATACAATTGCTGCTACCACTTCCGAGGAAGACAGGTGCGAGGAGGGGCTGCACCCTCTCTTCAAGGCAGGGCGATGGTGCACGCCTATGGTGTGTGTGTGTGTGTGTGTGTGTTTCTGTATGTGTGTGTGCTTGCGTGTGTGTGTGTGTGTGTGTGTTTCTGTATGTGTGTGTGCTTGCGTGTGTGTGTGTGTGTGTGTGTGTGTGTGTGTGTGTGTGTGTGTGTGTGTGTGTGTGTGGATCCGCTAAAATTCAATAACAGTATAAGTGTCTGATTAGAGATACCTCTTTTATCTCACGTACGAAGAGTCACACTGTGATATGCTTGACCGTGCGCTATCAGACCTTGGACCTATGCCTCGCTTTTACCACTAAAACGAAAGTATGACTAGTTAAAATTATCGTAGTTGTCGACTGCGGGGCGCTCTGTTGCGGCTGGTACAAGTATGACAGCCAGTGCACTAATAATCGTGTCACCGAACTGACCTAAAACGCTCGGGGCCGAGATTCCCGGCCAAATCTTACTGAGTACCAAAGCCTTGACAAACAACGCGACACGTGTTGGTAATATTTAATGTAAATGGGCCCAGTAATGGTAGTACCACAACTTAGATTCCTAATTATGTCAGCGCGAGGCAACGAAAATGAAACTTTGTAAGGGGCCAGGGGATTGCGCGAAAATTCTGGCGGTGGGGAAGAGTGTCAACCTCCCCAAACCTCTGGGTATGCCCCTGCTATTGAACCTACAGCAAGTTCACTTGGTGAGTGAAGTTAAATGAAATCGATTTATTTTTAAAATTAAATACTTTCATTAGAAAGATCTCTACAATTGTCTTTGTTAAGATGTTGACTTGTTAAGCTAGCATGTATCATAGTGCGACTTAAACGTCCTAAACAGAGCTTTTTTCCTCGTTATACAAGTCTCTGCGTTACCCTTGAATAGAGGTCGCCTAATTATTGAACACTTTGCATGATCAAACAGCATAACAAGTTAGGAAATCCGCGTCTCCTGCATTGAAATTGCCTTTACGCAAGCTTGCAAGAGCACGCTGAAAAAATCGAACGCCACCGTCGTTTAATTTCTAGTCCAACAAGCACCAGTTGCCACCCCCACGCCCCTGCTCCACCAGATAAACTAAGGGCTGCAGACTGTTTTCTAGAGAAGAGTAACACGACAAGGCTAGCTTACCAAAGCTCTAGGACTGTAGAGCAGATTACAATGCATTCGTAGCTCTGACCACCACTGAGCTCTGATGTATAATGTGTAAGGCGTGAACATCCTGCGTTGCTGCTGGTGACACAAGAATGGTAAGGGAGACCCATGAACAGTTCAACGTGTGACAGCCAAGAAATTACAGTATTGCTACCAAGATAATAGATACCGATTAAAATGGCATCAAATATCTGGTTGCGGCACTGTTATTGTTTGCTGTCCGCCATCTTAATTTGCGCTGTGTTGGTACTTGCACCATTAAAAACTACTCATCATCAGTCTTTCCGCTGTTCAGAGCACAGAGGAAGACGATGCGGAAAAAATTATAGGATACAAACAAACAAACAATAGCGCGTCTACTCCAATCAACCAGACTGGGTGAAACCATACGGAAAGGCTATCATTATCGTCATCATTATTTACAATTATATTTCAGCCAATGTTCTGAAGATACCCCGGACACTTCCTGATTTTTTTATATATATTTCAATTCGTGATATTTCTTCCTCTAGATTTTAGAGGAAGTCAGTGCCGAAGAAGTTGAGGCCACCATGTATAATTTCTTCACTATACTACCCTATGTTTGGTACTTGCCCCGTAGTGGGTGCACGGAACTGCTGTCAACTGCCTCCCGAACACTGGAACTGCTTCCCGAAGGTTGCAGTGTTCATTGATTCTGGTCGGCGGGATAGGCTTTTTTATTTCGGACCGAGGGGGCACACCGCTTTTCAGCAAGTGTGACCATCGATACTGTACCTCATCACTTGAAGCGCAGTCGTGTGAAACACGGTGAGCTGATTTATTAAGCGACACACTTACTGAGGAGCAATGCAAGCGTGCAAAGTAGTTTCTGCGAGCAACGCAGCAAGGGAATTTTGTAATGATCTTGAAGCTTTCATGTATCAGTTTTTGTTGATGGAGAGATCAAGTTGAAAGGGCAGAAACAATTTTTAAAGACGCAAGCGCGACGTGAGTCCAATTATTAACTGCGAAATCACTCGAACTACGCACAAGGAGGTTGGTTGCGACTTCATATAGTATGTCATTTGTTTTTCTCATCTTATTTTTTAAAATAGAAAGCGTGTAGTGCTAGTTAGACAATTATCACTTTATGCCACACGTCTATTGAACATAAATATGGTATGTTTGACGCCTTCTTTTGTAATTACGTGATCAATTTTTGTGGACTATTTTCGTTCTGGGTGCAGCAGCCGATGAGTTTGCTGTAGCGGCAATCTCGTAGGTCACAGGTGTGACCTGACGAAGGACTTGGTAGAGCCCAGTGTATCGTGATAGTAGTTTCTCACAGAGGCCGACACGTCGAGATGGGAGCCACAGGAGAACAAGAGATCCCGCAGAAAACACGGCATCCCTAGGTCGACAGTCGTAAAGGGACTTTTGTGATGTCTGCGACGACGATAACCGAGCGCGGGCTACCACGCGTGCCGTGGGAGCACGGGTGATCGCATCCTGAACGTACGAAGTGGACAATGGTTGCCCTGACTAAAGCAGTATGTCGAAGGGCAGTAAGAAATGACGTCAGAAGAGTAGATAAAATGGGGAGTAGACTGCTGTTTCATGACGCGACGAGTTAAAGCCGAAGGTGACGAACAGCAGAGCTATGTCCCAATCAGTGTGGTTGGTGGATACGTAAATGGAAATCATATCTGTCAATGTGTGGTTTAGGCTCTCTGTAAGGCCGTCGGGTGTGATAAATGCTGTCTTCTCCCGGTCATGGTCGTCGACCGAATTTTGCCAGTAGCCGGATTGAAGGTCAATGGGGGAGAAATAGTTAGCGCCGTTGAGGCAGTCGAGCGCATTATTAATTTGGGGTTGAGGATAAACGTCCTTCTTGGTGATTCGATTCAGGTGGCGATAGTCGACGCAAAAGCACCAGGTATTGTCCTTCATTTTAACTAAGACCACAGGAGATGCCCAAGGACTCAATGAAGGCTCAATGATGTCTTTTCTAAGCATTTTCTTGACCTCCGCCTGTATAACTTGGCGCTCAGCATGTGACATGCAATAAGGGTGTTTGTGGAGTGAATTGGCGTCACTGGTTTCTATGAGGTAGGTCACGGCACTTGTACGGCCCAGGAGACGGTTGTAGACGTCAAAGATATCCAGGTAAGAAAATAAAACACCCCGGAGCGCTGCAAACTGGGAAGGTAAGAGGTCGCTGGATATCACTTTGTCGAGGAACGCCTTATACTGCGAAGTGGTGACAGGTTTCGCCACCGTCTTGGTGCCAGGGGTAAAAGAACAAATCGAAAATTCATCAAGAGTGGAAAAGATCGGCTAAAGTGATGCCTTAAGGAAGAACTTGGGTCGGTGTAGAGAAGTTCAGAGTCGGAAGTAGCGTCGTGTTGTTAGCAACAACCACTGAAGTATGTGGCAGTGCGATGTGGTGCGTAGGGGTCAAATCAATTAGGGGAGCCACCAGATAGTCTCAATCAGGAACGGATGGAAAGGGCGACACAGGAATGTACATAGCAGCCTGCGGCGGTAGCCGCAAAGACTCCACGGATCGTAGCCGAGTGCGACTTGGAGTAAAATTGGTGCACAAAGGCTATTCAAGCCATAAGATATCTGTAGAACAATCGATGTGGGTGGAGTGGGCGGTTAAGAAATCAATTTCAAGAATGAAGTCGTGTGGGCAAGCATCAAGGACTGCAAAGAAAACGGATGTGTTGTGGCCGGCAACAGTAACGCGGGCAGTGCACATGCCAAGCACCGATGTTGATTTGATTGATTTGTGGGGTTTAACGTCCCAAAACCAAGCACCGATGTTCGGCTTCCATTGGCCACTCGAACAATAGAGAACATAGCAGGTGCGAGAACATTTTTTCAGGCGAGATCGAAGTGTTGAACTCATAACAGATACTTGTGCACCAATGTCAATTAGAGCAGTAAAAGCGTGGCCATCAAGGAACACTCGATGTAAATTGCGTTTTGAATTTGTAGCCGGTGGAGGGTTTTCGTTCCGGAGCTGCACTCCGGAACCAGACCAGGAGCTGCACTCGTCAGTTTTCCGGGGGATCACCAGAATAAGGCGGTGATGGAGAGCGGTGGCGTTGAGCCGACCCTGAGGTGACAGCCGACCCTGAGGTGACGGCTGACCCTGAGGTGACAGCGAGCGGCTAGACCAGTTTCTTTGGGCGATGACGTCGGCGTAGGATGATTCGGAGCGTAGAGATGAACGGCGAGGTGAAGGGTCCTGAAGATGGTCATCTGGAAAAGAAGGTTGTGAATAATGTCCACGGTCTTGACGATGTTCGACATTAGGAAAGCGTGGCCGAAAATACTACCTGTTTCGGCAATGGCGGCAGATGTGCCCAACTTGAGAGCAAGAAAAGCAGATGGGTCGATCATCGTGCGTGCGCCCCTCAGATAGATTCCGGTAGCGTGGTGGAAACCGAGAAGTCGAAGCTGCCGCAGCGACAAGTGGAGTAGAGTGGTGGTCAGCGTTCTCAACGGGAGTGCTCATGGGCTGTGGCATGATCCTGGCGGGCTGGGGAACCTGGACGCCCAGGTTAGTAAACTCCTGACGTACGACGGCTACAATAAGCGAGACTGTTACCCAGTTGTCTTGCGCAGGGGGCTTTAAGAAGCGGGTGCCATGGCCTCCAGCTCCTGGCAAACAATCTTTGTGACCTTGGCAGGAGGCGCAAGTTAACGGGGCGCTGCAGAATCCTCACAAGACGAAGTCGCAGCGGTGTTTGGTAGTCTCGTGAAGTGGTGGGTCATTCGCCTGCTTTTAGCTTGTTCAAATCGTCGGCAGTCAAACATTATCGAGTCGACAGTGGAACAGTTCTTACACATTAGTATGTTGATAGCATCATCAGCAATGCCTTTCAACACGTTGCTGATCTTGTCCGCCTTGGACATGTTTTTGTCAGTCTTCCGGCACAGTGCAGTACGTCTTGGATGTACGTGACGTACGGCTCCGTCGATGATTGAACACACGACGCGAGTTCCTGTCTGGCTGACATCTGACGAGCAATTGACTGACCGAACAAGTCGCGAAGCTTTTGCTTGCATGTGTCCCAGCTGGTTAATTCTTCTTCATGCATCTCGTACCAGGCGCGTGCTGTACCCCGTAGGTAGAATAGAATATTTGACAGCATAAGCGTCTCGTCCCACATGTAGTGCTTGCTGATGCGCTCGAATAATGCGAGCAATTCTTCAATGTCCATGCTGTCCGTCCCGGAAAACGTCCCAGGGTCAAGAAGATGGGAAGGGGAAATTAGTGGTGATGGAGCCAGCGTGAATGGTGAGGCCTGAGTGCTGGTTTGAGGCATCGTGGTTGGACAAAGCTGGCGTCCACTGCGGAGTTCCGGAGCTGGGTTGTGTGAGGACCCTGCACCTTCCACCAATAGATGTTACGGGGAAGATTTATTCACCGACAGCAGGTCTTGCTAACGGCCTAAATAGCGCACAGTCATGCAGGCCAACGGGAAAAACTCGAGAGACGAACCAACAACAACCACGTTGTCGTCTTACTCCTTTCGGGTGCCATTTCAGCTGTGCCGAAGCGACAGTTCCTTATACGTATCAATATATATAAATATATATATATATATATATATATATATATATATATATATATATATATTGTAGCGAAGCCTCCGAACCCTGAAATGGGTCGAACTCTTGAGTACCTTCTAGTGGGGCTACCCAACAAGGACGCCGTTCACGCTATATATATATATATATATATATATATATATTGTAGCGAAGCCTCCGAACCCTGAAATGGGTCGAACTCTTGAGTACCTTCTAGTGGGGCTACCCAACAAGGACGCCGTTCACGCTGAGAGCCCGTGCTTGGCTGTGACTGTCGCCATTGTATATTCTCGCTCGTTGCCGGCTAATAAACGCCTTAACATTTTGGTGGAGAGTGCTGCGAACCCTGTCTATGCCTTTGGAGCTACGATCACGTACCCTGCCATCTACTATGTACCACGACGCTTCTCAGCAAACGCCTCCTCCAATGCCACCCCCTTGTCCCGGTGTCCCCAGAATCCGCGATCCACCCATCTTCACTGGCGCTGAAGGCACTGACGTGAAGGACTGGCTCGCCATTTACGAGCGCGTGAGCGTCCCCAACAAATGGGACGAGGACGGCAAGCTGACCAGCTTGGTGTTTTACCTTGCCGGTGTCGCCAGTTTGTGGTACAACAACCACGCATCCGATTTTGCCACCTGGTCCGATTTCAAGACCGCAATCGTCAAAGTCTTCGGCCGCCCACCTGTTCGCAAGCTGCAAGCCGAGCAGCGCTTGCGTGAGCGTGCTCAGGAGGCTGGTGAGTCATTCACCAGCTATATTGAAGATGTCCTGGACCTATGTAACAAATCCAATCACACCATGTCCGAGTCTGACAAGATCCGAAACATCATGAAAGGCATTGACGATGATGCCTTCACGATGCTGCTCGCCCAAAACCCCGGCACGGTGGCTGAGGTCATCACACTGTGCCAGAGCTACGAGGAGCTCCGCCGGCAGCGTTCGATGATCCGACGCTCCCCACCACGAGCTGCAACGCTTGCTGGCTTGGAGGCCAGTTGTGACCAAGTGGCGTTGATGGCAGACCTGAAGTCCTTTATCCGTGAGGAAATCGCGCGTCAGTTCTCGCTCCTGCCCTTTGCCCACCAACCTGCTGTTCAACAATTGGCTACTACCCTTCTCCCTCCCATCCGCCGAGCGATTGAACAGGAAATAGTGGAGGTAATGCCTGCTTACCACCCCCAACAGCCTCCGGCTCCTGCGTCCCTGAGTTACGCGATAGTGGTCGCCAGGCCGCCCCAAGTCGTTCAAGCACCCGCCCCTCTGACCTACGCTGAAGCTGCTGCATGACCTCCGTCCTTTGCAGCGGGTATGCCCGCTACGTATGTTGACGTAACCCCTCAGCCTCAGCTTCAGTCCACCATGCAGCCACCAATCCGTCCATCGGCCCTTACGACATGGGTGAGACCTACCCCGGTGAACAGATGACGCACACGCGACAACTAGCCCATCTGCTTTGCCTGTGGTTACGCCGGTCACGTAGCCCGTTATTGCCATCGCCTACAGCCGGCTCCGATTTCTTCACCTGTTTTTGGCCAACTCACCCGTCCTTATCACGAAGAACTGCCGTCTATGTCACCTCGGTCTCGCCCAGGTCCATCTCGAAGATCGCCGTCTCCACGACGTCGTTCCCTGTCCCCCATGCGGCCAAGTGCGGCTGCTCATAAGTGGGAAAACTATTCGTCGCAGTCCCCGAGGCAAGGACTGCGACGCTATCGCAATGTGAAAGCCCTAAGAGCAGCCCTTCGAATGTCATTGACGTGCTTGTGGACGGTGTTTGTGCATCGGCTCTTATTGACGCTGGAGCTGCCGTATCAGTTATGGACGAAAAACTCTGCCGCTTACTTCGAAAAGTGACGACGCCACTTTGTGGGTTATCCCTCCGTACTGCAAGTTTGCACCGCATTCATCCTACAGCAGGGTGCACAGCTCGCGTTGTCATCCAGGATGTCCTGTATGTCGCCCAGTTCATTATCATTCAGGCATGCTTTCATGACGTCATCCTGGGATGGGACTTTCTCTCCCGCCATGACGCCGTCATCCATTGTGCCGCCGCCGAAATTGAGCTCTCACCCTTCTCGCATTTGACGCCAGAAGACAGTCCCCCGACACTGAGCAAGATTCTAACGAAAGACGATACAACAGTGCCTCCAAACTCGACGACGGCTGTGTCTGTCTACTGCGCTGGTCTCTCCGACACCATTGGACTTGTTTCGCCATCTGACCGCGCTTGCAGCAGGAAAGGGTTGCTAGTACCTTTCGCGACCGTGCAGGTCAACCAGGGCAACACTGCTATTTTTGTAACCAACCCGTCCCTGTACGCTGTTACCTTGCTTCGAGGGGAATGTCTCGGCAGAGTGGAACCAGTCGACGACGCACAAGTCCTGGACGTACCCGATGACACGCGCGGTCCAAGGTCGTGTACCATCAATGCTGTTTCCACTTCTGATTCGTCATCTGCTGATGTATTTGGCCCCTCCATCGCTGACAACCTTACGGCCGTACAGCGTTCCCAACTTCTGGACCTGTTGCAAGAATATCGTTCTTCTTTCGATGTCGGGCGAAGTTCTCTCGGTCGCACGTCCGCTGTTTCGCATCGCATCGAGACTGGTGCCCATCCACCTTTACGGCAACGTCCATATCGCGTGTCGCCTGCTGAACGTCGAGTAATTAATGATCAGGTTGATGATATGCTCCGACGCGACGTTATTCGGCCCTCGGACAGTCCATGGGAGTCTCCTGTTGTTCTTGTTGCGAAGAAAGACGGTTCTGTGCGGTTCTGTGTGGACTACAGACGACTCAATAAGATTACTCGCAAGGATGTTTATCCACTGCCACGCATTGATGACGCGATTGACAGCCTTCATGGAGCCGATTTTTTTCTTCTCTCGATCTGCGCTCGGGGTTCTGGCAAGTACCCATGGCTGACGACGCTCGACCAAAGACCGCCTTCGTCACGCCAGACGGCTTGTACGAGTTCAACGTCATGCCGTTTGGTCTATGTAATGCACATGCGACCTTTGAGCGCATGATGGACACCGTTCTGCGCAACTTGAAATGGTACACCTGCTTGTGTTACCTCGACGATGTCATTGTCTTTGCTCCGGATTTCTCCACGCATCTCCAACGTCTGAAAGAAGTTCTCGCACGTGTGAGCAATGCCGGCTTGCAACTAAATCTAAAAAAGTGCCGCTTTGCAGATCGGCAACTCACCATACTGGGGTACGTCGTGTCCAAAGACGGCATTCTTCCTGATCCTGCCAAGCTTCAGGCCGTGGCCGAATTCCCCAAACCTGCATCTGTCAAAAAACTGCGTAGTTTCGTGGGCCTGTGCTCAAACTTCCGACGCTTCATACGACATTTCGCCACGATAATATCACCGCTGACGAAGCTCCTTGGAAGCAACGGGCCCTTCAATTCGCGGTCATCCGAGTGTGACGACGCGTTCGCGAAGCTCCGCCATTTGTTGACGTCGCCTCCCATTCTACGCCACTACGACCCTACAGCCCCAACAGAGGTGCACACGGACGCCAGTGGTGTAGGCCTCGACGCTGTCCTGGCGCAGCGAAAACCCGGATTCCCTGAATATGTCGTAGCATATGCAAGCCGTACGCTCACGAGAGCCGAGAAAAACTACACCGTCACGGAGAAAGAGTGCCTGGCGATCGTCTGGGCTCTTACAAAGTTTCGGCCTCATTTGTATGGTCGCCCATTCAATGTCGTCACCAACCATCATGCACTAAGCTGGCTTTCATCATTGAAGGATCCCCCAGGCCGTCTCGCCCGTTGGGCTCTTCGCTTACAAGACTACGACATCCGCGTGCTCTACCGCAACGGACGCCAGCGTGCTGGCGCCGAAGCCCTCTCGCGCTCCCCTCTGCCTGAAGGTGATGTGCTCTGCTCAGTATCCTCGGCTGCTGTTTCTGCCATTGATGTTGACATTATCGCTACCGAACAGCGAAAGGATGATTGGATAGGCCCGCTCATCGACATGCTGTCTGATCCATCCGCAACGCCATCCACGCGTGCCTTGCGTCGTCAAGTTCGCCATTTCGCCATTCGTGACGGCCTCCTACACCGACGCAATTATGACGCCGACGGCCGGCAGTGGTTACTCGTGATACCCCGCAGTCTGTGGTCAGAGATATGTGAATCCTTCCATTCTGATCCGCAATGCGCGCACTCTGGGGTATTGAAAACCTACCATCGCATTCGAAAACGCTACTTCTGGGGCGGGATGTACCGCTATGTGCAGCAGTTCGTTCGCTCTTGCCTAACTTGCCAACGCCGTAAACCGTCAGCCCACATGTCGCACGCTGGTCTGCAACCGTTACCTTGCCCTGACCGTCCCTTTGGGCGCGTAGGTATCAATTTGTATGGACCACTTCCTCTGACGTCGGCTGGTAACCGCTGGGCCATCGTTGCCGTTGACCATTTAACGCGATACGCCGAAACCGCCGCTCTCCCTGCGGCTACTGCGCGCGATGTTGCGTCCTTCCTGCTGCATCAATTTATACTGCGCCACGGACCACCCCAAGAGCTTTTTAGTGATCGAGGCCGTGTCTTCTTGTCGGAAGTCGTCGAAGCCATTCTGACAGAGTGCCATTCTGTCCACCGTAAAACTACTGCTTACCACCCACAGACGAATGGCCTCACCGAACGCTTTAACCGCACCCTCGGTGACATGGTTTCCATGTACGTCGCTGCCAACCACACTAATTGGGATAATATACTGCCCTTCGTCACCTACGCCTACAACACCGCCCCTCAGAGCACGACTGGTTTTTCACCTTTCTACTTGCTGTACGGTAGGCACCCGTCGCACACCATGGACACAATGCTCCCGTACACGCCGGATCCATCTGAGTGTACACCTATTTCCGAGACAGCCAGGCTTGCTGAAGAGTGTCGCGAGCTTGCCAAGACTTACGACGCAAGAGCAAGAGCGGCAGAAGAGTATTCGTGATGGCTCCACCACTTCTGAGCCCACGTTTCTTCCTGGTGCGCTTGTATGGCTCTCGATCCCGACCTCCGCAGCTGGCCTCTCTTCCAAACTACGTCCCAATTACGAAGGCCCCTACCGTGTTATCGAGCGCACCTCACCCGTCAACTATCTGATCGAACCCGTTGAACAATCTTCGGACATGCACCGCCGTGGGCGAGACATCGTCAACGTGGAGCGCCTGAAGGCTTATTATGACCCGCTCATAGAAACAAGCTGTTAGGTCGCCAGGCGGTTCCCTCTTCGACCCCGGGGTAATTGTAGCAAAGCCTCCGAACCCTGAAATGGGTCGAACTCTTGAGTACCTTCGAGTGGGGCTACCCAACAAGGACGCCGCTCGCGCTGAGAGCCCGTGCTTGGCTGTGACTGTCGCCATTGTATATTCTCGCTCGTTGCTGGCTAATAAACGCCTTAACAATATATATATTGTAAGATGGCGCCGAGAACACTCAAGAATCTTCTTTATTGACTCGAGTATGTGCCCCACAACCTAAACTTAACTGGTGATGATGATTATGTACAGATGAAAAGATGGAACGCATAAATAATGCTCACACTTATTTTCCCCGCGCACTTGAGCGGCCGGCCCGGCCGAAACTTAGGCGGGAAAGGTACGGCGCACGAAGGGTTTAAGACGTGAAACGTGGAATATCTCGGAGGCACGGTAACGACGGTCCGAGGAACCCTCGACGGGAGTGAGAAGGTAATTGACCTTGTCAATGATGATTATGTACAGATGAAAAGTTGGGACGCATAAATAATGCTCACAACATATATATATATATATATATATATATATATATATCTATATATATATATATATATATATATATATATATATATATATATATATATACACGTAAGAAAACGTAGGAAAACTTAGTTGCCTACCTGCGTAACCTTTATTACCCTGTCCATCCTTTTTCAACCTTGCTCAGCAAGTCGCACTACATTGTCTGTATCCGTTGATTACGTAGCCGCTCTGTAACGTCTTTCTCATTTTTATTAGTATTTTATAGTTTTTTTCTTTTTTTCTTTGCTTCTAGCGGTCGTACTACTCATTCATGTCATGTGCTTTATCTATTATGCGTTTTATGCTTTATCTTTTATTTGTAAACAACGTGCTAGCCACGTGCTCGCTCATGGAAGCAATATCTTCTTACTCGTAGATTAGGTGCCCTTCATATTGTGTGACTTGCATATATATATATGCCCATATATCGCCTTTCATGCCGGTTTTCATATTTGTATCTTACTGATATGCACATGTATATAGACAGCACTCGCGCCGTAAACTGTATTCTGATGAAGGCCGGACTCACGGCCAAAACGTCAATAAAATCACTTCGTACGTGCGTCTTCTTTCTTATACGAATATATATATATATATACATATATAGATATAGTGGGAGTAATATTTCAATGGGCCAGATAGGCTTCGTGAAGGTATGGGATATGGAACAACGGGAGCGTTGTCAACAAGAATAAATATATTTATTTCCCAACAGTTTCGGGAGGGGTCCTCCCTCCCGAAACTGGGGATGAGTTGAACACATCAGGGGATGAGTTGAACTCATCCCCTGATGAAGGGAGGACCCCTACTAAAACTGTTGAGAAATAAATATAGTTATTCTTGTTGACAACGCTCCCATTGTGCCATATCCCGTATATATATATATATATATACATATAAATATGTATATATATATATATATATATATATATATATATATATATATATATATATATATATATAATTTTTACTGTTATACGGGGTTTCGTCGGGGTTTGCAAACAAGTGCTACTTGTTCGCAAACCCTTACGAGGACCGGCCCATCCGGTTGAAACCAAAACCGGTGGAGATAAAATTAAGGCAGCCGCTAAGTGGTGTCTTTTCTGTTCTCCCTCTCTCTCTCATTGTATCTATATATATTACAAACTGATTTAATGTATCGGAGCTTTATATTTGGTGGAGCTATGTTGGGTACCGCTTCCCTGCGTCATCTTGGAACTTCGTATCCACAGACGCTTCCTTCGCCACCCGTCACCTGCGCTGGAAGTGTTCTCCTGCGAGAGCCTTCAATCTTCAGCGGAACCGAAGAAAACGATGTTAAAGCCTGGCTGTCGATTTTCGAAAGCGTGAGCAATCTTAGCAAGTGCGTTGACGCGGAGAAGATAACGCGGGTATTGTTCAATCTTTTGGGTGTGGCCAGTTTGTGGTTCAGAAACCATGCGGGTGACGTGGGAACGTGGCCACTCTCCGAGACTGCAGTTATAGCATTATTTTATTAACCCGCCGTCAGAAAACTCTGCGCCAAACAGCGCCTGCACTCGCGTGCACAGGACACGAGGGAGACGTTCACCAGTTACATTGAAGACGTTGTGAACCTGTGCAGACGCCTCAGCGCTGACAGGACGTAAACTAACAATGTAAAGCTTGTCATGAAAGGGATCGATGATGATAATTCTCAAAAGCTGCTGGCGAAGAACCCGATCACAATCGGTGACGTTATTAGCTTGTGCCAGAGCTTCGACAAATTACGCAAGCAGCGAGCCCTCGCAAAGCGAGTTCCACGACCAAATGCGGCGCCACTCTCGAGCATCACCAACGTACCCGAAAGCGTGCCGTCTCTGACAAAAATTAAGGCCTTCACTCGCAAAGAATTTGCAAGGCAGCTCTCACTGGTGTCCTTCACTCAAGAGCAGACCTAAACTCAGCAGTTCTTCATTCGTGACGTCATCCAAGAAGAGGTTGCTGAGTTGCTTCCCTCCGCCCGTGAGCAGCTTCTTGTGGCTACCCCACTTATATACGCCGCGGTAGCTTCTATGCCCACCCGAGGAGGACCAGTGTCACTTACCCAGCGTCCTCTGAGCCGTACTCCTCCTCCTCTTCCTATTTCCTGGTCCAACAATGCTCATGTACACCCATGGCGAACGCTCGACAATCGCCCCAAATGCTTCGCCTGTAGAAACCCTGGAAACGTCGCTAGGCACTTCCGCCGCCGCGTTCAGACTTTCGATGACAGCCAACGGGTGCCTTACTTCTAACGGGAATCTGACGCGCCTTATGCTCCCTCCATCGCACCGTAAACTCGCTACCACGCTGATTGTCGCCCTCGATTCAAACATCTCTGCTCACCATCCCCTCGTTGGCGATGCGTTGATGACCACCTACCGACGAGGGAAACTAGACAACGCAGTTCCCGAGGCAAGAACTGCGATATTCCGAGTTTGCCCAAGTCCTCGGTCTTCCTCCAGTAATGTCATTGACGTCTTAGTCAAAAATGTCGCAACAGTTGCTCTTGTCGATACCGTAGTTGCTGAATCAGTAATCGATGCTGAATTTTGTCGCTCACTTCGTAAAATCACGACGCCTCTTTTTGGATTATCGCTTCGAACAGCAAGTCCTCAGCCCCTTCAACCAACCACAGCGTGTACCGTGCGTGTGACCATTAAAGACATTGTGTACACAATACAACTTATTGTGCTTTCATCATGCTCCCAAGACATCATCTTAGGGTGGGACTTTTTTTTCGCGTCGCAACGCCATATTTGACTGTGCTCAGGCGGAGGTTGGATTCTCCTTCCTCGCCGACTTGACCTCCATCGCCCATAAATCTGCCGCTAAGCTTATCGTGAAGGAAGACACCAATGTCCACCCATGCTCTTCGGAATTTGTACAGGTGTCATGCAGTGCCATATATGACGAAATGGCCTTGTTCCTGCCGTCTCGAAACTTTGTTACACCAAGAGCCCTTCCGTTGACTTTTGCTGCTTTTGATTTGGCTGGTCGTTTTGGCGCTATGCCCATTCACAATCTTCTTTCGACATCGCTGTCATTCCTTCGTTGCAAGTGCCTTCGTAATGTCAAACTCATCGACTCGGCACTAATTTTCTCCGTCCCCGATGAGGTATCTTCAACAGCCCCCTGTGAAGTGGGTGTACTTTCCATGTCTGATGAAGCATCTACGGATGTAGTCAGCCTGTTCATCGCCGAAGATTTGACGTATTCGCAGTGGTCGCAGCTCCTTACCATGCTTCAGCACTTCCGCCCTTCAGTCGATCTTGCACAAGCATCACTAGGCCGTGCATTCACAGTTGAACACCACATCTATACTGGCTCTCACTCACCACTGCGGCAACGACAATATCACGTGTCCCCTACAGAACGTCGGATCATTGCGGAAGCGTCATCCAAACTTCGCAGAGCCCACGGGTTTCCCCAGTGGTACTCGTCACAAAGAAAGCCGGGTCCATTCGGTTCTGCGTTGATTTTTAGAGATCGAAAAGATCACGCTGAAGGATGTTACCCAGCACCTCCACCAAATGTAAAGGTGCTTTATTGTACTGGAGCTGTTGGCTCATCGCACACAGGTTCGAGCCCAGTCTGCTGGCTCGTGCCTCTGACGCACGCACAATGCTGCTGCACTTGCGCTAATGTACTTTTTATCGATATATATATATATATATATATATATATATATATATATATATATATATTTGTTAGGGTATGCAAACGCTTTTAAAACGGAGCTTTTATAAGCGTTAACTATCAACAACTATGGTAGCAATTGTGTTAGTCAGGTGTCTGTTGTCTTGTTAGCCTCGGTCAAAAAGACAGACAAACAACTTTATTTTGGTCATAAAAGGTGAGGCAGCGGGCCTCACCCAGTAGTTGACTCGTCTCATGTCGGAAGAGAGAGGCCATACCTCTCCACAGGCTCTCGATCCCTCTGAACTGCCGGAAGCTGGACGTCTTGCTTACCGTCTGTAATCACCATGATTCCAGTGTTCTTCCCTTTGAATGTCCTGTAACACAGTGCACTGGCAGAGCATGTGACTGAGAGAATAATAGTCATCACAATGCTACCAGAGTGAATCAACTTGGGATGAAGCATGCTCAAAAAGCATTTTGTGAGACTTAACCCTGTCTGCAGCTTTTGGGGTGTGCTTGCTTGAGACCTGTGGCTCTTATAATGAAAAAACACAGGTTGTCTCTCTCGAACTGTATATTTGTCATATCGGCCTAGCGCCTCCTGTAGCCTGTCAAATGTAACAGTCGCGCCTACGTGTTAAGTACATAAATTTCGTGCCAATATTTTTTCATTAAATTTGTTAGTGTGGTTGTATGTTTTTCATGTGTCTTTTTTGCGGTACATTATCACTTTCCACTGTGTCCATTATAAAAAAGGGTAACCAGAAATGGTTGACAATAGGCCTTTTCTGGGTTCTAGCAGCACCTACAGTGTAGACTGCTGAAACCGAAACTGGTGGCATTTAACCTTCATAACAATCGGTCACGTGCTGATAAGCCATTGTTGGGGCCTTTCTTCGGGGCAAGCATTTGATTGTTTGTGACCACAGATTTTGCTTCGCCCGCAAATGACGTCGCGATTGAGCAACCAAAACTCAAGGCGCGTCTCTATGCTGCCACCCAAGCGCGCACTGCCTAACCGGAGAATACCCACGCCTACACAATGACTAAACTTGTAGTCCCAGACGTTTTATAATCGCTAATATTATCACTTGGCAGAGTTGTTCAGAAAGATTTGTTAATTTTCTATTAGTGCAGTTAGGCTGCTGTGCTTCATGAGAGAAGTGCGGTACTTTGTTCGGATACCTCTTTGGAGCTTTCACATCTCGAACAATTCGAAAAAAAAAGCCTCTAGTAATAATTGTGAACTAAGGCAATTTTTTCTTCGTACCGAGAAAACTTTCTCAGCAGTCCCATGTGTATACCTCCGCGCAGGTAAGCTGTTTTTACTCACGAAGTGAAAAAAAGTTTATTCTCAGTTATTAGCCTACGAGCAATAAAAAATGTTTTTTCCTGTGCTGAAGCAAGTTCTCAAGAATAATGTGAGAAACAATTTAATCTCAATTTTGTTAGTGTTATCATCTGTTTTCTGAGACACCAATCACCGAGTTTCTTGTGTTATGCGTTTGTGGATCAGCTGGACGTTAGTGCCGTTACAATAATCCATTCCCGTTTGCTGCAGAACCGTACCCCGACGCACCAATGGACAGATTTTTCCCCACATGGATACAGGTCCGCTTTCACTCTTCTCGCTATATGTGGATTGGTAAGGCGACGACACTGCACAATGAGGACGAGACCACTGCTTATTACAGGGTGGGCGAAGAAATTCTTGTAGTAACGCCAGGAATTATGCGTAGTCCCTTCCTATGTCTATACGGGGCGCTCGGACTGAACTATGGTGGCCTTGGTATGGTAAGCAGGCTTTTTTTATACTATGTTAAGCAAACAATATGCTTAACTCTATTGCTTTCGTCACACTACTAAGTTTCGACCCAGTTCTAAGAGGAGTGCAGCTGATACGAAGCAATCGGACATAATTACGTACACATGGGTGTTGCTTATTGACAAGGTGCATAGTGTAAGCCGGTAAATGGAATTTCATCCGACGTTCACTTGACTGTTTCATTAGGTACTGGTGAAACGAGTTTAAATTCATAGCTTCGCACTAGTAGATTTTAGTCTTAACCCTCTTGTCACGTTATTTCTGTAATGTGCTTGTACAGCGCCAGGCACATAATCTCACTACAAGCGACGCTAATATTCGAAGAGTTTGCATCGTGCGAAGCTTTTCGCATCAAGCGAACACAGGAATAACAGCATTTTAAATCATGCTTAAAGCAGTCAACAAACAAAACAGTTTGTAGACCAGGGAAGGTTTCTTTCAAAGGACACGTGTTCTTATGATAATGCAGACCACAATGAACCTTACCAATACTTCACTGCGGCACTTTAGCGACTTCTGGTTAGATAGGATCCTCATTGTGGATGCATGCATCACATATATGTGGAGCCGAAGAAGAGAGCATTACAGGAATAACAGGCATGTCATGAATAGCACAAATGATAAGGTGTAATCACGCTGGATTTATCTTGCACCCATTACTTATGATATACAAATGACAACTGACAGATAATAATGCAACAAAAGTCTAGGGATTGTGGCGAGCTATAATTGTAATTGTATAATGAAAACTGGATAAAAAGATAGCTTTCCAATGGCAGGGAGCAAGCCAGTGACCTACTGAACTACAGCGGTGGTCACCTCTCCTTTCTCCATATTAGGTAAAATATATACGTGCATCTAATCCTGTGAGAGTTAGTCAGCGTAGTGAGTAGCAAAAACGAGTGTGGAAGAATCTGCTTGTGCCCGTTATGCGTCACGCGGAACGAGATATTACTATGAGCTGGCACCTGGGCAATGCATAGTATGTCTTATTACGAGCTAGCAGCTGATGTCATTGTAATAAAATTTTCTATTATACGTGACGCCAATTCAACAGAAACTTCGCTAGTTCTCATGGCTATTTACGGTGCTGACTACCTCTCTCGAGTTTAAACCCACAAATATATAACCCTCAAAGTTAATGGGGAGATGACCACCACTCTGCCTGTGTTTATAGAGCATCAGACATGGTGTTGGAAAGTAACAGCTTCGGTCACTGCCAGCGGCAGGTGAAGTTCTTTTTCACTTTTCATATTTAGAATACACTTACGAGAAATACCATCTTCTACTTTTTCTTCGTATCAAATACTGTTAATTATCTCTATTACTGTGTCTGAAAAATGGGTAGAAGTAGTAATAGACTTTTATTCAGCCACAATTTACAGGCCGAGCATTTTGACCGCCTGTGCGACCAGTCGACGCTGTTCTTCTTCCCCTTCGGCACCAATCCAGTCGAGCGTGGGGGTGATGGAAAGGGATGGGTAAGGGTAATGGCTAGATTGCTTAGCAGTTGGGCCGTAAAAACAGGCAGTGTGACAGGTCAACGTATAGGGAGGGGCAATTGGGACAGCAGGGGTTAGACCTATATTTATAAAGGAAAAGGCGAGAGAGGGTTATCAGGCAGTTTATTTGGATGTGCCGTAGAGTGCGAGCCTCGAGCGCAGTGAGTAATAAATGAGGGGGAGGGTAAAGACGCTTGTCGAGCCGGAGCTGGAGATATACCTCCTTGATAGTGTGACGCAAGGAGATCTGCCGATCGTTATTCGCGGAGCTCTCACTGTGTTCCGAAGGTGTGGGCCAGGGAGTAAACGGTGCCCGGTGCAATATATCGCGGGCAAGCTGATGATCTAGCTTATTGCCGTTATTACCTGAATTCCCAGGAACCCAGCGGAGGAAGACAGTGGAGGGTTGAAGAGCAGAGGCCGCTCGCTCGACCTCCTGTTGAAGAGCAGGGGGCAACCTGTTGTTGTGTATGTGGCGGATGGCGGCGTTAGAGTCGGAGTAAATCGTGTACTCGGGGAGAGAAGGGAGGGAGGAAAATGTCTGCATGGCGTGGACCATGGTAAGGACCCTGAGCGAAAGTACATTTGGCGGGTGTAAGTATGGCCCGCAGGGGTGCGTGTCAGGTGCCGAAAAGTGTGGATGGTAGATAACGTAGCAAATAAAAACGAGCCCTTGAATTTCGACTTTTATCTATAATAAATGGTATACGTGGCATCATGCGTAACGCATTTGGCCGCATAAAACAAGGGCTGCTCGGTGAGTTTTTTGTTACTGTTGTGCAACAATTCAGAATGCCACTTTTGTTTTGCTCTGAACTAGCAAGTATTCCCTACTGCACTTTATTATTGTCTAGCTGCTCCCTGAAGTAAACTCTGTGAGCATATTTCGGCTAGCAGTGCCGTGTTCTTGTGAATGCTGAATGCGTCGTGAGAACTGAGCACTGTCTAGTGGCGTCCAATGGTGATACCGGTAACGTGTCGAAAAATAGTCCAGAAAGCCTTAGGGTAGTGCCAAACACGAGCTCAGCTGAGAATCAGGACGCGTCCATACGTATCGTGCTGCGCAGGGTGAGGAGGACGAGTGGTAGTCGCTTCGTTCAGAGTATCAACGATTGCGAGGCCATGAGCGAAGCTTTGAGTTGGCGGTCAAATCGCTCAACCATACCTTTCGACATCGGGTGGTAGGCCGTCGTCTTGATGTGTCTGACACCAAACATTCGGGATAAGATGAGGAATAGCGCGAAGCCAAACTGATGACAATGACCGGTTGTGATAGTCTTGGGAGCTCCGTAGCGGCTTATCCATACAGTGATGAGTCCGTGGACGACTGTCACTGCCATGATGTCGGTGAGGGGTAGTGCATCAGGCCACTGCGTGGACCGGTCTACGCAGGTTAGCATATAGCGGCTGTTTTGAGATAGGGGCAATGGGCCTACGAAGTGCAGGTGCACGTGACTGAACCGCGAGTCAGGAGGCGTGAAGGTACTCAGTGGGCAGACCGTCTTGCGCCGGACTTTGGTTAGCTATCACTTGAAAGAAGCATGTGTCCAGCGGTGGACGTCGATGTTCATTCGAGGTTATAGATATCGCCTGGCGATGAGGCGCTGAGTCACACGTATACACGGGTGCGACAAAGAATGCAAGGCGTCGAAGACTGCGGCGAAATAGTGCTGGAACGTAAGAGCGAGGACAACCGGTAGAGCTGTCGCAAACGAGGGGAATCGCGCAGCCTGGAAGTTGGCCTTCTTTGAGCTTGATGAGGTTCTCTCGGAGTCGCAACACCTGAAGCTCGCTGTCGTCCTGTGGTGCAGTAGCCGTGGCTGCAAAATTTACTGGTGGGTGTTCATTCAGAGTTGCGTTGATTTCTATTCGGGAAAGCGCCTCAGCAACGGAGTTGTCTTTGCCACTGATGTGCCGGATATCACTCGTGAACTCCGATATTTAGGCAAGCTGGCGCATCTGACGTGAGGTGTAGGCAGAGTAGGTAGCGGGCAATTGACACGTAAGCAGCTTGTGGTCGGTGAGGATGTGGAACTGCCGACCTTTTAGGGAGTGTCAAAAGTGCTTGATAGCCAAGTAGGTCGCGAGCAGTTCGCGATCAAATGTGCTATAACGACGCTTGTTCTCTGAGAGCTTCCATGAGATGAAAGAAAGGGCACGGCGGTAACTCAGCGATGTGGTCGACTATTCCTTTTCTGTACCTAATACAGATGTTCGTCGCTTTCCTGCTACCTGTGGGACACGACACACCAATATGCGCTGGACATGGCATTTTTATGCCGCTTTCCAGCGTGATCAACCAGCACACGTCACCAACGATTCTGAACCTTTACCAGTTGGCCTTCATCTGGGAGCAGCCAGTATCAGCGACAACCACGCATGGTCAAGACACCAGACAATTTTACCTGGTGGCGAAATACGACGGTTCAACTATAAATGCTGGCGTAAATCGATTGTGGGCTGAAGGGCACGGCGGCAACTTAACGATGCGGTCGGGCAATTCTCTCCTGTACTTCATGCAGGTGAGCAGGAGCTATGAAAAATGTTTTCGTTCTAACGACCCACTCTTGATCATGCTGCTGTGCCCACAGCTCGTTTGCTTGCTTGTAAATAATCTTGTAGTAGACTGTGCTGAAAAGTTATTGCTATTGTCAGGAGACGTAGAATTAGACCCTGTTCTTGATGTTACCCCGTTGGCGAAGTAGCTACAAAGCATTGCTGATGAGTTAAAAGAGATAAAAGAGGAGCACCTTGCGGCTAGTGAGTCGAAGCTGGATAATATTAGTGTCCTAGACAGCAAAATAGCAAACTGCGAAACCAGAATGTGTGCCCTACAGAAAGTGGTTCGAAAACTTGAACTTCAGATTGAAGATCTTGAGAATCGGTCTAAAAGAAATAACCGCATAATATATGGGTTTCCAGAAAGCGAGAAAGAATACAGTGGTACTTTCGACAAAGCAGTGAACGACAGTATCTTCAAAAACATTCTGAAAGCCGAGACAGTTGCCTTAGAAAGAATACTTAGATTATTAAAGCCAAGCTAACAAATTCAGGCCAATTACTTTGCAGCTTGCTGACTATCGCGACAAAATAACAGTATTGCAGAACTGTTACAAGTTAAAAGGCAGCAATTACTTCATTAGTGAGAAATTCTCAACTCGCAATCGTGGCAAAAAAACTATGAAATTATGGTAAATTAAAAAAGAAGCAAGAGAAAAAGTGTCATTAAGCTATGACAATCTCCGGAATAATGGTGAAATATTTTCCTGGAATTAGGAAAGTAATAAAGCTGCTCCCGTGAGCCTTGGCGGAAATGCCCCTGCAAAACAAAAAAAAACCAGAAAGACGAACTGCAGAAGCTACGGCCCCGCAAAAAAAAGTAACCTTCATCCATCTGAACGCACGTAGTATACTGAACAAATCGGATTTGCTTGAATCTTTATTACTGGAGCTGAAACCCGATTTTTTAGAAGCTACCGAAACTTGGCGTTCAAGTGACATTCATAATATGGATATAGGTAGCCCCAACTACGCGATAATAAGAAAACACCGGCCCACACGTGGTGGTGGCGTTGCCATTTTCATCGATAAAAAATTCTCTTTCGAGGTTCTTCCAGAAGTTGAAGGTGTAGAAGCAATTATTTGCAGATTATTCATAGGTTCATGTGCCATCACTGTGGGTTGTGTATACCATAGCCCATCTGCTTTTAGTGGCGTCATTATTTCACTTTGTAGGTATATGCAGAGTCTATGAAATGCCAGACTAATCCTTCTGGGTGATTTTAATATGCCAGACATAGCTGGCAAGCTATGCATTTCAAGTCTGATAGCTTGCCATTGATATGTGATCTCATGCTCAATTTCAATGGGCACGTCGGCTGGTCATCTTGTAGCACCATGTTCAAGCCGCTTTTTTCCTACGTGCAGATATTCCTGTGCGGTGACAGCAATGGCCAGCGCACATCAAGATGCGACCAACTTTGTCATGGATGAACGTATAGCTACTTCCGCGCAAGCGTCTGCCATCATCGACGAGGGTTGGGCAACGCTACTTCCAGTGCCATCAACGTCAATTCAAGTGGATAATAGACGCCCCTCATCCCCGGATTCCTTCAGTGGGCACGTCGGCTGGTCATCTTGTAGCACCATGTTCAAGCCGCTTCTTTTATACGTGCAGGTTAGTAACGAAGTATCATCTGTTAAAACTAGCAATCGTTATTTCGTTGAGCTGACATGCCCACGTAGCTTATATACCTTGTAATGTAACATTAAGCAAGTGTTTTTGTCCCTACTGATACTATGCGGGAACGTTGAATCCAATACAGTACCCTCCACTACGAAACTGTTGTCACAGTTGATTGAAGGTCAAAACAACATCCAAAAAAGTTTGATGATATTGAGCTGAAATTAAAAACTGTGGAATAAACTTCTGAGATAATTAAGGGATTCAGCGATAAACTTCACAGCCTGGAAAATGCAGTTCAAGACTTAGAACGTAAGCTCGTTGATTTAGAAGACAGAAGCAGGCGTAGCAACCTTGTTGTGTTCGGCATACCGGAAAAGAATGATGACGCCTCTGACGACCCCATGGATAGCGTAGTCTGCAATAGCGTAGACGGGAACGTAAACTCAGTCCAGCGAATTCATAGGCTAGGGCGAAGGAGCATGGTAAAAATCGGCCAGTGATCGTTAAGATTTTCGATCACAGGGAAAAAGTTAAAGTTCTCAAAAGTTGCTTCAAATTTAAAGGGAAGGGAATCTCAGTCTCGGAGGATTTCTCTGCAAGAACTTGGCACGTCGGGAAGTTTGTATGGAACAGCACTTCAGATATTAGGAAATCGGGCACAAAGGTGAAACTTGTACATTACAAAATTAAGATTGACAATCGATTGCTAACATTAGATGAAGTTCAGCGTGGAATGGTCTCTTCGAGCAGACCGCTTACCAGAGCAACTCGCAACAAATGAAACGAAAAGAACGGGGGACTTTTCCGTTCCCTAAGTATTAACGACCGTAGTATTGTATAAAAAAGCGATGGTTTATACAGTGTTGTGTTAACGTATCACCCTCATCTTTTGATAATGATTTAGACAGTGTTGTGTTAACGTATCACCCTCAACTTTTGATAATTACTGAAACCTGGCTTCGCACCGACATTAGTGACGATGAGATCACGCCCCAGGGTTACCACATATATCGCAAAGATAGAAGTAGTTGAGGCGGCGGAGTTGCAATCATATTTAAGGAAACCTTACAAGTTGAAAGATTAGCCGATACACCAGATCTTGAATGCGTAATTGTGAAAGTGATCTTAAATTCATAGTCGGCGCTTTTTACCGCCCCCCAGGCACAGACGAAGCATTCTTTGATAAGCTTAATGAATTTCTTTGTATGGTCCATAGTTGCTCTAGTAATATAATAGTCGGTGGTGATTTCAACGTTCCTTCAGTTATATGGCATACTGATTTTCCAGTACCGTCTTCAAATGCAGCGAAAAGTTTAGTCGATATAGTCCTTTTTCATTATTTGACTCAACAAGTTAGGCGACCAACCCACGTACAGAATGCTACTGCTACAACTGTGGATCTTTTTTTCGTTCGCAACAGCGTGCTGCGTCGTGTGGCAGACACCAATGTGCTTGATGAAATATCCGATCACAAAGTGGTTTACATGAGCATTAATCTTAAGCACGTTCCAAAAGGTAAGAGGGAAGAACGCGTGTTGTCTGTCTTCTCGCGCGCAAAAGACGTAGAAATGCCAGACACATTAGACTTACATTTTTCTTGATTCACTTTACTTTCTGAATGTAGTGCTTGTACTGTTAACAACCTTTGATGTTTCTTCAAAAACCTTGTGTTGCAGAGCGTTCATGACTTTGTGCCAGAAAAAGTAAAAATAATAAAAAATGTTAGCCCATGGAATACTATGCCAGTTGTTCGTTTTGGGCGAAAGGCAAACAGGATAAGAAAACAGCATCGTCAGAACCCCACTCCGTCGATCATGCATAAACTCAGTAACGTGCGTAAAGAATTAAAAAACAGTATCAAGAAAGCAAAAGATGAGTACTATAACGTCACTTTAGAAATATTCTTGCTGTCATCCCCAGCGAAATTCTGGCAGCAGTTTGCCCCAAAAAAGAAGCGTTTTCATAATACGTGTTAATGGGGCTATCGTAACTAACAAAAAAACTATCGCAGAATCTTTTGAGATGTATTTTTGTTCAGTGTTTACTGATGATGATGGGAAAAGGCCATGTTCATAAAGCTTCATTATATCCCACCAATAAGTGACCTTGCAATATCTGAGGAAGGAATCTTATCTCTGCTAGTTAACATAGATCCCAAAAAGACGCCTGGTATTGACAGCATACCTAACGCGTTCTTTGTAAGGTATGCTGCATGGTGCTCGAAGTTTTAGTGCATCATTTTTCAGAAGTCACTGTAACAGCGCGCGCTTCCAGATGACATGAAATTAGGAAAAGTTATCTCTATACCCATATCGCCTAAAAGTTCTCTCGTCTCCACCTATAGACCGATTTCTCTGCTTTGCTCAATCGCGAAGGTATTAGAACATATTATATTCAAGCATCTCTCAGTTTTTCTCGAGGGAAATAATTTAATCAATGACCGACAACACGGCTTTTGAAAAGGATTATCAACCGTTACACAACTCTTGGAAACCGTTCATGACATTGCAGCTATTCTAGATAGGCGAGGCCAGATTGACATGATTTTCCTAGACTTCGAAAAAGCATTTGATCGTGTGTCGCATCCAAAACTTCTCGCGAAACTTAAACCTATACAAAAAACCGTACATTAACTTCAAGGATTGAGGCCTACCTTTCTTATCGAAGTCAAATAGTTTCTACAAATAACGTTCAGTCTGATTCACGACTGGTGAAATCGGGAATCCCCCAGGGCTCAGTGCTTTGGCCACTTCTTTTTCTAATTTTTATAGACGACATTCCCTATGATACCCTGGTTTCTAATAAGGTATTTGCGAATGATTGCATTCTTTATCAGAAAATACGTAGTGCAGACGACCAGGTTCTTTTAAACGCAGCGTTAACGAAAATATCTTCTTGGTGTGCAGTGTGGCAAATGAAGATGAAGCAAATGAAGTGCCTTTCTTTGCAACACTCATATTCCATCAATGGCCAAAAACTATCGTTTGTTAAACCTTATAAATATTTTGGGGTTGTATTAAGTGCAGATTTTAAGGGGATTGAACATGTTGCCTACATTGAAAAGAAAGCTTCACAGAAACTAGCATTTTCAAGACGTTCTTTGCGCAAATCTACATCAAAATTAAAATAATTGCGTATAAAGTTCTTATCCGTCCGATCCTCGAGTACTCATCTGTGGTTTGGGACCCTCAAAGCCAAGTAAATATTAAAACACTTGAAATGATTCAAAGAAAAGCAATTCAATTTGTATGTAATTGCAACAGTGCTCTTACCTCACCCAGTGAACTGTTAAAAAAAGCTGACCTGAATATATTGCAAGCAAGACGGCAACACGGTCGATTGAAGTACACATTTCTACTTCACCACGACAAGCTACGCATAGACAAGCACGCGTACATAAAAACGGTTCACCGCCGATCAACTCGTTCCGAGCATCCTAAAAAACTGAAGGCATATTCTGTAAAACGAAAGCCTTTAAACACTCATTTTTTTTGCGCGCACTGTCACCAATTGGAACAGTCTTTCTGCCGATCTGGTGAACTGCGAAACCATTCAGTCATTCTTGGAAAAACTTAAACACCAGCAAGCCACTTGGCTTTGATCTTTCTTAGCGCTTCGCCCTCTATTATTCCACCGCGCATTCTGAACAGGCTTCCATTTATGATCCACTTTCTATCACTTTTTTTATATCAATGCATCGTACTTTTGAAATGTTGCCGATTTTCGAACCGTTATATGATGTTTGTTTCTTAGTTCTGTATAAGCATATGTTTGTCCTAATTGTTTTTTTTCTGTACGTGTACGCGTAAACCACTACAATTGTGTAAGTACTGGCGTTTTACTTTGATGCACTAGTTAAAGATGGTGTAGCTCTGCGGGACGTGTTTCCTTTCCTGTTGTATCTTCATATTTGTTTCCTTCTTTGTATCACCTACCCCTGCCTAAGGCCTCATGTGTGAGGTATGGCAATACTTCTGAAATAAATAAATTTACATCAGATAGTGACCTAACCTACGCGAGTACCTGCATCATCGTCGAACATTCTTGATTAAGTTTATTTAAATGATCATTTCAGGCAAGAAACGTCTTCAATAGGAATAATAGAGGGCATCTCAGATCATGACCTAATTTATTGCACTGTAGATGTGAATCACTATAAATCTCATCAACCGTGGTCGCTTTATTATTCTGACTTTACCCATGCTGACGACTCAAGTATAATCGATTGTCTTGCTTTCGAATATGATTCATTCGTATCACGTACAGATAACCTATCCATTGACATCGAAATACTTTGGAGTAGATTTACAGGCATCGTGACGTCATGCATAAAACGCTACGTACCGATCAAAAAGAAAAAAAACTGGGCGCCTAAACTCCTGGATAACACGTGACGTGATACATGCGAAACGAAAGGTAAAACGGCTAAGAAAAAAACTGAACATGACACCAACTATTCTTAGTTGACACCATGTGACTGTAGCTGTTAGCGACATGAGAAGTAAACTAAAAGATGCTAAAAATATTTACTTTGCAAAGATACTTCCCACATTTTTGATGAGCGCTCCAAATAAAGTTTGGAAATATATAAATCCAAAGAAAGGTGATGTGCTCATGCGTTTCTCTGAGGACAAGAACGATCGCGCAAACTCCTTCAATGATTACTTTCAATCAGTTTTTACCGTAGATGAGAGAATCATACCACTCATACAATCCCCAACCATTCAGCAATAGAACCGTTGAAAATTACCGAGCAAGGCGTGCTCGATCTACAAATAAATAACAATACCAAGAAAAGTCCGGGGCCTGACAACATATCAAACATCTTTCTTAAAAGGTATGCAGAATGGGCAGCTAAATATTTAAGTGTATATTTAATAAATCACTGCAATCATGCACTATCCCTGCAGTATGGAAAACCGCAAAAATTATACCAGTACACAAAGCAGGCAGCAAAGCAATGGTTTCAAATTACAGGCCATTATTACTAAGTTGTTCTGTGTATCAATTGTTAGATCATATGATATTGAAACACATAAGTATTTACCTAGAAAAATATCATATTGTGTCTCCTGTACAACACAGTTTCTGAAAAGGCTTTTCAACGGTTATTCAACTTTTAGAATTAATACACGATGCAGCCCAGTTCATTGATAACCATAAACAAATTGACCTCATCTTCTTAGACTTTTCAAAGGCATTTGATCATGCTTCTCATACAAAATTAATAAGTAAATTAGAAGTTACTCTTTGAGATAGCATCATTGTTCACTAGATTAAAGATTACTTAACGAATTGCTCACAATTTGGGCAGGTACAATACACAACCTCTAGAATAGCAGCAGTCACGTCAGGCGGGCCACATGGCAGCGTCATAGCACCAATATTATTCACAATATTCATTATTCATCTGCCCTTCTAAACAGAAGTAAAGCTAAGACTCTTTGCAGATGACTTCGTGCTTTACCAGGAAATTATTACTCCTACGGATAACCTAATTCTTAAGCGAGCACTAGAAGATGTACACACGTGGTGCAAAAAAAAGGCAAATGTCCCTTAATACTGGTAAATGTGTCTCCATGACAATTACTCGCAAAAAACAGAGGTCCAACTTTTCTCACACTATTGACAACTGCCCCTTAGCCACAGTCTCGAGCTAAAATTATCTACAAATAACGATTTCAAACGGCCTGATATGGGATACTCACATTGATAATAATACTAGCACAGTCAAAAATAGACTATTTTTTTAAAAGACGTCTTAAACTCGCACCACCAAATACTAAACTAATAGCTTATACTACCGTCGCCAGATTTGTATTAGACTATGCCCGCCCTGTCTGGTTTCTGTATACCCACCAACAGATTAATAAAACTTGAGCTGTTCAAAAAAAGCAATAAGGTTTATTTTTATCATGTATAGACTGACAGACTCACCAACGCGCCTACTCAATAACGATGGCATTTTAACGCTACAAAACCGAACAAAACTAACAAGACTAAAACCAAGGTTAGAACTACTCCACAACATAATGAAAATAGATACCTCAAGGTATCTATCTTTTTTTCACGGAAGACCAACCTGTCATAACCATTCCCATACTCTTGTAGAATACTCTTTTAACACTAATTGTTTTAAATACTCATTTTCCCTCTAACCACTAAAAGTAGGAACTCGCTCAATCTCACCTTCAGCTCTGAATCATAAATAAACTTGTTTACAGCTGCGATTGAAAGCGAGTTGCTTGCCTCGCAAATCGCACTAACAACATCACATCATCAGTAAAACGAAAAAAAATGAGTCAGTGTTGTATTGCTAACACAAAAGTTTTGTTTTTCATGATCGTTATATTCAAGTGACATGTTTTTTGATTACTTTATTGTTCATAATATTCTTTCAATAAGTTGTTCAATAAAAATGCCTACTCGATGTCCCTACCGAATATTACAAATGCACCCATTACCTTTTCGCGGTCGTTTTAACCATAACACAGTTCATAAATTTGCTATTCTAAAATTTTTTGATTGCGTGTTCTGTAATGGCAATGTATAACCTATATTTGCATGTCATTTTGTAATTCCGGCTTTTTTTGTTTTCTATCGATATGAATCTGTGTAAACAAATGTTCGTTTTCATTGGCCTTCGCTGCCATAATTTCTGATGACAATGGCAGTATTGGTGAAAAAATAAATAAATAATTAGTAATAAAGCGATGGGCTGCCAAACTCCGTCGACCAACTGCTGAAGACTGCTCTTATGGCGATGTCTGAGGCGTCCACTGTGAGTGATATGATGACGTCGCTCTTGGGATGCGCGAGAAGCATTGTCTTAGCCAGATATTTCTCAATGGAACTTAAGCTGTTTCTGCATCGTCCGTCCAGGAGATAGAAGCGTTGAGCTTCGTTTTAGCGGATAGAAGGGCATGGAGTGGTTGCAAGATGGCAGCGCAATGAAGAATAAACCACCGGTGACAGTAAGCAAGCCCGAGGAATTCACATATTTTTTTCGTATTTGTTGGCCGTGAAAACTGCCATGTAGCTTCAACACGCGTGGCCGGCGGAGAGATCCCACGCAAATTTGCTTGATGGCCGAGAAAGTCGAATGAGAAAACGCTAAACTCAATTTTTATTTTGTTGACGACTAGTCCATATTTGTGGAGTCGTGCGAAAACTTGACGCAGGTGAAGTTCGTGGTCTTCTGCAGTGGTGCTGAAGGCAAGGATGTCATCAATGTACGCGAAACAGAAGGTCAATTAACGAAGTACTTGGTCCACGAACCGTTGAACGGTTTGTGTGGCGTTTCATAGAGGAAGGGCATAGGCGTGTATTCAAACATGCTAAAAAGTGTTAATATGGCAGTCTTCGGTACGTCAGAAGGCTCGACAGGTATTTGGTTGTATGCCTTTACTAAGTCGATTTTGCTGAAGACGGTGGAATCATGCAGCATTGCCGCGAAGTCCTGGATGTGGGGTATTGGATAACGGTCTCGTACCGTCACTTTGTTGAGGGTGCGGTAGTCACCGCATGGTCTCCAATCACCTGAAGGCTTGCGAACCATGGGTAGCGGTGACGACGAGGCACCGGAAAAGGGGCGTACGTATCCTAGTTCAAGCATGTGGTCTAATTCTTGGCGTGCAACTTTGTAGTGGTCAGGAACGAGACGGCGATCACGTGCAAACATTGGCGCTCCTACTGTCACTATACGATGAGTGACATTGTGGCGTATAAGGTATTAAAGAGATGGAGCACGGATGAGGTCGGAAAATTATTGCAGAAGTGTAGACCACGGCGGGGAGACTTTGGCATGAGCTTGCACGAGACGCAAGGCTGACAAATTTGATGTCACGCCCTGAACTGTGGAGAGGGTCTCAAAATCCACAAGATGGCTATGTCGTAGTTCTACCACAAGCTTAAAATGCCAAAAAAGTTCACACCGATGATGGGTACACGTACGTCGGCGATTAAGAAGATCCACCAAAACGTGCGTCTCAGGCTAATATCAAGCCTAACATACCTATGTACGTACGTCTGTAAGGTCAATTTAATGACTGCCGGACAGGCGGTGATGTCCAGCGTCGTGGGCGGTCCTCCAACGTAGGAGGAAAAACACACAATCGGCATCTGAGTCAATAAGGTAGCGGACTTTGGTAACGCGGTCCGGGACGTGGAATAAGCGGTTGTGTGTTGGGCCTGAAACACTGGCAGCCGTCAGTGCATGGCTCATGCGTTTCCTGCAAACTGGCACGGCTGTTCGCACTGACGAGCTCGCGCAAAAACCTTGGCGTCTGCTGGTACCACCAGCAGACTCCGAGAGGCAGACTTGGCGAACTTTCGCGGCTTTGGCACCGTTGTCATGACGCGTTGCGGCGGTGATCTACCTTGATTGATTGATTGATAGATTTGTGGTGTTTAACGTCCCAAAACCACTATTTTGAATATGAGAGACGCCGTAGTGGAGGGCTCCGTAAATTGGGACCACCTGGGGTTCTTTAACGTGCTCCCGAATCTGAGTACACGGGCCTACAATATTTCCGCCTCCATCGGAAATGCAGCCGCCAAAGCCGGGATTGGATCCCGCGACCTGCGGGTCAGCAGCCGAGTACCTTAGCCACTAGACCACCGTGGCGGAGCGTACCTTGAGCACGCTCAGTTCAGTGGACAACTGATCCACCTTGCGCTTGAACTCCCTATAAGCTTGAAGAAGGCGGTCCAAGTGGTCGTCGCGGACCAGTGCAGAGAGGGTAGATTCACGTCGTCTCTCGATTGTAGATATGAACGACGCGCCGACATCTATGATCTTGTCGGCCATCCGCGCTAGCGAGTCGAGGATTTCTGTAGACGATACGCTAAAAAATCGTCCGAATCTTTGTGGCAGTCGCTGTAAGAGCAGTTTGCGTAGGATAGATGCGTCCAATGCAGCAGAATGGTCCCCGATCAGGTGTCGCATGTGATGCAAAAGCTCCGTAGGCGTTCGGCCACCGAGTTCTTCCTAGGTGAGTAGCTGCTGCAGCCTACACTATTCCGACGCAGTTGTCCGGCGTATGAGCTCCTCTTTAAGGGTATCGTAGGGATTGTCGGGAGGTGAAGAACGCAGAATATCTCTTACGATCGCGATGACAGCAGGTGGTAAAGCGCCGTAACATAGTCGTACCTCGCTGTTCGCGATGCTACGCAGTGTCATCGAAAGAGTGGCTTGACGTTCAGAAACCAGAGTTCAGAGTCCGCCTGTCAAAACTCTGGGAGCCTGAGAGTAGCGAAGACATGGTCAGGTACCGCGGAATTCGGCGTGACGTCGCTGTTGGGTGTGGTGTCCATGATCAGCTGAAATGAACGGGGCTGAAGAAGCAGAGTTGGCCGTCATGCTCAGACCGTTGACGAAAGGACGAGAAGGTGAGCGTTGCCGCTCGAAGTCCAAGTCACCAGATTTAGGCAGACGTGCGGTGCTTGGTTTCCTACATATTTCACTTTTCCCTGCTCTGACGTGGACGTCCACAGGCGCTGTTGTTCTTGCTGGCGTCTTATACTCCCGTGCTGGCTTTAACACGCAGAGTAGCTGCAGCACAACTTCTTCATCTTCTTTGAGACGCTGACGGCTTGCCATAGAGGCATATCTCTAAATTAAACAGCTGATGCACTAGCAAGGTCGGCGTTAGGCGGGCCAGCTATAAATATTGCCCCTACAACAGCCTTTATAGTAGCTTCTAGATTTTGTAGGCAAATGATGATGCGAGAATTCTGTACACCATTTTCAAAAAAAAATTGAAATTCAACCATCTAATGACACCCCGGAAAAGTTCCTCATGTCATAAGCGATGCCTGGAAGCTTTATTAACTCGATTACGCTGTCATAATCCTTCATTAAATTTTTATTTGTTCAGAGCAGGCTTAGCTCCCTCCCCACTACCGTTTTTTTGTGAAGAAGAGGAAACTGTGGAGCACTTTTAGATGCGGAGCATCTTATACTCGCGCCTTGTAGTGCGCCGTCCGCACCGCTTCTCGAACATTCGACAGCTGACGCGCGCGCATGCGCCGTCGCGCCGTCGCCCACTCTTCCACCATCTGTGCATCCCTTCCTCCTCTACACACCGCGCGCGCTTCACTCCACCATCTGTGCACCCTTCCTCCTCTACACACCGCGTTCGACATCTACAATTCTCCTGATTCTCCAGTGGACGCGCATGTGGCGTCGCGCTTCGAGAACATTCAACAGCTGACAGTGCATGCGCCGTAGTGCTGTATATATACTCAAGGTCGGCGCTCGCTCGCTCAGTTGCCGCTCGTCGGTTGGTTTGTACGGCGCGTCGACGTCCAAGGTCGCGGTGAAATGAATTCCAACGAATCCACAAACACAATGATCGACGTCCCTTCGACCAGCGCCGCCCTTTCGCATACGTGTGTACGTGTTCACTCATTTAACACCCCCTCCTACAACCACGTTAACCAATTTAGCCATCGACCCAAGTAAGTCGCAATTTAACACCCCATTTCACAACCACGTTAACCAATTTAGCCATCGACCCAAGTAAGTCGCACTTTAACACCCCGTTAACCAATTATATGCTCCGCATCCTCGTCAGTGTTCCGCCGAGGGAAGCTGCGGGCAATTTTTTCATCTCTTGTAGAATGTTTTCAACATTAAGAAGGATGTCACTAGAAATGCTATTGCGAATCTTTGGCTTAGGTTTGACAACGTCAAATTTACTATCCCTAGGAGCACATACCCTAGGGAACAGCAACGGGAAAGTGTGCGCTGCGGGGCAAGATAATAGTGTACAGTTTAAGAGATTCACTTAATAACCTCAATACCAAAAGGTTCTCAGCTAACCCATGTAGGCTACAGAAAATTTTTTTGATATCAATCATTTATTGCTCAATCAGTAGAAACTCATTAATCAAAATTTTTCTGAATTATAATTTGCAAAACAAAAACAATATTTTTGTTAATTTTTTTCGCCTGTATTTATTTATATACAATTGTCTTTTCTTGGTAAGCTACCCAATTATTGGCTGATATTCCAGGGTGGGTGTGAGCCACAAGTTTAGCATCTACATCGGCATCTACATCTACATCTACATTTCTCTGTAGCTCAACACACTGCTTTATTTGCAACCTACAGAGTCTCTCTTTGCGAAGGTGACCGCCGCCTCCATCCCTAGAACGACGACGTGCAATTTACCAAAACATGACACTGTGTCTCATTTTTTTTCACTTTCTCGCTGAATTGACGTCTCCGAGCTACACAAACACGGCGAGCGACGCCTTATCGGAAACTATTGAAACAACTACGATGTTCGTACCGTTTTTTTTTACCCCTACAGATTGCGTGAAGCACCAGTTGCCATTCGTTAGGAAGCCGGAAAGGAAATTAGTTGGACAAAAAGAAACTAAGGTGGCCGTTCAGCGAGCTTGCAACTATTCGGCCTTATGCATATCTTCTTGCTCGGTTTAACAATTGAAGGTTCATTTAGTTACGTCAGGTAAAATTTAGAGCAAACTACTGAGCTTCTTTTTTCACTTGAATATCAGTGTTGGCAGGTGTATGACTAACGTTCATTTTCTTTTGAGGTATGCTTGTATCCAGCGCATAAATAATGCGGCATATACAGAAAAATAGTGGCTCCGTAGGATGTAGGATAAATGATATGCATAGAACAATTAAAGACACGCATCTCGATCTTATGATATGCTTGTTCATAAATTGGTAAATAAATATTATATCACCAATTCACCTACAAAGCGTACCCAACACAAATAATCCCTAAAGATTTTGAACAGATACAGCTGGTTAAGCGTCCTTATAGAAATACCTTTGGATGTTCTGTCACCTTTTGGCATTGATAATTCGTACCTTGGTTTCTCCTGGTACCTTCGGTAGTGTGGCATAGCTGTGGCCATTTCGCTTACATCGAAGAGTGTGTAGCAATAGAGAGCGGCGTGACTACGAGGAGAGAATCACTGATCGGTCACTGAATTTGGTTCACGCTCATCATATCGCGGTATCCCAAGCACTGAACGAAAAATATGTGCTCTATGGCAGAGTTAATCTAACCACACTCACACGTTTCATACCACTTTATTCTGTAGCATGTCTCCGTAATATTGGTGAGAAAATACATAGAACCCAATAATTATGGAAAAACGCGGCGTGTGTGGCGTGTGTTCTTTAGCTCGGATGTCACTGAGTCAAATCGCCGTGGTGTGGCATCGTCACAGAGATATACACAAGGCCTTTTTGCAATGGTGCCCACCTCAAGGCTAGTTAAGGTGTTAGAAAAAGTCAGTTTTCCGCATGAAAAGATGCACGAAGGAAGACTCAAAGGTAAATCTTGGTAAGGGGGTTGTCGCTGGGGCTACGAATGGCCCACATCTGGTTTTCTCCTCTTGTAGGCAGGAACACAAGTGCTTGTGCAAACATTAGACACAGGTGTACTTTTCTTTATTATCTTCTGTCCCTTTAAGCTTCCAGGTTTCACTGGGCTTTTTATTCTATTGTGAGCCCCAAATTTATGGTCGTGGTTCTGCTGCACGCTAATAGAGCCCCCTGTGTGTGTGGCAATAACAGCTGGCTTGGGCAGTGAATGCAGGTTGATAAAAATCGCGGTACCCTATTAAAATAGTTGCATGACTGCGTTTTCGCGATAGTCACTGATCCCTCCCTCCTAGAAAGCAGGTAATAAACAGCAACCGCATATATTCGTTCAGTAAACTTTTTGTCCGCATCAACCACTATGCATTTTATAAAACCATTTCGTAAGTACGTGGAGTTCTTGCTATTCTAGTCTTTGAAAATTTAGCGGCCACCTTATTATCCTAGTACCTCACCAACATTATGCTTTAGTGTTTCAACCCAAATTATTTTTCCCTGACGTCTGTAACGCATTAGTGACAAGAACAACTAATATACCAGGGACGTCCTTCGGTCGATGACGCCGGGAAGGGACACAAACGCCGCTGGAACAGCCTGTCTCTGGTGCTATTAGCCGTTGTTGTCGTAGCACTAATGAGCAGCCTGGTGCTCTTCATAATCGTGCTCCTCAATGGGCTGTCGGACAAACCCAACTCAATGGTGAGCACGCGGGTGAATTAACGAATGGAAGTACTGCTTGAATAAGACAGCTTGATCGAGACGAGTCAAAAAATGCGCTGTCAGTAGCATTTTCTGTAAGTGACAGATTCCGATGGATGCATAGGTGAACACAATTCTGTGAAGCTATGCACAGAGACGTCGTCCTTCCGTGGAAATCTTCATAAATCAGAGAATGTACTTATTTGAAAGGAAACTACCGTAAATATATCCCGGGATCAAAACAGAACCCAAGCCTTTCTGCTCTAGGCCAAGGACGCTTCCTGAACGCGTCGATGAGTCAGTATTTTATGTAGTCCAAGAACACTTGTGGTGTATGTGGCATTGAGAGTAACTTTGGAAGTGACCTCAGGCTCCAGCGCAGCCGTCATCATGCTCTTTTTGCAGCCGCCACGACCAGTGACAACTGCGTTTGTGTACGCAGTTGCCACTAGACGGGCAGGCCGCACCACCTTCCCATGAAGAATAATACTGTGAGTAGATAATTCTGTGGCCTTTCAAGTCAAAGCTTAGGCGTACTGGAATTTTTTTTATCCTACCTGTTATGCCATATAATTTGTAGAATATCAAACTATATCGATAACGAAACTGTCGGTTCGATGACCACTGGGGAGGTTCACCTCTAAACAGGTTGCTATTTTACTTGAACATCGATTGTGCCTCGGCCTGAAAATGAAACGTGGATAATATGTAGGAGGGCAAGATGGGCCAGTTGGTTTCGAGTTCTCATGAGCTTGGTTTACAGCGCAACACTAGAAACACGGACACAAAAAAAAGCAAAAGAAAAAGAAAAGAGGGCGCTGACTCAGCGCTGTCAGCGCAGTCTTTTTTTTTCTCTTTTCCTCTTGCTTGTGTCTGTGTTTTAACCTAACTCTAATTACGTAATGACTTACCACTCGAGCAAGCAACGCTATGGGTGTAGAATGCGTCGCACTTTTCTAGAAATGCAACGACTCCGCCAGCAGAGCACTCGCTTTCATGAATCTGTCATTACGGTGTCGGGGGCCTTGCCATAATGTCATTATGTGTGTTTGAGAACCTCTATAGCGCCCCTTGGAAACCGGTGGCATGCCCTAGCTTGGCGTTGCCCAAAAAAAATCGGTCCTTTTAGGAACAGGTCAGCTCAATTCCGACAAAAAAAGGCTACGTGGTACCCCTTTTCCTACGCAACATTTCAATATATTCGACACTACCTAAAAGTATTTCACTACATAAATACAACGACACTGCTGAAATATACCTCTATACAGAAATGCAGATGCTCCGAACTATCATTAGGATATATTATCGTGAATTTATTGATCGATTTGGTTGATTGATTGATATGTGGGGTTTAACATTCCCAAATCACCATATGATTATGAAAGACGCCATAATGGAAGGCTCCAGAAATTTTGACTACCTGGGGTTCTTTAACGTGCACCCAAATCTGAGCACACGGGCCTGCAACATTCGTGCCTCCATCAGCAATGCAGCCGCCGCCGCCGGGATTCGATCGCGTGACCTGCTGATCAGCAGCCTAGTACTTTAGCCATTAGACCACCACGGTGGGGCTATATTATCGTGAAGATTTTGTATCCTGATACTGTCCAGCCCAGTAATAACTTGGTGGAAGCTATTCTCGCTCTATTCAATGATGTGCGAGCTTTTCACCACAACGCAACACAAAAATTGTCTTCTTCAAAAGAGCCTGGTCATACCCCATGACTTGGTTATAGGACGTGGTTATATCTAATGAGCGTTTCTTGTTAGTCTCAGAAAGGTCGCAATTATTACATTCTCAGCACTACTTGCAGCACGCATATGCGATAATTTTGCGCATAGCTACCACAGCCATTATGGCTTCAACACGACTAGTACGTTCAACGTGCACCCTACCAACATGGCGCTCATGTCATCCCAAACCATTTTGCTTCTTGCTTTGCGAGAAATTGAAATTGCCTGCCAATTGAGCCATGTGATAACTGCCATGAATGCTGGCGAAAAAGCGCCCCTCTGCCAGTGAAGCCTGGAAAGTTCTTCTTTTAAAGAAACGTGGACACGACAAGTTTACACCTTTTTCGTTTTGAAACAGATACACTTATGACTGAAATTTCGTGCGAGCGCGCCACAGCATTTATGAGCATTTTCGGAGTGGCCAGTCACAAATCCAGCTCCAAGGAGCTTCGCAGGAGCAGTTGCAGTGGTTATGTGAAGACCCCTGGCCACGTCACCTCGCAATACTGTGACAAAAGCGCCATGCGTGACACTGGACGCTGATTTTACAGGTCCACACACTCATGACGCATGTTTGTTTGCGTTGACATCACGTTAATGGTGGTGTCGCAAGGTTCACTGTATCTCTCCGAGTCACGTGGTATGCATTTTATGAATGATTCATAGGTTTTTCTTATTATTATGTATATGTTCATGTGTTTATAGTAATGTTTATGTATCCACAGTAACGGTATGTGTGTTGACAACAGTGGTATAAAAAATTAGGATATCTCACGTACAGTGGGACTCGAGTATATACGAAGCACGAATGAGAAAGGTTGATATCTCACTCTAAAATCAGCACAAAATACGAGGTGGAGGTAAATGATGCCGTGCATGACTTCTGTGTCATGATTATCATGTCTGGATATATCATTTACGTTCGTCATCCATTCATGTAACGTGATACAAAATTTAGTATATGTGGAGCTAGGAAACGCCCATGCGCACGCTATGAGTGTGGTATGTTGTACATATTTCTTAATCGATTGACGCCCCGCAACACCAAATTTGGTATATGTGAAGATATCAAATGGGCGTGAGTTCATCATGAAGGGCCCAATATACTCCAACGTAACGTTGGCGCGCGCGCACGCTGGGCACAGCGACGCTACGTTAGCGAAACGCGAGCACTCTATATTCTGACGCCAGGCGCGACCAGCGTCTGTCAGCGTGGCAAAACGGCAACCTGTGCGAAAGGCGACATGCTACGTTTTGCGCCGATGCGTTACCTACGCAAAGCTGGGTCTGCGTCTTTTCGTGACGAAGGGACGCTGGACGCGCTGAAACTTGCATGCGTCACAGTAACGAAGCGCTGCCCGCAACCAACGCCTGGCGTGCCAACGCAGGCGTGACGCGACTAAGTGAACGCCGGCGAGCACGCGCACCGCCTCACGTCGAATTGTATAAGCACCTTGACTGTGGCATGTAGACATGTTCTCGTATGACACTAATTTCATGGTGATCATTTTTGCACCAGTCATATACCTTCGTCATCCATTGACGTTCCGTAATACGAAATTTGGCACATGTGAAACAAGCGAAACGGCCGCAAGTGCATCATCAGAGTGGCATGTAGTCATGTTGTTGGATGACACGCATGTCATGATTATCATGTTTAGAAGTGTGATTTACCTATGTCGTCCGTTCGCGTCACGCAATACCGAGTTTGGTACATGGGAAGCTAGCGGAACGGTAACCAGCGCCTCAAGGGTGTGGCATGTAGTCATGTTGTTACATAACATGCATGTCATTGTCATCATGTTTGCACCAGTATCATGCGTTCTCATCTATTCACGTCCCGTATTACCAAATTTGGTATATGTGACGCAAGCTAAACGGCCGCGAGAATCATGAACGTGGCCTGTAGTCATGTTGTTAAATGACAAGTATGTCATGATTTTATCTTAGGGTCTGTCACTTGTGTTCCCCATGTAATCATGTCATACCATACCAGTTTTTCAACATGCTGTGTGAACGAAACCACCGCGAAAGCTGCAGGACCATGCAATGTAAATAGTGACATTCATGACATACACGGCACGAGTTTTGTGTTATGACTAGTCAAATATGTCATTCATACAGTCATGTTATGCCATACAAAGTTTGGTATCAATACTTTTATGGGAACGGCCAGGAGAGCTGAAAGTCGTAGGCGGCTAGATAGATAGATAGAGAGATAGATAGATAGATAGATAGATAGATAGATAGATAGATAGACAGACAGACAGACAGACAGACAGACAGACAAACAGACAGACAGACAGACAGACAGACAGACAGACAGACAGACAGACAGACAGACAGACAGACAGACAGATAGATAGATAGATAGATAGATAGATAGATAGATAGATAGATAGATAGATAGATACGCTCAGAGTCGCCGGAGTTCGCTAAGAAATGCTTCGCATTTGAAAAAAGATGGCTACGCTCAAGAGGTTCAGCGCGTCACGTTTGTTGGTGTTGTGTTCAAGTTTCATGACTGGCGTCGGATCGCTACGCTTCTTCAGAGGTGGAAGGGTGGTGACGATAGACCGCCCCTTTCTCATCGGCATATAGAATTTTCTTCGCAAAACAGACGTCGGACTCTGCAGTTTTGCGGACGCGCAGCACCACCTGTCGACAGAGTTTTGAGTAGGGTAAAGCCCGACTCCCTTGCACAGTTTGCTATGCAACCAGGTGCAACTGCAGTGCAGAAAACATTCATTGAGGAAAATATTAGATATATTACCGCATTTAACACTCAGAAAAATAGCTACGAATTTTTCTCCGCAAATCGGACGCGTCACAGAACCGCCTTGAAGTGCTTGCTGGTTCAATCGCCAGAACAATCGTGAAAACAAGAGCAGACGCAACAGTTATGCGCTCTAAGAAAAAAAATAGTAGCATATCAACGGAGTGAATCCTGCATAGTGGGGCGAAGCCTCCGTCCGTTCATTCATGCATGCGTCTAAGTGGCCGCCCGAGTGTCCATCCGCCCGTCCGTTCGTGTGTCTGTTCGTGCATCTCCACGTTCATTAGTGCGTTTGTTCCTGCTTTCGTCCATGCATCCGCTCCTGCGTCTGTCCAAGCGTCCATCCGGCCGTTCAGTTATCCGTGCGTCCGTCTATGCATCTGTCTGTGTGTTTGTTCGTCCACCTATTCAACACTCCAAGTACGACCATCTCGCATCTTTTCATCCTATATTCCTCATATAAAATAACCGCCATCCAGCGGACATTCCTAGGACTGAACGAGAGGAGGCACACGCACACTTTCTAACGGGTTGCGCTTCATGTCTACTTCCCACCTTTAACCACCTCGAGTTCTTGGTATATACTAGTACACTGTGTTCATGGCACTGCGACCAAACGCTCGCTAAACCTTTCTAAAACCTAGGAGGTTACGCCCAGCGAGTATAGCGTAGCAACCCTTTCTTGTCTTCTGTGCGTTGTTGAAAAATAAAAATTCGCAGCGTGCGTGCTAACTGAAAGCCGAATTATCCTGTCTCTCAGTATCCTTTAGCAGCCATTGGCATGTACATTGAGCACTATCTTTTATTGTTCAACAACGCACAGAAGAAATCTATCACCAGCACCACCTTGGAGGTCCCTATGTAATACTGGTTACACACTACTACTACGGCTACGCGGGATGAACAGGTGCTGCAATAAGGAACTTCGCCCCTAAAAGACCCCATTCTGCGTTGCTGTCGCGTTCTGAATTGCCACGAACGTAAATGACTTGAGTTTGACTTGACAAAGGTTGTTGCGGACGTGTTGGGTAAGCGAATTACTCTCGTTCTTCACAGCCGTTCGCATAAGTGTGATAATGTAAGTCTCCTGCTATTGTTTTGAGTAGCCTTGACAGAGAAGCATGGTAACTTTTATTATGAAGTTCAACAGAGCCTCTGACCGCGGTGCGCGACGTGCAACAGTAGACAGGTGATCCCCGGCGGTTCGGGTATCGCCCACGTCACGAACGTGTTGGTTAAGCGAATCAGTTTGGTTCTCCGCAGCAGTTCGCATATGTATGATAATGCAGGTCTCGTGCTATTGTTTTGGATAGCGTTAACAGAGAACCATGGCAACTTTAAAACCATAGTCCGCAGAAATAACAGTTATACAACACGATACTAAAATTAGGCAAAACTACAACGTTTTAATTGAACTGATACCACACCACAAGACACACGCTAGCCCCTTCGTACTTAACATATACAGTAACCCTAAACACAAAGAACACAGGTTTGGAACCCTCTTTCGGAGCGCTCTCAACATCGCTGAATCCAATTCCATTAGAATAGGAGGCGATCTTAATGCTCCGTAAACGGCTTGGGGTTGATGCAGATGTTTCGATTCACTGCGCATGGGTACCAAGAAAAATTTCGCGAGGCACGACCAGAAGTTGGAGAAACCAGGAGATAGTTAGCCGCGAGACTCTCCGGGTACTTTGACCACTGGGTTGACATGGCGGATGTGCCCAGAACATTCAATGGCCTTCGAGACCATGGTGCTTGTCGAACAGTTTCTCCGCTGTTGCCATCCAAAACTAACAATATTTTTGAAAGAACGCGAGTGCAAGTCACTCCAACAGCTAGCTGACGCTACTGATCGCTTCATGGAAGCGCAGATTTTGTCAAACCAGGAAAAGGGTACAGACGACTCCGAAGAATTCAAAAGTCTTGATAATGCTCCCAATAAACCACCGACAAGATGCATGCTATGCAAGCGTCTGGGACATCAAGCACATGAATGTTGGAACCAAGCTAAAGAAGCGACAAAGTGTAGAGTATGTGGGAAAATTGGCCACAAGAGCGACGAGTGCTGGAGCATGAAGGCAGAGAAAGAAAAAAGTTCCGCTTGTGCAGTGAACGAGAACCATTATGGTTTCCCCTCGAGTGACAACTCTGGCGGAGGGAAAAAAGGAAAGAAACGTGACCCTCCAAATGCAAGTGTGGTTGAAAGGATGCCAGTATTTCTAATACAAGAAATGCCAGTGGTTGAAGGCGAAGTGTTGGGTAAACCAGTCAGGGTTCTTCGAGATACGGGCAGTAATACTGCAATTATCCGAAGAAACCTACTGCCAAAACAACGGTTGACCGGGAAGAATAGCTGAGTCTTACTCATTGATGGTTCCGCCATAAATGTTCCAGAGGCCAAGATTTCCGTGAACACCCCATACTTTAAGGGAGAGACAACCGCACTTCGTATGAACAAGCCGCTTTATGATTTCGTACTTGGTAACCTACCAGGTTTCAAGAGATCCTCACAAGCCGGATTATAAGAAGCCTCCTACAGTCGACAAGAGCGACAATGCGACGCGAAACTGCAGCATGGAAGCTGAGGAGTGTCCTCATTATGTTTCCGCTACTGTTAAACCTCACGAGGACAAAACAACATCACTATTCGTGCCAAAAATAAAATGATGCGATGTAACAAAAGACCAGTTCTCAGAAGAGCAACAGAACGACAAAACATTGAAAGCCGTGTTTGCTGAAGTCGGCAATTATTTCAAGTCACCGAAAGGCCACAGTTACACGTTTCTTGAAAGAGGAGGATTTCTTTACCGACAATACTACCTTGCGACAGGCAGGACGTTTAGCCAGCTTGTCGTGCCGAAGATCTTCAGGAAGAATATCCTTGAAGTCGGCCATGAAAGTCTTATGGCAGGGCACCAAGGCATTCGGCGCATGACAGATCGCATTTTAGCAGATTTTTTCTGGCCGGATCTGCATGGCGACGTGAAACGGTTCGTGAAGTCCTGCGATAAGTGTCAGCCAACGACAGCAAAAGGCGAAATTGGTGTTGCGCCTCTAGGAAACATCCCTGTCATTCGTACGCCTTTTGATCGTGTTGCAGTCAATTCGATCGGTCCGTTCTCACCGAAGTCGGACTGTGGCAACCATTACATCTTAACTCTCATCGAATTTGCCACCCGATATGCGGATGCCATTGCACTCCCTGCAATTGATGCTGTGCATGTAGCTGAAGGACTGATTGAGATTTTGTCTCGAGTCGGCTTACCGAAGGAGATCGTTACTGACCAAGGAAGAAGTATTACAGCAGAACTCATGGGAGATGTGAGCCGTCTTCTAGACATCAACTTTCTTCAAACGACCCCCTACCATGCCCTGGTGAATGGGCTCGTTGAAAAGTTGATTGGGACGCTAAAGATGATGCGCAAGAGGATGTGGCAGGAAAAAACATGATCCTGGGACAGTTACCTCGCCCATCTCCTCTTTGCTTACAGAAAGGTGCCGCAAGCGAGCTTGGGCTTTCCGGCTTTTCAGCTAATTTACGGTCGTCACGTGCGAGGACCACTGACGGTGCTGAAGGAGCTGCGGAGCAATGAAGACATCGACGATAAAATTCGCACTACCTATACCTACTTGGTCGACCTTCGAAACCACCTGGAAGAGGCACGCAAACTTGCGCATGATGAATTAGAAAGAGCACGTGCGAAACAAAAGACTTACTACGACCGCAAAAGCCGTCCTTGAAATCTAAACGCTGGGGATAAAGTGTTACTAGTTTTGCCGACAGATACCAAGAAACTGCTCATGCAATGAAAAGGTCCATTTAAAGTCGTCGATCGCAAGAATGAGGTCGACTACGTTCTCGCGATAAGCCGAAAAAGAAAAATTTTCCACATCAACATGCTCAAAAAGTATGAGGAACGCGAACCTTTACCAGTGCAGCAGGTGTCGGTCATAACCGAAGTTGAAGGGTTACCTGAAGCGAACGAGGAAATGTCAAGCGAAGAAAGCTCACATGAGATTCCTTACCCTAGCTCATTTCGCACACAGACTGCGGATGATGTGAAATTATCAGAGAATCTGAGCATTGAACAGCGTTCTGATGTGCTTGATTTATTCAAAGAATTTGAGATAATCTTTTTGGACCTTCCAGGACAGACTGACCTAGTAGATTGCCCACTACGCTTGACATGCGATAAGCCTGATCTCGAAAGTTGCATCGAATTCGCATGGTATATCCTCTCGAGCACACCGCTCTGACCGCCTTCTTCAGCATAAAGATTGCTAGGGACACGGGAGGGAAAACGGTGCTACCCGCTCGAGATTAGAATTTTCTATTTTATATACTAACATTCGTAGTATCTACCACAAAAAGGGTGAGTTATGTACAGTAATTAACGATATGAAAGCCGATCTCATCGCGCTAACGGAAACATGGCTTAGCAGCAAGATATCTAACACTGAATTGTTTCACTGTGAAAAAAAGGTATGTAGTCTACCGCAGTGACCGCTCCGACAGAGTGGGGGGTGGAGTTTTGCTGGCCGTGGACGAGCATTTTGATTGCTACTGCATGCCAATTATTTCGAACATTGAATCTGTATGGTGCTGCTAGAATGTAAATTTCGAGAAAGTTATTGTTGGGGTCTCCTATCACTCCCCATCAAGCGATGCGTCATTTTGTGATAGCTTGCGCGACTGCCTAAATCAAGTCACGGTTAGTTATCCCAATGCACAACTCATACTAATGGGGGACTTCAACTACCCGAATATTGATTGGTTGCACGCATGCCCACTTACCAACCCACCGACAACTGAGGCCAACCAGTTTATAACCACCTGCATGGCTTTTGGTTTAACACAAATCGTCACCTAACCCACACGTGTCACTCAAACTTCTTCCCTTATACACCTAGTACTAACGTCATCAGAGACTGTCACGTCACCCGTATTGCACATGCCTGGCCTGAGCGACCATAATATTTTGCATTTCACATTCGATTTGTCGCAAGCATCATCAGTAAAACAGTGTAAGAACATCAGAGACTACAAAAAGGGTAACTATCTAGCCATTAATAATGAAGTGTGCTTCTTTTTAGACATTTTATTACCAGGTTATCTTGGGCGCTCAGTAGAAACTAATTGGTGTTTGTTTCGTAATAAAGTGTCTGAACTAAGTCATCTCCATATCCCTCTTCGCCAGCTGTACTCCAATAACCAAGCTCTATGGTATAACAGATACTTAAACCGACTTTCTAACAGGAAAAAAAAAAGACTTTTTAGAATCGCTAAGTATTCATTTAAACCGGCCAACTGGACAAAGTACAAGACAGCCTCTTTAGCATATTTGCAAGCGCTTAAGGATACTAAATTCTCGTTCTTCAATGTAACCCTGCCGAGTATCCTGAAGACTAACCCTAAACGTTTTTGGAGTATAATTAAACCACTCAGCACCAGTAAAGTATCATTGGCTACACCCACCAGCGATCCTTTTCCCGACAATCTTTGTTCTACTGTGCTAAACAATACATTCATTAAGTCGTTTTCTTCATCTAATTATACCCAACGTCCTGAGCTTCAGTCGTACAATCATTTTGCGATGGATCCCATCACGTTTGACTCGCATGGCATCGTCATGATTATCGACAACCTGAAACTAACGTCTTCTCACGGTATTGATGGAATTATTAGTAATTTTGAAAGAATACCAAAGAATACAGTTCCCTCATCTTTAAATGCATATTTTCACAATCGTATCATGATGGTGTACTACCTGAAGACTGGAGAACTGCTGCGATTATTCCAGTACATAAAGGCGGTGATAAGCTGAGTCCATCTAACTATCGTCCTATATATCTCACATGTGTACCATGCAAAATGATGGAACATATAATATTTTCTCATCCTGTCAATTTTCTAAAGGATAACAGCTTCTTCTTTTCAACTCAGCATGGCTTTCGAAAGAGTTTTCTTGTGATAATCAACTAATTTTTTTACTAATGATTTGCATTTATCTTTGGACTCTGCTTCTTTAACTGACTGTATATTTCTTGACTTTGCTAAAGCGTTTGATAAAGTTAGCTATTCCCTGCTCTTATATAAACTAAGTGTTCTAAAAATTGACCCTGCAGTTTTTAACTGCATTCGTGCATTCCTTTCTTCTCGTGTTCAATTTGTCAGCACTAACGATGTTAATTCTTTCACTGCACCAATTGATTCTGGGGTTCCTCAAGGATCAGTACTTGGCCCCCTGCTATTCCTAATCTATATAAATGAGTTACCTTCTACTATTGCTTCCGAAATTTGTTTGTTCGCTGACGACTGTGTGATTTACCGTAAAATATCTAATGACAATGATATTCATTCTCTGCAGGTTGATCTCAATAACATACTTCATAGTGTCATATTTGGAAAATAGAATTAAACATTCAAAAATGCAAGTCTATGAGGATTTCTCGGTCGAGTACAACTTGTCCAACTTACTTTTTTTACAGTCACCCCCTTGAAACTGTAACATCTTACCGGTACCTCGGTGTCCACTTAACTAAACTTTGTCCTGGAAATTATATACAGAACATATACCGTCCAAAGCTAATAAAACACTGGGTTACCTTCGAAGAAACTTCTTTCTTGCTCCATCGTCACTAAAGTTATTACTATATACCACATACGTCCGTCCTCAAATGGAATACCCTTCATCTGGTGGGGACTCCGGTCAGGTAACATTATCACACAAGTTGGAATCCGTTCAAAATCGTGCAGCTCATTTCATTTTGGCTAACTACCATCGTTCAGCTAGTGTCATTGAATGAAGGCATCTCTAAACCTCATCCCACTAGTCACCCGCCGAAAGCGCACTCGCATTTGCCTGTTTCATAAAATATTCTATCATAATCCTAAACACCGTTCCAGTTTAATCCAAGCTGCTCCCTTCATTTCTCTTTGCCGTAACCACCAACAAAAAGTCACAGTCCCCCATTGCAACACAGTAACATATGCCCAATCATATCTCCCAAGAACTTGTAATGAATGGAATTCCCTGACTGCATCAATAACTAGCATCAATGAACCCATTCAATTTAAGAGTGTCCTTAAAACAAAGATTACCTAATTACTCCCTGTATGTTTGTTGAAAAGTTTATTTGTATTGCTTTGTGCCTTCACCTAGTAATAAAATAAAATTAGTGTTATCATTTGCTTTATTACGATGTGAGTTGTTAGGAGTGATATTCTTTGTACCCCAAGTAGTGACAACATTTTTATGCCATTTGCTTTGTATTCCTTGTTTTTTTTATTGTTGTGCATGTCCTTCTCCTCTGAAAGTACTGTGTACCCTGAGGGTAAAATAAATAATTATATAAATAAATAAATAAATAAATAAATAAATAAATAAATAAATAAATAAAAAACCTATACATGTTCCGAAGTATCCCATCCCACTAGCTCTGCGGGAAAGCGTCGAAACAGAAGTCCAAGAAATGCTAAAGTTGGGCATAATTGAAAGGTCGCAGCCACCATACCATGCTCTCATTGTAGTTGTCAAAAAATATGACAACACGATTCGTTTATGCATAGACTTCAGAGAGCTAAATAAGATCTTGATTGTGGACAGTGAACCCATACCGCGTATAGACGTGGTTCTTGCCCTTGCTGGTCAATGCAAATTGTTCTCAAAATTTGACTTCACCAAGGGCTACTGGAAGTGCCCATGGCTGTGGACAGCCGGGAAAAAACAGCCTTTTCCAGTATATCTGAACTATACCATTTTGTGTTCATGCCCTTTGGCATAAAGACAGCTCCGGTTGTTTTCGCACGCCTCATTCGAGCTGTTCTAGGTGATCTAGAAAATGTTTATCACTATTTTGACGATGTAGTCATTGCTACAAACACGTGGCCTGAGAATTTGGTCACTCTACGGCGTAGATTTGACCGAATACAACGCGCCAAGTTAACCATCAAGCCAAGTAAGTGTGAGATAGGAGAGCAAACCATGTGTTTTCTGGGCCATCGATTCGGATACGGTAATGTTGAACCTCTCCTGAAAACTCTTGATAAGATAGTCGCAACTACAAAGCCAAAGACGAAAAAAGCCCTGCAGTCTTTCCTGGGTCTAACGGGCTATTACAGAAAATTTATCGCAAACTACGCTGAGATCACCAAGCCTTTGACTGACCTCACACGGAAAGGGCAGAGCAATACCATCGCGTGGGAACCTTCTCAGGAAGAAGCTTTCACTATTTTGAACAACAAGCTTGTAGATACTCCCATTCCAATAGCACCTAACATGACAAAGGAATTTGTTCTCCGCACCGACGCCTCCACCACTAGCCTTGGTGCCGTACTGCTCCAGGTAGGAGAGGACCAGATTTTGCATCCTGTTGCCTGCGTGAGCCGCAAACTATTGCCTCGAGAAACCTGGTATTCCACCATCGAACGGGAATGCTTGGCACTTGTCTGGGTGGTGAAAAAATTCCATTTGTATTTGTACGGCAAACAATTTTTCATACGATTCAACCACCAGCCTTTGCAATACTTGATATCCGCTAAACACCAGAACAATTGAGTTTTACAATGAAGCCTACTCTTACAAGAGTACTCATTTTCAGTCTCTTACATGAAAGGGTCGGATAATGTCGTAGAAGATTACCTGAGCCGCATGTAATGGGAAGGTATTGCACTATGTTATGTAAACTTCTTAAGTGCTGTGGACGTACAACTGGGCATTTAGTGAATTATCTAGAACTTTGTGACATTTTTGCCTCCTCTTCCTCACGTCATCTTCGGAGCATTATCAAGACTTTTGAATTCTTTGGGGTCGTCTGTATCCTTTCCCAGGTTTGAGAGATTCTGCGCTTCCATGAAGCGATCAGTAGCGTCAGCTAGCTGTTGAAGTGAGTTGCACTTGCGTTCTTTTAAAAATAGTGTTAATTTGGGTTGGTAACAGCGGAGAAACTGTTCGGCGAGCATGTGGTCTTGAAGGCCATCGAATGTTCTGGGCACATCAGTCATGTCAACCCAGTGTTCGAAGTACCCTGAGAGTCTCGTGGCTAACTGTCTCCCGGTTTCTCCATCTTCTAATCGTGCCTTGCGATATTTTTCTTGGTACCCTTGCGCAGCGAATCGAAACCTCTGCAACTAGGCTTTCTTTAGTTTCTCATATTCTAGAGAATCTGTGGCAGTCATTCGGCCAATCACAGTCAACGCTTCGCCACTCAAAGACATGCTCACAGCTAATGCCATTTTTTCTTGTGGCGAACCTTGTCCTGTTGCCACGCGTTCGAATATTTGCAAGTGTGCGTGCAAATCATCACGTCGCTCATTGAACAGCGGAAGCAAAATCTGTGGATTCAGTACTGCAGAGGAGCTACTCAGCTGAGCCATATAATCAGAGTCAGCTGCTGCATCTACTCTCGGAGCGCCTTCTTGAAGCTTTAGCTTCAGCTCAAGGATTTGCTTCGCTCTCTCATTTCCATCAGTTTTCGCCTCTCTCTCAGCAGCACGTTCATCTCTCTGCCTTGCCTGTTCTAGCTCTACCCACGTACGCAAATCTGCGCCATTCAATGCTAGTTGTGCCCCAACAGCAGCAAATCTTTCTGTGTCCATCATCAAAACAAGTTTTGTGAATGTGCACTTGGGAGACGATAACGTCCTTCGACGTTTCTACGAGCGGTATCCTGACAGGCTCGCCAGATTGTGACGTAGTGTCAGTATGGAGCCCAGGACCACTCAGCAAGGAACTGAACTGAACCACGAGCACACAGGCACACACACACGAGAATATATTTACAGAGAACGTAGCTATGAACGAGTAACACTTAAAGTAGTATAAACACGCAGTCTATAGCTCTACTCAATGTCTCTCTAAATTAGAAAAGTCTCGCCGTGTTTTGATGCGGCTTGCGGGTCGCCGGCGCCGATCACTCGTGGGCTGTATGCCGTCTGGCTCGTTGCCGTCCTCAACGTGCGTCGGACCACGTCGTGACACGGCCTTCTGCCGCAGCAGCAGAAGCCGGTAGCTAATTGGTAGCTCCGCAGCAGCTCTCCGCCACCACGCTCGTCTCAGCAGCGCACCGGGGTCGCGCCAGCCACCCAGAACGGGAGCAGGAACATTAGGCCCGAAGCAGCCAAAACCCACAGCCACTCTGGACGGCAGCCAGCACCGCGGAACGTCGCCTGGTCCCTGGGCCATTCGCCCAGCCGGAGTACAGGCCTCGTTCACAGGATGTCCATCTGTCCGGAACGGCAGTCAAAACAGCAGTGGATTGCCTGGTCTCTAGGCCAGTCGCCTAGCCGGAGTTCAGGAACGGTAGAGCGCCTAGATGCCGTGTCTAGTTCCCCTGACCGGACGTTCAGCCGAGAACTGATTCCTTGCACGCGCTGCCTCGAACCACCGCACGCCGAACACTGAATTCTTTTTTCCGCGCCTCTGTATTGTGACAGGGGTTATCCTTATGCTCACCCAAAAGATCACGATCTCTGGCTCGACACTCAAAACCAAGGCTCAACTCTCATCACGGATCCAAGCGTGCCTATCCGTCACGGCACCAGTTCTAGCAAAGACACTACACGAGATCTCACATTCGTCAAACATGCACACACAAAAACATGTCGTAACACACTAGACACTTTAGGTAGCGACCACTACATCATCGATATACACATCAAAGGGGGCCCTCCAAAACCGGCAGGAAAACAACATGAGCTAGTCGACTGGACCAATTTCCGCAAGTCACGAAAAAATAATTCTCACCCATCGACGATATTGAACATTGAACAAACACTTTAAGACAGGACATTGATCACGCTACACAAACAGTGCTCCCAGAGGCACACCTTTAGGAGATCGATAGCCAAATTCTATGTATGTGGGAAGCGATACAATCACTCCAAAAGAGGTGGGAAAACCAGAAATTAAACAGGACCCTTCGGAAACGAATAGCGTTCCTCAATACAGAGATTGAAACATATGCTAAAGAATTATGCAAGCGACAGGGGCATGATATTTCCAACTCAACGGACAAGCAAATAGGTTTCGGAAAAATATGGCACCTTCTCCGTCATCTATTAGACCCAAATAACAACAAAGCAGTCCAGCGTCAACATATCAATAAGCTCATCCATGATTACACAGCTACAGAGGAGGAACTCTTGCGAGAGATATTAAACACACATATCTCCGAAGCACCTAAAGTACTCCCAGATGATAACGGTCAGATGAATGCCACTCTTGACGAGGAATTTTCGGGAGCAGAGATTCACGCCGTACCACACTGCCTTAATACATAATCCACTCCTGGTTTTTACTCCATTACGAACAAGAGCCTACGTATACTAGACAATAAATTTATTAGTCACCTTACAAACTACAATAACGCATGCTGGTTTACAGAACGTTTATCCCCACAATGGAAGGTAGCCAAGATTATTCTTATCCCTAAACAGGGGAAGCCACTGAACATTCACAACCTGAGACCCATCGTTTTAACTTCCTGCATAGGGAAACTCATGGAGGACGCTTTCTTAGCTCGACTAACAGATTACGTTGAAGACGATCACGTTCTCCCGTGAACTGTGTTAAATGTCCGAAAACACCTTTCATGCCAGGACACTATGCTTCAATTGAAGCACCAAATCATAGAAACCACGACCCGCTCAACCAAAGCTATCTTAAGATAACTTCAATGTCGTTACATATAGTACAATACTCCAAGAGGTTAACGCCTCAAATCTCGGAGCTCGAACGTATAACTATATTCGCGACTTCCTTAAAAACCGACAAGCTGTAGTCAAAGTGGGCGTACTCACATCATCCGAGATACCCATAGGAAGTACAGGAGATCCACAGCTGCTCCATGATATCTATGTTATTCAAATTAGCTCTTCTCGGTTTGCCCTCAAAACTGTCCATGATTCCCGGACTTCATCACAGCATATATAATAATAATACTTTATTCTGTCATGTGTACACAACAGTTACATGCCACCGAGATGAGGCAAAAGGGAACATACGGAAATATTTCCTGACTAGGCCTACATCCCGGCTCGAAAATATGCTGACGATATTACCCTATGGATATGTGATGGCAGTGATGGCTCTATAGAAGAACAGCTACAAGAAGCGGTAAACATAGTGGAACAATACCTATGCAGAACAGGGCTTTCGTGTTCGGCGGAGAAGTTCGAGCTCTTCTTATACTACCCCAAACTCAGAGGCAGTCTACCCGGTGGTCAGAAGCAGACCACCCGGAGGTACGAGCTCGTAGGACCACACGGAGGTCCAACAAGCTTATACACAGATATCACCCTAAAAACAGCTGATGGACGCGTCATATTAACAGTCGATAAAATACCGGTTTTAGGACTTTTAGTTGGAAGCAAAGGCACAAATGGTAAGACAATCTGCAAATTAGAAGCCAAAGTTGTGCAAACGCTGCGACTCATTAAAAGAATAAGTAATAACAGCAGGACATGAAGGAATGTAGTGTTTTCCGGCTTACCCGCTCCTTCGTGCTCAGCGATATTACTTATGTCGCTGCTTACCATCGATGGTTCGTGGCGGAAACAGCTACACACAACCCGCTCATCAAACGAGTTTACAAACAGGCACTAGGGCTTCGGAACAGTACCAGCACAAAAATCCTCCTTAAACTCGGCCTTTATAACATGCTTGAATAAATAATTGAAGCGCAACAGATCTCGCAGTACGAGTGCTTGAGCCATACGAAAGCAGGTCACCGAATTTTCGACAGTATTGTCATTTTTTACTACACACAGCATGGTATGAAATGCGACATACCATGCGAAATCCACACTAAACTTATGATACCATTCTTGTCAAAGAACATGCACCCTAAGCACAACAAAGATAAACAGTAGCACCAAAATTGTGCTCCGAACTTATGGAAGATATAAGGAGGCGGTCTTCGTCGATGTGGTGCGCTATCAAAACTATTGCCGTTTTGTTTCTGCGCTTGTAGACCATACGCACAAATGCATAACCAGCACTTCAATCAATACTAATAACGTAGATACAGCAGAGGAGGTCACCATTGCGCTCGCCATATCTCAAACCGATGCCCAGTAAATTATAAGTGATTCACAAACAGCAGTCCAAAGTTTCGCAAATGAGAAGATTTCTCCAGTGGCGCTGAAACGTCCTACAAAAGAGAAAATGTGCTCTGACGACCACATTGCTTTTATTTTCTGGTTTCCCGCCCACACACCCGTAGACCACACGGAGGTCAATCTTAACGAGGTGGCGCACAACGTGATTCGAGGTCTCACGTTTTGGGCCACGTCAGTGGTTTACACCCCCCATACTAACTCGCTTGTAGAGGAGAGGGGGTGGGGAAATAAACTTACCAAATTGAACGAAATTCATCATCATCATCATCATGATCAGCCTGACTACGTCCACTGCAGGACAAAGGCCTCTCCAATGTTCCGCCAGTTAACCCGGTCCTGTGGTTGCTGCTGCCAATTTATGCCCGCAAACCTCTTAATCTCCTCTGCCCACCTAACCTTCTGTCTCACCCTAACGCACTTCCCTTCTCTGGCAATCCAGTTAGTTACCCTTAATGACCAGCGGTTATCCTGTCTACGCGCTACATGCCCGGCCTATTACGACATTACCCAACATTATAGACTTCAACGACGGGAATACTCCCCGCCTCACCCCAAGCTCAACCAGGCGCAGTCCGTTCAATGGCGGCAATTATAAACCGGCACCTACACTAATTTCGTAATTCGCCTACACTAATTTCGTAACTCCGACTTGTATATGACCCGTTCGTGCAATTATTGTAGTATAGGGACACACGAGCGCATATTCTCTGGAAGTGTCCAGCACCAATTAGCAAAACGAGAGACGCGGCCTCCAATGAGGACCTTCGGGAGTATTGGCGGACCGCGCTGCTCAGCTCAGGACTGGATAATCAAGTCTGGGCGATCCAGCAGGCCAAAGAAGCTGCTGAGAGACATGGTCTCTAGTTCCTAGGTGGGAACCCAGCCCGGTAACCAGCACAAAGTGAATAAAATGGTTCACTCGCTCACTCGTCGGTAGGCACGAAACAATGATGATGCCAAGTATGTCGCAGTTTTTTAAATGCGAAAGATTTCTTAGTGAACTTCGGTGACCTTGAGGGTATCTATATATCTCGATGCCTACGACCTTTAGCTCTACTGGCCGTTTTGGTAATAGTATAGATACACAAACCGGTATGACGTAACGTGAGTGTATGACGAGCATAAGTGACTAGTCATGACATCAATACCATGACATGCGTGCCATAAATGTCATTACTTACGTTTCATGGTGTTGCTGCCCTTGTGGTGGTTCCGCTCACATGACATGTCGCAAAGTTGTTATCGTATGTCGTGACTGCATGGCGAACACAAGTGACCGTTCCTAATGTGAAAATCGTGACATGCTTGTCAATAAGTCATCATCACATGCCACGTTCATGGAGCGCTTGCGGTCATTTCCCGAGCTTCATATAAACGAAGTTTGGTGTTACGTGACGCCACTGGATTACGAAGGTATGTGACTGGTGCAAGCGTGATAATCATGAGATGCGTTTTATGTAATTGATATCTGGGGTTTAACGTCCGAAAAAAACATATGATTATGTGAGACGCCGTATCGGAGGGCTCTGGAAATTCTGACAACCTGAGCACACAGGCCTACAGCATTTCCGCCTTCATCGCAAATGCAACCGCCGCAACCGAGATTCTATCCCGCGACTTGTGGGTAAGCGTCCGAGTACCTTAGCTACAGGCCACCACGGTGGGGCATCCGTGTCATGTAAAAACACGACTACATGCCACGCTCATGATTCGCTCTTGGCCGTTACACTATCTTCACATATACCAAATTTTCATTACGTGACGCGGACTGACAACGAAGGTAAATGACACGTCCAAACATGACAGTCATGACTTGCGTGTCATGTAAAATATGTCTACATGCTACGTTCAGAGTGCTTTCACGGTGATTTTGCTATCTTCAAACATACCGAATTTGGTACTTTGGCATGTGAATGCATGACAAAGGTATATGACTAGTGCAAACATGATAATCATGAGATGCGTGTCATGTAATGACATGCCTACATGCCACGCTCACGATGCGCTCGCGGCCGTTTTGATAGCTCCACATACAATATATTTGGTATCGCGTGACGTCAATGGACGACGAAGGGAAACGACACGTCCAAACATGATAATCATCACACAGAAGTCATGTAAGGTATAATTTACGTCCGCCTCGTAACGTTGTACCTATTATAAAGTGTCATATCAGTATTCTTCATTCGTACTTCACATATTATTGATTCTCACTGTACATAGGATCTCGCATTTTGTTTGCCTTTCGAGTAACACGGCCTGAAGAAAACCTGTTCGTGATGCACAATGCATTACGCATCAGCAAAAAAAGAACCAAAAATAAGCAAATAAAAAGGGCATAACCAGAATCAATTGAAGCTAGCGACAAGTTCATTTTGGCAATGTGGTGCTCGTTGCGTTGCATGGGTCACCTAATAGTTATATTTATTGATATGCAAACTTTTTCTCGCTATTTTTATCGTGAAATGTGTTTCTATACCTCGAAGAGCGAATTATTAAACGACTGATCCGAATTGCTGTAGAAACATACAAATGACCTGATAATTTTTCTGGCGTTAACAGGAAACCCATGAAATATTTAGTAAAGCCAAGCAACCGCACTCGTGCGCTATGATACAACAGCAGAGTTAAGCTTGCTTCGAGAGAAACAACTGATGTTACTTCATAGAGAAAACACCATGGTGTACCCCCTCTCTTAGCGCACTCCGAAACCCGATGTCGAATGAGCGTTACATACATGCCTATATTTTTTTGAAAAGAGGAGCTTTGCGCAAATGCCTTGGTCTGCCTAAAAGAGTTGCTAACGATGTGTTGTATCTCGAGTCGAGGGTCCTTCCTCTTTCCTGTAGACTTCGCCTTCTGACTGTTCTGACATTCTTAAACATTAACGAATCACCATTATGCCATTAAGAAACGGCCTTTATTTCCACCACGGAATTATTTTTCGGTGCTAGTTGGCCGCGATTTCCCACCGCACAAATTATATTTGTACAAAATATACTGAATCATTTAAATGTACGTATATGCGACTTCATGGCGAGTCATGATATTTCAAACCCCGTGGAAATTCAATTTGAGAATATTTTTCCTAATAACGCCAAACTACTTCGCCATAATATTTTGAATGGTTTACTACAAGACTTCTGCGCAGTATTGGAACAAACGTTATTATTGCTACAGACGCCTCGCAATGTGACAAAAAGGCAGGGGTTGGTATTCGTTTTATTCCCTTCGACTACCCGATTTCATACCCATTTTTGCAACTGAATTTCTGGCCGTAGTGCTTTCCTTAGGCAAGTTGTATACAACAATTAAATCAGCTTCATAATAACAGATTCTCTATTTATGCGTGGAAGTTTTTGTTGATGCTGATAATCAAGTAACAAAGGCGTTTCATGCCCCAGTGCCTGCGCATTTGGGAAAAGTGCGATTAGTTAGGGTGCCTGGACATAAAGCTTTATTTCTAAATGAAACAGCTGATTCCTTACCTAAGTCGTCAATTAGCGAACCGATTCTACCGCACTGTCCGTCATCCGCTTATGTGACTGCTGCTCGATTCCGCAGACGTACGCATATGGAAGTTTTTAGAGGTACAGCCGTAACAAACTCGAGCGAATATCGGCATTGATTATATCTCTGGGGAAGAGACTTTTGCTGCACTCGTAAACGAGAAGTAGCTATCACAAGCCTGCGTTGCCGGGTACCAAATCTAAATTTCTATAAACACAGGTCTGCTCAGGCACCTTCGCTACTGAGCACGTCTTGTGACAAAATTGAAACAATAGATTATTTCTTTTTGATCTGCAGGTGGTTTAAGACAATACGGACACACCCTTTTTGAATTACTTTTACGTGGTATTGATAGGAATTTAGCTGTGCCTGTCATTCTTTCTTTGGAGCTTCCATTTCAGGGTTATCCAATTCGACAGTAGGTGCGGCCTTTCGGGACTATATTGATGAAACTAATATGATGAAAAAATAATCTTCATTATTTTCATTATTCAAAAATTTTCATTATTCTAATGAACCTTCAAAATTATATACGTCTAAAATGAGGTCATTGCTCTATTCTAAGAAAAAATATGTTTAAATATTTAAATATTTAGGTGCAATGTATCAAGCACCACAATTTTTTAGGTTCTCGGTAATTTTGTTATATCTCCAATATTCTATTTCTGAACAATAGTTTTAAAACCACTCAATTATTGGAAAATCCCCATAGCGGGTATGCGGCACGGACAATAGGTCAACAACAACAGCAGCAACAACGTTGATCCTACGTTTGCATTTGGACGTACAGCACCATTTTAAATCCAAGAGGCGCACCTCTTTTCACCGTGAAAGTTCATCGGCTCTGTTCACGGAACGTCGACGTGCGCTCAACTGTCACATGGTAACGTAAATGGCTTTTTCACTCGCTCGAGAATTTCAGCGTGTACAAGCAATGTAGCCATTCCGGTGGACGTCACAATGACAGGTCTGGAAATAATACTTGTGCTCATGCTATCTGATTTGCGTAATTTGTATGCACTGAACTTTAGTCAGTGCTGTTGAAGTCAATGAGGCGGCAAATTCAGTTGCATGAAAATTCCCAAAATAGTGGCGTACCAAGCCTTTGAAGAGTGTCGAGAATTCCCTTCCCTGAAACACGGGAGTTGTTTTAATTTTCACCTGAAGGTCAATACTTGGGATTATATCACGTGTTCTTTATTAGGAGTCCCTATATGGGGCGTTGTTATGGGTTTCCGTGTGTTGATTGAAGGCGGTGCATTGAAGTAGTGGTGCGTTCACCTATATAGTATAGCTTTATTAGAATTTATACTTTTCTTGCAGGGTATAATATCAGTGTGTCTTCTTCACGGTGCAATATTACAGCAAATCTGATTTACCTGTGCTCTATTTATCTTTACAATTTCAAGAAGAAAACGGTGAAGTTTCGAGTACTACTACAAGAGAAATGTCCTGAACCTTAGTTTGGAGCTTTTGAAGTTTATAGCATTCTTAGGAAAGACTCTGTATTGCTCAAGCTAACGAGTATCACGGAACATAACACCTTGTAAATCTCGCTTGGTCCAGAGTGGGCTTTCTCATTTGCGCATGCAATCGTGCTTTTGAGGAAATTAGTACATCATACTTATCTCAAATCTCAGATATGCAAGCTATGCCAGAGCTAGAGCTATATATATTTGACAGCGTCTAATCCCATGTATCTCTCACTGACGCTGATGTCCCAACAGTCGGAACCACTGTTCCACAAGGGCTATCCTCCGCTGAATGACGTGGCTGGAGGAGCCAAACGGCGTTGGAACTGCCTGCCTCTTGCAGCTTTGGGCATCGTGGTGCCGGGACTGTTGAGCAGCCTACTTCTTATCATGTGCATGAACGCCAACGAGTCACGAGACACAAATGCCCCCACGGTGAGACTCGTTTGGGTGTTAACACAAATGAACGATGCTTAGATGCGAAACTGACCGTGCACAAATTTCAGCCACGTTAGGGGAACACCCATGAGTTATCTGCAAAAAACTGTGCCTTCTCAAAAAGCAGTTATGAGTTTTGTTCATAAATTTAGTACAAAAAGTACCAGGATAAAAATCTCGTCAGAAAAATTGAATAATTGATAACTGTATTGAACAAAGCAGTTTTCTTCATAGATCTGCGGGAAGACGAGGCCACACATCGCTAGGAGTGTATTGATTGAGTTTCTATGTATTGAAAGAAAAGGGGAATGATTGCGGGTATTATACCTGTGTGAGGAGGCAACAACTTGTTCACAACTTTAGAGGACGGAAACAAACTTTGGCTGTAATACGAAAGTTAATTGTAGCGACAACGTACTGAGCTGCAATATCGCGTGGCAAGATAACGCTGCAAGTTCTATCATCATTTAGAGGGACGTATTTCTGCTGCTAGATTGCACAGGTTGCGCTACTGCACTTCTCGCTCACTGAGGCAATATATTTGTTGTCCACATAAAAAACAGCGCCAGTAAGAAGGGACAAGAAAAAGAGGAGACAGACAGCGGCACTGACCGGACAAGAAAAAAAAATTCGGGCTATGCACACGGCGTAGACGTACATGGCGACGATGACACATGGCTGAACGGTGAAACAATTAAAAAAGCCAAATGTACTAGAAATGAAAGTAACTAACATGGTTGCTTGGGCGACTTGGGACGACATGATCTACATACAAAACAGCGCCAATAACGATGGAAAAAAAGGAGACAGACACTGGCACTGACCGGACAAGAAAAAAGAACTTTTGGGCATTGCACAAGGCGTAGGCGCACATGGCGACGATGACACATGGCTGAACGGCGATACAATTAACCAACTCGCCCAAGCAACCACGTTACCTATTTGTTGTCGTGGCTAAATTTCGACTCGCCTGCCGGCCTCGACTGGTTAAAAACACGTCAATCATGTAAAGTTTGCGACGAGTCTGAAGGGGACAGATATGTGGATAGAACTAAACACTGTGCTCCTCAAGAAAGAATGTTCTCATTGTATTGTGGCGTCAGAGTTAAACAGAGATTATTATGCAGCAGTTAACTTTACGGCTATTGCCAGATTGTGATCAACCTGAAGTGAGTACATGACATAAAATACATGTGCACGTGCATTTCATGACAACATTGAAACAAAATTCTTCAAGGGAAACGCAACTGGCTGTTGTTGGCGTAAACGTGGGTGCAAGTGGGCATTGCAGCAGTATTCTCTGGCTCAACTAACAATCAATTTTAGTAAATCTTCATTTTTTTCAAACGTTTGTCTTTGTTAGAGACTCTGGCTTGGTTCGAATTGCAGTTCCAGTGGAAGATCAAAGCTAATTAGACCTGAGGTTAACTGTTGCTAACCAGGTCAAAGGTGGCTTCATCGTTTTATAAGAAGCAAGACAACTTCAACATGTTGCGCGAAAAATTCAGATTTGATTAGTGTGGAGAAATAAACAATAATGAATAACACTAAGCATCACACTGCAGCAAAATGTTTAACGCCAGCGTCATGATGATCGCATTCACCACCATATCGATATTTCAGGATTTTGTCACATGCACTAATAAAACAGCCGGCACAGCCACGACCACTTGAGGTCAAAATTACTGTTCACTTCTCCATACTTTCTACGAGCTGAAAACCATCGATTTCTTGGCGCAGTGGGAGAAGAACGCATAGATTTATGTAAAGTATAGTAGAGTGATTGCATAGCTGGCGGCTATGTGTGTGTCGTCTATATATATATCATTCTTACATTATTACAAAGCCAAACAACAAGAAAGTGTAATGAATATTACACAGAGATTGCAAAGATACAAGTGATTTTATAAACCCAAAAGATTCGATACCAAACTGGAAGTACAAAATAAACTGTCAAAGCGACATTCCTCAAGCCAGTATTACTTCCATTTGCGAGATCTGCTAAATGCATCTCAGTACTACACAACGTCGTAGTACACTAAAGTATAGGCACTTGCAGAGGCCGCGTGCTCGCGTAAGTGTAAAGTAAATGTACGGTTTGCACTTCGTGGTCCTCTAAAAACAGCTGTACCATATACGGAAGCATCTGCGTAGCAGCAAAATACTGTAGTTTCTTGGCAACCTTTACAAGTTTAGATTATTAGACGGAGGCTATCAAAGAGTACTTAGGCATCCTAATGTGAAAGGCTCAAGTGCGCTGAGCGATAAAGCTTGCAACTTTGTGTGCAGCTGAGACGGACAATGCGCTTTCATGTGATCTCACCTAATGAAACCTGCAAGTTAGTTTGCTGGCAAGCAACAGCGTTAGAAAGACACGGTGGAGAAAATGGTGAACTTTGAGCACTGTAAATCAGAAGACCCGTACACATCACGATGGTGCCTAATACAATACTTCTCGAATTCAACTTCTGTTCAAAGGCACCTACGCACAATCAGTAGAAACGCAGAAATGAAATTTTTCGAAGAGAAGCGGGGGGTAGGGGGGGGGCTTAGGTGCATGTGGTTGCTTAGCATTCTTTTTTAAGGTGCCGCGCTGAAACAGCTTTATTTTATTGGCCCTCTAGTTGGTGTGAATCTACTTCACGGCAAAAGGGAAACAATGAGACAGTTCATAGGAAGTCGTTATCACAAATGTGAAGGAAATCGATGGTATGGCTCTAGCACGGCCCTATTTAGAGGACATATTCATCCATTCTCTGTCAATATCCTTTGTTCATTCATTCATCAACAATGTAAGTGAATGCATAATATCACGATGAAAGGTTAGAGTGATAAGTTCTCCAAAGAGTCATGATTACGTGATAGAAAATTGACGTCGATGCGTGTGATTTTCTTCATGAAAATCAATGAAAATGTACAATAAAATCATTTCTTCTCCAGGGCAGCAACCACCGGCAAACTCTAGAAATGTTGAAAGACTTCTTCGGCATAATCTTATGCATCTGTGTATGAATTCATGGCCAGTGATTGCTGTGGCGTAGGGAAGTCAATGAAGGCATCTGGCGTTGTCAGTTTCTATAAAGTGACTGTCTGGTACCTGCTTGTCTAATCACGGCTTTAAAAAATTGGTTCTAAACTGAATTTATACGACAGCTGAGCCACTACATGACACCCAGTGCGAGGGTTGGTCTACATCGTCTTGAGCCGCGTGTATTTTTTCCTTTCTTTTAAATGCGAAGGATTTCTTAGCGAACTTCGGCAAGTTTAAGCGCATCTATCTATCTATCTATCTATCTATCTATCTATCTATCTATCTATCTATCTATCTATCTATCTATATCTATCTATCTATCTATATCTATCTATATCTATCTATATCTATCTATATCTATCTATCTATCTATCTATCTATATCTATCTATCTATCTATCTATCTATATCTATCTATCTATATTTATCTATCTATATCTATCTATCTATCTATCTATATCTAACTATCTATCTATATCTATCTATCTATCTATATCTATATCTATCTATCTATCTATATCTATATCTATCTATCTATCTATTTATCTATCTATATAGCCGCCTACATTTAGGTGCTCTCGTGGCCACCACATTAACTTTGGCATGAACAAAAATCAGCATGGGAGGGTAAGATGGTTTGACGAATATGACGCGCAGGTCAATACATGACTAAAGGCACAGTGCCATCGCGTACGTCGTCAAACACTTCCATGGTCAATGCTACTGTCAGACTAATCAGAAGAATCGCTAACCGTAAGAGCGGGGTTGAAGAAATGAACTGTTTAGGCTAGTACAGGCGTTTGTGCTCAGCAGGATTACTTACGCGACACCCTATATGAAGTTGGATGCTGCAGAATAAGGCAAGGTCGAGGCTACAATCTGAAAAGCTTACAAGGCAGCGTTCAAGTTGCCTAACAACGCGCCTACAGAAAGGCTGTTAAAACAAGGGGTGCGCAACACCCTGGATGAATTATGGGAGGCGCATATGGTGATGAAGCACCCTAGGTTTTCGACAACCAAAGCGAGCAGGATCATATTGGAAAGGATTGGCATTGGAGCTGAGTCTTCTACTGGGGACACAAAAATTCAGCTGAGGCGTGAATTACATAAGGTCATGTACATGAAAATTTTGCCCAAAAATATGCTTTTGATTCATCATATGCAGCGCAGTCAGGCAAGAGCCAGAGATTTACACGTTGAGTACGGCGAGTACAAAGTGGCAGTCTATACAGATGTCGCGGAATATAAGGAGAAAGACGCTTTTGTGATTGTAGTGGTGGACAAGAGTTTCCGCTCCTCGGAGTTGCTCCTCGGAAACTGCAGAAGAAGCGGCCATAGCACTAGCAATTACTAATTCGTAGTCGAACTTGATTCTCAGTGATTCAAAAACAGCCATCCAAAACCTAGCGAGGGGCAGAATATCGGCAAACACCACACGATTTCTACATGGGGCCACGGGACGAGAAATTCGAGAAATAGAAATTTTCTGGGTACCAGCCCACTCTGAGAACCCTGGGAATGAGGCAGCTCACCTAAATGCTCGAGGTTTTGTCAGCCGGGTAGGTGAGCCACTTGTTCCGGGGAGGTCCGTGAGAGGTGGGCTGGTGTCCTTTTACGACTAAATGAATCATTATAAACCAGAGCGGAGGTTTTATCCGCCTCCGCACAAGCGGTTGACTAAGGCGCAAAAATGCGTCTGGAGAAAACTGCAGACGCGATCTTTTCCCAACCCTTACGTGTTGAACAAAATATACCCGGAGGAGATAAAGTCACAATGCATATGGTGCCAGGCTGTGGCAACTTATGATCACATACTTTGGGAATGTAGTAAAGAGATGCCGCTAGTGGATAATATGCGTGATTCCTCGCTTGAGCACTGGGAGGCCATGTTCACCAGCTCAGACCCAGTCGTCCTGTTAAAGGTTGTGGTGTGGGCCCCACAGGTTGCCGCCAACTTTGGGTTGGTGGCCATCTAACACGGAATCGTATGCAGTTGCTTTATGATGGATAGGATATGTGGGGTTTAACGTCCCCAAACCACCATATATATATGAGAGACGCCGTAGTGAAGGGCTCCGGAAATTTTGACCACCTGGGGTTCCTTAACGTGCACCCAAATCTCAGCACATGGGCCTACAACATTTCTGCCTCCATCGGAAATGCAGCCGCCACAACCGGGTTTTGATCCCACGACCTGCGGGTCAGCAGCCGAGTGCCTTAGCCACTAGACCACCACGGCGGGGCAGTTGCTTTATGACGAAAAAAAGTTTTGTCATTCATCCATTCATTCCCGCCAGAAAGTGGCACATACCCCACGGCCGGGTATGTGCTACTGGTAAGCGGGTATGTTGCCATAGGTGATGGCAGTATCTACCAAGTAGCGAAGAGAACACACATGGGATATTTTAACGCGTGAACGTTAAGCAACACCCGACGTCGGCAGCGTCGACCCAGTGAAAGCATAAAATAATTGTGAGTGTTTAGAAAAACCTCACAAGGTCAGCGTTGAACCCTCGACGAATGCAAATAATAAACTTCAGGGTCTTAGCAGGAATCAAACCCAAGCATTCTGCGTAGCAGTCAAGAATTCTGCCACAAAGCTACGCCAGGTGTGTGAACTACTTTTCAAATAGACGCTATTCGTTAAACGTCAATGGTTGTTTCAGTGATGCCTACCCAGTTTTATAAACATAACGTATGGACTCCTTTGATACAGCCGTCACTTCTAGTTAACATCAATTGTGGAGTTGATTTATGCAGCCGTTTCAAGGGCCAGCATCTTCACGAGCATCAGTGCTTCATATCAGATTCTGGGGTTGCTAATACGCATGTTTCAGTTGACATCATTGCAAAATTGCAAACAACTGGTTGTATAAACATCTGCAACTCTTCAACAATTGTCTGTGCGTGCAACATTTGTGCATATATTTGGCGTCATTTCGTGACGTGTCGCTCAATAAAAAAATTGCAATACGGTCACCTTTCTTCCGCATGCTTCGCATAACTTTCATTCCCAGGTACGTGGCATCTGCCGAATTTTTCTCTGTTAGCTGTCATCTTCTCCACTATTAGCAGCGAATTTTTTCAAAGATACCGTGAACATATTGGTGTGTACAAATGATTCTCGCAGCCCTTAGCATGCCAAGCAACTGCTGATGCCCGGTTGCGGCGCACATGTTCGAGGAACTTGGCACGCGCTCTCTTCTTGCGCTTTTGCTTGTGCGCGGAATGCAGTAGCACTGTTATGTGAGATGACGACTTCAGAGAGAAAAAGATAGCGAAATAATGGTAGAGAAAAGAATAAAATATGGCTACAAATAACGGTTACCTGATGTCTTGAGCATAAAAAAGTAATATTGGCAGAATAGTCAACAAAGGTTGCAGCAGACGCATCAAAGACAATAGGTCAAAGTGAATCAAATCTATCTTATCTTCACGTCTTGCTAGACAAGTAGCCTGCAATGAAAGTGTACCCACAAAGATGAATATTATCTGCCTATTGACATTCCATATTCAAGTTTACCTTGTTAAAACTACTGAATATTTCCACAACCCCACAGCACGTTTCCCTTTTCTAAGCAAGGCATGAAGCACTTCATTTTATTATTCTACATTAGTCTCAGTTAGCCTCAATAGCATAGCATCGTCTCATAACCATGCTCTGCTTAAGAACCAGGATACACTATGAAATCGAAGCTTAAAAGTAACTCTCTTTGTAACGCCAATCCACATTTTTACTGGGTTATCAACTGATTAAATTTCGGTGTGTCTATGGTCGACACCATCTGCAAATTGTTGGCTGCAAATTGTGGCTGAAGGTGAGCACGGCTGAAGCAGAGATGAAACGAGAGACTTGCTTCATCGGGTCAAGGAGAATGAAGAATTACGCTTTGGTGATTTATTGATTCACCTCTGCGACAAACAATTTAATTCGAATGTGTCTTTACCATCTAATCCAATAGAGTAACTGAGTTACCTCAAATTATTTGTCGGTCTTGAATATCACCAAGTCAGAATAATTACTCTCACAGCATAGACGGCGTCTGCGCTGACTACTGTTCGCGTATCATCTGTCAATTTTGATTGTACAGATTTCCTTTTCTTGAACTTTTCACCCCAGTAACCAGTGTTAATAAATTGCCTTTGGTAAACGATGTGTTGTTTGTACAATATACGCAAAATTATTAAGCATGCAATGACGATACATGCCTAATATGTGAAATTCTTGTTTGCTCAACTGTTTTCTTATCTTTTTTCTGCTTTATTCTTTGAATCCACCCTTTTCTTCCCAGCTGTGTTGAGCAATGCTACTGAATTCTCAATACAGCCTCCCCACCGTTTTCTAATAACGGTGCACTTTTTGGGGTTTTCTGGGGGTCAAAGTACAATGTTCTTATTTTAATATGTTGCACGTGTAAGCGCATATTAAGCCTGTACAATGTAAGCAAATATAGTAAAATGGTATATTTTATGAGGTGCTGGGCTCAATTTTGGGCATAATAAATCCCCACTTGTTACATGAGTTATTACTGTTTCCGTGACCTTTCAAGAAACATATATCGCGGACTACGAAAGGTATGATATGCTGAATGTGCTTGTGGGAGAACCCTCAGACTACTCTGTCCTGAAATGAATCGAGATGAGAAGTTTATAAATATGGTCCCGTGGATAAATTAAAAAAGCGCCGAAATCGAACAGCGCATCGACGAATGAGCGTATATTCTTGTGAATATTTAGAAATGTCAACAAGTTGCAAACATTGAAATTCCCCAAACTTAAAACACCACAGATCATGTCACCTCATTCCCATATCAACCTTGAACCAGATGATGATGAGGCATCATCTAAGTTGCACGGGCATGATGGGTCGACAGATTCGTCTACTGTACTACATTTGTGCTATGTGCAATTGTTTTTTTAGTACTAGGAGTGTATTGCCGAATTGCCAACGGAGTAATAGCTTCTATGTAAAGTACTTTGTATTCTCCTCTGGTCCCAGGAGGACACGCTGGCTGCCTTAAACGTTCCAGAAATGCCAGTAACTAGGGTTACACGGTCAACCGAAGAGCCAGCGCCCCTGCCTTGGAATATCATGACGACTACACCGCCCGAACAAAGAGCTGTTGTTCCGTCCTCTCACCTAGAGGGAGATGAATGTGTCGGAATTCTCTGCCGCTATGTGGCCATTACGCTGAGGTCGACACTTGACTTTCGCGCTGACCCATGCAATGATTTCTACCGGTATGTCTGTGGGAAATTTCAAGGCGACGACGTCTTCAGACGGGTATGTAAAAATAACCGTAGCGTCTCCTCTGTGCTGTCGGTATTTTAGATTGCTTCTTTTACTTTATAGTTGCTAAAGATATTTCGAAAAGGAAGAGTGAACGAAGTGGACGTCCATTACCCACAGGCGGAAAACATGACACATCCTCCTTAATAGTCCATTTTTTACCGCAATATTCGGCGTTGCCATCACAATTACTGAACGTAAATTAAAAACTACAATTGATACTGCAGTTACTTTTTAAGGCTTTTTGTGTGTGTGCCTCTCTTGGGTCCCGCAGATAATTAGCACCATATAATCCACAGCCATAAATAGTTTTGCATTAGCCCTTTTGGCATACGCTTACACCAGAGAATAAATAAACAGCCCTTTGATTCAATCCCCCATTTTGGCTTACTTCATTCCCGCACTATGATGCTTTTATGCAGTGGGCAAGTGGTCATTAATAAAGTGTTAGGGTGAAAACTACCACGTGATTGTGACACCTTCTTAAAAAATACGTTTCCCAATTTCCTGTCCAGCCAAGCAAGTTATTCAAACAAGCTTACGTTAGAAGAAATGACCATCCGCCGTATCTCACTTGGTGAAGCACTGAGAGCGTGATTTGAAAACAGCAAGGTTGACTGGAAGTTGCAGCGAAATGCAGTTTCTTGCAGCATATTTCCTTTTTCCTTTACCTAGTAACTTGTAGCGGGCATAGCGACTGCCATTTTCACCTAATATGTTCTCAACAGCATCGCATGGCAATAATGTTCGAAACAGACCAAGCAAGCTCGCAAATCAACAGAAGTAAATGCGAATTCCAGTGCACCGTCCAGTGCTCATCGGAGATTCAGGATAAAACCACGATAGTGTGTCACACTACAATGATAATATACATGTCTACTATTTCGCACTAATGTGTGTGGAATCAGCGATGATATTTGCGACGCTTCCGGTCACAACAGCGCTAATCAGCAAACGAAGACTGAGAAGGGTGTCGAACACGTTATAGCACATCTTCGATCACGTTTCCTTGCTGATGTTTGTACTTTTACATTGCGTACTGAAACTTTTGTGCACAGAACGCGCGTAGGCAGTCGAAAGGTTCACAAAGACAAGTGCAGTCACACCTGCATTTCTTCGAAAGCGTTGCGTGATTGTAATGTTTTGCACAGCCAAAACAGGCTCTCAAATATACAGAAGTGGCGAACTTTTCGTCATGTTTTTCACGCAAAAGTTGCAGTATTCAGCGAAACCAACTAAATTATCTTCTAATATTATTATTAAATTTTCACATTGCCCTAAAAGCTCTAATATATGAAGTATGATAACGTTGCCATCTCGTAGACGCCATGCTGCACTTCTCTCGCACTCTATTCTTGACCCATTGCACCTGCTGATATCGAACCATCCAATCGCAAACGATAAAGGTTTATTTATAGATGCATTCCTAGCCAGTAGAAGCCGCGTGGGCAGCCACATGAACAAGTAGATGTATAATGCAGTAGAAAATGGGTTAAACTAGACAACATGGTACGCAGGTTCACAAGAAGACGGAGAGGAATGTATGTACTGCCTTCTAACGGCCGACACGAAGCTACTTAGTTCCGGCATTTCAGGCTGAAATGTCCATTCTTGTAATTTGAATAATACTTAAAGACTATTGTGCCGCGAATCTGCAAGCCTCTGTTTGAAGAGAGCGCACTTCAGAAAGTGTCCCTTTCACAATCCGCTCTTGAACTCTCGGTGTAGTGTGCGACCGCAACAGCCCTCTGCGCTGTTCACTGTAGCCTCTTGATTTTCGCTACATGTGTTCCTTCAGCAAGCACGAGGACTGTAAGAACAAAAGACTGCCGACACATTACCTGCGTAAGTTTGTATACATGTGAAAACTATCCATTAAAACCCACATGACGCAAAATGTTTGCTGGCATCTGTACGCGTTAGACATTACCTTTCACTGATAGTTGCTCGAACCAGTCAAAATATCTAACTAAGTAGTTAAAATTGTAGCGAACGAGCTTAGTTATTTATTGCTCGTCCGATTGAACCATGCATGACACCCACGTGTCTTGTTCGTGTGTAAATCGTCCGACACTCTCAGTCAGGTGCCGGACAACGAACGGCATATGGGCGGCGCGCTCCTGCGTACTAAAATCGTGTCTATAGGGAGCCCAGCAATAAAAAATACAGGTTACAGCCGCGCGGCGGGGAAGTAGTGCCTACAGCCGATAAGACCAGGCGCAAGAAGGAAAAAACATTGACCCGTATGTGCATGTTAATCTGCAAATGTCGTCGAAAGACGATAGTCTTACGTCTGGAGAGATTGAACAAAACGTCTATTTGATGTTCTGCCCAAGAAAATTGATGAATGGTACACTGGAGGCACTGCGCTAGAGTGCCCCGAGCGTGCAGCGAAGGCGCAGGAGCGCATCAAGTCATGTCACACGTGAGACGCGAGCGCCATCTGCCAGTTATCTAGGAAAACCAAAAGCGCGTTACCTGAACGCCCGTCTAGGAGATGATAAAGTGTAGAACGCAAGGCGACGGGTAGGTGCCACCATCATGTCGTCATAGCAAAGCATTGCAAACGCTTGCCTTTTTGTGCAAACGTTGTCTGGTCAGCGCAACGTGATAAGCGCTACGGTCCTTATAATTAATGTATGCCTCTTCTTGCAAGAAACACAACAACGGAATATTGTCGTGTTATTGTGGTGTCTCAGGTACGCGCAATAATTTCTTTCTAATTCACAATCGCACAAGTATAAGCCTTGTACCTTGAGCCATATTGGTGGGTGCTGCGGATGGGGTCGACCGTTAGGACTGTCGTTTGGCCACTTTGGTGGTGTTTAAGGTACCGTTACCGCGGACAAACAGACCCAATTTTTCGCGTCGAAGGTCAACAAGAAAGACTATTGTCTTTAAAAGAAGGAGAGCCGCCATCTCTGTCGCGCCAGCCTGGCGCAGGGAGCTGGCATCAACTTACGAGAAACGGTTCAGCGACAAGTGCAAGCGCGGAAAAAAAGAAAAAGGAACGCCCCCACTCCCCCTCCCCCTCTGCCACCACCTCACCAGCGCAGCTCGGCGCCCGGAACCGGCATCACGTTCACCATCGCCTGCATTCCATGGCATTTGTGCGTCGCCGTTTCGTCCCGCTGTCTTTTAATTGTCGTTTTTCTACAAGATGATCAGGGACGGAAACATTTTTCAGTGCGTTACGACAAACTATATTCGAGATATCATACATCTCCCTGAATTTGGGCAAACACCGGGATGTGCAGTCCCAGTGGTAATCTTTTAATTTCAATTAAAGAGCACAAACAACGTTCCGTTTATCATTTGTCGAGGTATTATATTGTGTCATGCACTAAATAAAAGAGTACTAGAGGATGCGCGACACCTTACTGAAACACTGGCTTATGTATGTTGACGCTCGTGTTCTACGAAACAAGTTGAACAGACGATTTTAGGAAAGCATGATAAAAACGAAACAAACTGAAGGCAGCGAGGCAGATGAAGATCAAAATTAAAAATCTATTCGTTGATGTTTGATTAGCGATTGCGTAATTTTGATTAAGAACGTCAAGTACAGAAGTCGGGGGAAGAAGTCAGCAGGGGAGCGTATGTCACCGACATTTGCTCAGTTTTTTTTTTCAATATTATGTTCAGTACTAATATTGAAGCATGAATTTGCAACAGTGAACCACGACGAAGGCTACCAGTGCACCACTGGAGATAATGTACCAGCCATAGAAATTTCCATTTTCTAATGTGCAAGTGCCTGCAGTAACAACAAAGATTTTGAGAATCGTTCTGCACGTGTGGTCAGATTTGGGTGCACGTTAAAAAACCCCAGGTGGTTGAAATTTCCCGAGCCCTGCACTACAGCGTCTCTCATATTCATATGGTGGTTTCGGGACGTTAAACCCCACATATCAATCAATCAGAATCGTTCTGCACCATTTCTTGACACCAAATGCACACGGACGTTCGCGAAAGAGAAGTGCAGAAGCATTATTTATTTGAAGAGAGACCGACCTTTCTGTCGCTAATCTGTGTACGTCGTACTTGACCTTGACGCGCGTTTCGGCGTTCCCTTGAACAGCTGTGTGATGCTGAATAAAGGTAAGGGTAGCAACTCCGCATAAATACGATCAGTTAAAGAGTGAAATGATTAAAAACCACTCTATGTCGCTAAATAATGCGCATAATTTTTAAATTTGCGAAAAACCGCTTATATGGGCGAGAAACTGCTTTTAAAAGAAGCGTAAAATGAAGCTTTTCTTACGCTATCGCGTCACTGCCGGGCTGCCTACTAAAGTGTCACTCCTAACCGCAGGCCGTATCATGCCAAGACAAATTTGGCATAAAATGCCAGCTAATCTTTCTCCCGGCTATTCTAAAGGCCACTTCAAATCGGGCCGGTTCTCTGGGGCACGGCTATGGGGCCGCGTAGAAGCGGCGATAATTTGGCTTGATTTGCTGCCTGCAGGTGTGTAGTTTAGCCAGGATTTGAATAAGAGTGTAGTAGCCGGGCGTAGTACTAACTTCTTCCTTAGAAATAAATGGTTCGCATAAAACTTACTTCCGTTGATATTGCTTAAATGTTTGGAAACTGGCTTTTGCTCCGCGCTTTCGCAAGTACTAATAGTATACATGTAAATATGTGTGACTTCTAGAGGGTTTCAATCGCCTGATTCCAATATCTCTTATGCTCTTTTGAGAAGCGTTTTCTACGGCTCACATAAGAATTAAAGTTATGTACACCTGCCTTGTTATGTTCTTTTGGTCTTTACAGGTTCAAAATGTCATAAATACGGGAACATTTGTAGCCCTCAAGTTTACTGAAGCACCATTGGCCAATCAAAGTGCGTTTGAGAAAGCAGTTGCGATGTATAAAGCCTGCGTGGGTTTCGCCTCGGCATACCAACCAGAGGTGAGAGGAAATCAAGCTAATATGTATACATGGAGCTTTTTAAAACATTTACACTCCAGGAATGGTGAGATATTGAGATGTTTTCTCTGTTGTGTCTTTGTAAATACCGTTTAATTGAAGCGAAGTAGTTTAAGAGGTTTTTCTGCACATGCGCTCCAAATCAGCATATAATTGTAATTCCTAAAATTACACTGGAAATATGGCAGGTGTGCGTGATCACTTGATCTGCATGACATGCTCTTTCGAAATATTTTTGCGGTTTGGGGTCTGACCGATTTCATCATCATGGGTGCACTTAGTCAGACAGACAGTGCTAGGAGAATGAATTGTAGGGCACACGACGCCATTGTGTGCAGTGCCTGTGTAAATTCATCTCTCCGCACTAATAAAATACATTGGTACAAAAGCCCCACCCCACCTCCCTCCCCCTTCATTCTAAAAAAGAGGTGTGGGTAAAAGTAAACACTGTGATATTTTCATTGTTTACACCACTCTGGTATGATGGGCATGTGCTCCCGATTTGTGAGAATGCATTGCTTTGTGACGTTTTGATTATCTAAATCTACGCCAACATTTTTATTTTAGCGCCATGACTGTCGTGTTGCTCGTGACTTCTTTATTACACCTAACAGTCACGCACTTTCGTACAAATTGACAGTGCACCTACTGCTAATAAGTGGGTAACTTGTGTACGTTTGCACACGAATCAAGGACCATAGTGCACTGTAGCATACCACGCGTTCACGTTGCTTTTTGGCGGCAGTAACGTCTTCAAGCAGTGCTGCTTTACTATATGCGGAGTGCGTGGCCTTATAATTCTTTCATTGTGACCACTCAACATTTTTAACATTTTATTCACGGGAACCGCTTAATGCTCAATATAACGTGCACAGGGAATAAAAGTTGCCAAAAGAGACTACTAAAGCGAAGCGCTGATGAAGACGGTATGCTGTCAGTGTCTTTTAGAAAGTAACAGAAATGCGGTACAAAAAATACCGTATTACTTCACTGTGTGTTCTTTCTCAATCATCAGGCTTAAATTGATTTCTGTTGCAATGACAGTCCGCCTGACGAACGACAGGCTCTTCGGTGACGATTCGTAGGCTGAGAGAAACAAAGAGCTGTACTGACCCAACCTTGACTTTCTGGAAGCATATTGTGGTGCTGGAAAGCCTCTATTGAAATTAGTACCGTCATCAGCACAACTAACAAGAAAGAAGGAGCAATTTAGTAATACTGCAGTGTATTTGCTCACTGTCTTTCTGTAATATGCTAAACGCGTCTGTTCGCTTACTTGAGGTTACACAATACTGCCACTGCGAGTTAGCAGGCGTCCGCAGTTTCTTAACTTGATATTTGAACACATCTTCACAGAGGTATTCAATTTGCAATCGAATCAGGCGAAGTTTTGGAGAGATACCCACACAAGCATATATGCACACACCAAAGGCATCTTCCTGTTAACCCCTTTCAACTCATCCAAGCCATATTTGCAGGCAGGTGGGTGAGTTATTTCGGATTCATAACTAAGGGAAAAGGGCTTTCAGCTCGTTCTAGGAAAGCCCCTTTTCGAGTACTTGATAATCGAGACCAACCCACCACTACACTCTTACACGCAGACCCTCAGGCCGCGCCCCAGCCTTCGGTTAACCTCCTTCCACTCCGTCCACCTTTTCATCAGTACACGTTCTCAATAAACGCCTGCATGGCGAGGGTAGCCCTCTTTTTTGTCGGATGGCGGCACGGGGCATGACTTCGTCCTATGCGTTCACTGGCTTGCTTTTCTGACAGTTTCCGCAGATTGTATAGTACAGAGTACCATTTCCTCACATTCGTACTTTCATTGCGGGACCTTCGCACAGACAGAATTGATGTCTTAGGTAGCTGTGCAAGGATTTATTGGTCAGACACCACCTTGTACGAAAGACACGTGACCCATGTTGTCCTCTGCCAAAAAGGGGTGTTTCATCTTGCCAGCTCAGCTATCGCGAGACGCTCGTTAAAACTCCCAAATATTAGGCGCACACCAATAAGCTACAAGCAAGCGAACGAGGGGCACCCGTCACTGTACCTCAAATAGTAGAGCATTGGACGAGTAATTTTAAGGTTGTGGGCTCGAATTTCACAGACGGAAAGCGTAATTCCTAATTGACACTTTTTTCTTTTGTTTAAGAGAGAATCATTGCTATGTGGTAAAAAATCACAAATAATGTTCCCTAATCAGTATTGTGCCTAATTGTCGGCCGGTTTTATAAGTTTTTACTTATTAATCTACTGTGTCGACCCTTGTACCCTGCAATAATAGGACATTATTGAGAACTAGCAGACAACACTGCCGAGGAAACCTCTGCAGGCCTGTTATAAGTTTACGTGCTACGTGAGCCATAGAGGCAAAAAAGAGTGTTGCACACTCGTCGTGATGACTACTGGCTGCTCTAACTGATGTTCCCGCGTTAAATGCGCAGACGTAACGTACAATGTAAACGAAGGAATGAACGCCAGAGTAGTTCAGTGGTCAATCATCGGACGCGTTATTTGAAGGTTGCAGGTTTAGTTGCTTATATTTCCAAACACGTTTCTTTCTTTACAATTACAATAAAAAATCTTATAATTACATAAACCACATTTTTCTTTGCATATTTGTGGGTCAGTTCAACTTTTTATTGTTTGAACAAAAAGAAGCCTTTGAAAGTTACACTTATGTCTCTCGTAGTACGAGGGCGAGAGAGTTTTTAATGGTATTGTGATGCTACATTTGAAAATACTTTGAACGTTTTCCTTGGCAGACCATAGAGCTGGCGAGATGGATGATTGCAATGAACCTGGACTTCCTGAACCCGACAAGGCTAGAGACTATTGACCCAGTTGAGATGATGGTGCGCGGATCGCTTGAGTTGGGAGTGGAAGCGATCATTTCAATCCGATTCATGGATAGGCGATTCTTCAAAGGGACAAGACTAGTAGAGGTACAGCAACCAATCTTTGTTGTCTAGCAATTGTGATTGTGTGGTAATATAGGAGAGTGTGTCATATTACACGCAAGAATGCAAGGATGTAGTAAATATAGCGGTTAATGTTTTTGACGGTTTCTTACCCCTTAATTATCAATTGAAGCGTTGTAGTGTGACTCAGCTTTCCACAGTCACAGTAGTACCCTTTGGTTTACTTAGACTGTACAGATGTAGTTTATGCAGTTCTCCCTCAAGCGCTTCCGGTTTGCTGGAGCAGAAGTGCTGAAGAAGTAGGAGGACCATTAAAATTCTTGGCTTCAGCTAGAGGTCATTACACGAGGCATGCTTCAACAATGTTGCCTCAATATTCGCTATATGCATGCACTTGGATATATGCACAACTTGTGTGAAAACTGAACAAGACCATTATTTGTGTTCTTAACGAACACCAATGTAATGCTGCTGTTCGAAACGTAATGTATTTAATTAAGGAACCGTGTTCACCTCTGCAGGATTGAGGGTGGAAATTCTAGTTCTTTAGATAGAATGACTTCTTCATGTACCTTAGCCTCTGTTTGTCTGTTAAAGGTGAATACAGATGTTAATAACTTCCAAAGTGAACAAATGGGCACTGGAATTGCGATATGCGCAATATTCAGCAAACTAATCCTGCCATTGGAACGTACGCAGATTAAGGAGACTACTTGGGGAAATGCAATATAGGCTTGAAAATTCCAAATCTTTATTCAATGTTGTGTGGCAAAACATCCAGCCACACCGGAACAGGGGCTAAGCCCAAAGCTGCCACTGACGTCTGAGTGAAATTCGTCAAACGACGAGCGAAATGTCACCAAAAGTCGCCATTTTTCTTCAATTTTTGCCAATAAAATTGTCGCTCTACAACTTCGTGTCTTCCCTTGCAGGAAAAAAATTCTCAATTATGCATTCCTAGTTTCTTTTTTTATGCCTCGAACAGTACGCTACCATCCATAAGACCTGAATTATACTGACGCTTTCCAAAGCTAGTCATATCACCTGCTTTACCATGCGAGCCCTGAAAAAGGCCTGCATGCACTAGCAGCACTCCTGAATGCTAGCACCTCGTAACAAAAGCCTGTGATGACTTGCATTGTACCAAATACTGGATGAAGCCATCGCTACAACGAGATATGGATGGTGTGCGTAGCCCTCCTGCAACATTAGAGAATTTGATTGCCGCGAAATTATGCATTCAATAATCGAATACAAAACAACGAAAATAAATTCGGAAGTATTTCGTAATTTTCGCAATGCCCGCACAATGCTTTATGCGTGGTCATGCTTCCGATATACGTTCACCTCAATTCGATTTCTGAAGGCTCTGCTAAGAAGCCCTACTTGCTGACGCAGAGCTAAATTATCCTAAAAACAATTTTATTCTCAGTATAGGAAATTATGGGGCAGTACAGCTGAGAAGAAGCCGACAAGCTATTCCCGGCAGTTGAAGCTGTGGTCAGAACACGCAGCCTTACCGTCCCCTAGCCACTTCAGAAGCGAAACTTTGAAAAAGCCTAGAGCTCTAAAAGCGTAATATAACACCACTGCCTCGCAGAACGCGAAGCAGTCCTCTGGCCTAAACATTCCGAAAAATTGCAGCCGTACGCGTGTCTGTGCCAGTACTTCGCTAGGTGAATTAGGAGATACACACAAGAAACAAAAGCGAAATAATAGATTGTGCGTTAAGTGCTGCTTGTACTGGTGGGTCTAAATCTACGAAAAATACAGACAGTTTTTTCGCCAATTCCACTCGCAGACACTGAGTAATAAATGCATAAATCATTTCATACCTAAGGCGAAAATCACCGAAAATTCGCCATGTCGTCATTCATAAGTTTAGGTCACCACGGGTTTTTCCGAATTTGCCAGTTTTGTAAAAAGTAGCCACTAGCGAGAACCCTGGTATAATCGGCTTACGATGCTCAAATCAGCTAATAGCCGTAGATATTGTGTTACCTACGGGGTCATTTTTGATGATCGCAGTTTTTGGCGAACAACAAACCTTTCCTAGCCCACTTTGAAGTCTTTTGGTGAATTCGAGGTATTGTACATGCGCTACAATTATTACACGTTTTCAGAAGCCACAAAATCTGATAGGCAGCGTGTCGTGGTCATGAGAAAAAATTGTTGAACGGCCCCTTTATTATGAGCCCATTTGAAAAGCGCCTCTCCAGATCTCAACCAACCAGTAACGGGTGAAATGAATAGGTAGTTATTCACAAGCTTTTCGGCCAAAGTATTGCAAGATGTTTTATGTTGCTGCTTAAATTATTGGTTCTACGTTTTTTTTCACTGTTACATGCAAATACAGATGCATTGCCAATTCTCTTTTTCTATTCACTCACAGATACACTACAGCAGTGAACAAAGCAACTGGTCGTACCAGAGACGCTACAAATGGCCAAGGACGAACGAGGAATACTACAGCCGCCTTTTCCTTATGTATGGAGTAATGCGAGCTGAAGCTTACCTGTTCTCCAAGAAAATACTCGCGTACGAAGAACAACGTGAGTTGAGCTCGTTTTGTTTTTGCACTGCCAATTCACAACTGTCAATTTAGTGAGACTGCTGTCTGCTTTGTGAAATGCATAATGGGTTACTACTCACGCCCTGTTTTAGCTGCAACCTACAATAGAAAATTATATTAGGGAAATAGAGAGAGGATAACTTCTTACTTCGAGCCAGTACTTCGTCTTCAGAGCCAGAAACTATCGAGGTAATATCATAAGTCCGGTAATGTAACTTCCTCCTTGTGCAGTACATTGCCGTGTGGCGGTGTTAATTCACACGACAGATGAGTAATGCTTCTCACTTATGGTAATCCGAGAGTTTTGTGATTTCCAGTTGTTTTTTCCGTTGAAGTGAATATTTTTATCGCGCTAAATGTTTTGTAACACTTACGGCCCACTAATAACATTATCATTATTAGAAGTGTCACATCTCTAAACTACAATCTCATTATGCGGGAAGTGGTAGTGGGGTGCTCCCGAAATGTAAACAATTTGGTGTTCCTTAAAGTGCGCTGAGAAAGCACAGTATACTCATGTTAATCAATTAGCCTCAATCTAAATACGACCCCTGTGGGCAGGATCAAAGTCGCGACCTATGAGTCAGCAGCCGAGCACCACAACCAGGGCTTCATCACACCATAGAATTTGTCGCAAGATGTGAGTGCTTCTCTCTTGCGCGTAAACCGTCTTTGTTGTTAGCAGAATGGTTAAGAGCCGTTATGCCAACCCAAGACCATGGTTTATGCAAGATTGAACCAAGAATGCTATCTATATTTTAAGAATGGCTTCTAGCTTGAACTTTTTGTGTCGTTATTCTGACTAACCCACACTTCAAAAGCGATAGAGTTAACTCTCTGATTAACTTATTATGGATTCATATTTGAACTAGAAATTTGGATAGTACCACAACGGAATGTCTTTTTTATGCCTCTTTCAGTAGAATTCCACGTATAGAGCTTGCAGAATGCTCCATTGTGTACAAAGAAAGACTGATCTATCGAGTTCACTTTGCACACACTATAAAAGTATAGATTGATGTGTGGTGGCGTCGCCTTCGCACAGCAGCAGCCGGACACCCTTTCCCATTTTTTCCATGAAATGTTATCACGTTGTGTGTGAGAAACGGAAGTGGTGTAAGGATGTGCGACCGAGCCGTAGTGGCCGCAAAGTTGCTGAAATAAAGTTACTTGTTTGACTTTCACGGACGCACTGCTCACTTCTCTATGCTAATTTGCGGCTGCGCTCGCGTTTCGCGCAAAATTGGTGATTCCGACGAGCAGAAAAGGCTATGAACACCTCTAAAGGCACCGACACACCGACACTCTCCAGCGTCGACGTCAAAATTTCTTTGTTTTGGACTGCAGATTCTGCACTGTGGTACATTTCGGTAGAGTCACTATTTGCTACTAGACTCGTCACAGCAGATTCTACAAGATATCAATACCTGGTGAGCAGTCTGCCGCCGTCAACTGCTATCGAAATTCAGGATCTGTTGCTCTTCCGACCAGCAGACAAAGTCTACGTGGTATTGAGCGCAACACTCATTAGCAGGGTCACGCCCCCCCCCCCCTCCCCCCCGAAAACCAACGGCTGCCACATATGCTCTATAAAGCAAACGTTGGTGACAAAACTCCGTCAGCTGCTGCGTGATTTGCAGCGATTATTGGGCGACAAAGCGGATAATCTGGACAGCATCTGCTCCGAGAAATATTTCTACAAGAAAAAAAAACTTCCAAACGTCATAATGACCCTTAGTGCTTTAAACGAGAATGATCTGCACACATTGGCTGAGTTAGCCGACAAGCTCAAGGCGGTAGCTCACACAGTGGTCGTGTACGTTACGAGTGAATCGTTTCTACATGGGCCGCTTAACGAGATGAAGAGAGAAATCTCGCGTCTTGTGTACTCCGTGGCCACCCTTCATACAGCTTCATTGTCGGCCAGTCCAAATTTATTGCAGTCGGCCATAAAGCGTCAAAAGGTATGTTCTTACCACCGCAATTTCGGCAACGCTGTACACTGCAGAGAACGCTTTGGTAGATCTTCATAGTCGCCGATGCAAGGTTTCCCATTTTTGCGGCAGATTTCGTGGCCACTTTGAACTGTTAAACAATGTGCGTAACTGGGGCATTCAAGACCCAGTGTCACAAGGTCATGTAAAGGCCAGCCTTCAAGACATATAGCACTCAGCCCTACGCTAATCATGCCAGCAGGCACTGTTCGTATCGCCTCCACACTGAGTGAATTTTCTGAGCTGACACCAGCGTCAACTGGGATCTCCAATAAAGCATGACGTATTTCACCACATCACTACTACCGGGCCTCTTGTTCACACTAGACTACGTCGACTGTCACCTGAAAAACTAGCAGTGGCACGGCAGTAATTGGAGAATATGTTGAAGCTGGGGATAATTCAACCTTCTACTAGTCCTTGGGTATCTCCCCTTCACATGGTTTCGAAATGACCAACGGGTGACTAGTGACTTTGCGGAGAATATCCAGCTCTTAAAGGTGTCACAGCACCCGACAGGGGCCCCGTGCCACATATTCACGACATACTGGCAGGCCTGCATGGGGCCGCAATTTTTCCCAAAATTATTCTCGTGTGGTCCTACCACCAGATAACTGTTTCACTTTAAGACGTCCCCAAGACTGCCATCACAACACCTTTTGGCTTACTCGAAATCGCGCGCATGACATTCGGCCTCAACAATGCAGGTCAAACATTCCAAAGGCTTATAGACGATGTTTTACGGGGCCTCAGTTTTTGACACGCCTGCCTGGACGACTTGCTTATCACGAGCACCAGCCCAAACGAACTTGAACAGCACCTGCGGATCATTTTTCAACTTCTATGTAAGCATGGCGGTATCATCAACGTATTCAAGAGTGGACTTGGCGTGCCTGGGTCATCATTTCAGGATCACATCACTTTGAACTCAAGAGTACGGCCATTCACATCTAAAGTGCAGGTCTTGCAAGACATTCCACTACCAACCACGGAGCGTCAGCTGCGCGAATTTCTCGTACTGCTAAACTTCTACCACTGGTTTGTGCGTAAACGCACCCATCTCATACATCTACTTCGTGGACTGCTGAAGGCAACGCAGGAATGTTCAAACGACATTCCTTGGTACGAAGTGTGGCAGCTTGGGCTAGTCGGTATGACATGATGATAGTTATAGCGTGAGAACCGAACGACAACACAGAGACAAGATTCGTGTCCTTCATGTCCGTCTTCTCTCTGTGTCGTCGTCCTGTTCTCGGACTATAACTATCGTGCTTGGTACGAACAAGCAAAAAACGCTTTCAACCAAATTAAGGAGGCCTTGGCGAGGGCCGATGTTTTGGCATACTCACGGTCGAAAATTCTCAAGTGTTTAATGGTAAATTTCTCAGAAATACCTCGAAGAAATCGACACCTACTGAGCGCCGCTATACAGCACATTTGGGCGAGAATAGCAAGCAGTCTACTCAAGTATGCGCAGCTTCGGCATTTCACGGAAGGCGCGAGATTTTCATCGTAACCGAACGCTACCCTTCGACCTATGCTCTTCGCTGTATGCGTTCAGATGATGGCACACACACATCCCGAGAACTTTGCCAGATGGCATACATATCAGTGTTCTCGACAGACATCCGCCACTTAAAAGGGTGAGACAACGTCGTTCCCGGCGCGCTGTCTCGCCGGCTCGAAGCACTCTAAATGCCACCAAAAATCCAAGAAAAGTAAACTTCAACGCGCTGACAGCAGCCCAAAAAGAATAGGAAAAGCTAAAAATCTTGCTAGCAATAAAAACAGCCCGAAAGCTAGAAGAGATGCAGATTCCGGGATCAGGTGACCAGATTTTCTGCGACACTTTCACAGGCAAACCACGGCCACAAGTACGTGTCAATTTACGTCACCGCACTTTTATTTCTCCACAAAAGTTATCAAATCATGGAATCAAAGCTATACGCAGAAGAGTCTCACAGCAAGGTTCATCTGGCCAGGTATTAATGGAGACGCGCGTTGCTTGGCAACAGCATGCATGCATACCATGCCAGCTTGTCAAAATTCATTGACATACTGTGACCCTGTTGGTAGAATTTGCACCTCCGGATGAGCGCTTCAACTACGTACACAATGATATCGTCGACCTCTGCCGCTTTTTAGGAACATGCCTATTTAGTGACGTGCGTAGACAGATCCACGCACTAGGCAGAGCTGATACTATACTTAAATGATATCACTGCTGACACAGTTGCCCACGCCTTTCTGCACCACTGGGTTGTTGGTTTCGGCGCATCAACCACAACAATAACAAATCGTAGAAGGCAGTTTGAATCATCACTATTTGCCGGCATAACACATTTCATTGGTGCCCCTCGCATCTGAACTATCGTCTACCACCTGATCAGCAACGGCATGGTATATAGCGTTTTCACCGCCTGCTCAATTTTCTCACCGCAGCAGAACAGCACAGCTGGATGGAGATGCTGCCATTGATTCTCTTAGGAATCCGAACAGTTGTCAAAGAAGACATGGTTCTCATAAATCTTACCGAACTGGTCTACGGGACGACACTATGCCTTTCTGGAGAATTCTTCACTGGCAACCCGCAAGACGGTTGCATAGCTATCGCAGTCAACGCACTTCGGCTTTGAGACAAGACAGAACATCGAACTATGCGGCCAAGATGGGAAGTGCCACGCACGGTGCATATGCCATTAGAACTTGGTGCGTGTACGCAAGTGTTTGCGTACCATGACGCTGTTCATCAGTTCATCGGCCACTCCAACCACTTTACGATGGACTATTCAGAGCGCTACGTGAAAAATAGCACACTATCGACGTGCGTGGTCGTCCCGAAGTCATCTAACTAGAAAATTGAAACCAGCGGAAAGCGAAGATGCAGACACCGTTTCACATGTGCCTTCATTGACGACTTCACCCTCCAAGGCAGAGCTCGTTCAAACAAGCCAAGTAACAAAGACAAGCAGTGGACGGGTCTAGAAGACGCCCTGTCGTATGGATTTGTAAACAGTGTGAATTGCGCTATGAACGTTCGTTAAGTCACTAGGAGGGGAAGTGATGTGGTGGGCTCATTGTTGCACAGCAGCAGCCAGACACCCTTTCGCATCTTTTCGGAGTAATGTTATCGCGTTGCGTGTGAAAAAGGGAAGTGGTGCGTGGGTGTGAGTACGAGCCGTATTGGTCGCTCAGTTGCCATTCTTCGCCTAACCACTACCACCACCACCAAGTTAGTTGCTTGACTATCTAGGACGGACAACTCGCTTCTTTGTGCTGATATCTAGCGGCGCTCGCGTCCAACACGACAGGAGCATTCGGGTGATTTGCCAGGCTGTAGCGCCTTTTACTTCTTAGAGCATCTCAGGTGATGGTAAATGTTTAATTTTCCAATGCTGTAGTGGAAATACTGGGGCCCTCTTTCTTTGGTTGGTACACATACCCCGTACTGTCGATTAGCTTTTCAATTGTCCAAATGCTTGACCATACTTTGCTCCTGTGAAAAGGCACGATAGAATAATTAAGCAACTGGCCATACTACTTTTGCTCTCTTTCTCTAAAAGTCTCCTGGTCGAAGAGCCAATTGGCATGAATAGTTTGAACGGTGAAGGCACGGGGCAAGTTCAAATTGAGCATGCTTCAAGTGCACAGGACTTAGAGCAGAAAATTTATGTTTTAATGTAGGTACAATTAAAAATTTTAATTAATTTTTATGTGCATCAATAAATCAGGGTCTTCTTGATAGCACACTCATATCTCCTAAACATACTCAACTGCAAAGTTTGATTTTCCCCTTGTATTCAGAGCATTGACAAACGTCCCGAATTTTGCAGGAATGTCCCCAATTGCGTGCAAAGTCCCGAGTCCTGCACCATTCATGTCGCGGCCTGGATGGTGTGGAACTCAGAACGTTGCCGGACCATCCCATTTTTACCGGACCATCCCATTAAGTTGTTTTATTTGATCTAAAGCGCGCCATACCACGCACATCATGCTACAGCCTCACAAACTTCGCTGCGACGGTGCGGCGACAAACGCTGGCGAGCAGGATTTTGAACTCGGGCGTGAAATGGGACAATTTTTGCGCATAACTTCTGCATCCAGTAGAAGTGTTCTCAGCAAGACATGGGCAGCTAAGTACCACTTCATTACAAGGTGTCGCAAGGGTAAAGATCTCATGGAGCTTTTTGACAGATACTGCAACAAAAAAGGAATCTCACCACCTCCCAATGTAAATAGAGGCGCCCCCGTTCTGTCCCGAGTTCCTTGGTTAAAGAGTTGGTAAACCTATGTGTTCACCTTATAACAAGCTCGAGTGACAGAGCTGATATTGCCTTCATTTCATACACTTGAACGCCACAGCTGCCCCCTTGTAATTAAATACCCTAAAAGCATTTCTAGTTAAAAAACGCGATTACTTAGCGATACCTCCTATTAGTCCTCTTAATGTATTGTTTTTAGGGTCTGTAAAGGTCCGTAGGTTCAATAAAAATACACAAAATGCTTCTAATACTTAGAAAATTCAGACATCTAGGAATAAATGCTTGAGGTTGGTGCCACTCTGAGACCCATTTTCGCAACGTGGCTGCTCCAGCTGCAGAGTGGTGTGGCCAATCAGCGACGGAGCAGTAGTTGCGGTGGATTCATCGGCACGCCACACCGTTTATATTTGTTTTCAACATATCTTCTTCTTCCATGAAACACGTTGACCTTTTAATTCGCACTTTGAGTTTTTGACAGTTACACATGAGATTTTTCATGAAAGCATGTGAAGAAGCTGTAGACTTGGTTCTAACAATAGGTTTTTTGCCAGAGCAGATTCAGTAGCCGCACCGTAAGACACGAACTCTGCGCATCTGCACATGATGCACACATGTGCGGAATCTCGCTGTCTTACTTTCATGGACAAGTTGTGCGAGATTGAACCGCGTCACGCAATTCACCCAACCGGAATGCTTACCGTACACCTCTGACAGCTTTCGTGGAGGTGGTGGCAGTCAGCATCGTGCAGTATTGCGTTGCCGCGGCAGGTTCTCGCTAGTGTGGCTGGGGCATCAGTCTTCATTGTGTTAATGCATTTGAGTCGAGCGGTGACTTTTTCTTAGCCTACAGTACGTACCACTTATAGCCACAATAGAGTTCACTCTCGTTAAATAGCGCACACTTTTAAGCAAAATATTCGCCAGAAGTGGTGAGCAATAGCCCGTATCAGCAAACACATGCAGCAGTTGACCCGAATATAGGCAAAATTATGCATTGTATGCCATCATTAGCCCCTAACCAGTCACTACTAGCTGAAAATAGCATGAATGTTTCAAAAATATACAATTCAGCTAACAATAAGTCAGAGCTAGTTAGCACTTAGCCAGTTCTACAAACTATTGCAAATTATGAGTAACATCTAAAGTATCCACTTTAGATGTCACTAGGTTGTCAAATCGTGGCTAACCATTGTTTACTTTTTTTGTGAATGCTTTAAATGTAATTGTATATATATCGTGTACATTGTTACGCTGATTAGGATTTCCAAGATAAATATTTTTTCCAGTGCCAAGTTGTCACTTGTGTCATTTATGTGATGCTATAGATGACCTACATATAGATTTATTCGCATGGTGCATGTTATGATGAATCCGTCATATCTTTAGTGAATGCGTGCCCATTCAAGCCCCGCCGCGGTTGCGTAGTGGCTAAAGTACTCGGTTATATATCCGCCACAGCCGGGTATATATTCTGCCACAGCCGGGAAATATATCCGCCACGGCCGGAATTTGATCCCGCGACCCGTGGGTCGCGGGATAAAATTTTGGCTGTGGCAGATATATTTTCAATCGAGGCGAAAACATTGTAGGCCCATGTGCCTATATTTGGGATCACGTTAAAGGTGGTTGAAATTTCCAGAGCGCTCCACTACGGTGTCTTTCATAAGCATGCGGTACTTTCGGGATGTTAAACTCCACATATGTATCAATCAATGCGTGTACGTTCTGAAATACTCATACAAAACTAGCCTACAGTTGCTCAACGAGACTTCTTTCGGCATGTAAAAATGCAGCCTATGTTTTGCAAAAGTCGTGTAATTTATGTAATGAGCATGTCTAACGCAGGCATAGCATGTGTGCGCCTTACACGTGGACCTAAATGCGATAATATGACGACAATTCGAAATGCGACGTCTTCGCAAAATGAAGCTGCAGAACGCAAGAAAACCTCATGTGAAAAACCTGTGGGGCCTCTGCCGTATTACGGTGGTTATGGGACTCTGCTATTGACCCGAAAGTCATGGGTTCTACCACTGCCATGGTGGGCGCATTTCAATGAAGGCGGAACGGCTAAAATCTCATGTATATCCACCTAGAGTCTCGGTGAACAACTCCAATTGGTCAAAATCTTGCAATAGCCTGCCTCTATAAGGCCAAAGCACCTTAAAAACCCTGACCATATTACTGCTGTGATACATACATTTTTTTATTCTTCTTCTTCCTCCAGTACGAGCCATAGAGAAAGCCACAGCCAATCGGAACAAGTACCAGTTCATTGTAATTTCTGAGCTCGGCCTATACACGAGCCCTTATGTCAATTCAGGTGGGTGGGACTACGTGACAGATTCTGCTACATGTAAGGAGCAATATTTCTTTTTATATCCACTAATCGTTGCCAGATGACTGTTTTGCAGAATTGTTTGGATCACCATCTTCGTTATTTACCAGCAATTGACTTTGCATAGTACACTGTTGGCGAGTCAACACTGCATTATTCAAAAAATCAAATGTTTACGACACGTTTTTCGGTATAGGCCTGCATATGCACTGTTTATCGGTATCTAAATTTAGCAAAATTGGTCGACTTTCGCTGCGATCTGGTTATTTTGGGCAAAAACTGTACGAAGCAAAAGTAATAAAGCAGTGTTCCCCAACAACCGAAACGAAGTGGCGATGTGGGTATTGCTATCTACTGAAAGTCTTGACTTTTAAGAAGTTCTGCCGTGTATGCGTTTTTTGATGCTGTGTGCGCATAACACCGAATGAAATGGAGGCTGCTGAATGCCGCATCCACGTGTGGGCGAAAGCTGGTCACAAATAATAAATTGCAACCAAGGCAAAACAGCCTAAAGTTTCAGTCGTTCTTCGTTGCTCTTTAAACACTACGGATGGCATGAAGTGGTCTAATATATCACTGTTTTGATGGAAGCGCAAAGGAATTTTGCGATACAAAAATTGCAAAAATATGCGACGTAATACAAGCACCTAAGTTTTTTATCTTAAAGAAAGCTGTCTTCTCTAGAAAACATGTGTTAATAAAGCCACAACTAGTGGGGTGGGGGGTTTCACATTCGTCACATGCTGCCGATGTCGGATATTTCTTAACGCTTGCGCGTTAAAATTTGCCATTTGTGTTTTCGTCATTCCTGGGTAGATACTAAGTGTCAATCACTTGTGGCACATAGCCGCAAACCATCGGCATATACCTTCCTGGTGGTATGGGCTACTGTCTGGCGGGAAGTGTTTCACGACAAACGCGACGGGATTGTGACATTATTCATGTCTTGACCAGCGCATCAAACTCGTAAACCAACTTACCCTCCGAGGCTAATTTTGGTTCACGCTAAGTTAAGGGGGTGACCATGAGAGCACCCAAACGTAAGCGGCAAGATAGATAGATAGATAGATAGATAGATAGATAGATAGATAGATAGATAGATAGATAGATAGATAGATAGATAGATAGATAGATAGATAGATAGATAGATAGATAGATAGATAGATAGATAGATAGATAGATAGATAGATAGATAGATAGATAGATAGATAAATAGATACGCTCAAAGTCGCCGGAGCTTGCTAAAATAAGCTTCGCATTTAAAAAATGTCAGATCTCAGGCACAGTGGGAATTGATGACATGCGAAGCACCAATGAAAAAGGTTGATATATCACTTCAAATCAGCGCAATGTTGCGAGGTCGAGGTAAATGATGCGGCACATGACTTAGGTGTCATGATTATCTTGTTTGGGGGTGTTGTTTACCTTCGTCATCTATCCACGTCACTTGATACAAAATTTATTATATGTGGAGGTAGCGAAACGGCTGCCAGCACAAAATGAGCGTAGTATGATGTCACGTTCTTACATGACACGCTTGTAGAGTTATCATATTTGCTCCAGGCACATAATTTCGTCATCCATTAACGTTACGTAACACCAAATTTGGTATATGTGGAGCTAGCAAAACGACCGCGAGCGCATCATGAAGGGCTCAATATACTTCAATGTAGTGTGACGCACGCGCACACTGGGCACAGCGACGCTTCGTTAGCAAAACGCGAGCACTCTGTAGTCTGACACCAGGTGCGACCGACGCGACCACCGTTCGTTGGTGCGGCCCGACGGCAATAGGCGCGAAATGCGACATACTGCAATTCGCGCCGATGCGTTACTCGGACAACACTGCGTCTCCCTCGTTTCGTGACAAAGGGACGCTGGACAAGCCTAAATGCACACGCGTCAAGAGAGAGAGAGAGAGAGAAATGACTTTATTTGGTTGAAAAAGAAGGAATTTAGGAGCTAGATGGGTGGGACCCCATGTCCAAGGCTCCACTGGCTTGCGCCGTCTGCCGGACGTGGTCCAGGAGTGCTAGTTGCACCTCCGGGTCCGAGCTAGCGAGGAGTGCCTCCCATTGCTCCAAAGAGTTTTCCATTCTATACATACGCTGTAAGCGATCAAGTTCATTTGGCCGTTTAGCACAACTCAACGAGATATGGTAAAGGGTCGGTGGCGAGTCGCGACACCACGGACAATCGCACCCATACAAAGTTGGATGAATTTTGTGCAGTCGTAATAAATTTGGATAAACTCCCGTTTGAATTTCACGGAGGTCTATGGCGTCTTCCCCTTTAAGAGATTTGTAGGGTGCGCCATATTTCTGCCGCGTGCATCGCTGGTTAGCAAGAAGCTCTCGCGGAGCCATCCGAGCCGGGTCGTTTTCCTCCTCCTCGCGAAAGCCGTCGTTGCTGGGTGGTGGTAACAGCGAGAAAGGCGGCTGCTCTGCTCGGTTCGTGAGCGCTCGAGCTAGGGCGTCTGCCCTCTCGTTACCCTCTAGGCCTGTATGTCCAGGGCACCAGACCAACCTAGAAGTGTTGCTCCATTCTCCGCCTAAAAATTTGCAAATGTTTAATGGGAGGCGGCCTTTCGTGAATAGCCGGCACAGCTCTTGCGAGTCAGAGAGTATGGTGATGTACGTATGACCGTCGCTGCGCTCTCGACTTTTAATCGCCAATGCGATGGCGAAACACTCGGCCTTGGTGATCGATGTAGTGTACAGTGATGCGCTGGATGCTATGCTTCTCGTGTCACTGCTTACCATTGTGACGACGCAGCGCTTCCAGTTATACCTGGAAGCATTAACGTATAGCACGTTCTCATTGCCTCTGCCAAATTTTCTGATCCATTTTACACGATCCTCTCGCCTTCGTGATGCCGCTCCTTGGTCATGTTCCTGGGGATAGGGGCGATCGAAATACGTCGTCGTACTGGGTCTGGTACGTCCACCAGCTACTCGTACAAGTTTTGGGGTTGCGGTGTTATACCCGACCTCATCAGTATCTCTCTTCCCGACTTCATCTGGCTGAGGCGGTTGTGCTGAGAGATGAATGTTGCTGCTTTCAGTTCAGCGTACGTGTTATGCAGGGCGATCTCGAGAAGCCTCTGTGTCGGAGTGCTTATTGGTAAGCCCAATGCTGCCTTGTAAGCCCCTCTGATGATAGAATCTACTTGCTCTTCCTCGCTCTTGTTCAGCGTGTGGAAAGGCAAGCTGTATGTCAATTTGCCCATTACGAGTGCCTGCACTAAACGGATAGTATCACTTTCTTTCATGCCTTTTTTGTGGAAGTTGATCCTCTGAATCATCCTAGCCACTTGTTTAGTTGCCGATTAAAGAAGACGGATAGTGTGATTTGCCCTACCGTTGCTTTGAACCCAGAAACTCAGGATCGGGGCGACGGTGACTTCTTTAATTTTCTGCTTTTCAATTTCAATTTCTATTCATCTGTTGCTTTTGTAGCGTTTGCTGTGTATTCTGATCACATCCAATTTTTCGGGTGCGCAGCTGAGACCATGAGACCACTGGTTCTGGCAAAGTTTTCGACAGCCAGTGCCGCCTCTTGCAGAGTCTGCTTTTTGCTGGCCAGGGACCCCCATGTGGCCCACAGAGTAATGTCGTCCGCGTAGAGGGTATAACCTAGCTGTGGTACACAATCCAAGGCTCGAGCGAGTCGACGCATGGCGATATTAAACAACAGAGGAGATATTATGGCTCCTTCAGGCGTTCCCTTGTTTGGCATTCGGAATGGCTCAGACCTAACGCTTCAGATACCAATTGTCGCCTCCTGATCGGTGAGAAAATCTTTTATATAGTTATATATCTTACCCCGCAACCAATTATATTTAGCTCGGAGAGTATAGCTTCATGAGAGATATTCTCAAAAGCTACGTTTAAGTCTAGAGCAAGCAGCAAATGCTCTCCACCTTTGGGAACGCCCTCGAGGACCTCTTCTTGTATCAGGAGGAAAACGTCCTGTGTTGAGAGACCACTGCGAAAGCCCAGCATGGTGGCCGGAAACAGCCCCCTTTCTTCTATGAAACTCTGAAGTCTGGTCTGAACGACCCGTTCGAAAAGCTTCCCCATACATGACGTAAGTGATATAGGTCTGAGCGCTTGCAGGGAGGGCTTTTTTCCGGGTTTCGGAATGGTTATAATTTTGGCGGTTTTCCATTCTGCAGGGACCTTCCATTTGATCCAATAGTGTTCATTGAATTGTTTTGTCATGCCTTCGATGGCTTTGTCGCTAAGGTTTTTTATCATCACATTCGTAATTTGGTCTTCACCGGGGGCTGTGTTCCTCTTGGCTGCTTGAGCTGCCGCAAACACCTCCTCCTTTGTTATCGGCTCGTCTAGTTTCTCATTTCTAGCTCCACTGTAACTCATGGGATTAGCCGAATTACTTGGTAGACTATCGCCAATAGATATCTCCTTGAGGGCTTTCACGAGGACGTTGTCCGTGCCCGGAAATGTTTCTGCGATATTCTGCAGTGTTCTGCTTGTCGAGAATTTGGACTTGTCTGGATCAAGATAATTTTTTAGGATGGACCAAGTTTTCGCGGTGCTCAGTGTGTTCTGAAGCGAACTGCAGAACTTGACCCATCCCTCGGTAGCCAATTTGCTGGCATAGTCGTTTGCTGCCTCTACAAGAGCAGCGATCCTACGCAGTAGTGTCTTATTCAGGTGTTAACGTTTCCAACGCTTTAGTAGGCTGCGCCTGCTCTCCGATAGGTGTAGCAGACGGCTGTCTACTGCTGGCGTCTCTACGGTTTTGGCTATTTTCTTCGTAGTTATGGCGTGTACCGACTTTATGTACTCCGACCATGGCTCTATCAAAATTGGTGTAGAGTTGGATGGAGGATCTCGTTTCCTAAACTCCGTCCAATCTGTGATCGCCGCGTCGCCTATCAAATCTGCGCATTTTGGGTGCAGATATGGAGACGCTTTTAATGTAATGGTCGCTTCCTAGATTTTCCTCCAGGTTTGTCCAGGATGCGTCTTTGAGGTTGAAGGTGAAAGTGGGGTCCGGGAACGTGTCTCTACATACGCTGTTGCGCACTCTCGTGGGCGCGATTGGGAGAGTTAACCTTTTACTTGCCAATGTTCCAAAATTGGAACATACGAAACCTAATTTTTTATTTCCTCTCCAATATATCGCATATTAATATTTTATGTTCACGTATACTCATTGATGCTTGAGAAAAACATAGCAGTTTTAGTTTCTATTATGAACCTACGGAGAATCATTAGATAAATTTTAAAAAACAGGCATATTTTGCGCTCCTTGACCACCAGATGCTTGTTGCATTATTCCGCTGGAAAAAGTAATGTTGCATTGAGCAAAGCAGAACTAAAATATCGGCAAATAGTTCGGGATTACGTGGCAATACAATAAAAAAATAACAAAGACAATCTAGTTTTCAGCTTGAGAGTTTTGTGCGGATGTTCTTTTTTTGGAACATTGGCGTTTCACAGTGTCAAACGCAGCGTAGACGCGCGCGAGCATTTCGCCTCGTTCTTTTTCTTTTTCTGCCTTGTCGATGGCGCCCGCTGGGCGGCGCTTGGCAGAAACTTGAACATAAGCTTTCCTGGGCATCATTTTGAGTTTGCCAGACACCTGGAAAGAGCAGCATTAAACTACAGTGCCTAGCTACATCAATCCCTGTGAATGTAGGTAGAAAACTACCTTGCGGCTGGTTTTCTTTTTCTAGTACTGTGCTTTACACCACAATAACTTTCGTTGTAGGTAATGGCACAACGATTCCTCACTTTGGAGGCAGCAATTGACCTTTTGTTCAGCCTTCCCTATGACGAACGCGAAGGTGCGTCTGTATGCCAATTGCCGCCTGTTGAAGATGGCAATATTACTGACGAGGAGCACGTGAACGAAAACGACTTTTCTGAAGTTGTTCCCGATGATGTTTGCGGGCACGTTGAAGTTATGCAGTGGAGCGATGAAGACGTTGATTCGTCTTCTGCATCTTCGAGTCCTGAGCCACGACGAAAGAAACCAGCGGGGCGGCAATTCACTGCTGGAAAAGGACGCAAAGCTTCAACGAACGCTCGGAAAACAAATACTTCAAAGCGCTCCCATACACCAGTATGGGGTGAACATGCCACGTTTGGCAAAACACTTCCCAGCGAGAGTCCTCCGTTGTTGCTAGAGGCATTTCGTGATCTTGCAAACATGAGCCCATTTATGCTTTTCAGCAAATTTATTTCTCCGGAGTACCTTGGTTCACTGGCTGAACTAACTGCAAGATACGCACTCCAAAAGGAGGAGGTGGTGGACGTCACAGGAGCGGACATAGGTCAGTTTTTCGGCCTCTTACTTTTCTGCGGGTACCACTCCGTTTCGTCTGAGGACTAGTATTGGAGCACTGCAGAAGATCTTTGTGGGCCTATAGTCGCGACAGTGATGGCCCGCAATAGGTTCCGGCAGCTGAAAAGGTTCTTTCATGTTGTTGACAACACTCAGTTGAAAGCAGGCGAAAAAAATGGGCAAAGTTCAGCTGTTTTACGACGAAATCTCCAAAGTTTTGCGCCAGTTTGGAGTGTTCAATGAAAGCCTCAGCATCGACGAGTCAATGGTGCCCTATTATGGCCACCACTCGTGCAAAATGTTCATTCGCGGTAAACCAATTCGATTTGGGTACAAAACATGGATGATGTGCTCTTCGAATGGGTACCCCTATGCGATGTAAATATATTGTGGGAGGAACGAGAAGGACGACAAGACACCTCTCGTGATCAGGATTTTTAGCAATATGGTATCGGTCCTGGAAGCGCCTGAACATCGCGAAGTCTACTTTCACAACTTCTTCACTTCGCATGGCCTCTTGACGAAACTGGCTGACCAGGGGATTCGAGCTACAGGGACTGTGCGAGATACAAGAACCGGTGGTTGTCCACTGAAGAGCTTGAAAAAAATCGGAAAGGAAGAAAGAGGATCTTTTTACTACAAGTGTGACGGGGCAGTCTGCGCATGCAGGTGGAATAACAATGCAGTCGTCACAGTTTCATCTAGCCACCTCAGCCAAGAGCCTGTTTGAAGTGCGAAACGCTCCTCACGACGCTCAAACAAAAAGGTGGACATTCCTCAACCATAATTCATCAGAAAATACAATGAGGGCAGGGGTGGAGTAGATATAATGGACCGCCTATTCGGAAGCTATCGACCGAGACTGAGGAGCAAGAAATAGTGGTGGAACCTTTCCAGCAATGGTTTGAACATAGCTGTCGTCGCAGGATGGCTCCTCCACTGAGAGATTCACAATGGTAGTGATGCCGCCATGACGCACATCGCCTTTCGGCGGGACGTCACCATGTCCTTGCTGCAGCTCAAGCAGAAACTCACTGTAAGACCTGGACCCTGGGTTCATCCGAGATATGAGGACAGAAACACTGATGGCCACTACATCATCTCAACGACCCAGGGAAGGTGCGCGGAATGCAACAAGAATACAACGAATCAGTGCCAGCAGTGCAAAAAGCAGCTGCACAAGAAAGGCTTTGCCGCTTACCACGGTTTGTGATTTGCTCACTGTAGTACAGCCAGTAGTATGAAAGAAGAAATTTTCATAAAGTGTTGTTATAAATATCTATACTTTTCTGAGACATCGTATGACGCTAAATATTATTTTTCCGTTATCCTGAATGAGGAAACCCGACTGAAAAGTCAGTAAAAGTTGTTCCAGAGAAAATGTGTGTTTTGCATATGGGAAATGCCAATGTTCCAAAAATGGAACATGCAAAAAAACATGCTTAGTCATTGTGAATGTGGCTGTATTTTTGATCATAGTTAATTTAGAAGGCCAATGCAAATTATCAACATAAATTTCAGTTTTTTTCCTATTGCTTCATAGTGTGGCATTTAAAAGGTTAATAAACACAGGCCCAGCCTAGACGAAGCATGTTCGAGACGCGTTCCCTTCGGCGAGTCTTTTGGGTAACCCCATGTGGTGCTGGGTGCGTTAAAATCACCCAAACCCAATAGGCGGTCCTTGTTGCCTGCGATTTTAACCATCTCAGCAAGGAGCTCATTGAAGTCTTCGCCTTTGTCTTTTGGAGGACTCTATAGGTTTATTATCATAGTCTTCGCTTTGCCTCTCTTTTGAGAGAATAAACTGATAATTTGGTAATTGATCTGTAGCGTTCCTATGTACTCATCCGTTCCCGCAATCTTGCTCATAAGCATCGTTACGCGGGGATAATTTGGGTTCTGAAAAACATAATAACCCCGAAGCTTCACTATTCTGGCACCAATTTCTCGCAAGCATATAACGTCGGATTTAATTGGTGCCATATTGACATAACTCTGGAGTGCGGCGGCGCGTTTGTGAAAAGTGCGGCAATTCCACTGCCAGATCTCTAATTGTTCCACACTTCTCAGGTTATTTTTGGCCATTATGCATGGGTGCTTCCGCGTCGTCGCGATTTCCCATGGATTGTTTGCTATTTCTAGCGGAGGTCGAGCGAGAGCGCTTGTTTAGCGCGCTTTGCAAGCTGCTACAGCGTCATTCACGTAGTGCCTTTGAGTTTTTAACTCCTCGCCGACGAAAGATTTTATCTCATTCATGAAATCAACTAGGATTTAATTAACGTTAGCTATACCTTCCCTGTTTTTGTCTAACTGCGCCTGTATTTGCTGCGTTATTGGTCGTTGTTTTTTACTGTCGTGCTTGGGGTAGGGGTGGTTGTACCTGCGTACACCATCCCTTCCTGAACTTCAGCCGACGCCGCGCTGCCCCCTGAAAGGGTGGATTTTACTGACTGTTGATATATCGTTTTCTGACTGCATCCTCCAGCTATTCCTGTCAGGTTTTGAGGTCGTAGTTTAGCCTCTAGCCGTCTTTATAATGAAGATATTGCTGCCTGTAAGTTATTTCGCTCTTTCGCCATTTTTTTAGCTGTTTGTCCTCTTGAGGCAATCTCTTATTTTCTTTCAATATTTTCTTGTATTGTGGATTTTCTGTTATAGAAGCATCGGAAGACACTGCCCCCGCCAAGGTCACCTGATTTATGTTTGTCCAGCCGGTGGCTAGGGCGTCTTGTGATTCCTCGCAGGAACCCATCTTAGCCGGAAGTCCGCAATGTTTTCGTTGGTTCTTTAAACTGGATTTACCAGGAGCTGGAGGTGCCGTGTTAGTGTGATGTTGTCTGTCCCTCCTTGAACGAGATCTAGATCGCGACCTTGACTGGTATCTCAATCGGGATCGTGATCTTGACCTTGACTGGCGCTGTTCCATCGGGTCCGAGCTGAACCATCAAGGCATGTCCAGCCTTAGTGGAGGGAATTCTTCGGATGACTTGGCATTGCTGGAACATTCAGGTTGGCTAACCCAGTCTTTTGGCCGATCTGTCCTCAATTTTTTGGGAGGAGCGACGTTCTTAAGTTTTTTTTTTTGCACAGACTATTATCTCCTGTGGGGTGTTCACCGTCACAGATGACACACTTGGGGATGCAGTCGCGTCCTTGCATTGGTTCCCTTGCCCCGCACTTGAAGCATACATTGACATTTGGAGTTGGACAGACGTCCGTACGGTTTCCGGTTTGGAGGAATATGTTGCACACCTGTACTGTTGGCTTGTATGGGTAGCATCTTAACTCGGCACCCATTATGTATACACCCCTCGGTAGCACGTTGCCCGTGAATGTGATAATTGCCATTTTAGACGAGCCAAACATTCTTGCTCTCTCAATATTCACCCCTTGAGTTCGAACACGTAGGTTCTCCTTTAGTTCATCTTGCGAAGTCCCGGCTGGTATTCCATGTACAATTCCCCGCAAGACGCCTTCGGGGTCGGCCACGTATGCATTGAAAGCGTGGATTTGTCCCCTGATCCTTAGTTGACTGATACCTCGCAGCCTACTCGCTACCTCCATGCTTGGCGTAGATAGGATTACAATATTTGATCCTGGGTGAACCCGCAACAGAAAGTCATTGCCATTGAAACTTTGTTCGCAGGCATCTATCACAGCCCAGGAGAGTTCCAGTACCAATATGTTTTTAACCCAAAGACCCTTATGCAGCCTCAGAATAATCTTGATGTCCTCTTTCTATAGGGAAGGTGGGCTGCGTCGCTTTCTCCGTCTGAAACCCTGCGTGGCTTCACGTTTTTGTTTTTCGGCGGGCAGGTTGCTTTCAAATTTCCCCTTCGCTTTCACGGCCTTCTCCATCTGGTATTGCTGCTTTTTTAACTGGTTTTTCTTTTGCCTGCGCGATAAAACGGTATGTCAGGCATCCTCAGGCCATCCATGGCGTTCCGAACAAGTCGCGTCGCCAGTCTCGTTTCCGAGAGTCGCGTCAACAGACGCTGGTTCGTCATCCTTTGCCTGCCGAGACGAGACGCCACTCGCGTCAGTGTCAGCGGTGAGTGATTCCGGTGCCCGAGGAGGGCCGGGATAAGCTTCGTAAACTTCCATATGGCGAGAAAAGGTGATCAGCCCCGGCCACGCATACTTGGCAAAACAAAGGAAAAAGTGACCGCCGGTCCTGCCAAGTCAGGCGGAGCGCTTAGGCTGAGAGAGTTTTCCCGCCGGCTTTTTGTGGTGTCACAAAACAGGTCAAAAAAGTGAGTTAAACATCGCTCACCTTCGATCTTTTTGCCGTGACAGCAAAGCAAGTATCCAAAGTTCCCTATCTGCTAGTCCGGGCTCCCACAAACACACAACACCGTCGTGTTCCGCACGTCGGAGTGCCTTCCGGGACGCGCGACGCCGGCCGTGGTCGTTAAGGTGAACGTCTCCACAAGGTCATCCAATCTGCCTGCGATGGTTTCTTCTCGTAAAGTTAATCCTGGCCCAAGCTTTCGGTATCCGTGGAATCAGGAGAACTTCACAAAGCAGACTATAAGATTGTTAGATGAGTTAGCGTGAAATTTCTCTTAGAAAAGCTTCGAGAAAGCGGAGCGCAGTGTGAACATGCCTTCACAGCTCGGCGCCTCCCCCCACGCGTCAAAGAAACGCAGCGCGGTGCGTGCCTGCGAGTATGCGGCAGGACCTGCGCCTGGCGTGGCAACGCCAGCGTGACGCGAAGAAATGAACCTCGGCGAGCACGCTCACCGCGTCACGTTGAAACGTATTGGTACCTTGACTGTGGCATATACACTCATGTTCTCACAGGACACGCGTCTTATGATTATCATGCTTGCACCAGTTACATACCCTCGTCATTTGTTGTCGTCACGTAATACAAAACTCGGCATATGTGAAGCTACTGAAACGGCCGCGAGAGCATCATAAGTGTGGCATGTAGTCATGTTGTTACATGACACACATGTCGTGATTATCAAGTTTGGATGTGTCATTTACCTATATCGTCGTTCTAGTCATGCAATAACGAGTTTGGTACCTGTGAAGATAACAAAACGACTGCCAGCGCATCACGAGCTTTGCATGTAGTCATGCTGTTTTATGACACGCATTTGGTGTTTATCATGTGTGCACCTGTAGCATACCATCGTCATTCATTCGTGTTCTTTACTACCAACTTTTTTAGAGATGAAACTAGCGAAACAGCCGCCAGCGCCTCATGAGCGTGACATGTAGTCATATTGTTTCATGACACGCATCTCTTGATTATCATGTTTGCAGTCACCTTCCTTGTTTTTTAATAAATGTACGTAAGGAGAGGTTGGGGTCACCTTCCTTCGTTATTCATTCACGTAACGTAATACCAAATTGGGTATATGTGACACTAGCAAAACGGCTGCGAGTGCATTTTGAGCGTAGCATGTAGTCATCATCTTACATAACACAAATGTCATGATTTTCATGTTAGAGACCGTCGCTTGTGTTCGCATTGCAATCATGTCATACCATACCAGTTTTGCAACATGGCATGTGAACCAAACCACCGCAAGAGCTGCAGGACAATGAAAAGTACATCATGACATTCATGAAATATATGTCATGAATTTAATATTATGACTAGTGAAATATGTTCTTCATACATTCATGTTCCGCCATACAACGTTTGGTATCGTTACCATTATCGAAACGTCAGGAGAGCTGAAAGTCGTAGGCGGCTAGATAGATAGATAGATAGATAGATAGATAGATAGATAGATAGATAGATAGATAGATAGATAGATAGACAGACAGACAGACAGACAGACAGACAGACAGACAGACAGACAGACAGACAGACAGACAGAAAGATAGATAGACAGACAGACAGACAGACAGACAGACAGAAAGATAGATAGATAGATAGATAGATAGATAGATAGATAGATAGATAGATAGATAGATAGATAGATAGATAGATAGATAGATAGATAGATAGATAGATAGATAGATAGATAGATATGCTCGAAGTCGCCGAAGTTCGCTAAACAATGCATCGCATTTAAAATGCCGTCCGCATCTTCGTAGGGGGATACTCGAGTAAATGTGTAAAAGAAGGAGATGCATTGCCTTCAACGAGTGCTGGGCTCTCATGTTGAAATGTGCCCCCCTACTAGTTGAAGGCACTGTAGCTTTCATCGCATCTAATCGAGTCAAGCAAAGCGTCAAGTCAAACGAGAGCCAAGTAAAGGTACCCTTGACTGAATTCCAAAAGCGCGATGAAGTGCTTTCCTTTACGGGTGGCCAGTTAACGGTTATGTAGCGCGAACAATCGGTTTTTAGAAGCAGACGCTGCCTCCGTCGGCCTTGTGAGGCGATAGAGGGGCAGTGACAATTTATACGAGACTCAATCATGTGGCACGAGAAGTGAGACGCTGGCATGCGCAGTGGGGGTGTCGATGACACCGCCGAAGCCGCATTTGCGAGTAGGTGCGACTATATATTTCTCCGCAGTGGAAATTTGCAAATGGGGGTTCTGTGCTTGCAACGTTTCACCAAGCGAGCTAGTCTGCTTCAAGGCGAGAACCCTATTGCCCAATTTAGGCAAAAGAGGGAAGAGTGCAACTATAGAAGTGGGTTGGGTGACCGTAACAAATTGTGTGAGTAAGAGAAGAGGAATCACGCGAATAACAAAAAACGAATAAGCTGAGTGAGAGGGGGGGGGGTGGCTTTGGTTGAATCACGCTTCTCAGAAGAAGCACGAATTAAAATGTCAAGTTTGAAATTCCTATATGTAGTGAGCTCAACTCACATCATTCTTTTTAGTGTATGCACGGTATCGGTCTTATGAATTGAAGAGCCCCGTTCAGAAATGCTTATACCTACTCTCTGGAGTGTCTTGTACTTGAGAAAAATGTATGACTGTATAATTTGTGTCTCATGTGAACCGGAAAATTTACTTATTTATTTAAAACTGGGGATCATAAATTTAGTGGCCTGCCTCTGTAGAATGCTTTGGTACTGCTTTCAGTAGTTTATTTACTTTGACTGCACGATGGCCATTTAATTTTATATTAACAGACTCTCATGTTTTTTCAGTATAGATTATGAGCATCTCGTTATGTACATAACATTTAAAATAGCACAGGTAAAACTACATGCTTTCTCACCCACTTTAATTCAAGTGCCAGCCTAAATAATCCGCAAGTCTTTGAAATAATCGAAGCGCCAATCTGTTTATTGAAGGTGCCAAACGTTTAGTCAAAGTTTCATATTTAATCTAAGCGCTAACTCAAGTAGACCAGGCCAGTGAGTTTAATCCAAGTGCTACCATGTTTATCCCAATTACCTACGGCTTTAGTTCAGTTGTAAGTCAGTTTAATCCATGCACCACAAGCATGATACGGCGCTTATTTATGGCAATACAATTGAAATGTACTTCCTACAATATGTAAGGTAATAGTCGCAAATCAGAAAAAATCATTAATATTTGTATTAGCCGCAGGTATTTGTGAAAAAAATTACTACCTTTTTTCGCGTGAGCAGTGTTGGTTCTTTGCTATGTACGAGTTTGTATATGAGTGCTTGGCTCGGGGGCAATCCTTTTAATGAGAACAAAACAAAAAAACAGTACCATGCTACCGAGTACTTTGCGCTCGTCACTAAAGCTCGTGATTGGATTTGTATAGCACTATAAGAGTGGGACAGATCATGCAAGGCGAAGGACAGACAATGGTTATTAGAGTGTAGAAATGCATACCAAGATATATAAAACCTTGGCCGTGGGCAGTGATAGGTCAAAAGCAGGTACATAATCAAGAAATGAAGAGGCCCTCAAAGGCGCCGACAGAATTAGAGAAAATTTGTAGAGAGTTACTTCCTGCAGTGCACATAAGACACAAACTCACGATGCTGGTGTGGACAACGGAAGTCATATTTTGCATTCATACTAGCTGTTATCTTTTTATTATAAGAAAATTGAGTGTATGTTATGAAACACACCTGTTTCAAGTTAAAACGCTTCAGCAACAGTAGCGTCGTCTGTTACAACAAAACAGCAGTATCTCGTTTGATGCATTTGTGAAAAACTTATTTTCACAGAAAACCAGATGAATGCTAGTTTAGCTTTCAATTTTCATTTCTGATTTCAAGAACGCAAGAATAGAATTTTTCAGTCACCATCATTCTCACCGGTCTGAGCAGACCACTGCGAACACCTCAGCGAATTGGCAGCCAAATTCCGCCTGCTCAGCAGACAACTTGAGTCTCTGCATATGCGATGGTGTAGAAGATTAGCCGGACTAATGCAGTAGCAATGAAGCATATAGACTTACATGAACCCCTTGTGCAAATACAATAAGTACCCTTGAATACAAATAATTCGCGCTGTTTTTTTTCCTTGAAGCTTTGACACCAAAACGTTTGGGGAATACAGCACTGCACCTCATTTCATAAGTGCTAGCAAGTATAGGTGAGCGAAAAGTTCTTCCTGTCACTTCATGTTAATATATATCCGACAATTAGACGGTATAAGGTGGCAAGCCATGCGTTTATAGTGCAAGGAATTAACTGAATGGCGCCTGAAATAAAGCAGTTGGCAATTGGATTAAACATGGTGGCACTCGGATTAAACTCCCTGGAACGTGGCCTAATTGAGCTGGTACTTGAAATAAATGTATTACACATGACGTAAATAGATTGGCGCTGAGATTATCTCAAATTATGTGGATAATTTAAGTTGGCACATGTATTAAAGTGAAAGGGAAAAGCTGTCGACTCCATGTGATGGACATAATCACTTGTGGTGTTTTTACCTACGACTCAATCATCTTGAAGGTGTTATAGTTTTGCATCGTGAATGAGAGCAAAATGTTTGTTACGTTGTCAGAAAAACGTTGTTTACTTTTGCATGCACTAAATACCCTTAAAAATTTTAATGAACTGATACACAACTTGAACGCTTTTCTAAGCCGTGTGGTACTTGCCTGTATTAAATAAGATATGAAAAAGACGTTATTTATATTTGCGGACGCATTTGAGTATTTGCATATATATGCTGATGGCTGGTTGGATCGTGCTACGGAGGTAATTTTAGGTAAGGTTTATTTTCCATCTAGTTTACATGTTTCATTGTAGATCCTGTTTAGACCGTCTCGCGGGTACTTTTTTTCAACTAATGTTTTCTTCAGATTGATTAGGTGATGAGCATAGTCGCCATTGTTGCTACAGGTCCTTCGATGCCTCACCTGTCCAAGGAAAATTTCTTGTTTGCAGTGTCACCGGGTAGGGCCAGGGTATTACAGATTTCGTTGACTGCCTCTTAAGTTTCTCTTAAGCGTTGCCTTTCATTCTCCTGTTTCGATGAACACTGTGATGTTTAGAAAGTTATTTTAGGTGGAGGAGTGGCGAGTGGCAAATTTATTACTGTAGTGAAACTCGTTACAATAATCAGTTTATGTCTGGTGGTCACGTACTCATGTCTTTGAGGAACTAGTGCATCTGCAAATGAAAGCGAACTCTTACGGCATATGTAAGCTTAAAGGGCCACTGACCAGGTCTGACATATTTGAGCTGACAAGCGCAATGCGTAGATGAGGCGTTCACGATCACATCCCGCCAAAATTAGCAACGCTACGCGCCACGGAAAAGAGTCAAACTTCAAGATGAACGCTGCTCCCCCACTTAAATTCTTTGCGGGTGCGCATTCAGATAATGAGAGTATAGTGACTAGAAACGTTTTCATAGTGTCCTGAATGGGTGCCTTCCCGAGCGGCGGCGGAGAAATTTCATTCTATGCACCGCGATGCGGCGCTGTTTTTTGCTGAAGCATTATCGAGTGATGGCTGAGGTTCATGACAGGGTACAGCTAGCGGCAGTAAAACCGCATCGCTGCCGCAAGACTTCTTCCCGAAACACTTGTTTAAACTTAGACATTATCGCTAATTACCTTCGCGGCAGGGATAGAAGGAAATAAATATATTTTTAGTATTCATATAGCCGTCTACAGATGCACAAATCTAGGAGTTTGACCCATTTTTTACCACACGCCCACAACTTAGTTTTCTTAATGGGAGGGCGTCTGCTTTGAAATCTAAAGAAAAAAAAAGCACGCTATAGAGTAAGCATGTTTTTTTTTCTTTTTTCAGAGCGGTCTGTACCAATTGTTGTTTTTTGGTAAAGATACCCTTTATTGGGCTCTCTAAGCACGCGTAAAGCAGCTGCGAAGAAGTTACTTGAAGATCAGCGTGTCATTTGCTTAGGTGTGTGCAGGTGAAAAAAAGGGGGGGGGTAGCCGCCCTCACTAAGCAAAGGGGGAGGCAAAGCTAAATCTGCCTCATACATTAAATGATTAGGGAGAAAATAAGCTTCTGAAATGAACCTCCACCCTCCTCCAAGGTGAATGTTTCAGCAGGAGAAGGCTGGAATAGTCATAACAACTGCTGGACAGATAAAGCACCAAGGGAAAAAAAAGTGCACAGGCCATTAACTGCCAACACTTTTTTTTTCAACTCAGTTGTCTGTGACAACTCTTAAGTTGGAAAATGCGCACGCTTTATTATGCTCTTCTGCGTACGCAGAGAATAGAAATGACAAAGTTCTTTGAAGACAAGTATATGAAGCTCAAATAGGTCGTACGTGGAAAGGGGTTGGGCAGCCGCCGTCACTGGGTGGGCATGGGGGTGTGGTCCTGTTAGAATTTTGATTTTGTTTTTGCAAGGTCTCATTGTGAAATAGGGGCACTGAGAAATCGAAGTATGCATACAGGTATTGCTTGGCTTTTACTTATTGTTCTTACTTTTCATTATGTTAATGTAAGCACATCTATTCGGTTTGTCGCAGCTTCTTCATATGGTCAATACTTACTCCTCATGTGTGAATAAGCTTGAGTTTGTTGTCTCGTGGTGCTTATTGTTAATTATTTATTTATTGTTCCGTGTTTCTTTCTTCGAGGTATACATGTCTTTCTTTTTTTTCACTGTTCACTTACATTCTGCATAAAACACTTGTCATTGCGTGTTTCTATCTAATTATCGTATTTTGTTTTTTTCGGTAACAGCTATAAATATATATGGATATTGAAGTCTTTATGTTCAAGTGCAACTGTGCGGAAAAGAATGTTCATTAGGTGGGACTGAAGCCCCGAATCTCCTACGTCTTGTATTCGTTCTGTGCGCGCTATAGCCCACTTGTATGTGTTGTTCAGATGAAGATAACCTGGCAGCTAACTCTGAAAATCAGTTTTTGTCTTTCATTTATATTTTTGGAGCTTTGTGTGACGAGCAGAGCTATTTTGTACTGTTACCACAAAGCTTCTTGAAAACGAGAAACGCCTCAGAGAGCAGACTCAGACGCGTAGATTCTGCGCGCCAGCGAGGGGTTGCGCCCTCAGGAGGCTGTATTGTAAACTCTTTCCACTTTACCGCCTCGTTCACGTCACTAGGAAAACCTTTCTAGCCACTATAATGATGGCATGAAGTGTGCGTAAGTATGACCCTACGTACAAAGCAAAACAGTGTCGTTGGTCCTCTACGTAAACGACGGTGCTCGGACGTTGCCAACAGCGCGCACGTCATGTGCACTTGACCTCTTGGCCGGATGCCCGAGAGGGTAGGAAAAGATTTGGCTTGCGAAGCCTATACGCGGAGGGACGGCAATGGGTTCGAGCTCACCTGCTCGCATCCTCGTTTCGCGCCACTTGAAGAAAAAAGAAAAATAATGCAGATCCCAAGTACAGTATACGAATCAATGATATGCCAAGCACGAATAAGAAAGGTAGATATGTCACCTTAAAATCAGAAAAAACGTTAAAATGTGTAGGTTAATGATGCTGTACATGACTTCCGTGTCATTATTATCATGTTTAGTTGTGTCGTTTACTTTCGTCATCTATTTACGTCACATGATACCAAATTCAGTATATGTGGAGCTCGAGAAATGCCCGCGAGCACACTATGAGCGTGGTAGGTTGTCATGTTCTTACACAACACGCGTGTCAGGAGTATCATGTTTGCACCAGTCATATATTTTGTCATCCATTGACGTCACTTAACACAAAATGTGGTATATGTGCAGCTAGCAAAAGGAACGCGAGAGCATCATGAAGGGCCCAGTATACTCCAATGTAGCGTTGACGCGCGCGCACGCTGGGCACAGTGACACTACGTTAGCAAAACGCGAGCACTCTATGTTCTGACGCCAGGCGCGCCCGACGCGACCAGCGCCCGTCGGCAAGGCCCGACGGCAACGGGCGCGAAAATCGCGCCAATGCGTTACCCAGACAACACTGCTTCTCCCTATTTTCGTGACGAAGGGACGTCGGACGTGCTGAAATGCGCATGCGTCAGAGCAACGCAGCGCCGCACGCGCCTGCGAGTATAAGGCAGGACCGGTGCCTGGCGTGGCAATGTCGGCGTGACGCGACAAAATAAACACCGGCGAGCACGCGCACCGCGTCATGTCAAAATGTATTGGCGCCTTGACTGTGGCATGCAGTCATGTTCTCACATGACACGCATCTCATGATTATCATGTTTGCACCAGTCACATAGCTTCGTCATCCATTGGCGTTACGCAATGCAAAATTTGGATATGTGAAGCTAGCGAAGCAGCCGCGAGCACATCATCAGTGCGGCACGTAGTCAAGTTGTTACATGGCACGTATGTCGTGATTATCATGCTTGGATGTTTTATTTATCTATGTCGTCCGTTCGTGTCGTGTGATACCGAGTTTGGCACATGCGAAGCTAGCAAAACGGCCATGAGCACATCATGAGCGTAACATGTAGTCATGTTGTTACATGACACGCATCTCATGTTTATCACGTTTGCAACAGTATCATACATTTGTCTTCCATTAACGTGCCATAATACCGAATTCGGTATACGTGAAACTAGCGAAACGGCCACCAGCGCATCATGAGCGTCGCATGTAGTCGTGTTGTTACATGACACGCATCTAATGATTGTCATGTTTGCATTAGTCACAGGCCTTCATGAACCATTTACGCACCGTAATACCAAATATGGTATATGTGACACTAGCGAAACAGACGCGTGCGCATCAAGAACGTGGAATGTAGTCATGTCGTTACATGACACGCATGTCATTATTTACATGTTACGGTCTGTCGTTTGTGTTCGCCGTGCAATCTTGTCATACCATACCAGCTTTGCAACATGCCATGTGAACAAAACTACCGCAAGAGCTGCAGGACCATAATTGGTAAATCACGACATTCATGGCATGCATGTCATGATTTTCATGTCATGACTAGTCAAATATGTTCTGCATACAATGATGTTATGTCATACAGAGTTTTGTATATTACCATTATCGAAACGGTCAGGAGCACTAAAAGTCATAACGCTGGTGCACACCGGGGACTAGCCAGTGTCGCGCGACCATTTGCATCTGGTCGCAAACAGCCGTGAACGGTCGCAAGTGGTCGCAAAGCGACTGCTTTGGCTAGTCGCATCCTGACCGATTTTTCAGTCGCGCGACTGGCTTTTTGCCGCTGGCTTCGTGCGCTGGCTTCTTGCGCTGGCTTCTTGCGCTGGCTTGTTGCCGCCAGATACAAACGAGTGCGTTCCTCTGGGTCTGTGGCACAAAGGCCACCACGGAATACTTGGCTTGGAGATGGCGGGACACAGCAGCTTGAGCAAAGTATCGAATTTACGTGGCGGCATTCGGAAAAAGCTAAATGCCGTCAAAGCAAAGAGAAAATAAATTGTGCACTCTCTTTTCTCCGTATTCAGAAACGTTTTTTTGTCTTAACTTGATTGTCACTGCCTTCAATGCAGCGCGTTGGGAACGTGTTTGTGGTTAATGCCTTGGCAACGACTTAAGACACCGCGTCCGAGACGCATTTGTGCTGCATTGTAGGCTGTGGCAAGTCAAGTTAAATTCAAGAACCGTTTCTGACTACGTATGACTCTCGGAAATACTCCTCGTCGTCTCAGCGTAGCTCGGGATGAAGGTGACCTGCATGGCCGGCCAACCCCCACGATCGAATGGACGGTCACACTCACTAGCGGCTTTTTTTTCTTTGAAGGCATCTGTGATGCCAGCGCTGAAACCATGGCACAGTGCACCAGCACCGTGACAATGTCTTGTTCTTCGCTTGAATCGAATTTGACGGGGTCGGGAACGCTGTGCGAGAACGGACGAAAACAATAAATGTGGCGTGCTCGGTTTGTTCTGCTCACTCAGCTGGCGGCGATCAGCTGATCGGCGCCGGTATCGAGAGTTCTCGCTGATAACGAGATCCGGACGTGACTCTCCGGTTTTGAAACTTCCGGTCACTCGCATTCAGCCTCTGCTGGTGTGAATATCAGTCGCTTTTTGGTTGCCAGTTGCGAATGGTCGCGCGACCGCTGTTAGTAGCCGGTATGCTCCAGCCTTTAGTTTGCGGCTAGATAGATTAGATAGATAGATAGATAGATAGATAGATAGATAGATAGATAGATAGATAGATAGATAGATAGATAGATAGATAGATAGATAGATAGATAGATAGATAGATAGATAGATAGATAGATACCCTCAAAGTCGCCGAAGTTCGCAAAGAAATGCTTCGCATTTAAAACAATTTCCAGAAACTTCCACGGTCTAAGTTTTGGTATGGGGCCTGATGAGTGGCCCTTCAAGTCAACCTGCGAATCGACCTGCTATTCTGCAAACGTGTTCACCGTAGTGTAGGACCAGTACTTTCCTTATTTTGACAATATCACTTTTCACGATAATAATGATTGTTTTCATAATGGGCCATTTTTCTTGATCATGCGCTTCCCTTAGTATAATAAGAGTGAACTTGCCCTGCGAGCACACTCCTCTCCATCACACTAGGGATAATCTGTACATTACGTATTGTGCGGCCATTTTATACGTGTGAGTGAAAGGCCCCGAGAGGATGGCCGTGTACAGCATGTATATATTGTTAGACTTGAAAATACAGGAATAATGTCAATATACTAACATCTTACCACTCCTCTTTTTTTTCTTTGCAGCAGAATGGAGTACCCTCTTTTCTAAATACACCGAAGGCATATATAGGGGTTCCGACACAATTTTGCACTTTATACACAGCACCAGTATCATCAAGAGACTGTTCGAGGATGAATATGTTGGCAAAGTTGGTCTGCAATACCTGGTCGCCTGGAGCATCTATAGGCAGCTGGTCAAGTTCACTGAGCCATACATGTTCCGTGGTGAGAAGAAGGTCGACGAGGTTTGCTTCGTGCACGTCAGGAATGTTATGAGCTTAGCGATTCTCAGCGAGCACTTCTATTCGTGTAAGCATTTTCAGTGTTAAATTTTACTTATATACCATCATCATTCTTTTTTCAGCTCAACAAGACGCACTGCTCGTAGGCAAATGAAAAAAAACACTAAATGAATAGCACCGCGATAACTTTAGCCAGACAGGACTCGCTGGACCTGATTGTAAAAATTATTTACCAACCAAACAAAACTACGTCTACCAGAGAAATGTATGAGTTGGATCGACTCATCATCATGCCAGAACTCAATTATTTAAGGAAACGGATGAGCTGTGACCTTAACCTCATTTTTAGTTCGAAACACACATATGTAGTGAAAAGCTGCGCTGTTCAAATTGACACGTGACAACCACCACGCATGAAAGCTCTCAGGTGACAAATTTAGGACAAATTTTCAAAAAAATCTTAATTTAAAAAAAGTCAACCTCAGTGAATGTGGGGGCTGTTTTCCAATACGATGAGTCGTTTCGCGGAGCTAAACACAGCCCGGGCTTGTGTCTGCAACTACTGGCTGTCCAGAGGACGCGGGCCATTGCGAGGTGTCTTCACCTTCCCGTGCTGACCTGAATGAAGCCGCCGACTGGTTGAGTGGGTCTTGGGACTTAGTTAAACTAGTACCCCTGGTATTTTATTAATGTTATTTGTATGTATGTATGTAGGTACCGAGCATTCACATTGTAAAGAGAATCGAGTTTCTTTTCGTGCAAGTCCAGGGAAGGCACGCTGATTTATACCTTCCCAAAACGAGCAATGTGGGCCGCCTCCACAATTTATATCGCGCATATTTTTACATTTAATAGTACTTTCACTATGATCGCACGCACGGACACGTGCCGCTATGCCGTGTTAGGCTCGATGACTGCGCATCTCACTGTTGTCACATCTGTCAATGTACGGGGGCCTCGTGTTTGTGGCACAGTCGTTCGGGTCAACCGCAATCTTTGCCGGGAGAAAAGGAAACAATGTCTGGCTGAATTTGAATATCAAAACCATAATATATGAATCATGCAGCATTATTATGTTTAGATCGCGTGCTCCCATATGCACCTCGACGACCGATTGGCACCGTTTTCTGCTCATGCTGAAAAAGGGCAGCAGAATGATTTAGGTGGACAACAACCAATCCAATGTGCTCCTCAAAACAAGTTCCAGCATGGCGATAAATGCGCTATCAGTCGTTTTTTATATTTTACTTTGATGTAGCCCTTCTGAAATGAAATGGCCGGATGTACGTTTGGCTTTTCTAATGCGCTAATTGGCTAACATATTTCTCAATGATATGTGACACAAAGTATTATGCTCGTTTTAATGTTACCATGAGCAAATCAAAGCGTTGGTAGGACGCCATTTTTGTATGATGCGTTAGATGTTACCTTTGCCTACTCTTAAGAACTACAGTCATTTTAGAAAACATTTATTGCACTTTATATTCAAGTTCTGCGTTTTGCGTTATGATAATATAAATATGAATACCACTGCAAGCTCCACGCCATCTTATTGTTGTCTTAGCCGCCATCACATAGCAATAGCATCAACACGGTGAAATAACTTCATACATATGCTACAGAATGATTGTCGTCACTGTGCGATTATTGCGTTTTCCTGTCAATAACTTGTCCTATTTTGAATTTTCATTCCCACGTGTGCCAAAAATATTGATGATTATTCATACCAATTGTTCTTGCTTATTTTTCTTGCTCAACAGTCGTTTCACCACGTATGATAGAGGGAGTGAGACAAATGGCATTCCGAATTCGGGATACCTTCGGGGATGCCTTGAACGCCTCAAGCTGGCTGACTACACGTTTTCGACGACGCTTTACGAGCAAGTTGTATGAAATTAAGGTCCAAGCAGGAAGTCCTGGAGATCGAATAGAGCCCGGATTCGTGGAAACGTTTTACGGTTAGTATTCCTATCTTTAGCTGCCAGCTGGATGAGATAAAGCACAGGAATCACCATTCATAGCGGCTACACGCATTCGCCATTCACATTAAGATTTTCGGCACTAAATTTCAAGGAGGTATGGTGTGTGTGGCAATGCAGAACACCAGGTTCCTAAGAATTTATATGGTGTCATCACTCAATAAACATTCATTTTTTGTTGCAGCTCATAATGCTGACTAGAGAGAAGTAGAGGTAAGGTCTCAAGGATTTTATAAAACGCTTGGCCGCTAACGGCTAACCAGGATTTCATGAGACTGGCTTACTTTACTTTCTCTTAAGCGTCACTAAAATTATTTTAATAGTCAATCACGAAAAATTCATGCGTTCAATTTGAAGGGGTTAGCAGCACCTTTAGCGAGAGGCGTGAAGGCTACGGACGCGAAATCTGTTTGCAACCGCACCGTGGTGGTGTAGTGACTAAAGTATTCGGCTACTGACCCGCAGGTCACGGGATGAAATGCCGGCGGTGGCGGCTGCAATTTCGATGGAGGCGAAAATGCTGCAGGTCCGTGTGCTGAGATATGGGTACACGTTAAAGGACCCCTGTTAATAGAAATTTCAGGAGCTCTCCACTACGGCGTCTCTCATAATGATATGGTGGTTTCGGGACGTAAAATCTACATATTGATTGATCAATCGAAAACTTTTCGCACCGAAACCATAAGTAAACGGTTTACGAAAAAGAACACAGAAACCCTCTTTGTTTATTTTTACAATTCAGTGTTTGCTATACAGAACATTACCTATATTGACTAAAAGTAACGCATAGTAACGCCGCAAAGAAGAATAAAAACTGTTGCAGACGACCTGCTCGACTACCAAATGCATGGTATAGGAACTAGAGTTCACTTGTATTTGTACTCGCTAGGATATGGCTGGGTTAACGGGGTGTTCGAAGGCCACTGTAGAAGCGCTGTAGCCAACAATTCATCTTTGTATAAAGGCTGCTTATCGTTACTGCTTATCTTTAACATGGCTCACTATTGTTCGCTCTTCTGTAATGCAGAGTGATAACTAAATTGTGACATCATCATGTCACCATAGCGCGGCGCCTTCTCATAAGGGTGATTGTTTGCATGGCAAATTTTGACGCCCATGCTGGCGGTCTTTTTCTTTTCGCATTTTGACAAGCACAAAAAACTTTCGCCTCAGAAAATCACTGCCCTTTCAGGTTTTGTTCCTCGAACATTGCCCCCTATAGTGTTATACTGGAGGCATGTATTTTTCTTCCTCGCTAAAATTTTGAAACAGCAAGTTCCAATCCGATGTAGCTTGTTAAACAGTCTTTATTCTCCAGAAAGAAGAAAAATAATAGCGGCCATTATAGCGGACTGATATACTTCACCCTGCCTTCTGATTCCTCATTGCCTTTCTCAGTCGTTGTTTAGAGACGGCTCAGGCAGGTCAGCATTACCAGTAAGATGATAGGCAATTTTGCTTATTCTTGTAAAACATTATCTCACCAGTTCTCTTGATGCGATGTTTTTTAATTCTCAAACCAGTCACGTGCGTTTGCAAGTGAGTCAACTATACAAGAAACAAAGAATAATCGCGTAACATATCGTCAATGGCTCGGTGCAGAAACTCTTCCGGACGTACCAGTGAACCGACTCTTTCCATCGTGGATAGCAGCTCGTCGCCTTCACACTCGCTATTCGTGGAAAGACCAAGAAAATCCACTGTACAACGAGGGGGAAGTCGGTGCCTATTACACCATTGACAAAAGCATAATAATTCCAATTGCCATTGTGCATCAACCGTTCTATTATGAGTACGGACCAGTAGGACTCAATTATGGTGGCCTTGGAATGGTAAGAGCTCATGCTTTAAGCTTAAGGCATTGCGCATAACATACTTCATGCGTGTTCGCGTTATTGTGTAACTGGTGCTGTGGTACTCCAGGGCTACATAAAACAATGGGTACACTTAGACATTATTGTTTAGAAAAATAAAAATGCTGTGACAGTTCAGCACATTTCGTCTTCGAACACGAGCAGTATGTAGAACTGATAATATTTTTGGCTGCTAAGTCCAAATTACAATGACTAAAACCTAAGGGACTGTCTAAATATAGTGTTTACAAATTGAAATAAATTAATTTTATAGAAATGCTACAAGGGATCATTTTATATCACCAGCAAGTTTTTTGCAAAAAAATAGAAAATATGTCTAGCAGAGTTGCTCTTAAAAAGCAGATCCTATTGTTAGAATAATAGAAAATTTAGTGTCTAGTATGCAGACGCTAGAGGCTCCACGTGGTTTGGTAAATGCGGAGTGGCGTACGCATGCAAGCATGCGTCATAGGTGTGCATAGCAAATACGAGCCACTGCAGGTCCCACGTGCGCACATTGCCAGAGGCACCATAACATTAAATATTCTTGTGTGACTGCTGTACCTGAATGCACAGCCATGCGTAATCGACCAAAATGAAACGCCGAGCGTGCGTATATATCACCGCTTGCACGAGATGGCGTACAGCGCATGGACTACAGCGCGGATGTTTAAGCGCTTCTGCTTTTTGCGTGATGCCTGTGGCAAATGTCGGCTAACATAGGACGGCCGAACGCGAGAGACCCAGCTCTCTCTGCTCAGAGGATGTTGTCAGCAAAATTTTACCGCGTCTTCATTGGTTTGAGTTTTCAAACGAAGATTTTATTGACTCTGAAGATAGTGATGTTCAAGAGCACCCACTGCACCGGAGGAAACAGGTGACGCGCTCACTCAAAAAGTATCATCATCCATAAACGATGGCGCAAAGAAAAAAAATAAATGAAAACAACTTTCCTCCCGGGTCTATTGTTTGAACCTGAGTTACGAGGTCCGATATTGAGCGTGTAAGGAGGTGTGTGTGAGTGTTTGTGAAAAACATTAATTCATGCAGAGTTTGCAGGCCCATAAAGGACCTTGACACAGGGGGAGTCCTTATTCTGGGACCCCACTGGACAGGGCCGCTACCCACGCTGTTAGACTATAGCTGTTTCAGCCTTCAGCCCTGAGAAATTCAATAGGACTGCCTCCCTTGCCTATCTAGTAGAGGTAGGCTTAGGGGGAAGGTAAGGATTCATCTGGCATACCCACGTGAAGTGAAATCTATCAGAAACTTCGCCATTGCGAGGGCACAACGCATCAACCTTTGGGTCTGAATGTTTCACTATTGTAGGACACAACAAGGTGTTGCTCTGCGGGTGCCTCAGGGTTCGTTCATCGGCCTTACTCAGGCCCTTAGCGGGTACCGGGAAAAGGCGATGTCGTTCGCAATATAACACCGAAATTTCTCTGAATCACAGAAGTTGTTGGCTAGTTTCTAAACCGGAAAAGCCTAGGTGAAGTGCCCGGCAGATAAGCGCGCGGGCGGCCGCATCCGCAGCCTCGTTAAACCCTCTAAGGCCCTCGTGGCTCGGAGTCCAAACAATGCGTTTAGTTGAGGAGTCTAAATCCCTGACGGCTCACTGAAAGCCCACAGCTTGGCATTGGCATTGGAGGTGGTTACCGGTATGTCTAAAGCTTGCTTTGTAGCCTTCTTTTGATAAGGTCGATGCGCTGGTCGTCTTGCTTCGTAGTGCAAAAGTAGAATATGGAGTAGAGAATCAGGTTGAGTACGAAGCAAGGACAAGTTGAAGCGTATCCTTGCCCCTCTCAACACACAGCACTTGTTCGAAACGCGGTGGATCATACGGCCGACTTTCCGCATATATGTGTTTCAGTTTGCTAATTGTAGATTCTGGTCAGAATCGGTTATGGATGAACAAGCCCAGGATCCACACCTTCTCGACTTCTCTAACACAAGCTCCCATGACAAAAATACGTAAGTTCATGCCGCCTTTGAGGTTGGCTCTGACGTGCGGAAGCTTTGATTTTGCAGTAGCGCATTAAAGACCACAATCGAAAGCACAGCCATCGACGATAGAGGTGGCCTGCTGGAGCTGGCCTTCTATTTCTCCACAGCTATCTACAATATTCAAAATTGTTATATGAACTGAGCGGAGTGCGTGTTAGGTTCCCTCCACCCAGCCCAAATAATGTGGAAGCTGCATCATAGCAATGTTGAAAAGGAGCAGTGACAAGACCGCTCCTTGAGGAGTACCCCTTGTGCCCATTGTGTTTGGGCCGTATTCATCATCCTCAATTTTGAGCAAGGCCTGACGCTCTTACTTTGGCAAATGCCTTATCATAACCGGAAAAGCTCAGGTTTACCAAAATACTGCCCTGATGAAGGTTATCAGAGGCGCTTCTAAAATTGAGAGCAAGGATGGCCTTGTCATTGTGGCGCATGACAGTGGGTTGTATTATGTCACGGTATAACTGAAGAAGGACATCCAGAACTGACATATATATCGGTGACACACATGCATAGTGTCTGCAAAGAGGCACTTAGCGCTCATGTATGCAGAAAGGTGACCCCGAACCATTTACGTCATAAGTTTAACACCCATGAAGCTTGTGAGATAGGCCTCAGGATTTCGGTATTCAGCATTTTGCTGAGTTTAGGATGTAAGGAGCAAAAACAACGCGCCATTGTAGACACCTCTTTGGCGAGAAGATCCGAGTGCGAGCTTTCGGCTCGAGCAAATGGATTCCTGTGTCCGTTGTCGCCACCCGCTGTTAGCGTAGATAGACCTGCTGAAAAAGTGATACTTATGCCAATAAATCATGTTTAGGTGTTTCAACCTCTGCGCAAGAGGCCCATGCTTCTCTAATGTGAACACTCAAACGGATGAATCTATTCAACAAAAGATCACAGCATATGCGCAGAGCGAATTATGATGTTCAGGGGGGAACTTTCGTCCGTCCATTCCTCCTCCCGTCAGTCTATCTGTGGATACGCCGTGATGGCTGCGCCTAAAGGATGACATGCCGCAGACCATACACAGCTTCACCCCTGAAAGTTCGTTGTGCTTTAAAGAGGAAGCAATGAAGGAGATAGCCGCAAAGTGTAATGTCACACGCAGGATAGCAGGCACTTCGGAGCTTCCAGCGCACCGAATGAGTGCAAGAAACCTACCAAAAGAGCTCACACGCAATGAGCATGAACAAAAAACCCTCAGAGCTCGACATTTCCACCGTGCTCCTCAAGCACAAAATCAACAAGAACACATACCGAGTGCGAGCAAAAAAAAATCTGTTGTGACTTCGTCAACGCACTCCTAGTGGCACTCCTAGTGCCACCAACAATAAGCACCACGTTATATATATATATATATATATATATATATATATATGGGATATGGCACAACGGGAGCGTTGTCAACAAGGATAAATATATTTATTTCCCAACAGTTTCGGGAGGGGACCTCCCTTCATCAGGGGATGAGTTATACTGACATGAACTTCCTTGCTGCCGCGTCCCTCTCGCCTTGAAAGACGTTTGCGAGAGTGAGAGGGAACTGGAAGAAGGAAAAAAAGAGAGAAAAAAGACGAAAAAAGAAAGAAAAGAAAGAAAGTAAAAAAGAGGAAGAACCACTGTCAACACTGAGAAGGAAGCCAACTGTCCGTCTACATCCACCTACGGTTCATATCACGTGCTGTTCAGTTCTTGGCGTGTGTCGGGCCACCCAAGATTGTCGCCGCGGTGCCGGGAGGGTCCGGGACGGCGTGCCTAAAGAAAGGGGTTTCCCCGTAATTGGTCGTTTGGTCGTTCGGCGGGCGGCGGGCGGTGTGTGTAAAGGAAAGGTTTCTCGTTAATGGGTCGGTCGGCTATTTACCTTTAATCTTCGTCCGTTTCCCTTCAACGGTCATGAAGTGGTAGGCGAACGTAAACACTTTGTATGTGCATGTGAAAAAAAAACAAGAAGAGGACAGTGTACACGTACGAGTCAGTCAGAAAAAAGCATGGTCTCCAGCTATCAATCTTTGTCACCAATTTTCTCCTGGCTTACTTCTCGGAGGCAGTTGAGTTTTCCGGGGTCCTCATTGATACCGGCTACTAATGTACGAAATTTGAAAATAAAATATGCCTCACGCTGCTCGCGCTCGCGTCTGTTTGAAAAACCGGACTGCAAAAGAGTTACGCTATTATTTTTAAAACTGTGGTTTGGCAGGCGCAGATGTCTAGATAAAGGTAGCTTCGGCAGTGAAGTGGCGTGGTACCGGTGATTATTGAACCGCAGCCGAAATGGCGTGTCTGTTTGGCCGATATATTCTTGTCCGCAGATGTTGCAATGTAGCATGTATATTACGTTACTAATAACGTAATAGTAACGTAATAAGTAACGTAATATACATGCTACATTGCAACATCTGCGGACAAGAATATATCGGCCAAACAGACACGCCATTTCGGCTGCGGTTCAATAATCACCGGTACCACGCCACTTCACTGCCGAAGCTACCTTTATCTAGACATCTGCGCCTGCCAAACCACAGTTTTAAAAATATTAGCGTAACTCTTTTGCAGTCCGGTTTTTCAAACAGACGCGAGCGCGAACAGCGTGAGGCATATTTTATTTTCAAATTTCGTACATTAGTAGCCGGTATCAATGAGGACCCCGGAAAACTCAACTGCCTCCGAGAAGTAAGCCAGGAGAAAATTGGTGACAAAGATTGATAGCTAGAGACCATGCTTTTTTCTGACTGACTCGTACGTGTACACTGTCCTCTTCTTGTTTTTTTTTTCACATGCACATACAAAGTGTTTACGTTCGCCTACCACTTCATGACCGTTGAAGGGAAACGGACGAAGATTAAAGGTAAATAGCCGACCGACCCATTAACGAGAAACCTTTCCTTTACACACACCGCCCGCCGCCCGCCGAACGACCAAACGACCAATTACGGGGAAACCCCTTTCTTTAGGCACGCTGTCCCGGACCCTCCCGGCACCGCGGCGACAATCTTGGGTGGCCCGACACACGCCAAGAACTGAACAGCACTTGATATGAACCGTAGGTGGATGTAGACGGACAGTTGGCTTCCTTCTCAGTGTTGACAGTGGTTCTTCCTCTTTTTTACCTTCTTTCTTTTCTTTCTTTTTTCGTCTTTTTTCTCTCTTTTTTTCCTTCTTCCAGTTCCCTCTCACTCTCGCAAACGTCTTTCAAGGCGAGAGGGACGCGGCAGCAAGGAAGTTCATGTCAGTATAACTCATCCCCTGATGAAGGGAGGTCCCCTCCCGAAACTGTTGGGAAATAAATATATTTATCCTTGTTGACAACGCTCCCGTTGTGCCATATCCCATACCTTCACGAAGACTAACTGGCCCATTGAATTATTACTCCCACTATATATATATATATATATATATATATATATACATATATATATATATGTATGTATATATATATATATATATATATATATATATATATATATATATATATATATATATATATATATATATATATATATAAATAAATATATATATGCGGCGGCGATGGCATAGTGGTTAGAGCATCCGCCTCGCATGCAAAAGGGGTGCGTGGCTCGAATCCCGGTGCCACGCAGTTCCCAAGCAGATAAAAAAAATCTGCGTGGTGATGGAATTGCGTTAAGAGGCCCAGGGTGCGGTCTCACCGGTAACCACCACCGGCAACGCACTCCCTCACCAGAGAAGGATTGGCCACCCTGGTGCAGTATCTGGCCACTACCTCCCACATGCATACGTCAATTAACTCATGGCCTTCAGTCCCAGCAGCTGCGAAGCAACTGACCACTGAGGCGGTCAGATCTGCAACGCCACAGAGGGTGCTAACCCCCAAATGCAGAGATGTTTCTTGGTTCGCGACTTCGACTTGACTTGAGCAAGTCAGCGTGAAGCAAGCAGCGGGCTTCAAAACGCCCAAGTCAGCCTTCGCGTTTCATAGATGCTCAGGCTGTCTTGCTTGGTCAAGATAACAACGAGCTTCAAAGCAGAAACAGGCTGCTTACCTTCTAACGAGGGTAATAATGAAGTTGTTCGCGTAAGGCATGTGTTACAGCCAAAAAAAAGACCATACGTTTGAAAATAACTCTAAAAACGAAAGGCCAGAAGCATATTTTTGCCATTTTACGGCTAACGAGCGGCACGTGGTGCTTGCCGCCACAGCGATGCGTAGTGTTGCTTCTGTAAAGCGTTCATTGCCCGCTGGTTTTAGTGGCCACCGAAATGCGGCACGTTTCGCAACGGTTCCTTCTTGTTTGGAGGCGAAACAAGTATCGCGTTGGGTTCTTTTGTCGTTATTTTTTTTTCAATCGAATGCCATGGCGTGTATTTGTATGATGCAGTGACTATAAAATGGTACGGTCTCGAATGCGCCTAGACTTGAAGAAGGAACGACAGAAACTGATACGCAAGGAGCCAATCAATGAGCTTACACTGAGAGGGAAAGTACAGGAACTCAGAGTCTCGCTTAAAAAGAGGTACTCGGCTCTATGTAAGGAAACCAACTTTAGCGTTGATACAATGAATGATAATCTGATGAATATCATTACTGAGTGTGCAGGGGAAGTTGGAGGTAAGGCAGTCAGACAGGACACTGGTAAGCTTTCGCAGCAAACGAAGAATCTCATTAAGAAGCGTCAAATCATGAAAGTCTCAAGTACAACAGACAAAATAGAACTGGCAGAGCTTTCGGAGTTCATTATTAGGCGTAAGTGTATGCGATGTTAGAGGGTATAACACGGAAGAATTGAACGCACTCTGCAAAACGGAAGAAGCATGAAGGCAGTGAAGAGGAAACTTAGGATTGGCAAAAATCGGATGTATGCACTAAGGGACAAAGAAGGCAAAATACCTACCAATATGGATAGGATAGTTAAAATAGCGGAGGAGTTTTACAGAGATCTGTACGGTAGCCGGGATAACCACGAACTTAGTACTATAAAAACAAGCAGTAACCCATATGACACCCCACCAGTAATGATAGAAGAAGTCAGAAAAGCTTTGGAGAGCATGCAAAGAGGCAAAGCTGCTGGTGAGGATCAGGTAACATCAGATCTGCTGCAAGAGGGAGGACAGAGTGTGTTAGAAAAACTGTCCATCCTGTTGACGAGGTGTCTCCTGACGGGAAGAGTACCAGAGTCTTGGAAGAACACAAACATCATCTTAATACACAAAAAAGAAGATGACAAGGGCTTGAAGAATTACAGGCCGATCAGCTTGCTCTTTGCAGTATACAAGCTATTAACAAAGGTAATTGCTAACAGAGTAAAGCAGAACATAGGAATTCAATCAACCAAAAGAAAAAGTGGGATTTCGAACAGGCTACTCAACAATCGACTACGTTCACACTATTATTCAGGTAATAGAGGAATGCTCAGTATATAACCAACCACTCTACATAGCCTTCATAGATTACGAGAAGGCGTTTGATTCAGTAGAAATATCCGTCGTCATGCAGACACTGGGAAATCAGGGCGTCGATGAAGTATGTATAAACATCCTGGAATAAATCTACAGGGGATCAACTGCTACCATAGTGCTTCATAAAGAAAGCAACAGAATACCAATCGAGAAGGGTGTAAGCGCAGGGGGACACAATCTCCCCAATGTTATTTACCGCGTGCTTACATGAGGTTTTCAAAAGCCTAGAATGGGAAGAGTTAAGGTAAGAGTACCTTAGTACCCTGCTTTTCGCTGATGAAATTGCATTGCTGAGTAAATCAGGGGACGAATGGCAACCCATGATTACCGAAGTAGACAAGGAAAGAAGAAAGTTGGGTCTTAAATTTAATCTACAGAAAACCAAAGTAATGTACAACTTCGGAAAAGAGCAGCGCTTCGAATTAGGTAATAGTGCACTTCAAGTTGCAAAAGACTATGTCTGCAAAGGGCAGGAATAACCGCGGAGCCTAAGCACGAGATTGAAGTAACTAGAAGAATAAGAATGAGGTGGAGCACATTTGACAAGCACTCTCAAATTATCACAGGTAGAGTGCCACTATCCCTCAAGAGGAAGATATATAACAGCTGTATCTTGCCGGTACTTAGCTACGGAGCAGAAACCTACGGAGCAGAAACGGAGCAGAGGGTTCAGCTTAAATTGAGGACAATGCAGCGAGCCATGGAAAGAAAAATGGTAGGTGTAACTTTAAGCGACAAGAAGAGAGCAGAGTGAATTAGGGAACATACGGGGGTTAAGGCTATCATAGCTGAAATGAAGAAGAGGAAATGGACATGGGTGGGCATGTAGTGCATAGACAGAATAACCGCTGGTTATTAAGGGTAACTAACTGAATTCCCAGAGAAGGCAAGCGGATTGGAGGGAAACGGAAGGTTAGGTGGGCAGATGAGATTAAGAAGTTGCTGGTATATATCTCGAGACCCTTGCCACTCCTCCGCGTTGCCTTCGCAAGCCAAATCTCTTAACCCCTTTCAAACATCCGACCAAGAGGTCATGAGCGCATGACGTGCCCAAACAAGTCCAGCCCCGGAGCACACGAGCGGCGTTGTTTTGTTGACCAGCGTTATTTATTGCGAAGCATTTCTTAGCGAACTTCGGCCACCTTGAGCGTATCTATCAATATCTATCTAGCTGCACACGACTTTTTAAGTGCGAATGCACTTTATAAGCGACCCTGAATCCGCCGTCCGCAGTGCGCCTTCTCCTCTCTCCTAGAAACGGCGCGAGGAACGGAGAGGAGCGTCTGTTGTGACAGCGCAGTGACGTCACACCACGTGATTGCGCGCGCTCCGCCCTCCGCTCCGTGGCTGCGCGTGCCTGCGCAGCCAAGACTTGCTCGATATTGGCAAGTTGTCATAGGTATGGATTCAGCGCAGGCATCAAATACGAATGCGATACCTCCAACAACGAGTACAACGCAATCGGATGCGACCATTGCACGTGTCCTTGAAGATGTCGCGCCGGTTGAAGACAAGGCAGCGCGGCGAAGGGCCCGTCATCCCGAGCGCAAGCGGGTGAAGCGGGCCGCGGACATAAACATCATTATAGTGCGAGTTTACTCTCACATATACGCGTAAACTCACCAAGATTTCCCGAGAGTCTAATGGTTCCTGGGAATCGCAATGTGATCACACGGGGGAGTTAACCTTAACTCTTTAGCGAATGCCAACAGATTTTAACTTTACTGCCCCTCATAGCATAACCCCGTCCATTCGCACTTAACCATGTTCACCCTCAGGGAAGTGCTCGGGAACTTTTTTTTTAGCTCTCCTGGCCGTTTAGATAATGGTATCGGTACCAAACTTGCTGTGGCATAATATGCCTGTATGAAGAACATGTTTGACTAGTCATAACTTGAAAGTCATGACATGCATGTCATGAATATCATGATATATATTGCATGACTCTGCAGCTATTGTGGTGGTTTCATTCACATGGCATGTTGCGAAACTGGTCTGGTATGACATTATTGCATTGCCTAGCATGAAAATCATGACATGTGTGTCATGTAACAACATGACTAAATGCCACGCTCATGCGCTCGCGGCCGTTTCGCTAGCGTAACATTTACGAAATTGGGTATTACAGTACGTGATAGATAACCCAGGTATGTGAATGGTGCAAACATGATAATTAGGAGATGCGTGTCATGCAACAATATGACTACATTTCACGCTCTTGATGCGCTCGCGGCCGTCTCGCTGGCTTCACATGTACCAAAGTCAGTACAATGTGACGTGAACGGACGACATAGGAAAATGACACATCCAAACATTATAATCACGACGTCCGTGTAATGTAACAACATGTATACATGCCACAATCATGATGCGCTCACGGCCGTTTTGCTGGATTCACATATACATAATTTGGTATTACGTGACGCCAACGAATGACGAAGGTACGTGAGTGGTGCAAATATAATAATCGTGAGATGTGTGTCATGTGAGAACATGACTACATGCCAAAGTCGAGGCGCAAATACATTTCGATATGACGCGGTTCGCGTACTCGCCGGTGTTCATTTTGCCGCGTCACGCAGCGTTGCCACGCCAGGCGCCGGTCCTGCCATATACTCGCAGGCGCGCGCCGCTCTGCGTTACTTTCATGCATACGTGTTTTAGCGCGTCCGGCGTCCCTCCTTCACGAAAAGAGGGAGACGCAGTCTTGTCTGGGTAACGCATCAGCATAGAGTGATGTTACTCAAAGGCAACGGCGCGAAATGCAGCATGTCGCATTTCGCGCCGCTTGCCGTCGGGCCACGCCGACGGACGCTGGTCGCGCCTGGCATCAGACTATAGAGTGCTCCCGTTTTGCTAACCTGAAGTCGGCGTGCCCAGCGTGCGCGCGCGTCAACGCTACATAGGAGTAGATTGGGTTTTAAGTGTGAATACACTTTATAAGCGACCCCAAACCATCCACCGCCATTGGCGGCGTCCGCAGTCTTCTCTCTATCTTTAAAAGAAAGAGGACTTGGCGGGCCGCAGCGCGACGCTCTACCGAATAAGCCACGGACGCGACGCTGATATCGGTGTCAGTAACGCGCCTTATATCTTTAACACCGCTGCGCGCGTCCCCCTCCCCCTTCGCTCGCTCCTCCGCTCTCCTCGCTCGCTGCAGCTGCGCGCGCACCCCTCTCTCTCGCGCGCCCACCTTCTCTCTCAGTCTCCAGTCGAGAGCGGGGCGTGCGATGGATGACCCGGAGGCAACGCTACCATCAACAACCAATGCAGTACAACCGAATGCCAGCACTGCACCCGTCGTTGGAGGTGACGGTACCGCGGTGGTTTCGCCGACGTTGGAAGACAAGGCGGCGCTGCGAAGGGCTCGTGAGACCGAACGTAAGCGGGCGAAGTGTGCAGCGGATGCCGAACTGCGTGCTCACGAGGCCGAGTGCAAGCGGGCGAAGCGTGCAGCGGATGCCGAACAGCGCGCTCGCGAGGCCGAGGACAAGCGGGCGAAGCGTGCAGAGGATGCCGAACTTCGCGCTCGCGAGGCCGAGGGCAAGCGGGCGAAGCGTGCAGCGGATGGTGAACTGCGCGCTTGCGAGGCCGAGATGAGGCGTCAGCATCGAGCCGCGCACGCGGCCCAAGAAGCGGAACGACAACGCAGGCGTCAGGCGGAGAAGGGCGATGAAGGCCGGCGTCAAGACGCCGCTCGCAATCGTCAACGGCGAGTGGACGTTCCCGAAGCCGTTCGAGCCAGTGAACGTGCCGCGCGATGACGTGTCTGTCTCTCGAGTTTCCGACCATGATCAACGGTGGCTTCATAGACTTGGCGTTCAGTAGGAACTGTACGGTCCGCTCCGTCTTGCCGGATCCGCTCGCCGTACATTTCTCGGTTCACAAAGCGCATGTACTAACCGTGAGCTACAACGATAACACGAATAGGTGCTAATATGTAGTGTAGTTTGTGTATGTGTGTGTGTGACGCGCTCGCGATGTGTGCATTTAATGCATCGTACGAAAATTGCGAAGTGTAAATAAATAATACTTCGTATATAATGTATCTGTGCACAAATGCTTCATGACAAACAACACTTAAAATCATTATTTACACTTTATTCATCATCATCAGTAATAAATTTCCCAAGCATTTCCCCGACGGTGAACATGGTTAAGTGCGAATGCACGGGGTGATGCTATGAGGGGGAGTAAAGTTAAAATCCGTTGGCATTCGCCAGTGAGTTAACGTAAACTCTCCCGTGTGATCAAATTGCGATTCCCAGGAACCATTACACCATAAAGGCACCATAGTGTGCTTAAAAAATATAATAGTGCGAATTAATAAATACCCCTCATAGCATCACCCCATGCATTCGCACTTAACCATGTTAACTCTCGGGGAAATGCTTGGGAGTTTTTTCATGATGTGCTCACAGCCGTTTTGCTAGCTCCACACATATCAAATTTGGTGTTAAGTGACGTGAATAGATGGCGAAAGTATTTGACTGGTGCAAAGATGATAATCCTGACACGCTTGGGATGTTAGAACATGGCAACATACCACGCTCATTGCGTGCTTGCGGTCGTATCTCTAGCTCTACATATTGTCGCAGTACAACGCGAACCAAAGGCAGATAAACGTTGGCACAGCGACTCTTAGCAGCCGAACAGCAAGATCACCTTCTTTTTCTTCAATCAGCCAGAGCTCCACTACCTGGTGTCCGCCAAAACCCCTTATCGTCGTTTTGGTCCACCAGTACACACGTGTCATTTGCCCCTCCTCTTAATTAGCATCGCCCCGATGCTAAACCAGTAGTGCAGTTTTTTTGTCTGTTCTTTAGGAAGTGTCTAGCGCCGTCACTGCCTTTCATAAGGCTACATGCGCACAACGTGAACTAGTTCAGGACGGTGCTGGCGAAGCCTCGTACTATATGAACTGTCGGGGACGACCTCGTAAGTAACATCACTCAGTCATCGCAGTACTAGATATGGCCCAAAGTGTCTCCTTAGGAGCTTTTCAGAGAGTCCTCGATTAGTATGGGCGTCCAAACCTATACTCTGTCGCCGATCGGTAAACGACTGTTCTGCGGCGAGAATTGTAGCGGCTCGCGTCATACTCTTGTTGTTGCTGGATTCGCAGGCGTGCTAGTTGCCTTGCTTCTGCCGCTCGTTCTGTAAACATCTCGGCGTCCGGTTCGATGTCGCCGCATTCGTGCGCTAGCATCGCATCTCACATGGTTCGTACTTCCCTTCCATGAATTAGGCTGAACGGGGTCATCTGGCTTGTTTCTTGCTTGGCAGTGTTGTATGCAAACGTGATATATGGTAAGATTTCGTCCCAATTTGTGTGTTCCAAGTCTACGTACATAGAAAGCATGTCTTCAACTGTTTTGTTCAGACGCTCTGTAAGCCCGTTCGTTTGCGGGTGGTAGGCGGTGGTCTTACGATGGGTTGTTCCACGCAGCATGAGTACTTGTTCTAAAAGAGCTGCCGTAAATGCGGTTCCTCTATCTGTCATTACGATGCTTGGTGGAGCATGCCGCAGGACAACTTTCTCGATGAAAAATTGTGCCACCTCCGCTGCTGTAGCTCTCTGGATAGCCTTTGTTTCAGCATAACGGGTAAGGTAATCAGTCGCGACAATAACCCAGCGGTTCCCAGCAGTAGAAGTAGGAAGTGGGCACAAAATATCCATGCCAATCTAGTCGAAAGGTGTTCTTGGGACCTGCACTGGCTGCAGGAGGCCAGCTGGTTTAGTCGGCGGTGACTTCCGTCGCTGGCAGTCGAGGCAAGTACGAACATGGTGTTTTACAGCTATGGTCAGTCTTGGCCAGAAGTAGCGCTGCCATACTCTGGCCAACGTTCTTGTGTAACCTAAGTGGCCTGAAGTAACCTCGTTGTGGCATGCTTCGAGTACTTCGGAGCGAAGGGCTGCTGGGATGACGAGCAAATACGCAGATCCTGTCGAAGAGAAGTTCTTTTGTATAGTACTCCGCTCCGTAAGCAAAATGATGACAGCGCTCTTACAAAAACAGTTGGTGCCTTCTGAGATCTTCCCTCCAGGTAATAATTAGGGCAAGTAACTCAGGGTCGCCACGTTGTTGCTGTGCAATAGCGGTTGAGTCAAGCACACCGAGAAATGCTGTTTCCTCCTTATCGGGTAGAGTTGCCGATTCAATGGGTGAGCGGGATAGACAGTCGGCGTCCATGTGGCCCTTTCCTGACTTGTGTACGACAGTCATGTCGTACTCCTGCAGCCTGAGACTCCAATGGGCTAATCTCCCGGTAGGATCTTTAAGATTTGTCAACCAACACAGTGAGTGGTGGTCGCTGATGACTTTGAAAGGGCGGCCGTATAAATACGGGCTAAATTTTGTGACCGCCCATACCACGGCGAGGCATTCCTTCTCAGTCGTGGAGTAATTAATCTCGGCGCGTGTTAGTGTTCGGCTTGCATGGGCGATTACTTTTTCTGTGCCCTCTTGCAGCTGCACAAGCACAGCTCCCAAACCAATATTGCTTGCATCAGTGTGTAGCATCGTTGGGGCTTTCTCACCAAAGTGGGCAAGCACTGGAGGCGTCTGTAGTCGCTGGCGAAGGCTCTTAAAAGCAGCTTCCTCTTCGTTGCTCCATTGTAAAGCAACGCCTTCTCTCGTTAGCCGGGTCAACGGTGATGCGATGCGTGCGAACTCCGCGATGAATCGCCTATAATACGCACATAGTCTGTGGAATCGTCGGACAGCCTTCTTATCAGTCGGCACCGGGAAATTTTGCATCACTTGACGTGAATAAATGGCGAAGGTAAACGACACACCCGAACATGATAATCATGACATGGAAGTCATGTACGGCATCTCTTACGTCGACCTTTTAACGTTGTGCTGATTTTAATGTGTTATATCAGCATTTCTCATTCATGCATCGCATATAATTGATTCCCACTGTACGTGGCATCGGCCAATTTTTTTTTGTGGTCTTCTACCTGTTTATGCGGGATCGTTTGGAAATGCTGGCTTTGACACAGTAAAAAAGATGAGCACAATGAGTGCACGAAGCAGTAGGATTGTTCCACGGCGGTTGTCTGCTCGATGCGCTGACCGCGGGGACACGAACGCATTCGAAACACCGACACATTAGCCCCGCTTTTCGATGCAATTCACGGGAAACAAAAAACGGAAAGAAGACGCTTACATTCTTTCATTGCGTCTCTTTATTTTTCAGAGTCCTATTAATCATTTCAAGCAACAAATTGCCTTCTTAAAAAATTGTCAGCCTATCCACGGAGTGAATGATGGAGAGTGGGGCGAAGCATTCGTCCGTTCGTTCGTTCTTGCTTCCACTCGTCCATGCGTCCGTCTGTGTAACCATCTAAGTGTCTACCCGCTCATCCGTGCGTGCGTCTGCTCGTGCGTCCGTCCGTGTGTTCGTCCATGCATCCACACCTGCGTCCGTTCACGCGTCCATCCATGCATCTGTCTGTGTGTCCGTTCGTCCATCTATTCAACACTACAAGTACCACTACCTCGCATCTTTTCATCATATATTCCCCATATAAAAGCACCACCATTCAGCGGACATTCCAAGGACTACACGAGAGGTGGCACACGCACACTTTCTTACGGCTTGCGCTTCGGGTCTACTTCCCACCTTTAATTACCTCAAGTTCATGATATATTCTAGTTCACTGTATTCATGGCACTGCGGCCCAACGCTCGCCAAACCTTTCTAAAACCGAGGAGGTTACGCCTAGCGAGTATAATGAAGCAATCTTTTCCTGTCAGATAAAGCTCAATGTACATGCCAATGGCTGCTAATGGAAAATGAGAGGCAGGAGAATTCGGCTTTTACTTTCTTACGGCTTGCGCTTCGTATCTACTTCCCACCATTAACCACCTCGAGTCCGTAGTATATACTATTTCATTGTATTCATGGCACTGCGGCTCAACGCTCGCTAAAACTTTCTAAAACTAAGGAGGTTACACCCAGCGAGTATAACGTAGCAACCATTTCTTGTCAGATAGTGCTCATTGTACATGCAATTGGCTTCTAATGAGGACTGCAGCGTGCGTGTTAACTAAAAGCCAAATGCTCCTGTCTCTCATTCCGCATTAGCAGCCATTGACATGTACATTGAGCACTAATTTTTATTTTTCAACAACGCAAAGAAGAAATCTCTCACCGGTGCCACCATGGAGGTCAAAATGTTGTACTTGTTACACACTACAACGGCTACGAAGAACGAACGGGTGCCGCTATAAGGAGCTTCGCCCTTAAACTTGGCAGATCCCACGTGACAGAGGAAATCAATGATATGCCAAGCACGAGTGAGAAAGGTTGATATGCCATTTTAAAATCAGCGCGACGGTACGAGGCGGAGGTAAATTATGCCGTACATGACTTCCGCGTCATGACTATCATGTTTGGATGTGTCGTTTTCCTTCGTCATATATTCACTTCACGTGCTACCAAATTTAGTATAAGTGTAGATAGCGAAACCACCGCGAGCATGCTAAGAGTGTGGTATGTTGTCATGTTGTTACATGACACGCGTGTCAGGATTATTATGTTTGCACCAGTCATACACTTTTGTCATTCGTTGACGTCACTTAACACCCAATTTGGTATAAGTGGAGCTAGAAAAACTGCCGCGAGCGCATCATGAAGGGCCCAATATACTCCAATGTAGCATCGACGCGCGCGTACGCTAGGCACAGCGACGCTACGTTAGAAAAACGCGAGCATTCTGACACCCCATGACCAGCGCGACCAGCGTCCGTCGGCGCGGCCCGATGGCAATCGGTGCGAAATGCGGCATGCTGCATTTCGCGCCGATGCGTTACCTAGACAACACTGCGTCTTCCTCTCTTCGTGACGCAGGGATGCCGAACGCGCTGTAACGCTTATGCGTCAAAGCAATGCAGTGCGGCGCGCGCCTTCGAGTATATGGCAGGACCGGTGCCTGGCGTCGCAAGGCTGGCGTGACCTGTCGAAAGGAGCGCCGGTGAGTACGCGCAAGGCAAGTTGAAACGCATTTGCGCCTTGACTGTGGCATGTAGTCATGTTCTCACAAGACACACATCTCATGATTATTATGTTTGCACCAGTCACATACATTCGTCATCCATTGACATCACGCATTACCGAATTTGGCTTCGGTGAAGCTAGCGGAACGGCCGCGAGCACATCAAAAGTGTGGCATGTAGTCATGTTGTTACATGACACGAATGTCGTGATTATCATGTTCTTATGTGTCATTTACCTATGTCGTCCGTTTGCGTTGCGTAATACCGAGTATTGTACATGTGAGGCTAGCGAAACGGCCGTGAGCGCATCATTAGCGCAGCATGCGGTCATGTTGTTACATGACACGCATCTAATGTTTATAATGTTTGCGCCAGTATCCTACCTTCATCCTCTATTCACGTCCCCGTAATATCATATTTGATAGAAACTAAGTTGGCGAGAAGGCCGCGAGCATGCTATGATCGCGGTATGTTGCCAAGTTGTTAAATGACACGCGTGTCAGCATTATCACGTTTGCACGAGTCATATACTTTCGTCATCCAATGACGTCACTGAACACCAAATTTGTATATGTGGAGCTAGCAATGTGCCGCGAGCGCATCATGAAGGGCCGAATACACTCCCATATAGCGTTGACGCACGCGCACGCTGTTGAAAGCGACGCTACGTTAGCAAAACGCGAGCACTCTGTCGTCTGACGCCGTCGCGACCGGAGTGACCAGCGTACGTCGGCGCGGCCCGACTGCAACAGGTGCGTAAAGCAAAATGCTGCATTTTGCGCCAATCCGTTACCCAGACAACACTGCATCTCATTCTTTTCGCGACGGAGGGATGCCGGACGTGCTGAAATGCGCAAGCGTCAAAGCAACGCAGCGCGGCGCGCTCCAACGAGTATATGGCAGGAGAGGCGCCTGGCGCCGCAACGCCGGCGTGACGCGTTGAATGAACACCGGCGAGCACGCGCCCCGCGTCACGTCGAATAGTATCGGCGCCTTGAGTATGGCACGCGGTCATGTTCTCACATGACACATATTTCATGATTATCATGTTTGCACCAGTTTCATACTTTCGCCATTGATTGACGTCACGCAATACCAAATTTGGCTTGTGTGAAGCTAGCGAAACGGCCGCGGGCGCATCATGAGTGTGGCATGCAGTCATGTTGTTACATGACACGGGTGTCGTGATTATCATGTTAGTATGTGTAATTTACCTATGTATTTCATTCGCGTCGTGTAGTACAGAGTTTGGTACATGTGAAGCTAGTGAAACAGCCCCAAGACATAATGAGCGTAGCTTGTAGTCATGTTGTTACATGACACGCATCTCAAGTTCATCGTGTTTGCACCAGTATCATAGCTTCGTCATCCTTTCGCGTCCCGTAATACAATGTTTGGTATAAATTAAGCTAGCGAAACGGCCGCCAGCGCATCATTAGCGTGGCATGTAGTCGTGTTACATGGCATGCAACTCATGATTATCAGGTTCGCACCAGCCTCATACTTTCGCCATTCATTCACGTACCGTAATACAAAACTTGGTATATGTGGCGCTAGCGAAACAGCCGCGAGCGCGTCATGAGCTTGGCATGTAGTCATGTCGATACAGGAGACGCATGTCATGATTCTAATGTGAGGGTCTGTCCCTTGTGTTTGCCATGCAATCATGTCGTTTCATACCAGTTTTGCAACATGCCATGTAAATGAAACCTCCGCAAGAGCTGCAGGACCATGGAATGTAAATCATGACATTCTTGTATCTATGTCATAATCTTCAAGTTATGACTAGTGAAATGCGTTCTTCATACAGTCATGTTATTCCATACCAAATTTGGTATCGATACCATTATCAAAATGGCCAGGAGAGCTAGAAGTCATAGGCGGCTAGGTAGGTAGATAGATAGATAGATAGATAGATAGATAGATAGATAGATAGATAGATAGATAGATAGATAGATAGGTGATAGATAGATAGATAGATAGATAGATAGATAGATAGATAGATAGATAGATAGATAGATAGATAGATAGATAGATACGCTCATAGTCGCCGAAGTTCGCTAAGAAATGCTTCGCATATAATAATTTTCGCCATGTCACGTGCCAGTTTTCGCAACGTCAGAACAGAGTCGTCTACGTAGAGGACAAACGTCACTGCATTGCTGTGTACGTATGGCCATTGATACGCGCACGTAATGCCCTCAATTTCTTGGCGCGTGCCGGCAGAAGAGAGAGGGAGCATCGTTCATCTTGAAATTTGACCCATGTCCGCAGCGCGTAGCGTTGTAGATTTTGGCAGACGTGATCATGAACGCCTCGTCTACATATTGCGCTTGTCAGCTCAAATTGTCAAACCTGGTGAGAAGCCCTTTAAATAAAGTCGGAGCCTGTTGACTGGCTCTTTGAAGGCAACCTTACCGCAATGACAATAATTGAAATAGTGGTAGTTGCTCAAGTCGTGCCCGGCTCTGTTTACCTTAATCATTTGTGCAGATGTATCATATCAAACCCTTTACGAGAACACAAAGAGAGGGAGAGCTAGACTTGATGGTGAACGTACTCTACTAGGAGAACCACAAGGAAGCGCGGCACATGTGGTTAACGAATAGTCATGCGTTTTTTCTGTAACTATGCCGTGTGCAGGGCTAAAAGTTTTATTTCAAGAAGGTGTTCTGGCACCTTCGCATTTTATTTTGATAGTAGGCTGTGGTGGCACCACCACGTGAGCTAGTCGGGGAGCGTATAGCTTTGTGTTACTGTCTGCAACGTCGTTCCCAATCCGCTCACACTTGCATTTATTGATGCAGCTTCCGCTGTCGCAATGAAAAGTAGGCAACCTATCACATAGTGTCGCTTCTAAGTATTGTTTCAATAGGACCAGCATTCTGAAAGGCAGTGCTTGGAGCGATAGACATTAATGTGGCCAAGTTGCTGTACGCGCAGAGAGTGCACTCATTACTCTCATAAAAGCACCGCATAGCTTTCAATCGCTCGCTTTTTTGGGCGAAGGTGTCATGTGTGATATTTGGTTACTAATAACGCATTCTTATTGCAGATAATAGGCCACGAGTTCATGCACGCATTCGACGTATCAACCTTGGAAGACTACTGGGGGACGGAAGAGATCAGAAATGAGTACACTAAGCGTGCGCTCTGCTTGCGGAGATCGCATAGATCTGTCGTGAGTATTGCTTTTGTCTCCGACTGTTTACAAGTGTACACACACACACACACACACACACACACACATATATATATATATATATATATATATTGTCACGCGGTTGTGACACACGCAGCACTTGAGAGGAAGCACACAAGAGTCAGGGCGATGTCGGGCGAACTGTTTATTGGTTGAACTTGTGCCCAGCAAAACAAGGCCAAACACAACTCACAGCAACAGCGGCGTGACCAGTCGTCGGTCAACGGAAAAAGACTGACTAGTGGCGCACTGCGCCGGCTTTTTATACACGCGTCATATCGCGTTCTCGATTTATTTCTGGAGCTCCAGAAGTTATTAAATGTGCGCGTCAAGCATGCAAAGTTTCAAGAATGATCCACACGGTTCCAGAGTGGCATGCAAGATAAACGCGGCCTGCGTTGCGCTTAACAGAAAGTGATAACAATGTAATAATACTGATTGTTGGCCTAGTTGGTATTTACTTAATGGCATGATTTGGCCGCAAAAGAGACACACACAAGAAAAGGAACACTCAAACGACAAGCACAGGCGGCACTTCCAACTAAAGCAGACTAGGTGCAGACCCAGACTTAAGTACGAAAATATAGACATGCGCAGTCTTCATACAGCCTTACGCTATCCAACAATCAAACAATCTTGTCTCCGAAGCATACAACGTCACCGACGGTTCGCTGATACACCTTTCACCTTTCTTTTTAATGTAATAGGCTTCCATCAGCTCACGCGCAGTTTTGTACCTGCTTCTACCCAGAATCTTAAACTCATTAAAACGTGGTACACACCCACAGGCTTTACAGTGCATAGGCAAATGCGCCAAGCCATCGTTCATTAAATTTAATTCGTGCTCCCTAACTCGTTCATTGATGCAGCGCCCGGTAATCCCGATGTACGAGTTGCCACACGAAAAGGGAATCTCATAAACAACGCCTTTTGCACATCTCCCGTACATCGTGGCGTGTTTTTTGCCGCACCCTTGACGGCTCGCCTCCACCTCCCGAGCAGTTCTCGGGCACAGCTGAGCCAGCTTTATGGGCGCAGAGAAGGCGACAGGTACCCCATACCGGCCTGCTACCTTTTTCAGGTTGTGGGAGACCTTATGAACATAAGGAATCACTGCAGGTCTTACGGTTTCGGTTCTTTGTTCCCCCGTGGCAGCTCTAGTACCATCACCCTTAGCTTTCCGCAAAAGCGCTTCGGAGACAGCTGTCAATAGCGAGTCAGGGAAATTCGCAGCTAAAAGACGCTGGATCTGGTTTCCGAATGATGCCTGCGTCATGTGCGTGCACGATTTCTCGAGAGTAGATCCCAGGCAGAGCGTAGCTATACCACGCTTAACTATTTTCGATTGGCAAGAGTCATACGGCATTACACCTTTCTTGGCGCGAGGAAAATATTGCCAACACGTTTGCCCGTCATGGAAAGTTAAGCGGAGATCTAAAAATTGCAGGGTGTTACTTTGCGGCAGTTCTTGTGTAAAAACGAGTCCTTTTCCGTGAAGCCTAAAAATATTTAAAATGTCATCGCAGCGCGTCAAGGAGCCTTGTCTGTTAAAAAGAATTAAAAAGTCATCCATATACCTAAAAACTTTGGCAACGTTCAAGGCGCTATGCAGATTAAAAGCTTCATCGAGCGACCGGTCAATACTAGATAAAAATATGTTGCACAGCAACGGAGCAATACAGGATCCAATGCAAATGCCGCGTTTCTGCAGAAAAAGCTGCTTGTCGAAAGATATAAAAGTGCTACGTAGGTAGGCTTCTAACAGAGTTAAAAAGTCGTCTATCGTTACACCAGCCGCATTTTGAAAGGGTATGGCGCCACTTCCTTCTATGCAGGATCTCACCGCAAAGAAGAGTTCATCATGTGGAATTGAATAAAAAAGATCTTCCACATCTACTGAGAAGCCATTGTTGAGCGAGTGCTCATTATCTCTCAAGAACTGCACTATGTCTTTTGAACTGCTAGTGAAGAAGGGGTCCTTAATCTTAACGCACTTCAGCACCTTCTGTAAGTGCTTACTAAGTAAAAGCTGCCATGTGTCCCGTTCACTCACTATACTTCTAAAGGGTACTTCAACTTTGTGTGTTTTTGCGCTGAAGAATACGTTTAATGCCGTAGCTTTCATTTTTCTAATATCTGTTGCTAACTTTTGCAACTTGAGGTCTTTACATAGCTTGGAAACCTTACTCTTAACCTTTGATTCAGACTTCTTAATCTGAACAAAATTCTTTCTTATAGCCTCTGCTGCCTTCAAATTAAACATTTCTCGTGGAAGCACTACAAAACACCCTTCTTTGTCAGCTTCCAATATGACAATATTCTTTTCCCTACACAACGCTACTGTCTTTCGCATAACCTCAGTTTTATGACTCTGCCTGGTACCAGAAACACATTTTTTCAGGCTATCTACACCATCTAACAGACACCTCTCCTTATCCTCTTCTGAGGCTTTACTACTTTTTTTATTCAATTCCACATGATGAACTCTTCTTTGCGGTGAGATCCTGCATAGAAGGAAGTGGCGCCATACCCTTTCAAAATGCGGCTGGTGTAACGATAGACGACTTTTTAACTCTGTTAGAAGCCTACCTACGTAGCACTTTTATATCTTTCGACAAGCAGCTTTTTCTGCAGAAACGCGGCATTTGCATTGGATCCTGTATTGCTCCGTTGCTGTGCAACATATTTTTATCTAGTATTGACCGGTCGCTCGATGAAGCTTTTAATCTGCATAGCGCCTTGAACGTTGCCAAAGGTTTTAGGTATATGGATGACTTTTTAATTCTTTTTAACAGACAAGGCTCCTTGACGCGCTGCGATGACATTTTAAGTATTTTTAGGCTTCACGGAAAAGGACTCGTTTTTACACAAGAACTGCCGCAAAGTAACACCCTGCAATTTTTAGATCTCCGCTTAACTTTCCATGACGGGCAAACGTGTTGGCAATATTTTCCTCGCGCCAAGAAAGGTGTAATGCCGTATGACTCTTGCCAATCGAAAATAGTTAAGCGTGGTATAGCTACGCTCTGCCTGGGATCTACTCTCGAGAAATCGTGCACGCACATGACGCAGGCATCATTCGGAAACCAGATCCAGCGTCTTTTAGCTGCGAATTTCCCTGACTCGCTATTGACAGCTGTCTCCGAAGCGCTTTTGCGGAAAGCTAAGGGTGATGGTACTAGAGCTGCCACGGGGGAACAAAGAACCGAAACCGTAAGACCTGCAGTGATTCCTTATGTTCATAAGGTCTCCCACAACCTGAAAAAGGTAGCAGGCCGGTATGGGGTACCTGTCGCCTTCTCTGCGCCCATAAAGCTGGCTCAGCTGTGCCCGAGAACTGCTCGGGAGGTGGAGGCGAGCCGTCAAGGGTGCGGCAAAAAACACGCCACGATGTACGGGAGATGTGCAAAAGGCGTTGTTTATGAGATTCCCTTTTCGTGTGGCAACTCGTACATCGGGATTACCGGGCGCTGCATCAATGAACGAGTTAGGGAGCACGAATTAAATTTAATGAACGATGGCTTGGCGCATTTGCCTATGCACTGTAAAGCCTGTGGGTGTGTACCACGTTTTAATGAGTTTAAGATTCTGGGTAGAAGCAGGTACAAAACTGCGCGTGAGCTGATGGAAGCCTATTACATTAAAAAGAAAGGTGAAAGGTGTATCAGCGAACCGTCGGTGACGTTGTATGCTTCGGAGACAAGATTGTTTGATTGTTGGATAGCGTAAGGCTGTATGAAGACTGCGCATGTCTATATTTTCGTACTTAAGTCTGGGTCTGCACCTAGTCTGCTTTAGTTGGAAGTGCCGCCTGTGCTTGTCGTTTGAGTGTTCCTTTTCTTGTGTGTGTCTCTTTTGCGGCCAAATCATGCCATTATGATAACAATGCTCCCCGCAAACAATCACAACGAGCGCGCGTGTCACTGGAAAGTGATAGCGGCTTTCTTCGTAAACCAAAAGAACCGCACGTGTCAATATATTGTGACAGTGAGATGCCGTTATTTACAAGAGAAGATGAATGCGAGAGTCAAGGAATCTGGCAGATCACCGCTCGTGCCAAGTTCGTTGTCCTCTTCTTCCACACGTCCCCTCACTATCGTAGCAATTCCAATTCCCCCTTTGCAGACGATGCCCACCGGGCGAGGTACGCTTCGTTGCGATAATGATAGCGTTTTAAACGGGCGACATGAACGACGTTGGTCTTGCTTGGGTGGTGGCCAGTTAACAACAGCCGAGATATCACGCAGGTGCCATCTCTGAGACGTTCCAGGACAACTAATGGACCAGTTTAGTTGGCAAGAAACTTTTGGCCGCGCTTGCGAAGCGGCGTCCAAAGCCGCACCAAATACCCTTTCTCAAACAATACGGGCCGGTGAATTCTGTCGTAACGGTTCTTAGAGCGTTTTGGGGAGACGAAAGTTCGAAGACAGGTCATGCGCCAGGCCCATAGGTGGATACTTTGAGAGACTACTTACTCCCACTCACTCACCACAATTTTTTCAGCCTTCATCCTCACTCACCTTCATACTCACGACCACTCCCACTCTTAGGCCCTCACTCACGTTCATACTCATGCCTACTCCTACTCACTCCTACTCACTCACGTTCATACTCACTTCGTCTCACACTCAAAGTACTTACTCACGTTCAAACTCACTCCTTCTCCCACTCAAAGTACTTACTCACATTTATACTCACTCCTACTCGCACTCATGAGTACTCCCTCACGTTCATACTCACTCCTTTTCACACTCAGAGAACTCACTCAGGTTCATACTCACTCCTACTGACACTCACAAGCTCTCACTCAATCCTACTCGCATTGATGAATATTCACTCATGTTCATACTCACGGATACTCACACTGATGAGTACTCACTCAAGTTCACATTCACATCTACTCACACTCACGCGTACTCACTCACGTTCATACTCACTCATACTCACATTCAAAGTACTCACTCACGTTCATACTCACCCTTACTCATACTCGCAACACTCACTCACGTTCATACTCAATTCTAATCACGCTCAGAGTAGTCACTCACGTTCATACTCACTCTTATTCACGCTCAGAATACTCGTTCACTTTCTTACTCACACCTACTCACACTCATGAGCACCCACTCACGTTCGTACTCACTTCTACTCCCACTGAAAGTACTCATTCACGTCCATACTCACGCTTACTCATACTGATGAGTACTCACTCACGTTCTGCTCACTCCTACTCATACACATCAGTACTCACTCACACTCACCACGTTCAAATGAGTATGAATGAGCGTGAGTGAGTATACTCATGAGTGAGTATGCCGAGCTATGGCCAGGCCTCTTCTGCGCGGCAAATAGTTTCTGCGAGAGTAGGTTGATCAGTCTCAGAAAAAGGAAGAATAGTGTCAAGAGCTGTGCGGGGTCGGAGTGCGTAGAGCAGATAAAATGGACTGTATCTCATTGTTTCGTGCTGTGCAGTGTTGTAGAGGCGAAAGTTATAAATTGCAAGATCGCATCCCATGTTTTGTGTCCGCAATCAACATACACGAAATCATGTTGACGAGAGTCCTATTAGTTTGTTCCGTCAAACCATTAGCCAGCCGGTTATAAGGAGTAGTGTGACGGAAATGGCACGAAGCGAGACGAAGGAGGTCTTCAACTACATCGGCGACAAATCGCCGCCCGCGGGCAGTGATGATGACACGGTGGGATCCATGGCGTAATATAATGTGCGACAGCATGAAATGTGAAACTTGAGTGGCCGTTGCCGCAGGAATCGCCGCAGTTTCGGCGTAGCGTGTCAGGTAGTCAACGCCCACAATAATCCATCGGTTGCCGTCCGTTGATCGCGGAAAAGGGCCGAGCAGGTCAACACCGACGACGTCAAATGGTGAACGCGGGGGTGCTATGGGAATAAGTAGTGCGGCTGTCGGAGTTGTAGGATACTTGGCGTTGACATTGCTCTCAGCTTGCAACATATGCAGTCACACTTTTACGCATCTTCGGCCAGAAGAAGCGTTCTTGCACGCGATAAAATGTCACAGAAAAAACTCATATGGCAAGATGTTGGGTCGTCATGCACTACTCGAAGTATGTGTTGTCGCACACTGGTAGGCACAACTACAAGCAGGCGAGGGCCTACGTCGGAATAATTCTTTTTGTAAAGAATGCCATCCTTTACGACAAAACCACGTTGACCGCTCGTTTCGAAAATAAAAAAAGAAGCGAGACTGTTGTAACTGCGTTGCTCTGCTCGAAAAGTTGTTAGGTCAGGAAACGGAGTATCCTCTACGGCCAAATATTAATGAAAGTTGTCAGCGTCACACTCGGTTGTTGGATGGGGAAACTGTGAAAGGCAATCGGCGCCAGCATAACGACGACCACTCTTGTAACAGAATTCAAAGTCATATTCTTGCAATCGTAATGCCCAACGAGCAAGACGACCAGATGGGTCTCGTAGTCCAGTGAGTCAACATAAGGAATGATGGTCCGTGATAATCGAGAATCGGCGTCCATAGATATTAGAGCGAAACCTCTGCACGGCGAATATGACCGTGAGACACTCCTGCTCTGTGACAGTATAGTTTCGCTCCTGTGTACTTAAACAGCGATCGGCATAGGCAACGATGTGTTCAGTAGATCCATGGCGTGTGACTAAGGCGGTGCCGATACCTACACTACTGGCATCGGTATGAACTTCTGTTGCAGAAAACGGGTCATAATGGTGAAGTACGGTCCTTGACGTAAGAACAAACTGGAGTTGCGAAAAAGACGACTCGCATTCCACTGACCACCGAAGAGATGCGTTCTTGTTGAGTAGGGACGTTAAAGGGTAAGCGAGGTCGGCGAACTTGGGCACGAAGCGACGGAAGTACGAGTATAGGCCCAAAAAGCTTCGCAACTCTCGTACCAACTGAGGCTGTTTGAAGCTGTTGACTGCAGCGACTTTCTGGGTTTACGGTTGAACGCCATGCTTGTCCACTGGTGACGGAGAACGAGAGTCTCACAGCTGCTGAATTGGCTGCTTAGAGTTCAGAGTGAGGTTAGCTCTCTCAAGGCAGTTGAGAACAATGTCTAGACGATGGTTTTGCTCATCGAATGTACGGCCAAAAACTATCATGTCATTCAGGTAGCAAATACAAACTTCCCACTTTAGTCCACGTATTATAGAGTCCATGAAGTGCTCAAACGTGGCTGGAGCATTCCATAGGCCAAAAGCATTACATTGAATTCAAAATGACCATCTGGGGTTATGAAGGCCGTTTTCTCTATGTCATTCGAGTGCATGGGGATTTGCTAATGACCAGATCTCAAATCCACCGAGGAGAAGTACGATGCCGAATGTAAACAATGGATGACGTCATCAATCCTGGGATGTGGGTTGACATCCTTTTTAGTAACAGAGTTGAGCCGTCTGTAGTCCACACAGAATCACCATGTACCATCCTTATTTCAGACAAGAATCACAGGGGCAGCCCAAAGGCTACACGACTCTTGTATGACCCTTTTCTTTAAAATCTCTTTGACCTGTTGAGAAATGACCTTGCGCCCCGCAGATGAGACACGGTATGGTTTCTACCGGATAGGGTGAGCGGATCTTGTGTCAAACCCGTGGTGAGTACGCGGCTCGGGTACACTTATTTGCTCTTAATTCTGCGCAAAGTCAAATAGAGTAGCATGCTTCGCAAGGACTTCGACCAAAGCTTGACGTTTTTCTGATGATAGCGACTTCTTTACCATACCCAGAAAGTTGGCTTCTGTACAGTGCGCTGCACTAATAGGATGTACGCTCTCGTCGATTAAAGATGCTATTAAACTGTTCGAATTTTGTTCGAAGAGGGCGAGTCGCAATCCGCAGAGTAGCATGGCAGGCTCATTTGAATAGTTCGACACTCTTGAGGCTGATCACCTATCACTGATCTACAGAACACAATGTGGAACAAGCACATTTTTCGTGGCGAAATTGAGAGGAGTGGGCTCCACAAGAACATCAAATGAGCCGGTGTCTGAGGCAGAGGCGTGAACGCGTACGTTCTTCATGGAGTTGGGCGGCAAGACAACATCCTCAATGACGGTGATAGATCCTTGACAGCACCTGGGATTGTCAGTAAATGCCGATAGCATAATCTCGCCAGCATCGCAATCTACAGTAGCACCGCACTCGCGTCTCGCGTAGAAAATCGATCCCCAAGATGATGTCATGGGTGGAGCTGCTCAAGACAGCAAATTCAGCCTCGAACAAGTTGTCGCCCAAAGTGACACTAACAACACACACACCAATCGGGCAAAGCGTCTCCCCGCTCACTGAACGAAATGATGAACTAGTGACCTAGTGAAACATCACTTTATGTCCTAACCGCAATTTAAAGTTAAGACTCATCACTGAAACAGCGACTCCAGTATCTATCAAAGCCATCGTAGGAAGTCCATCAATAAGCACGCGGACCTTATTTTACGTCGAAACAACGGGTGGAGGCATAGGTAGATGTAGTGAAAAATGTTCGGCAACCTCACCTCCATTGGCCGTTTAGCACTCTGAAACACGGTTCGGAAAACACAGTGCAGTTTATTAATGCATCTCCATCATTGTTTCAACTACTTTTTCTTTCTCCTCAGCAGACTACCAACTACCTCGCTTACGCCCCAAGTTTGTCGTGCCAGAAGAAGAAGAAAAGTTTGCCACAGATAAGCCCCCCTGCAGACAAGTGGCCGTGGGCACTTGAAGAAAAAAAATGATCAGACGGAGCTTGTTACAATGGGTGCCAGCTTGATCTTTTGAATGCTGACTGTGTCTTCATGCCCGTTACGCAGGATTGTAAAATGATGTTCAGAACGCTTGATGACTGCGAAAGGACCGTCACAGCGAGGATGAAGAGCACGGCGAGACGCTTTGACACAAACAAAAACGTGTCAAGATGTCTGTAGGTTTGCCGGCAGAAACACGTCGTTCTTAGTGTGAGCTGAAGTTGGTGATGGGCGCAAGTTTTGCATGAAGATCAGCAGACGCTGGACGAAAGAAGATGGATCCGAAACACTCTGCGTAGTAACGGGGCGGACGAGGTCACCAGGCAAACGGAGTGTGCAGCCATAAACAATCTCGGCTACAGAGCAGGCAAGTTCTGGCCAAAGTGTTGAACGCAGGCTGAGAAGCACGATGGGGAAGTGTGATACCCAATCTTCGGCGTGAGGCTGCGAGGTGAGTGCTGCTTTTAGATGACGGTGGAGTCTCTCTACTTAGCCATTTGATGCTGGATGATACGCAGTTGTGCGAATACGCGCACAACCCAGTAGAGATGTGACAGAGGTAAAAAGCGCTGACTGAAACTGTCTGCCTCGATCAGTAGTCACCGTTGACGGTACTCCGAAATGGCTAATCCAGGTGGTAAGAAAGGTACGTGCAACTGTTTCCGCCGTGATGTCAGGCATTGGAGCTGCTTCAGGCCACCTAGTGTACCTGTCAATACACGTAAGCAAATACGTATTTCTCCGACATGGAGGTAATGACCCGACAATGTCCAAATGAATGGTGTCGAAACGTGCATCAGGGAGGGGGAAGTTTCCCCATGGAGCCTTGGTGTGCCGTTGCACTTTGATACGCTGACATGCTCTGCAAGTGCGAACCCAGTCACGAATGTTAGCGCGTATGCGCGGCGATGTAGCGTTCAGTGACCAGATGTTGCGTAGCTCTTACGCCTGGATGGCAAATGGAGGTGAGGGTGTCAAAAACATCACGACGAAGCTGTGAAGACACATAGATTCGAGTGCAGTTGTGTGAAACATCGCACCAGAGCGTAACGTCGTCGTCGGGAAAGTTGAGTAGAGGATCAGAGTCGTGGAAGCTCATCGTCTAATGCCTGTGCCTCCGCGAGCACGCACAATGAAAGGTCGGTAGTGCCTGTCGTGGCATTGATGGTAATACGACTGAAAGCATCCGCGGCACTGTTAAAGCTGCCTTTTACATAACGTATGTCTGTGGTGAATTCGGCAATGAAAGCAAGGTGTTGAAGTTCTCTAGGAGTGTGCGTGGCACTGCAGGATCGTAAAGGCGAAAGAAGGGACTTGTGGTTGGTAAGAATGGCAAATTGTCGCCCTTCAAGGAAGTACCTGAAATGCTTCCCCGCAAGGTAGGCCGCGAGGAGCTCCCGCCCGAAAGTACTGCATCGGCGCTCAGTGTCGCGTAACTTGCGGGAAAAGAAGGAAAAGTGGAGCCCATGCACCATTGATCCATAGGTGAAGAGCGGCCCAAACTGCTTCTGAAGCGTCCACCAAGAGGCTAGGGGAAGCAGTTGGTGAAGGGTGGTGCAGGAGGGTGGCCTAGGCGAGCTTGGTCTTGAAGGCGGCAAAAGGTTGATCGGTGACCATGTCCCAGGGAAGTGCGGCTGACTCGGCTTGCGAAGTCGAGAGTAGTGTTTCCACAGGCTGCAGCAATGTAGAGCATGTAGTGATGAAGCGGCGATAAAAATTTCCCAGTCCGAGAAAACGTCGTAGACTGCGTATGGACGTGGGAGGCGGGTACTCTAGGATAGCTTGAACCTTGTCAGGTAGAGGAGTGATGCCACCTTTAGTGATCTGATGTCCGAGGAATGCTATCTCCGAGACTCTAAATTGACACTTTTTTACACTGATGACAAAATCGTAATCACGCAGTCGAGTGAAAAGCTGACGTAGAGGTGCCTTGTGCGTTTCAGCGTCCTTGCTGGCAACGAGAAGATCGTCGATATAGGCGAAACAAAACAGCAAGCCTCTTGTGACTTCGTGTAAAAAACGCTGAAGTGTCTGAGCTGCGTTTTTCAAACCGAAAGGCATTCGTAAATAATATTAGAGCACAAATGGGGTAATCATTGCAGTTTTGGGGATGTCAGAAGGCTCAACGGCGATCTGGTGATAAACTTTCACAAGATCAATCTTTGAGTATACAGTTGTGCCGGTTAAAAATGTAGTACAGTTCTGAATATTGGGTAACGAGTATCAATCTGGAATGGTGACTGCATTGAGAGCCCAATAATCACCACAGGGTCACCAGTCATTGTTCTTCTTGGGAACCATGTGTAGCGCTGTGACGACCACGAGCTTGATGACGGACGAATGATTTGCAACTGTAACATATGCTCAAACTCGTTGCCGTGGGCAGGATCCGAACCTGTGGCCTTCGAATAACGCGTTCGATGCTCTACCACTGAGCTATCACGACAGCCATCCCCCAGCCACTTTATTGAGTATCTGTGCCAATTTAAACGTGGGAGTGTCAGTCAGCGCCACTAGTAGCCATGGCGGCGAGTGTAACACACTCTTCATGAGCCTGTCTGGCGTCACGTAGCACGTGAACTTATTACTAACTGCCAGCTGACCAATAGTCCCCCGTATACAACCTAAAGGCACCAAGGCACAAAGTCTGCCAGTACGAGACCTTCGTTAATGAATAATAGAAACAAGTGTACACTTAGGGCTCTTTTTTCGTGTTTTTACACAGTATAATGAGATATAACAGACAGTAATGCCAAAGGAGGTACAGGGTAAGTTATTAGGCGAATTGTAATGTAAATGAGAAGAAAGAAAAGTGGGTGAAAAGATAACTTGCCGTGGGCAGGATCCGAGCCTGCGACCTTCGAATAACGCGTTCGATGCTCTACCACTGAGCTACCACGACAGCCATCCCCCCAGCCACTTTATTGGGTATCTATGTCAATTTAAACGTGGGAGTGTCAGTCAGTGCCCCTAGTAGCCATGGCGACGAGTGTGGCACAATCTTTATGAGCCTGTTGGCGTCACGTAGCACGTGAACCTATTACTAACTGGCTGCTGACCAATAGTCCCCCGTATACCACCTAAAGGCACCTAGGCACAAAGTATTCCAGTACGAGAACCTCGTTAATGAATAAGGGAAACAAGTGTATACTTAATGGCTCGTTTTTCGTGTTTTTACACAGTATTATTGAGATCTAACAGACAATAATGCCAAGGAAGGTATAGGGGAATGTTTGCCAGCGTCAATGTGAGCCCACCCATTGCGTTATACGTAGATCGCAGGTTTGGATCCTGCCCACGGCAAGTTATCTTTTCACCCACTTTTTTTTTCTTCTTATTTACGTTACAATTGGCCTAATAACTTCCCCTATACCTTCCTTGGCATGATTGTCTGTTAGATCATATATATATATATATATATATATATATATATATATATATATATATATATATATATATATATATATATATATATATATATATATATATAAGGGAAAGAAGTGTATACCTAAGGGCTCGTTTTCCGTGTTTTGACACAATATTAATGAGATCTAACAGACAGTAATGCCAAGGAATGTACAGGGGAAGTTATTAGAACCAATAGAATGTAAATAAAAAGAAAGAAAGAAAAGTGGTTGAAAAAATAACCAGCCGTGAGCAGGAATCGAACCTACGACCTTCGAATAACGCGTTCGAGGCTAATATATATATATATATATATATATATATATATATATATATATATATATATATATATATATATAATGAGATATAACAGACAGTAATGCCAAGGAATGTACAGGGGAAGTTATTAACATTAATGGAATGTAAATAAGAAGAAAGAAAAGTGGATGAAAAAATTACCAACTGTAAGCAGGAATCGAACCTACGACCTTCGAATTACGCGTTCGATGCTCTAACCACTGAGCTATTACAGCGGCACTCCCTCCATCCACTTTTTGGGTTTATCTGTGAATTTAGAAGTAGGAGCGACAGTCAGCGCCATCTATAAATTCACAGAGAACTTCTAAATTCACAGATAAACCCAAAAAGTGGATGGAGGGAGTGCCGCTGTAATAGCTCAGTGGTTAGAGCATCGAACGCGTAATTCGAAGGTCGTAGGTTCGATTCCTGCTTACAGTTGGTAATTTTTTCATCCACTTTTCTTTCTTCTTATTTACATTCCATTAATGTTAATAACTTCCCCTGTACATTCCTTGGCATTACTGTCTGTTATATCTCATTATTATTGTGTTAAAAACACGGAAAAACGAGCCCTTAGGTATACACTTCTTTCCGTTATATATATATATATATATATATATATATATTGTTACTTTAAACGTGATTTGGTTGGGTATGAGCCTCTGGGTAGTGTGGCACATGATGGTTAGAAAAGGGGGCATTCGGCTAGCGAGAAAACCCTGCGGTGCGTGACACCTTCGAGTCTCCCGGAACGTCAAAGCGGTGTAAACCCTTTCGTAAACTTAACAGAGTGGCGGAGGTGCTTGGCACACCTTGTCAACATACCACGGAGCCACAACTCTTTGAGCTTCGCTGGAGATTTTGTCTTGCCGGTATGCCACCGACAACAAACGTCATGGCCGAGAGCAAAGGTCATTCTAAGCCGCGCAAAAGCCAAAATCGGTTGCGCCTCGTCATCACTAGATGGAATCCCACCCGTTCGCGGGAAGGGCATAAGAAGATGTGGATGCGTGGCTGACTCATTACAAAATGATGAGCCGGTAACGTGCTGAGATCCCACCGACGAACTGGGAAACGTCACGCTGTTTCTCACACAAACCACCCTTAAGTGGTATGAAAACCACGAAGATTTTTAGCAACGTGTTATCATTTCGATGAACAACTCTAGAGGTGCCTCGGCGACTCTGATTCGAATAAAAAAAGTGTGTAGTGCACATTGGCTTAAAGAGCTCACACTGCTGGAGAGACGCATACCACCTATATAAAGGAAATTATATGCTTTGCAGGATCATAAACGCGCAGAAGTGTGAAGAGGACATGCTCGTGCACCTTCTGAAGGGCAGAACAGAAGACGTCTACAATTTTTCGGTGGGTGGGGAAGACCTCACCTCAGTCTCTGCCGTCCAACACCACTGCCGTACTTTAGTGAAGCTGACGACCCATCGTATTGCCCCGAAACTTGGCAGGCTGGCAAGTGTAACAATGTTCGCCAGCGTCAATGTGAGCCTACCCACTGGTCTTGCTGCTACTATGCGGGCAATAGTGCGCGAAGAGCTGCAGGGAGAAGACATACTGTTCTACGACACCATCTATCATCCGCCTACCTACTCATCTGACTACCCGGCACCGTTCACTCGTCTGACACCATCTGTATGTGTGACGAACGTCAGCGAATCTAGAACTTCGTAGCCACGTCGAGAATTATTCACGTCTTACCAGCGCTATGACCAACGCCTTCGCTCCGGCCCCATCCCACAGAGGCAGGCTGTTTCTGTTCAGCAAGCTCCTCCATTCCATTCAGTTAGGTGACCCTTCACAGTAGAGTGCTCTCAGCAGTCGTTCGGCGAATGACATCTACCATCTGCTACAACTCTGGCGTCGAAGGCCACATGGCCAGGTATTGCAAGTACCGGCAGCTGCCGATGTACGACTGGCCACCGGGACCCCACCCGTCTGTCTTTGCACGAGCACCAATGTTCTCTGGAAGCGCATCTCGCGAGATAACAAAGCCACTGCGAAACCGTTCTACCGCTTCTGACCGCAGTCTGACACCCCCGCCAGCCCCTCAATCCAATTGGTCACCGTGACCTTGGCGTCGCTACCTTTCGCTTCTTCCGGAAAACTAGTCGGCGCGACGGTTGGAGGTGAGGTCGCTGACAGCCTTCGATTTTCACTGAAATACCTCATTTAATTTGCCGGTTGAAAAACAAAGCTCATGTGCTAATCGACAGTGTCTCAACAATGGCTTCAGTGGATACAGGTGCAACCACATCAGTGATGAGTCTAGCATTCAAACGCCTCCAGGTACGAAAATTTATGGTCCACTGGGACCGTGCTAATACGTGTTTTAGAGTGAGCAGAAGGGTTTCACAACCTTCTGGTATCAGTACACTGTGTGTTAGTTTGGGTGCTAAAAATTCATTTCGGATTTTGCTGTTCTGTTTCATTCTACGAGTGATGGTAGTCTGACCCTCGATTTGTTGAAGCTTTGTGGTGCCAAGGGCGATTACCGCACAGGAAAGGGAACAGTATGCTCATATATTCCAGTAGAACTCACGGAAAACCTACCCTGTTGGAAAGCACCCTTTCCGTGTCCATGGACACAACTGTACCACTCTTTTCTGCCAAGTGTGTTCCTGTCGTCAGTTTTGTTGCAACCGAGACAACATTGAATACCACGGCAGAGCTCATTCACCTCAGCCGCATAAAAAATGTTCTAGTATCCTACTGTACATTGTCGGTTGTGCAAGGTCATATTGATTTGTGCGTAATCAACTGCTGCAATGAAGTTTACACCTTCAAATCTACCGGTATGTCAAAGCGAAAGAAACCCTTTGGTGAGCGTTATATATATATATAAAGAAAAGTGTATACCTAAGGGCTCGTTTTTCTGTGTTTTAACACAATATTATTGAGATATAACAGACAGTAATGCCAAGGAATGTACAGGGGAAGTTATTAGAACCAATGGAATGTAAATAAGAAGAAAGAAAAGTGGAGGAAAAAATAACCAGCCGTGAGCAGGAATCGAACCGGCGACCTTCGAGTAACGCGTTCGATGCTCTGACCACTGAGCTATGACAGCGGCCTTCCCTCCATCCACTTTTTTGGGTTTATATGTGAATTTAGAAGTAGGAGTGACAGTCAGCGCCATCTATAAGCCAAACGGCGATTGTGAAATTACTCTTATGCGCATGTTTTGGCGTCACGTAGCACATGAACTTATTATGAGTGGGCAGCTGAATAATTGTCCCTCTTATAAAACCTAAACACACCAAGCCTGCCAGTACGAGACCCTCATTCAATGAAATAAAGGAAAGAAGTGTATACCTAAGGGCTCATTTTGCCGTGTTTTAACACAACACTAATGAGATATAACAGACAGTAATGCCAAGGAATGTACAGGGGAAGTTATTAGAACCAATGGAATGTAAATAAGAAGAAAGAAAAGTGGATGAAAAAATAACCAGCCGTGAGCAGGAATCGAACCTGCGACCTTCGAGTAACGCGTTCGATGCTCTGACCACTGAGCTATGACAGCGGCCTTCCTCCATCCACTTTTTTGGGTTTATATGTGAATTTAGAAGTAGGAGTGACAGTCAGCGCCATCTATAAGCCAAACGGCGATTGTGAAAACACTCTTATGCGCATGTTTTGGCGTCACGTAGCACGTGAACTTATTATGAGTGGGCAGCTGAATAATTGTCCCTCTTATACAACCTAAACACACCAAGTCTGCCAGTACGAGACCCTCGTTCAATGAAATAAAGGAAAGAAGTGTATACCTAAGGGCTCATTTTTCCGTGTTTTAACACAATACTAATGAGATATAACAGACAGTAATGCCAAGGAATGTACAGGGGAAGTTATTAGAACCAATGGAATGTAAATAAGAAGAAAGAAAAGTGGATGTAAAAATAACCAGCCGTGAGCGGGAATCGAACCTACGACCGTCGAATAACGCGTTCGAGCATCGAACGCGTTATATATATATATATATATATATATATATATATATATATATATATATATAGAGAGAGAGAGAGAGAGAGAGAGAGAGAGGGAGAGAGAAATAGAAGGTAGACAAGGTAGATAATAGAACAGCTTGCCCGACGGACGGGTGTTATCTCTCTGTCTCATTGCATCACAATTGCACATTCAGACACTTAAACCTCATGTTTGAAGTACCACTACGTGTCTTCGCTGGTGGTCTGCAGCGCGGGTCTTTTCTCCATTCAGTAACGCCGTTCATGCTTCCTTTGTTGTAGACTTCACGACACGACCCCCGCTGCACCTACACACTGAATCTTCTGTGGGCAGCGTCGGTGGTTTTAAGGTACCACGAAAATATGATTGTCAGACCTTCCTCCGTCTGACCTTTCTCCGTCGGACTTTCCTCTGTGTCTTTTGAGAACGTGAAAGCGCTCATTTCTGTTGTGCCGCACAAACTGCAAGCTCCCAAACCCTAACACACCACGTTCGTCAGCGACATGATGAACGATCGAGCCATGCCTTCCAGAGAATGCCCGCAAAATGAGTCGACACCAATCAGAGCCATATGCCCAGATGCCTCAGGCATTGGTGTGAGCTCAGTCGCTCATACCCAGAATAATATCTCCTTAGCAAAAACCAGGAGATCTAACAAGATGGAACTTCTCGACCGAAACGTATCACGGCTGACCAACTCTCCTGCTAGGGAGACTGCCGGAACACGTCGTCTGCATGCGAGACTCTGACAGGGACCATCAGATTGACTACCTCAGGGAGCAGTGCACCTAGAAGTCTCCCAGATCATTGCTCCTGTCACATTTAATCTCGAGGGACAGACAGCTTAATGACACACAGGCTTCGCAAGACACCCGGCTGCCGCTCGACCCGCCGTATGAAGTACACCTGATGCAACAGTGTGCCACTCACAAGTGTTACTCATGTCTTGTTTTTAGAACTACGACAGCTAAACCATAAGCATTTTTGGGAAAAACTTGTGACCATTACGAAGCAGTCAGTGTCGCCCACCAAAACCATTTCCAATGAGTTTTGAGAACAACTCGCGTTTTAAAAAAAACTGAATAAGCGACAGAGCACATTCCTCCTGCCGGAAAACACTCTGGCAGATCCTAAGCAGCGTCGAAGCGTGACAAAGGTTATAGATTACCGCAACACATGCTGTCAAAGTGTTCCCACGGAGTCTATCGACAAAGGCTTACGTCAGACCTCACGTCCAGCAACGTGGGGATGTCGCGGCTGTAAACAGTGCTAAAAGGTGCAAATCTGCTGGTATGGTGAAAAGCCCTGTCAGACAAATGTTTTGTATGGGAGGACCTCGTCGCGATTCTCGTGATCTAAGGCTAGATACATCGTAAGCCTATTAGCAATGGTTTCGTTGATTGGTCTGCGAGTGGTACGCTGTGGCTGATAAGTGTGTGGTACCACTCAGCTAGAAGATATTGTCACGTGCGTGGTGAGAGGAAGATGACGACGTCACGGGATACGCGCATCTGCACAATTTTATGCAGAAAGCAATAACAATAAAAAAGAGGAACGCTCTGGCGCGCGCTGAATAAAAAGACCGACCTGCTTCTGCTTTCTAGACCTGTTAAACATAAGAGTTTTCTAAATTACTTGAAGGGGACCCTGGCGCTGTGATCATTCAGCGACCATGGAGATGATGGGTAGCGCACACATTGGCCTAGTCTTCGTACTTGTGAGCAACAAATCGTACTTGCAGCTTTGTTTATTGCTCAATACAGTTTTGATTTGAAGAAAAGAACGAACATTTTTGAACTTCGTGGCCCGATTCGAAATTCTAAGCCTAAAAGAAGAGGGTGGTGATTCGCGAACAAAAACATTTGCTAATTGTTGTCAAAAAAACAGCTCTAAGCCACACGAGCACACACGGAGTCAGGAGCAGACCAGAAGCGCGAAATATGACAAACGTGTGTAATACTCATCATTTCCACGCTCACTGAAGTGCCGTGCGTTGCAGCTCTCATAGACACTAGCACCAGAGTTCCGTCTAATTTACATTAGGAAACTCTATGCTGTTAAATACGACCACCGTCTTCATTTCGCGACCCTGGTGGAGGTGTTGAAGCCTGCAGCCTCATGCGCGAAAGTGTTGTTCGGGATCCTCCACCCATTCCAGAGCCTCAACATCTTCTTACGAATCCAGTAGATCGATTCAGCCGGTGCCTACTAGGCCCAAGTCTGGAACTCTAGACTCCGTCTTCTCTTGCCAACATGATGACTCCTACAACATCTTCGAATATTCTTTTTGCTCAAACGACTGTTCCTTATCAGGTGACTTTTGAGCCTCCTTTTGTTCAAGAAGTCTTCCGTGGAGAAGCGTATGAGAAAGTCGATGACTGGCTTGAACAGTTCGAACGGACCGCTGTGGTAAATCACTGGAGCGCGCAAGAGAAACTTGACAGAGCCTATTTCGCGATGTGAAATAGCGCTCGCACATGGTACGAGAACAGGGAGGCTACTTCCAAAGCTGGAATAATTTCCGCCAAAAGCTTGTCTAGACGTTCCTAAGCGCGGACCAGTGAGATCTCGCACAACAGCTGAATCAAGCCCACTTGCAAAAGCCGAACAAAACCGTCACCATGTCCGCTGAGGACATTACCGTCTGTTTTGCCGAACTGACCCTGACATGCCAGAGGTAAGGTGACTCCTGATGCGAGGAGTTACGGAACTGGTTTTTTCCGCCCTTGTACGCAGTCCACCAAGTCAGTCGAAGAATATACAAACAGGCGACTGTCATTGAGTGGGCACCGCAATAGCCTACTATGACGATGGGAACGAAGCCAGGGAGTGCTTCGCTTTGCAAAGGGACGACGTGACCATCACAGCCTCGCCATCTTTGTTAGTCTACATTTCATCTAATCTCTCACTCTCAAATAAACAGCCTATACTAGAGCTGATGCAGCGATTCCACGATTGTTTTCTGTTAACGTCGAAGGTCAAGCAAAACACCACTGACCCAGCACCGAATCGCTGTTGAAAAAAGATGAGACCGATCCAACAAAATCTATGCCGTGTGGTTCCGAAAGAAAGCAAGGCCACTCAAAGGCAAGTTCAGAAGATGCTCCAATATTACGCAATAGAGCCTTCAAAAAGTCCGTGGGCATCCCCCGTGGTATTGGTTAAAAAGATAGGTGGCAGCTTCCGTTTCTGTGTATATTACCGCAAGTTAAAAAAATTCACAAAGAAAGACGTCTCTCCACTGCTACGCATTGACGACTCTCTTCACCATTTTTGGCTTGCACGCTATTTGTTATTAATGGACCTGCGAAGCGGCTGTTGGCAGATGGAGATCAACGAGAGCGATTGTGAGAAAATTGCCTTCGTAACACCCGACAGTCTTTATCAATTTAAGTTGCTTTCATTCCAGTTATTCACAGCATCAGGCACATTTTAGCAGTCGCTGATCTACCAGGACTGAAGTGGCATACATGCTTGGTCTAGATAGACCAAGCATGGCTTAGCTACGTTCGAGGAGCACCCAATTCGCTGATTCGCAGTTGTAAAAGCTATACGTTCAAATGGCCTGATTTTAAAGGGACACTCACCAGGCACCATACCCAATTTTAGTTAGACCGTGGAGGTAGTTGGTTGTCTAACGAGGAACATTTTGCCACAGAAAAATTTGAATCAGTTCATTTCGAGCTGAGAAAACTTTTAGATGCGGAAGCATCTTATACTCGCGCCTTGTAGTGCGCCGTCCGCGCCGTCCGCGCCGTCCGCACCGCTTCTCGAACATTCGACAGCTGACGCGCGCGCATGCGCCGTCGCGCCGTCGCCCACTCTTCCACCATCTGTGCATCCCTTCCTCCTCTACACACCGCGCGCGCTTCACTCCTCCACCATCTGTGCACCCTTCCTCCTCTACACACCGCGTTCGACATCTACAATTCTCCTGATTCTCCAGTGGACGCGCATGTGGCGTCGCGCTTCGAGAACATTCAACAGCTGACAGTGCATGCGCCGTCGTGCTGTATATATACTCAAGGTCGGCGCTCGCTCGCTCAGTTGCCGCTCGTCGGTTGGTTTGTACGGCGCGTCGACGTCCAAGGTCGCGGTGAAATGAATTCCAACGAATCCACAAACACAATGATCGACGTCCCTTCGACCAGCGCCGCCCTTTCGCATACGTGTGTACGTGTTCACTCATTTAACACCCCCTCCTACAACCACGTTAACCAATTTAGCCATCGACCCAAGTAAGTCGCAATTTAACACCCCATTTCACAACCACGTTAACCAATTTAGCCATCGACCCAAGTAAGTCGCACTTTAACACCCCGTTAACCAATTATATGGTCCGCATCCTCCTCAGTGTTCCCCCGAGGGAAGCTGCGGGCAATTTTTTATGAAGCAGCTGCAAAAGAGGATGAGAGGAGGCGAGCTCGAAACCCTTTCTGCTCCTCCACATAGCCTTCGCAAGCCAAATCTCTGCCCTACCCTTTTTGACATCCAGTAAAGAGGTCACGTGCACGTGATGTGCCCGAACAAGCCCAACACCCGTGCATTCAAGCGGTGTTTTCTTTCTTTTTTTGTTTGTTTGCCAGTGTTGTTTCGAGGTGTACTGCCTGCTTCTTCGGGCGAGTCCCTCTCAAGCTTTCGCAGAGAGCGGACGTGCGTTCCTTGCTCTCGCGTGGAGAGACGCCTTGGACACAATGGGGAGCAGCAGCACACCCACTCACTCCGGCATCTGGAAGAAGCAGCGTTGAGCCCCTACTTCTGGATATCTTCAATCACCCCTTTTCACGACTGAAACCATCCCAGCACCCAATACAACCAGCCCCCGACCGCAGTACACGGAAGATTTTTGTGAGAGAGCTTTTCCCGATCCAGGTGACAGAGACGCTAACAATAACGACGAACTCACATTGCTCGCGCCGCCCGACGCTGGCTTGGCGGCTGTCACAACAGCTGCTCCTTACCGCGACGCCGGTGCCACCCAACTCCATCTGACTCGCCTACGTTGAGCTCTACATTGAGAAATCGCAGCCATGTTAACCATAGAAGTAGTCGCAGTCGAAGGTACTGAGATCACCCCTGAAGACGCCACCCTCGAAGCCAGATGGATCTCTAGCCACCGAAACAAGGAACACAAGCATGCATCGAACGCTCCGAATCACCCACTGGCCAAGGGAAGCGCGACCGATACCTCAATGCTGAACGGATCTGCCCAGTGTCTACTCGCAAACCTAGGCAACCGCGTCTGCCACATGATCACGTCAAAGTTATGATTCGCCCGAGGGACGGCCTCAATCTCTCCAAAGTGGGGGATGCACAACTGCGCGAAGCTATTCTACGTGAAGTGTATCTGCATGCAAGGTACTCAAAGAGGCCTTCAGTGCTCCCCGTCCAAATCGGAATTCGTGCGTATACACCCATCACCTAAGTGCACCACAAAAATCGCCCTCTCCTTTCACAGTGGACCCATACCCGAACGCGATGAGGTTAGAGTACTAGGGCTTTTTATACACAAAAATCGCAGAGCAGACACAACATTGGCCAAATTGCGTAAGGTGGGGGACCAGGTGGGCCGGATAGTCCACCGGGTTTCAAACAAGCACGGGAGGTTACGATGCAAAGATGCCTTGCGGCTGGCGCATGCATTCGTAACCAGCCGAGTGCTGTACTCGGCTCTATACCTTCACCTACACAAATCCGACGAGAATGCACTCGAAGTCATTCTCCACAAAATCTACAAGCGTGCCCTCGACCTTCCTGTCAGCAACTCTAACCAGCGCCTTTTGGGCTTGGGAATGGTGAACACCTTCAAGGAGCTGAGAGAGGCGCACTTGACAAACCAATATACTAGACTCTCTAAAACACCGTCGGGTGGCCGCCTCCTTGCCCGGCTACACACCAATCATTCAATACACACTGAAGAGCGCGTACGCATTCCAGAAGCTTGGGGATACTCCTTGCACGTGCGCCTTCTTCCGGCTTACATGAGCCGAGACGACTGCAGTGGCCGACGCCTCGCGTGGGCGGAAGCCTTGGCTCGACACTACGGCTGCAAATTCGGAGTATTCTACGTGGACGCCTCCGGCCCGCACCACAGTGGTTGGTACTAGGCTGTGGTCGTTCACCAAAACACCGTTGTAAACGGACTCACATTCCGTGCACATAACATTATGCACGCGGTGGAGATCGCCATTGCACTAGCCGCCGCAGATCAGGACTCGAGGGTCATCATCACCGACTCAAGGGGTGCCTGTCGCAATATTGAACAGGGATACATTGCTTGCTTATACCTTGCTTATAAAATTTTGCAGAACAGCAGCTACCTAGGTGTCCCGGCGCACCGAACGATCATATAGGCTCCGGCTCACACGGGCATCGATGGTAATGAGACGGCCGATGCCGCCGCCCGCGCTCACTCTCGTGGCACCATCCTCGTCCCCTACCGATCCGGAACTCGAACCCAATCCCGCCTACACCTTTAAGGAAGTCACACAACTTTATCAATCCGGCCATAACGTCTATCCGAAACCTTGTAAGGGCCTCATGAAGCCGGAGGAGCGAACCCTCCTTCACCTTTATACCAAAACTCTATTGTGCCCGGCAATAATAAAACACTTTGACCCTGCTTGCACGGGGAAGTTCCCGCATTGTGAGGAAAATTTCTCTGACATTTTCCACATGGTGTGGGCATACCGAAAAACCTTGAACCTTACCCCACTACCCAACCCTTCGCGGGAGGACTGGGAGGCAGCCCTGCTCGGCTGCTCTGACCTGACGGCCCAACGGGCCTTGGTCGAGCGTGACCGGGCCGCGGCCAACGCCAATGGGCTCCCGTAAGAGGGAGCCCACCTAGTGTTTGTACGGGGCGGCCCCGTAAGGACCGTTCCCACCCTCCCGGTAATTAACAACTGTAAATAAATATTTTTCAGCAGTACTCAAAGAGGACAGTTACTGCGCATGCGTTGAAACTAATCTCATCGTAGCAAGCACACCTCATCTATTAAAAGCAGAATCCTGCAGTCGTGTCTCTAAACTACAAGTGTAAAATGAAACCTATGACGTTCGAGCCTACGTTACTTCCCCTGAGAACACAGCAAATGGAGTGATCCCCGATTTTCTCCCCTATGACTCTCCTTAAGACATCTTAGCAAGCCTTGTTGACGACCGCAATCCCACGATACTACAAGATCGCTGAATGGGAAATACAAACACGGTACCCATTGTATAGAGCCGAATACAAACTTTACCAACATATGAAGCGCACAGAAATCTGCGACAAATGCGGGGCAGTCGGCCACCGTTCAGATGTCTCCCCAAACCAAATGCCGTAACCTGCACGCTGTGTGGCACAGCCAACCCTGCTACTGCTCATCTATGCACCCTTAAGTGTCTTTGTGCCACCAAGCTCACCAGAAAAGTGCCGAAACCTGTCCTCAACGCTTCTCATTTATTGTCGCCAAGAAAAAGCGAAGCTCCAACAACTATAGTACCTCTCAACAATGATTTCTACGCAAGATGCTCATCCGGAACGCCAGGAGGTGAAGCCTAGCGACACCCGCTCCCGCAGTCTCAGTCCAACCTCGAAGCGTCGTGGCTCACGCAGCCAATCACAGCAGCGGCGCAAGAATCAGCCCCAGGAGCTCCTATTAGGATCTGCAGTGCCCGAGGCTTCGGATGGTCACCCCCTTCAGCAGTGGGACCCGGTCTCACTCTCGCCACCCCTACAGTAAGATGGGTTAGCATTGCCTCCCCACCTGCTCCTATTCATATAACAGCGTCTACAACTACACACACTCCCACACCTAATAAGGAAAATGTTAAGTACTATCACACTGGAGCTGCGTACACTCCGTACGTTATTAAAAAAACTTCACGTTGAAAATGTTGCTCTTCGGAAACAACTTGCCCAGCAACCTCCGTCCTCTTCTTTGCTTCACTCTGCTAACCTCCACGCCAATAGCGCCTCAACCCCCACCCCCCTAAACGAAAGGCTCCAGACACAGAAGAACCAGCCACACTAATGTCGCAACCACTTACCGCCTCAACATCTATTTTGCCTGTAGAATCTGGACCGCAGCAGCAACTACACGAGACGATTCAAACTATACTTGAACGGCAGTTACCAATAATGCTTGAACAAACCATCCCGCAAACGCTAAAGCAATCCCTGGAATCAATCCCCACAGCAAAGTTAGAGCACCACCTCACCCTAAGGCTCGACAAAAAGCTGCAAGCCCGAGCGACGATTATCAAGAACAGCCTTGAAGCCGCTTGTGCAAGAAACGCCGGTGCCCCGACCCACTGGTAGTGCGTCTACCTCTGCTCCCTCACCGTTGCCGATGAAGCAACGCAAGTGGCGTTCACGCCAGACGCTTCATCTCTCTCGAGATGACTACATCTTGTTCATAAAACTATGTGTTTCCATCGAGTGGTGCACATGTGTCCCGGCTGATCGCGCTGGCGACGCAATGCGGAGCTACGTGCGTGACCGGACAACCACACTAGTTCAAGTGCGGCCAATTTGGGAGCAAAACATCTTGGTCTGCAGTACTACCATGCTGGCAATGGCTGAGAAACTCTTCGGTGACTTCAGTGGTAAGTGGAGGATCGACAGCTGCCTTTTCGAGGCCACGCCAAGGCGTCAGGGGATACATGCAGGGGTGTCATCACCATTAATCCTGCTAAAACCACGGAATAAATAAAATCAGAACTGTATTGGCCACAGGGAACCATCCTCGATGTCCGAGAACTTGGAGACTCTGCAGTGGTGGTGGTGACGTTTGAGGGCACGAATTTGCCCCGCTTCCGTTTCTACCACTGCGTGGCCACGTTTATCCACCGTTACAAGAAAACCATTCCGGCCTGCACTAGGCACAGTATTATCGGCCATTGGCCTCCAGTGTGCCCTCACCCCACTCCTACACAATGTAGCAAGTGCGGCACCTCTGCCCCCGAAGGCCTCAATGAACATGATTGCCAACCCAATTGACTTCCCTGCCTGGGCGCCCACGAGAATGGGACCAGTGGCTGTGCTGCAAAATACCGGAAACCCAAGTCGCCCTCAACATCGCATTGAGGACCCACCTCATCCGCGTCACAACAGAACAACGGCACCCGCCTGAAGCAAACTGCTCCTTCAGAACCGGCCAACACTCGAGCATTCCTAACGCTCTTGGAACCGGCGGCGTCACCTCAGATGGGCAGTTGGGCAGGGGTTGCTGCTTCCAAGCCTCTTTGTCCCCCCCCCATTTCTCTTTTACCCGAACGTGTGACCCTTCGACAGCAAGCTGTGCAGCTTCAAAGGCAAAAGTAATTTCTAACAAAACAGCTCGCAGTGTTAAATAAGCAACTTGCTCCCCAATAACAAGGCTCTGCAAGGAACCTCGGTACTGTCGCCCCTGTCCAGGTGGCTACGCCGGCGAACTTCAAGCCTAGCCCTCACGTTACGCGCACTTCGAATAGCCCTCCGGCTGCAGTAGCCGATGAATCTACTCCGGAAGCTCCGGTAGATACTGCAGCACCTCAGGATCCCTTGCCGACTAACCCGATTCATCTCAGTGAAGAACGCGTTATTCGCATGGAGGATCGCCTTACGCGCGTCGAAGCAATGATCAGTCACCTCATTGATAACTTTTCTCTCCAACCAACGCCTCCTAGAAAAATTATGCGTGGAACATGAGTCACGAGCGTGCCGCGCTACCTTCGGATTCTACCCCCCCCCCTCCCGGTACGGGGGTGAACGCTAGTGGTGGTCAACCCTGCCCCGGCGAACACAACAATGCTCTCACAGTTGCCTCCGAGCAGCTTTGATGTCACGTGACAGAGCGGTACGGTAATGTCACGTCAGAAAGCGGTACTGAGGTGAGTGGTCGCACGCGGCGGACGGGTGCAACACGGGTTAGGAGGCATGGCCTTCAAGATTTTGTTTTGGCAGCAAGCTCTCAATTGAAGAGAGAGCCACGTTCCAGGCATAATTTTTCTAGGAGGCGTTGGTCCAACGCATAGTAGTAGAGGTCACTCAGGTGATTCAAGCCCAGGAAATCGCTTAGTTTCAACCCAGAGAATCGCAGTCACGCTCCTTTTCGGTTTGCAGTACGGGTTCAGCTCTCCGACGTTGTCGTACAGTGGCTATCACTACGTCGCCGTCAGACAATCCGGCATTCGTACCTCTTCCTGCCTTCAAGGCTCTGACGAAGACATAGAGGATATTGAGGAAACCTAGGATATTCACGATGGCTACAAACCATACAAATCTTTCAAGTTTGTTTTCAAAACTCGAGATCATACAGTTGAACTCAAGAGGGTGTAGGAACAGGCGAAGGCGCTCAAACCTTTCCTTCTTCCTCTACTCACTTGGCTCTCAGCCGGCCGTGTTGACACTTAATCTGGCGCGACACCAACTCTCTCTGGATATTGCTCCTCCGTGGGAGGCACCACTGCATGCATTCTTGTGCATTAGCTTTACATGGTAGTACAGTTCGACCTCGATCTGGTTCTCTCACGACTTTTGTATGATTTCAATGCTGTATCAACAAAGAGGCCAACCATTATTTCACAAACTAAACGTGTATTGTCCCCCTCTTCTTTCGAGGGCCTCCTTTACGAATCTGTTCAACAGGGAGCTGCACACAGCAGACAGTCAACCCCTGATGATTGTCGGGGACTTCAACACCCCCGGCCCCCACTGGGGTGATCACTGTGAGAACGTCAGGGGAAGAAAACTCAAAGAGGTCATCTCATCGCTTAGCCTCACGCTGTTTACCTACCCAGCACAGCCCACACGTTTCGGCGATTCGGTCAGACGCGACACATGCCCAGATCTCTCCCTGACTCGTAAGATTTGCGATACTACATGGGAAAACTTGGGCGAGACTTTGGGAAGTGAACACTTTTTGCTTCGCGTTTCCTTCACACCATGGTAGAAAATGCGCCATTACTGGGGCCTGGCCCGTCTCACAGACATGACTAAAAGATAATAGTCATTTCCTATAATCTCCAACTCAGGCGAATACGTGGCGTGGGCCTCCTACGTCCTTCATATACAGCGGGCAAACACTCGCACCCTCAAAACCTCTAATGTGACTCCTGCAATCGACCCACACCTCTTACATCTCGGAACGCTTGCCGCGGGCTTATAAAGCGTTTAAAACGTAACAAGCTCGATCGAAAACTTCGCGCTCGCATTGAGGCGCTCACTGCAGAGGCTGCGGCATACTATGCACAGCTTGCCAATTCAAATTGTACTGACAACTGCACAAATGTGGCGAACGAAATGAGCTCTAAGGGCATTTGGCGGCTATTTCATAGCCTTCTTGATCCCTCCAGCACTCGGGCAGAAACAACGCCAGCTCCGCCGTGCTCTTCATGCCTATCAGGGCACTACAGATCTACTCATGCGAGAATTGTTTGATTGATACATCTGTCATAGAACTGACCACATAGGCCCAGAATATACGTATTCCGGCACCCCTAACGCCAAGTTCCATGCGCCATACACGCTTTCAAATTTATGGGCTGCACTGGCGAAAATGCGACAGGCCACGACCCCTGGGCGGGTTGGCATCACAGTGTCGCTTCTGGCTAACCTTCCCGGCGGGGCAGACCACTCGCTACTCCACCTGATAAACTCGATATGAGATGGCTCCCCGCTCCCGTTAGAATGGACGACATCACTCGTCACATTCACACCCGAATCGAGCAAACCGGCCATGAACGAGACACTGAGACCAATCTCACTAACCTCCTGCGCCGGAAAGCTCAAGAAACCCTGGTCCGCGAACGCATTTATGTTCACCTTGCGGCCAAGGGGACCTTTGCTGACACAATGTTTGGCTTTCGCCCACATCTGTCGGTGCAAGACATCCTGCTCCATCTTCAGCGCGACATCATAGAACCGACTTTTATGTGCTGTAACGATAAAGCTGTGCTCGCACTTCATCTTAAAGGAGCATTTCAAAACCTCTAACACAGTAGTAGTTTTTCTAGCCTCTCCACCTCAAACTGCGGCCAGAAAACTTTCAATTACATTCGAGCCTTTCTATCTCATCGCGCCGCTTTCATCTGCCTTGAATCTATCGAAAATAACCCGTACCTATTAGGCACAAGAGGTACACCCCAACGTGCAGTTCTCTCACGCTACTCTTTAACCTTGCCACGAAGAACCTTCCCTCCCTCCTGCGCGAGGTCGAGGGAATACACCACGTGCTATACGCCGACAATAATACAATTTGGACCAACACTGGCTCCCCAGCCCAAATCGAAGAGCGCCTACAAATGGCTGCCCTTCTGGTGAACGCCTACGCTGCTTCGTGTGGCCTAGAGGGCTCTCCAGCTAAATCGGCTATTCTCTCGGTATCCGACTTACCTCCAGCCCAGGTTTTGCTTCCGTCTGGTCCCGTTCCATCACTCCAGAAAATTCAAGTTATTGGCCTCCACATCACTTCATCTTTGTATCCGAAGGACACAATAGTAAGCCTCCGACGCACCGGTGAACACGAGAGCGGTATGATACGGCGGGTATCTACCAAGTGCGGCGGCCTCCGTGGAACCCAGTCCTTTCGGTTGGCCTATGCGTTTGTGACGAGTCGTGTCCTGTACGCCTCACCTTACTTTCGCCTGCATCGTCACCATGAGCACCAGCTGGACGTCCTCCTTCGTTCAGTATACAAACGTGCACTCAAGCTTCCCACCTTCCCATTGCCACCTTCAACAGTCGATTCGCGGCACTGGGGGTACATAACTCTTTTGCAGAGCTGCGGGAATCTCATCGCGTTAGCGAAATTAATCGTCTGCCCCAGACGCCCTCAGGGCGACGTCTACTACACAGGCTCGGCAACAATGCGATCTCCGATCAAGACACTCCGACGCTGTTATGCCTGCGAGTCCGCAGCGAATGTCCATGCCTCGGAAAAAAGAAATCTGTGTCAAGGCCAGCACGCAAGCCCGCCTGACGCAATGAACAACTCAACGGCGTCATCGCGCGACGGCGCCTTTCTGCCACGCACGTGCAGTGAGTCACCTCAGCCAGCGAGCCGGCGCCTTCCTGTCTGGCGAGTCTGACGCAATGCGTGGCGACGTCACTCGTCCTTGGGTGCAGCCACGTGCAGCGCAGCGGCTCCAGATTCGATGAGAATACGCAGCCCAGTGGAGACCCCATTGGAAGATTGTGACCTCACGACCAGCGGCGCTTCTGGTTGGACATTTGGTTACTCAAAGAATCCACCCGGTGCATATAAAAGAAGCCCTGCGGCGTGTCGCGAGCAGCAGAGCTGTGTGTTAGGAGTAGACATGTGTGTCAGAGAAGAGAGCTATGTGTTAGAGAGGAGAGTTCGGCTCTTCGAGTCTCCGTCGGCCCCAGTGCCGAATTTGTAACGCCTCTGTAAATATGCTGTACATAAACCTTGTTTAAGTCACCGTCGTCTCGTCCGCTCGTCTATCAGCTCTATGCAGAAGCAGTCGCGAGCTGAGAAACTTACGCTACCAAACGGCTGGTGACCTTCCCGGCGGAGTTCGAAGCAGTGGCGCCTTCGGGACCGTGTTGGCGTCGCCGTCTTTCGAAACAGTGGTTGCAGCGGTGAGATTCGTGGCGCCCTTCGTAACGTCGTCGGAGGCGCGCGTCGTAACAGTGGTTGGCAGCAGCGGGATCGGCCGGCGTCAGCGACATCGTTGCGGTGAGTGCCTGATGTTTTCCTCTCAGTTCACCAGACTACTCTAGCTCAGGGTGTAGTAGTTTAGAGAAGGGCTGTGTGAAGCATTGAAGTGAGCTTTGATCGTTTCAAGCAAAGTCGAAGTGCTTTGAAGCCTAAGTTAATGCGGAGAGGGTAAACACGGGAGTGTTAAAAATTGCTTGCGCGTCTTGCTGGTTGACATATAGTGGGTACGGCAAGTGAATTGTTAACAGGGGCAAACAGCAAGAGGCTAGTGTGAACGATGGAGAACCTTAAAGTGAAGGAACTCGTCGAAATTTGTGAGGAACTCGGCATTTCTTTGGGCCGTGCGAAACGAAAGCAGGCGATCCTTGAGATCTTGAAGGATGAAGAAGTGTCAGCTGAGGAAGTCGATGGGGCCTGGGTGGATATCAAAGCACGCCGCGAGGAGGCCGAAAGGCGAGAAGCTCGCGAACGTGAAGAAGCTGAAAGGCGAGAAGCTCGCGAAGGTGACGAAGCTGAAAGGCGAGAACGCCGTGAGGAGGCCGAGAGAGAGGAGCGCCTTGAGTTGAAACAAATAGAATTGGCAATCCTACAGTGTTCGCAGGCGCCTAGCGTAGCTTCTCCGACGATTAAGGTCAGCGGTTATAGAATTCGGGACCAACTGCCATCGTTCGTAGTAGGCGAAGACATGGCTAAGTATCTCGTCAAGTTTGAACACGTCTGTGAGCGAAATGCTTTGAAGCGGTCTCTTTGGGCGTAGAAACTGTTAGCTCTTCTTCCCGGCTAAGTGTCCGACGCGATAACTTGCTTGTCGAGGAAACCATTTGAAAGCTATGATGAGGTTAAGGAAGTGCTCTTGAGACGTTATAAGTTGTAACCCAAGGCTTTCAGGCAAAGGTTCCGGTATGCTAAAAAGGGGAATGAGTCACATGCTGACTTCGCGTTTCGTCTGAAAGCCGATTTATTGAATGGCTCAAGGGCGAAGGTGTTTATGACGACCGCGATAAAGTGGTAGAATGCATTGCATTGGAGCATTTCTACAGCTGCATCGAGGAGGATGTCAAGCTTTGGCTGCAGGACAAACTTGGTCAAGTACAGCGAAACAGGGCAGCAGAGTTAGCTGAGGAGTATTATACTCGCCGACAGTTTCATAGCTGGGCAGTGCTCGTTGAAAAGTATGAAAGTAAAAAAGGCTTTTCAAAGAAACCTGATCAATGGAAGCCGCGAATCTGCTACTACTGCAGAAAGAAAGGGCACATCGCGATAAACTGTTAGCAAAAGTTTGCTTTTGCAACAATCCGAGAATCGGAAAAGAACACGCGGTGTTAGAGCCGTATCTTCAAGAAATTAGGGCAAAGGAAAAAATGTGTCGAGCACTTCGAGACTCAGCGGCAACCATGGACGTTGTCTATCCTTCATTGCTGTCTTCGCATGACTTTACAAGAGAATGCGCGTGGATTAGGCAAGTCGCCGAGGAGCAGAGTGCTTGCTTACCAATCGCTACGGTTGTCATTGAAGGCCCGTTCGGTAAGCTTCGCACCGAAGCGGCTGTGTCTGCAGCGCTTCCCGATTGTTTTTCTTATCTCTTCTCTAACAACTCAGAGCAGCTTCTCAAAGAGCAGGGTAAATTGTTCTTCCCCAAGTTTGCGTACATGGCCCTCACGCGATCGCAAGCGTGGAAGCTTTCGCGGGAGCTTGATCTTGTTCAATGCGGTGAACTCTCAAGTGACCTTGTCGGCATGTCGACGGAACCTCAGAGAGGAAATTTTCCGCGTGAGTCATGTGAGCAGTCACTCGAGCGGCCCGTCGACGAAGCGACCGGCGCGGTTTCCGGAGCACGGGGAGACGACATGGTGCCATTGAATCAGAGCGAGAGGGCTGCAACGCTCTCGCCTGTAGCGGAAAGTTGGAGTAAGCTGTCGAGGGTTGATAGAGATACGCTCATTCGAGAGCAGCGTGAGGACCTCTCGATAAGCGCTAATGGAAAGCGTAAACTTGGGAAAAAAGGAAAAGAATGTTTCTTTTTTTGAAAAAGCACGGCTTTTGTATCGGAGCTACACAAATGCGCAAAGTCGCAAGTATGAGCAGCTCTTGGTGCCAGAAAAGTATCGTCGCCAACTATTAGAACTGGCGCATGAAAACGCATGGGCAGGGCATCTCGCCATAAAAAAGACCAAGGCTAGAGTTCCCCTTGAGTTTTTTTAGCCGAAATTCTGGAAAGATATCGAAGACTTTGTACGCTCATGCGACACTTGTCAGAGAGCGGGGAAATCCACGGACAAGTGGAAGGCACCCATGAAGCTTGTTCCAATTATCACAGAACCTTTTCGGCGCCTAGTGATTGATATCGTCGGGCCATTGCCAGAGTCAAGGCAAGGTTGTCGGTACATCCTGACGGCTCTCTGTGTGGCCACAAAATTTCCGGAAGCGATACCACTTACGGAGCTCAATTCTCCTCATGTCGTGGATGCACTGCTATCTAAACTTTCACGCGTCAGATTTCCTTCTGAAATCCAATGCGACAATGGTAGTGTCTTCACCAGCTGCCTTACCTCTGCCTTTATGAATAAATGTGGAATAAAAGTAGTGCACAGCTCGATCCATCACCCGCAATCTAATCCGGTAGAGCGTATGCATTCCGTTCTGAAACGGATGCTGAGAGCTCTCTGCTACGAGCACAAATGCGACTGGGAAGCGTGTATTCCTCCCGCTATGATCGCTTTTAGATCAGCTCCTCATGAGAGCACTTGTTTTAGCCCTGCAGAGCTTGTGTATGGCAGGAGTTTGAGAACACCATTGTGAATGCTACGCGAGTCCTGGGAGGGATTAGATCAGGACCCTGATGCAGTTGCGTATGTTCTAGACCTCCTTCAGAGGCTTGTAAAAGCGAAAGATTTTGTGGAAAGCCGCATGAAGGCTGCACAAGTGTTGTCGAAGGGGTACTACGACAAATCGGCGAAGAAGCGCACATTTGAAGTCGGTAGTCAAGTAATGCTGCTGTCGCCGTCCAAAAAGAACAAGCTTGAGGTTCATTGGGAAGGGCCCGCCCAAGTAATATCGAAGATTTCTGATACCAATTATGAAGTTAAATAAAAAAGGCGGCCAAACAAAATTTACCACAGTAACTTGATGAAACCATACGTTCAACTTCAAGCGGTCGTAAATCGGCTAATGAATGCTTCAGAGGAAGAGGGAAAAGAAATTTTGAGTTCTAGTAATGTAATCGAAAGGGGATCGGAGGTAATCTTGGAGCAGTTGATCCTAGAGCCTAGGTTAAGTGAAGTCCAGAAGGAGGACCTGAGAAGGATTGTTTCCGAGTTTGGAGACGTGTTTTAGGACAACCCTGGAAACACGAGGGTGATCGAACACGATATCGAACTAAGCGGTGAGGAGTCAATCCGTAGCAAGCCGTATCGTTGTTCCCCTGTGCAACGTCAATTGTGAGGCGCTCTTGGTACCGCATGGGTATCGTCGTCTAAAAGTGGCCGGTTACTGAGATGGAGCATGATACTCCAATTGCACAACTTTTACGTTCGCTAAAAAAAAGGGGGAAACTAAATGCTAATGCAGGTGCATTGAGCCGGGCGTTTAGTTAGTACCTTCTCCACATTTCGGTTTTTCGCTGGCGATTCGGGGCAAAATTTTGTCCTCATTACGGCCTTAGCTGAGAGCTCTCGTCAAGAATGAGCTCAAGGAGCCAACATTATGTTCTATTCTATTTCGTTACGTTGTTGTACGTGTAAAAAAATTGAGTTCTCATTTTAAGAGTCTTGTGTCTCACATGTGCCTCTTGATGTAGAGGGAACGAAATTCCGATAGACACGTAGCTAGGTATATGTTGTACTATACTTTGTCTGGTGTTCTGTCGGGTGACCGAGAGCACTTGCTTGTGTCGTGTGTTGTCTGTTGTCGAACCGTTCTTGACAAGTTGCAGAACCATCGACAAGTGCTGAAACCAAAGATCGTCTGAAGAGACGAGCGAGGCTGGTCGACAAGTTGTGGCGACAAGCATGTGGAGCTGGGATCTGTCCTCAAGAATGGGCTGTGTTCCTGGAACGGAGTCTGAAGCTGCACTCTCCCCATGGCACTGAAGGCGAACCTGGAGGGACCTGGCGAACGAGCGCGCCTGACATCCGAGCCACGTGTGAGCAGCTCGTCTTTCCGGCGCATTGTCTGGCGGCGGGGGTGCTGTTATGCCGGCGAGTCCGCAGCAAACGTTCATGCCTCGGAAAAAGAAAATCTGAGTCAAGGCCAGCACGCGAGTCCGCCTAACGCGATGAACAACTTAACGGTGTCATCACGCGACGGCGCCTTTCTGCCGTGCACGTGCAGTGAGTCACCTCAGCCAGAGAGCCGGCGCCTTCCTGTCTGGCGAATCTGACGCAATGCGTGGTGACGTCACTCGTCCTTGCGTGCAGCCACGTGCAGCGCAGTGGCTCCAGATTCGATGAGAAGACGCAGCCCAGCGGCGACCCCATTGGGGGATTCTGACCTCACGACCAGCGGCGCTTCTGGTTGGACATTTGGTTACTGAAAGAATCCACCCGGTGCATATAAAAGAAGCCCTGCGGCGCGTCGCGAGCAGCAGATCCATGTGTTAGGAGTAGATATGTGTGTCAGAGAAGAGAGCTATGTGTTAGAGAGGAGAGCTCGGCTCTTCGAGTCTCTGTCAGCCCCAGTGCCGAATTTGTAACGCCTCTGTAAATATGCTGTACATAAACCTTGTTCAACTCACCGTCGTCTCGTCCGCTCATCTATCAGCTCTATGCAGAAGCAGTCGTGAGCTGAGAAACCTACGCTACCAAACGGCTGGTGAACGTCGCGGCGGAGTTCGAAGCAGTGGTGCCTTCAGGACCGTGTTGGTGTCACCGTCTTTCGAAACACTGGTTGCAGTGGTGAGATTCCTGGCGCCCTTCGTAACGTCGTCGGAGGCGCGCGTCGCAACAACGCCCATACCGGAACTTTCGGGTCAACAACTATAGGTAGAACCACTACCCCGCATCATGAACCCCAAACTACATTCTGGCCACGGACTAGCACGTTCCGCAGCACTTTAGGCGCGACATTCCAACCACCCTGGCGTTTTTTACGTAGGCGTCTGGGGCCCCTCCCCCTCAGGTCACTACACGCCCGCCATGATCATGAGGGAAAACACGTCGATGGCCTCTCCTTTAGAGCCAATACTGTGATGAAAGCTGAGGGGGTTGCCATTGCTTTGGCCGCCTCGCATCCCACCTCACGCATCATCCAGACGGAGTCGCGCTCACTTTGTTTCCAATACCTTCAGGGCTCCATCGCCTAATTGACAGCTGATTTATTTCAGGCAGCCTCTTGGCGCTTTAACCTTCAACCCATTCGTATAGTATGGACTCCAGGACACTCAGTCCTGCTCGGCAACGAGGCGGTGAACGCCGCTACCCGTGTTTCTCTCATCCGGGCCATTGCCCCTCCATGTCTCGACTCGGAATCCGGCAATAGGAATCTGATACGCTTTCACGAAATTCTTTCCTATTACCAGACTTCGCGCCGCCTGTACCCGGACCCTGCAAGTGGTTTGGAGAAAGCGGACGAATGAATACTACGCCACATACCGACCAACACCTATCTCAGTCCGGCTGTCGCATGGTATCTTTGTCAGAAATCAGTGCACCTGCATGACCTCCCAGGTTCTGGCCAACACCTGCCACGTCGTCCAGAACTGCGGAAACGAAAGAAACAAAGTCATAAATCTTTCTTTTGGGAAATCTCTATCTGGTCGGCGTCGCCTCAGTGGTGTCATCTTCGACAAGCACCAAAATTGCTGCTGTGAAGGCATTAAAATAAGACAAATAGAGCTGCCTTGGAGGACATGTGAAAAACTGTCCGGTTCACATATATTCGCGTGGCATCAAAAGGTACCAATCAATTCAACGGCTTTTGCTCAAAGGACGCCAAAGCTTGGTGGAAGTTTAACAGAGCCCCCCTGTATAAGGCACAAATCGTTCGTAAATAACACCTTCCAGCAACTCTGCTTGAGCCTGTGAAGCCAAATTCTCTGGAACTAGCTCATCCGGAATTACTTTCTAAATGCTTCCAAGAGGAAATTGAGAACCATAACGAGTCGTTGATAGCGATATAGTGTGTGGGAACAAGCGTAACTATTTGGAAATTTCGCCTGGGCGCTTTACAGCTCAGGGCCTACGCATCACAGAAATGCGTCAACAGTACTGTGCTGACATGGCTGCATAGAAGGTGGAAATTAAGATCCGACAGGCAAGATGTTTCAAAACAAAAAGAAAACAAAAGAGATTAGTAATGATTGACTGGTGTCTAATGAAAGTTTTGTCGATTCTGTAAATTTGTCATACTTTTTAAAATTGCAGATTTTAAATTTCAAAGGCAATTATTTTCGAACTTTTTTTGGCCTTTCATGATTTATTCTCAACAATCAAGGTATTTACGATCATCAATTTTAGCTAGTATTAACGCATATGCTGAAGCAAAATTATTTTGCGTGAAGAAGTGATCTTCCATAACACGTCTAATAGCTATTATCGAGTTATAATTAGGTACCTGAAGTAAAAAAATTACGACAAATGAGCAGTTTATTTTTAGTGGTAAATCTGCTTCAGTTGGAAGAGGAATGGTTCATGATTACAATGAAAGCAAAATAAATAAAAAGTGCGTGAACTGCACCTAAAATACACAGCTTGCAGCTATAGGGCTGACCATGTTACTTTGTTCCTTTATTATATAACTTGATGGAATCTGTGGCTTTTGTTCGCAGCTTTCTTTAAGCGGTCAGGAAGAGTTGTTGAATGAAACGGTCGACTCCGAGAACCTAGGGGACCTTGTGGGAACCAGGCTTGCTTACGAAGCCTTCACCTCGTTGCCTGAAGAATACAAGCGGGTAACACTAGCTGGATTCAACATGTCATCGGAGCGACTGTTCTTCATCAACTTGTGTAACCAATGGTGTGCACGGAACAGCAAACCAACGCTACGACACGCCCCACCCCGCTCTCGCTGTATAGTGCCCTTGAGAAATATGCCAGAGTTTTCCAGAGCGTTTGGCTGTGCGGCGAAAACACCGATGAACCCAGATAAAAAGTGCACCTTTTGGTAGTGCATGTCACATGGCTTTTGCGGTGTTTCGCCGTGTGTAAGACGTGCTAGCTTTTTCTCACTTTTTTCTCTATAAATCGCAATAAACAACGTTTTTCACGCACACCAAAAATGCTTCATGCTTGTTGAAGTTTATAATACAGTGAGTGACGTGATTTCGAAAAGAACTGCTTTTGGTAAGGACTTGTACCTTCCTATTCCGTCATCCATATGTTATAACAGGTGAGCGAGAGCTTCACAGTGCAAACCTTCGCAAGAACGGTCCATTCCGGCAAATACCACAAAATAAACATTTATGTGCAGATATATAATGCATATCGTTTTCTTGCGTTTTTGTTCGTTTGAACTGCGCATCGCCGCTGCGAAGCAGCCTTAAGCCTGGTTCACATGCAGAGCGATTTCGCTCCAAGAAAGTAGCGGCAGCCGCCTAGTGAGGCCAAGAAAGTTTTCTACAGCGACTACGGATCGCTCTAGCGAAATTCGCCAGAGTTGGAAAAATTCGCTCGCGGCAGAAGCGGCAGGGCGACCAGTGACGTCGTTTTACACGTGATGCCAGGGACCTAGTCGGGGAGTGAACGTGCGCGCTGTGGGGAGAATGAGGAGGATAATTTATTTTAAAAAATTTAAGCAAATGTGGTTCGGCCTCTAGACGTCCGGGAGCCCACTGGCCGACATCTCTAGGCAAACCTGGTGCACCAGCCACCACTGATCGTCCGAGCCAGTGACCCGAAGAGCGGCCTCCCACGAGGAAAGGCAAGGGTTAGGGACAGGGTCTACCGCCACGGGCTTTGGGCAGTTCCACAAGCAGTGAAAAAGATCAGCCCGGGGTGCCCCGCAGGTGGTGCAGTGTGGTTCGTGAAGATTGGGGCAAAATAGGTGTGTCAGATAGGGAGAAATTAATAAATTTGTCGGCAGCTGGCGCCAAACTGAACTCTGATTAAGAGTAAGAGAGAAGTTTGGGGCTGGTAAATCTTGAATGCTGTTTCAGTAATACCTAGTAATCTCATGGTAGGTGCGGATTCACTCTTGTGGTTTTCTCACGGGTTCGGGTGAGCAAGCCCCCAGGGTCCAGATGGAAAGACCTCGGACATGCGCATGAACGCGCACATTCCCGGGAATACACTCATGGCCAGGCATCCACGTGATAGTCACCAGATGGAGAACTGAAGGAATGTTGCTCAGTATGTGTGAGGCTGTCTTTGGTGCTATGCTTTGACGGAAGTATCGATAAGCGCTCTGGGAATCAGTGCAAATGTCTGTAGTGGTAGAAGCTGCGGCCGCTTGCACCACTGCTAGGGCTAATGCAACCCCCTCAGCCACGTTGGGGGTGCCTTTTTAATGGACGTGGAAGTGCTAATGCGCCCATCTTCTCTCATGGCAGCAGCCATGGCCATTCCTTCAAGTGGGCCTACCACTGCGTCGACATAGAGGACGTCTTCACAATTTTTGTACCGCCGTATGAAATAATCAGCGCGTGCCTTCCGTCGGCCCGGATGGCGTTGTGGATTCATGTTGCGCGGCAACGGTTTGAGTTGCATGTGTGCCGCGACTCTTACTGGAATAGGCGACCATGCTTCTTTGTTACGCATCGTGTCGCTTGATTTGAGCCCCAGGGATCAGAGCATGTTCCACCCTGTAGGTGTCCGAGAAAGGCGCAGGAGCTGATTGCTTCTCTGTGCCTCTATTAATTCTTGCACCCTAATATACAGACCAGTATCTAGAAGAAGAGTAGTTTTGGTGCGCATCGGCAACTTGATTGTGGTTTCGAACGCCCGCCTGATTAGACTGCTAGCCCGTTCCATTTGCTTTTGAATGAGGTGGTGATACGGAAGATGATAAGTGAGGCGACTTATCACCAAAGCTTCAACAATTTGCATGGTGTTTTTTTCAGATAGACCATAATTGCGCGACGCAATCCGGTGGATTAGTCCTGAAATTTGCTTCACCTGCTTATAAAGAATGTTCAAGGTGTAGTTTGTGTCTAAATTTGATTGTATGTGTAGACCCAATAGACTAATTTTATGCACTCTTCGCACAGGCTGACCATGCACGTGCAGGTCAATGCTTGGGTCGTGCATGCGGGGTTTAGTTGTAAGTAACTCTGGCTTCTCTGGCGAGCAGTGGAGGCCCATTTTACTAATATGTCGCTCGATGGCGTTGATGACAGATAGTAGAATGTCTTGTGCCTGCCGAATAGAGCCATGACACACCCGCAGAGATATATCATCGGCGTAAAATGCATGCTGTTTTTAAGAATATCAGCAAGCTCTTTGGCCATTTGGGCCAAAACTACATTGAATAAGAGTGGCGATAGGACAGCTCCCTAGGGTGTGCCCCTGTTTGGGAGGGAAAAAATGGCTAATGTGAATGTGCCTAACCTTGGTAGTGCGCTTTTCCAAAAAAGCTTTGACATACTTCCAGGTCCTACGACCACAGGCAGTTGTGCCCAATGTCCTGAGAATTTGTTCGTGACCTACATTGTCCAAAGCTTTTTGTGTCTAATGCGAGATAGCCTATGGTTTGGGCTGTCTGTCGTTTGGGATGAAATGAAGTCTCTTTAACATGCAGGAGGACATACTGCGCCGATCGATTAAGGCGAAAGCCAAACTGGGTTTTCAACAAAAATTTCTAGCTTCTAGATGTGTGTGTAGTCGACGGAGAACAACATGTTCAAAAAGTTTACCTACACAGCTCGTGGGCGATATGGGTTGTGAATTTTCTACTAGTGATTTGCCTGGTTTCGGAATCAGATTATTCTGTGCGTGTTTCGAAACACAGAGCAGTGTGCCCTTGCTCCAATATTCGTTAAAACATCCGTGAGCTCCTGTAGAGACACGTCATCTAAGTTTCGGAGGATCTTCTATGTTATACGATCCAGCCCAAGTGCAGTGTCCCGGGTAATACAAGCAAGGGCCTGCTTTACCTCTGCAAGCATGATATCTGCGTCCAAGATTCTGTCCGGATTAGGGGGTGTTAAAAGGAGTGCGTTAGGATCCGCCGGCAGGGGCTGAGGAATGTAAAGGTTTTTTATGTGTGTGATAATGTCTGTGCCAATTTGCTATTCTAGGTAAATGAGCCATTGGGTAGCGGTGTGAATGTAGTTTTTGGTCTATAAGCGCCCTTAGGGTGCTCCATGTACGTTTTGTGCCAAGTGTTCCTTTCAGTGTCCCATAAAAGTTTTCCCAATTTGCTTTTGCTAACTGGGTGGCATACTGTGCAGCCTCTCCTGTGACTGCAGCGATATGTAGGCGAAGTTTGCGGTTTAGTCACTGACGCTTCCATAGTTTACAAAGGCTTCGTCGGGCCTCCCACAGATGGAGGAGATGGGGGTGAACTTGGGGAAAATTTTGCGTGTTCTTCATCTTTGTACCAGCCCTATGAACAGCATCTTGTATCCTTTGAGTCCGGGACTCTATAGATTGCAGACTGGTATCTTCAGTGGCGATATATGTGCGGAGTTTATCCCAGTCAACGAGGGTCTGCATTTTAGATCGAGAAATTTGTGAAATTGTGCGTTATGGCAGTTTAAATCACATGATGATGGCTACCTAAAGTATCTGGCAGAACCTCAAGTGTTTTTACTATTACATGTGCACTCACCATCGTGAGCTCAGGTGTGGTATCTCCGGTGGTGCTAGTGCCTACTCGCATTGGTACAGTAAGATCAGTAATTAAGGTAAGTGCGTGGTGCATCATGGTGTTATATACGAGGTTACCTTTCAGTGAGTTACTTATGTAACCCCATGCGGTATGGCGTGCAATAGAGTCACCTACTGTAATGCGATGTGTTGACTGCGTTTGGGCAAGAATTTCGGGTATGCCAGTGCCCAGATCTTTAGAGATGCTGTATATGTTGATTACCAAGATTTCTTTACTCGATGTGTGATTCGACGGGATTACCTTAAGAGCAGTGTACTCGGTTGCCTTCTCTGAAGAGCTTCTTGTAGGGGTACGATCTATGAACGGAAAGGTTTTATGAATAAGAATAGCCATGCACGATGTTATCGATGCCACCTGATATTCTTGCAGAGAGAGAGGCACAGACCGTGTCTCTTGCAGAGCCACTATATGAGGTGGTTTAGCGTAGTGTTTATTGTAGGTGGCCAATTGAGAGTGTTTCTTTCTGATGCTTCTGCAATTCCACTGCCATATGTTGATATCAGATGAATTTTGATTTTCCGATGTAGAAGGCAAACCTGCTCGTCCGGGATTTTGCTGATTACTAGAATTCACCATGTTGGAACGTTGTGGGAGTGGAAACTGCCGATTGTGGGCTGTTCGCCTGCTCCGTGTGCTTAGGGGAAGCGGCGTCAGATTTGCGTTGTTTATGCTTACGAGTTGGTGATGATTGAGCTTTTATATCGTACAGGTGACTAATTGCAACCTCAATTTTTTCCATGCGGCGACTAAACGTAATCTACATTCTCTGGATGGCCTGCCCTTGTTCGTTAATCAGTTGTGTTTTAACAGCCTCGAGGCTATCACTTATGAACTTTAGAACTAGTTGTGTGAGGCCTTGAATGAATTCTGGCGTTTGGAAATAATGGACACACGTCTGTTGAATGAGGGCTGGTGAATGTGAATGTGTCGATTGTGAAGAATTTTGGGAGGCCTGCCAAAGAGCGACTTACCAGAGTCGGCCAGGGGGTCCTGCTGTCACTGTAGCTGAGACTGTGGGGCTTGATCTGGGCGACCTCCTGCAGCCAAGCCAGATGAACTCGAGGCCGCTGCCCTGGCCTCCAAGCCAGGTGCATGGGTGGGCTCTCGTTGCGGGAGTGCTGGCCACGTATTGTAGCTTTTCGCACTGCACTGCAAAGAAGGCGGTTGATCCTGGATGAATGCGCAGATGCCTGAATGGATGGAGGTGCTAGGGGTTGAATAGATTGCGAGGTCTACTTTATATGCTTCGGGGTTTTTGAGCGCTTGGATCAAGCACTTATACCGTGGCCTTCACTGCTGGCGTGCTGAGGACGGCTGCGAGGTTGGTTGCTTGGTGGCAACTGTTCGGAAAGTTGTCTCAGTGGAGGGTCATTGACTTTTTCTAGGAGCAGGCGTTAATCTCTCAGAACACGGGTCCAGTCGGGCTGGGCAACCCAGGTCGATGGTGGGGTTTTCATCGGAGCCACAGGTTACACAGCGCGGGACGCAACCACCATGGTGTTCGCTTGGGTTGAGAATGCCACAATTTCCAAACCGACGTTCCTGTTGATATGGGCAGATGTCGTGTCGGTGGCCAGTTTTGAGGCAGCAGTGGCACACTTGGGCGACTGGTCGGAAAGGTCTGCATCAAAATTTCACGTCAGGGAAGTAAACGTATCGGGGAACACGCTTTTCCTCGAAGATGTAGAGGCATGCTTCATTCTTTCCGAATGGTCGCGCTTGAATATTATTGATACCTTGGGGATAAGGGACGGTGTCGTTCATGAGGGTGTCTTCTGTGGGTATAGAGAGGGCTCCCTTGCAGGAATTATCTGGAGAAGCCACGTCAGCGGAGACTTCATACAATCTTACGATTTGCTGCCGATCTTGGGCGTCTGCACATGGCACAGCTATACCACGAGGTGTGGGTCTGAGGTGCTGATTAGGGCGATGTTCTGCTCCTTGCGTACTCGTATCCGGGCACTTATGGGCAAGGGGGCTCGGAGCGCGGTTTGTAAAGTGTTACAAAGCCGAGGCGCCAACACGGTACCGAAGGCGCCACTGCTCCGAACTCCGCCGCCAAGGTCACCAGCTGTTTGGTAGCTTGTGTTACTCAGCTCGCGACTGCTTCTGTGTGGAGCTGATAGACGAGCGGGCATGACAACGGTGAGTTAAGGCAACGTTTATATACAGCATAAAAATAGAGACGTTACAAATTCGGAACTGGGGCCTGCAGTTTAGGAACTCGAAGAGCCGAGATGTCTTCTCTCGCACACATCCGTCGGCTTCTCTGTGTTACGAAGCACACCGCCGACGAGGTTACGAAGGGCACCAAGAAACTCGCCGCTGCCAAGGACACCGGGCGCGCCGACTGCGAAAGGCGCACAAAGACACGAGAGGCTTCTCTAACACATAGGCCTACTGCTGGTGACGCGCCGCAGGGCTTTTTTGATAGGCACTGGGTGGATCTTCAGTCACCAACGTCCAACCAGAAGCGCCGCTGGCCGTAAGTTCAGAATCTTTCAATGAAGCCTGCCGATGAGCCACGTCATGCTCGTCAATTCCGGAGCCGCTACACGTGGTTGAAACCAAGGACAAGTGACGTCGCCACGCATTGCGTAATACTCGCCAGACTGGAAGGCGCCGATTGCTTCAACGGGCTCGTGGGCTAAGGGAACTCACTGTGCGTTGCGTGAGAGACGATGCCGTTAAGTTGATGTCGATAAGTTGATCGCGTCAGGCGGGTTCGATCGCTGGCCTTGACACAGATTGCCTTTACAGATGCATTGACGTGCGGTGTGGACTCCCAGGTGTAACAATAGCAACGCGCAAGGGCAAGACCACTTCTTGCTGCAGAGATATGCCTCTTCTTATACGAAAGATCACCTTTTGGTCCTCGATGGCAAAGCGTGGCAGGCAGGGCCAGCCGGTTCCATGTCTGTGCTCGCGTTGATGGAATGTGGCTGGTTGCATCGTGAAGGCCTCCTCGGCAAAAACCTTCGTTCTGCGAGCTTCGATCACCCGAAACCATGGAGTGTGAGGTACGGATGGCCACAGGTATGTATTGTTGGACGCTTCGGCAACACCGCACGAACCGGGGGTTGAGCCGCTGTGCCCGACATTGTCCATGGGCTGGAAGTCGCCAGCATCCATGCAGTCCAGTTGGTCTGGTGAGTCAGAATCGATGGTGGTCGTCTCCGCGAATCGGGCTCCTGCCGAGTTCGCTGCGTTTCGAGGTGCGTTGCAGCGCGCGTCGCAGAGCGCACCGGCACAACGTCGCTGGCGCGTCCGCTGAGTCGTTCCAGCGGGGGCGCGTCTGGGCTTAGTGTTGTGACTACCACTTATGGTTTTCAAACATTCGTTTCTAGTTGAAATAGGAGTCCAGCTCAAAAAGTTTGGTGCCAAATGAAAGATGGTAATCTGCCTGTTTAGATTCCTGTGCGATTTTGTGCCGATGGTTATAAAATCCTGGCTCTTAAGGAGGGATAATTAGAGCCAGATGTGACCCGGTCTGCATGCGTTGGCGCCCCTTCACGGTCTGCCGCTGCGGGGACTTCACTCGACAGAACAACTCGCTACGACTGAGTAGAAGACGACATCCGTTCTCTCACGCATCACGATTGTCTCGCGCTGCTTTCAATGAGTTGGTGATTGCAAAAGTTGTGAAACAACCTCTCCTTTGAAACATCAAGATGGAGGGTTTCCTCAAGAAGCATAAGAAGAGCATTCTTTGGGAAGAAATTGCCGAGCTCCTTAAGAAGTCGCATACTTCCGTGAAGTAAAAATCGTTGCTTGAACGGGCCATGATCACTGATGATGTCGAAGTGCGGCTGTTTTCGTTTTGTTGCTCTCAGCGATGCTTCCACCGGAGTGACAATAGAGTTTGGTGCCATTTTTATTTCAGTATTGTTACTATTACTTTCTTTTTTTTGCCTTTTTATCGAAAGTTACATCCACGTAGAGACGCCTTAGTGCTATGTCGCAGCAAACGTTGCTGGTTTAACAAACGATGAAATTTGATGACACGGTGCATAGATGAAAGAGTTCACACAAACAAGAGAGCATGGACCTGTGCTACAGTAGTCGACTTGAGATGTAGCATTTCACACAGGTCACTGAAAAGGAATTTCGTGATGTGACTCTGCAAGGAGGGGGTGCGACGCTTGCTGTGATAGTTCAGCTAAATAACGCATTCACCAGGCGCCATTTTTTCTTCTCCCTTTTAACAACACCTTTATTTCTCACTGAAACCCCGGCTCACTAGTCTGCGTCGTCTATGTTGCATTTCGCACAAGGAACATTTGCACCTCACAGCGCTCATGTTAGCAGTCTGTCGACAGGCCTTGCCACAATGGTCAGCTGTTCTTGGTGACACTCAGTGCCGGAATGCGTGGCTGGCTGGGCGAAAATGAATTTTTGGTCACGAGCACAACATACACTGCGTAGATAACGAAGAGCAGCTCTTGATTTCAGGCACCAGTGCAACAACACATGCCTAGGGGCACGCACTTAAATTACACGGCCTAAGGCTACCAATTGAATGTCACTTTGTGCCGATGGCAGAGAAGTGTTGTGCGAAATGACATGATACTTCGCATTTCCTGCTTACCACCACAGCATTTATGGACGCGAATTCCCGCTAAAGGAAGAATTGTTGCGTAGTTCCTCACTTGGACAAGTGTATATACAGCAGTCAAAAAACCGGGACAAGTGTATCACATATACCATGCTACCTGCCGTTGGTGAAACTCTTCCTGGGGTGCTTTACTGAATCATTGAAAACCCTGAGAGGCCTAAAATTCAGGATAGAAGCATACAAGCTCGTGTGCCAGAAGAAATGTAGATTATTTGGAAAATCCTGATGAAGACTGCGTGCGCATGTGTCACAGGGTGTCCACAAACACCTCTGAAGCTTAGAAATGAGAACTTTTATATATACTTTCATTTTGACTCGAGCAAACAGGTACTGGGCTGACAAACACCTCGTTGGGCGTCGTAAAGGTAAATCGCTGAAAGCAAAAGCATTGAATTGGAGAAACATGAAAAGTGCTGTGTAAAACACGCTCGCAGTTCCTAAACATTCACCTAGCTGGAACAGCTGTCTAATAAAACCATACCAGTAAACTCTTTCTTTTGCTTCTTCATGGTCAGTTATATGAGTACGCAACAAAAACCATATGTTAGAAAGCCAGGACAAAACAAAAAACAACTACAAACGTTACCTATTTGTTATAAGATTCATGTTACGCTCAATTCAATCAGTGTACAGACGCGTGAAGGTTGAGTGGCTATTGATGATGAACCTTACAACACGGGGGTGCCAAAAGAAGGACACTTGGAGGAGAGGGCGGCTTTTAGATACCACTGAAAACATTGGTTTAACGCCTGCAAGAGCGGCGGGAGTCACGCAAGAGAAGCGGCGCAAGTGAAACGACCGCGCGTCCGCGCAGCCTTTCACCGCTCATTGCCGCCGCTCCATCACTCGCATGGGAAACAGGCTTTACAGTGAATTGCCTGTCTATAGCCGTGTCGTGGCTAGCAAAACAACGTCATATTCGACGTCATGATCGTCACTTAGCAACCACGCATACGTCATATCTCCAAGTTTAACTGCGCTCGGCTGTGTTTTGAGCTATCCTCAGCCACGCCTCAACGAAAGAAGGTGTACACGGCCGAAGGAGACGCTATATTATCGACGCCGTGTATCATAGAAACCAGAAAGACCACTCCTTGAACAGAATCTGCAATGATCACCAGGGAAGCAAAGCGAGCTACGTTGGAAAGAGAGGAAGTCAGTTAGGATAACCCATTGCTAACGTGCCGCCGATCTCACTTTCACAAAGTATTACTACAGTACGAAAGATTATTCAATCTTAGGACTAGGCGCCCGCAGACGCTGAAAACTGAGTAGGAGAAAGGAGCGGTTTGTCCCATATGTTGCCACTTCCCATATTTTAATATTATCTATCTTTACATATTATCTCTCTTTCCATACTGTCCATATATTCTATCTATCTATCTATCTATCTATCTATCTATCTATCTATCTATCTATCTATCTATCTATCTATCTATCTAGCCACATACGACTTTTAGCTCTTTTGGCCGTTTGGGTAATGGTATCGATACCAAACTTGGTATGGCATAATATAACTGCATGAGAAACATTATACTATGCACATGAAAATCGTGACATGTAAGTCATTAATGTCATGATTTGCACTTCATGGTTCTGCAGCTCTTGCGGTGGTTTCGTTCACATGGCATGTTGCAAAACTGGTATGGTATTACATGATTGTATGACGAACACAAACGACAGACCCTAACATGAAAATCGTGACATGCATGTCATGTAACAAGCCGACTACATGCCACGCTCAAGATGCGCTCGCGGCCCTTTCGCTAGCGTCATATATACCAAATTTGGTATAACACTACGTGAATGAATGATGAATGTATGTGACTGGTGAAAACACTATAATCATGAAACGCATGTCATGTAACAACACGACTGCATTCAACGCTCATGAAGCGATGGCGGCCGTTTGGCTAGCTTCACCTATGCCAAAAATGGTATTACGAGACGTGAATGGATGACGAAAGTATGATACTGGTCCAAACATGATAAACATGAGATACGTGTCATGTAACAACATGACTACACGCTACGCTTATGATGCCTCGCGGCTGTTTCACTAGCTTCACATGTACCAAACTCGGTATTTTGTGACGCGAACGGACGACATAGGTAATGAACATATCCAAACATTATAATCACGATATGCGTGTCATGCAACAACATGACCACAGGCCACACTGGTAACGCGCTCACTGCTGTTTCGCTAGCTTCACATGTGCCAAATGTTTCGCATATGCCAAATGTTTTATTAAAATTTAACGCTGAACCTTATCGTACGCTTCAGAGAAATTTAGAGTAAGTAGTTTACAGGGCTCACGCCGACGCCTCGCCAGTTTTGTTCTTCACTTTAAATCGACATGCGCGCACAAATTTGAGCAACCTGATGACTGGAGTTCTAAATTGCAATATTATCAACATAACTTGTTACTCGGGCAGCTAAACCAAAGAGTGCAATTATTTTACGCAGCTTCTACTCCGAATGTATCCAAGGTTTCGTCAAAGAGAAATTCACCATATTTGGTATTACAGTTGAAGAAATGTGCAATATCACTTTTATCGTTGCATTGGTCACCCAGTTTGTCCAGATGCTAAAATTTACGCTGCGAGGTAATCTAAAATAATCACCTCAAAACCATCATTCGCCAACTGTATCACTGCACAATGTGCAGTGATAAAGTCGGCATAAATTTTATTTCTAGCCCTTGCACAATATTTTATACTCAATCAGACTACTACAAGATGAAACAATTCAAAAGCAATAAATTCAGAGGGTTTTTACATCTTTCTAGTCTTTAAAAACCTAAAAAGTGTTTTTTTACTTTTAGCCCTACAGAGATAATCAAATTGTTTCATATTGTAGTCATCCTTTGCTATAATTATCATGCGTAGGAAGTCTGGTGCTACAAATTTATAATCATATCAATTTTACGGGCACATGCTGACCAGAAGTTGTTTTCATGCAACTTTACGTTTTCTTAGCCCCTCATGCAATCTTCATATCACCAAGAGTTACGAACCCATTTTGATGGTAGAACTATAGCAGAAACTGCTTGGTTCAAAAGGTCGTTTGGCTAATAGTCTTCCTTAGAGTCTTTCTCAAAAAAGTCTTTCTTGGAAAGATACTTTTTTTATTTCGAAGTATGTGAATAACGTTTTGACGGGGGAGATCGGGTATGTTTCAGAGCTTTACGATGGTCCGTATCTGCAACGGCTTCTGAATCGTTGGTTAAGGGCTCAATATCGTCTTGTTCTATAGTTTCGGAAAACACTGCCTTGAGAGACAGATCGTGTACATGCTGTCGCACCGTCTATTACCATATGCTTCGAAAAAACCAGAGCCTGAGAATCTCCATCTTCCGTAGACGCTACCTCAACAAATTGAAGCAGTTGTTTTGAAACCAAGTGTGCCAAGGTTTGAAAAAAAAACAATTGTCTGCGAGGCGTTACAATGCATTTTCCATAGCCTTCTTTACGGAATCTCTTTTAGATTTCTCGAGGGATGCATCGATGGCAGCGTTCGTATAGACTGCAACACCGGCATAGCCTTTGGATTTTTTCTGCACTTGCAAAACTGCTTTTACTATGGAGTATTGCTTGCGTTCTACAATACTCAATATATCAAGCTTTCATTTACCTCACATTTTGCAAGGTCTGCAGGGTGAGCATCATTATATAAACAGGCTTTCTCTTCAGCAGAGCTGCAGTCACAGCCGTCATGTCTCTCTACACACCAGCGCCATCTAGTTACCCATCAGCATCCTTCAACACTAAATCCATATCGCCAACATTTAAAACATTGTAGGGCTTTGGGGGAGAGTTTCTCTACCTTACAAATTTGTGGCCATGTCTTAATTTCTTTAGGTGTCACTGTTTCTAAAAAGATGATAATCACAAATTTGAACCTGGATTTTTTGTATATAATTATGTTGGTGCACCTGAAGACAGAAGTTACATCCGCAACTGAAAAAAAATCCAGGATTTCTGCAGGTGTCACGCTTGTGTCTACAACGCGGACTATTTTTTTCGAGCATGCAGAAGCTCATGAATTCATTCCTGGTGTAAAGAACATGACAGGCTGCCTCTGCGACCGAACTGGCGGACCTCTTTGATCTGCTGGAAATACGGAGTGGCTTTCCCAAGCTCCACTTAGATAACCTTTTGATTTTCCAATGGTATAGTGGCGGCATTGGTAGGTACCACAGCCACAAAGAGGCTGCTCACTCCTCTGCGCAACAAATAGTCAGTCGGTTAAGCTTAGGCTCGAATAGAAACCAACCAAGTGGAGTGCCCTTGACCAAGAGATGAAAAGGACATCGAGATAAATGACTCGCTTTGGCTCAGAAAGACCGATACTACTTACAAAAATAAACACTCCTAAACAGCAATAACGATACTGCCGCCCAATCCTTGGCCCGGGCAGCTTCTTGACAGGTGAGCTTGCAGTAAATTGATAGCACAGAATTACGTAGTGGTTAGTTAATCTGGGCAAAGCATATTTTATGCCCACGTAGCGTGCTGAAAACTTCAGTTTTTTAAACTGTTGTCTTCATTTTTTTATTTATATTAACCACCGGCTTCATGACAAATCCATCATAGTGGGTCTCTGCCAATTTTCAGAAATACGCAAGCAAACGATGAAGCCAGGCCGGTTTCCAACAATGGGTGTGAGCCAGAAGAGAAGGTGAACAAGAACCAGAAGCTTCTACAACTTGAAATGCGCCGTTCTCACTGAGTGAGAAAGCGCTTCGCTCTTGTGCGTACTAGGTCACCTGCTCTGCTCTTGGAACCTCCGTGCCAATTCTTCAGGGAAATTGTAAGACTACTGGTCATCAGTCTCACCCACCTTCCTTAACGTGCACACAACAAACAAACACGCTATGGTAGACGCCGGAACAGAAGGCGTCCGGTTATTTATGATGTTCTTTATAATTCGTTCTGATAAATGTACTGCCTAGATTACCAATTATAATAATTTAGCAAAACGGGAGCGGGGATTAAATTGTGCAAGAAAAATCGAGACACGATTGAACCACAGTCGCACGGTAGATTGAACCACACGGGTTTTAGAAGTTTTGTCAGCGTCAAATGTACAACATAATAAAACCATTTCCACCCCAACTATAGTGACACGTCGTATACCGAGGCCGCTACAGACAATGTGATATCCTCCTTTCCACCTAAGCCTGGCCTCCTCCACACATGAGGCACTCTGACCTCGCTGGTAATCGCAGAGCTCTTATGAGCACGCTCGACGTTTTTGGCTTTTACTTTTCTACAGGTCTGACATCGCACACCGACCGGTTGCGCGCAGTCTCGGAGGCCATGACATAGTGCGCCTGGCAGCATGCGCGCCATCTAGCAACTGAGAAGAAGATCACACAGGGGTTAATATTTGCTTCGACAGGTGCCGGCATCATACCAGCCTATCTTACTTCCACGTAGTCTACAGCCCATGACAGCCAATCAGATCAACAGCTATGGTGACATGGCTGCTGACGTGCTTTTGGCCTCGCCAAACGGCCGGAGCTTGCGATCTTGTGAGTGGGTGGTTGAAAGCGCGTTTTGCCGAACAGCAATGATCTGCACCGACCTGCAGCAATGCGGAACTTTAAGGCTTTGTCATAAACTATAGTTTAGGCTTAGAGCTCAAATTGAACTCTAAATAACTCTCCATAGGTTTAATATATTTGTATAGAAAGTTGGGGGAGTTGGTATGAGGACATTCATCAAGAAAGTTCAGCAAGCACAGGGTGGAGGGAAAATTGGAAGGCAGAGAAACAAATAGGTGTGATCGCACAATATGATTTTAAAGGGTGGACCAGAGCACACGTCTACAATAAAAGACACACAATGAAACCGCTTTGCTGTTTTACCTGACATACATTGTTTTTCACATGAGCTCAAGCTTATGGCCAATTGTTTTGGTGTAGAGATTCTTTTGACAAATTTAAGAAGAAGAAATGTTTGTGCCTTGCAAAAAAGTGCAACGCTCAACAGGTAATGGACAGGGGTAGTTTATTTATTGCCGTTTAGTTGCGGTCGTGTACATATTAGTTAGACTGGCCGCTACCTAACACTCGCCTTAATACACATTGAAATCTTTGGCAAACAGCAATCACTCCTACTTATCCTAGCGCTGCAGCACCTGCCAATGTTATCCTATTTAGTGTGACATGAGCATTTTGTTTTATCACAAAGACTGCCAAACTTAAGAATTAGGAAGAAGCCTTTCATATCGGAAGGTGTACTGATAGATGCATAACCAGTCCATCCATTGCACTAACTCAAGTGGCATTCACAATTTTTTTGAATGTGAAAGGTTCACACCTTTCACATTCTGCTTCAAGCTGTAGATACCACTTATGTAAAGATTAATGTCATGACGTGTACACGATTTTTTCTTATGCTTTTTTAAATGCGAAGCATTTCTTAGCGAACTTCGGCAACTTTGAGAGTATCTATCTATCTATCTATCTATCTATCTGTCTGTCTATCTATCTATCTATCTATCTATCTATCTATCTATCTATCTATCTATCTATCTATCTATCTATCTATTTATCTAGTCGCCTACGAGTTTTAGCTCTCCTGGCCGTTTCAATAATGGCATCTATACCAAACTTGGTAGGAAATAACATGCCTGTATGCGAAACATATTATACTAGTCATATCATGAAAATTATGACATGTACGTCATTATTGTCATGATTTCCCTTTCGTGGTTTCGCAGCTCTTGCGTTGATTTCGTTCACATGGCATGTTGCAAAACTGGTATGGTATGGCATAATTGTATGACGAACACAAACGACAGACCCTAACATGAAAATTCTGACATGCGTGTCATGTAACAAGCCGACTACAAGCCACGCTTAAGATACGCTCACGGCTCTTTCGCCAGCGTCATATATACCAAATTTCGTATAACAGTACGTGAATGAATGATGAATGTATGTGACTGGTGAAAACACTATAATCATGAGACGCGTGTCATGTAACGACATGACTAAATTCAATGCTCATGAAGTGATGGCGGTCGTTTGCGGATAGCTTCACCTATACCAAAATTTGTATTACGAGACTTGAATGGATGACGAAGGTATGATACTGGTGTAAAAACGATAAACATGAGATACGTGTTCTGTAAACACATGACTACATCCTACGCTCATGATGTGCTCGTGGCCGTTTTTCTAGCTGCACGTGTACCAAATTCGGTTTTACGCGACGTGAACAGACGACATAGGTAAATAATACATCCAACCATAATAATCACGACATGCGTGTCATGTAACAACATGACTACATGCCACACTGACACTGATGATGTACTCGTGGCGTATCGCCAGCGTCGCATATGCCAAATTTGGTATTACGTGACGCCAATAAATGACGAAGGTATGTGACTGGTGCAAACATAATAATCATGAGATGTGTGTCATGTGAGAACATGACTACATGCCACAGTCAAGGCGCCAATACATTTCAACGCGACGCCATGCGCATGCTCGCCAGCGTTCAATTCGTCGCCTCACGCCGGCGTTGCCATGCCAGGCGCCGGTCTTGCCATATACTCGCAGGCACGCGGCGCGCTGCGTTGCTTTGATGCATGCGTGTTTCAGCGCGTCCGGCGTCCCTCCATCACAGAAAGATGGCAACGCAGTGTTGTATGGGTGATGCATCGGCGCGAAATGCTGCATGTAGCATTTCGCGCTGGTTGCCGTCGCGTTGGGCCGACGAACGCTGGTCGCGTCTGACGTCAGAATATAAGTGCTCGCGTTTTTCTAACGTAAGGTCACTGTGCCCAGCGTGTGCGCGCGTCAACGCTACGTGATGTGCTCACGGCCGTTTCGCTAGCTCCATATATACCAAATATGGTGTTACGAGACGTCAATGGATGACAAAGTATGACTGATGCAAAAATGATAATCCTTACATGCATGTCATGTAAGAACATGACAAAATACCACGATCATAGCGTTCTCGCGGCAATTTCGGCAGCTCCAAATATACTAAATTTGGTATCCCACGACGTCCATAAACGACGAAGATAAACGACACATCCAAACACGATAATCATGACACGGAAGTCATATACGGGATCATCTACCTCCACCTCGTAACGTTGTGCTGATTTTAAAGTAACATATCAACATTTCTCTTTCGTGTTTCGCATATCATTTCCTACTGCACGTCGGATTTGCGAACTGCAAATATCGTTTCGTTAAGAAGCTTACCCCGTCCGGCCACGCACCGGCGCAAGCACCCGACGAAGAGCCACAACCGCAGCAGCCATCAATCCGCACCAATCGCTCACTGTCGCAAGAGCAGTCGTACCCGCCTCTCGGCCAGCCGCAGCAGCAGCAACAATCCAACCATTCCTGACCGCACAACCGTGGCCAGTCCCGGTCGAAGTCCCGGTCCAGGCCCCGGTGCAAGTCTAGGTCCAAGTCACAGTCCAATTCACAGTCCAATTCATAGTCCAAGTCGCGGTCAAAGTCTCTGTCCAAGTCACGGTCTGAGTCCCGATCGCGGTCCCGTTCTGCTAGCTACCTCAACTCGTCCACGTCGCCTCTCTCCTCCTCCCCTGGTTCGTCCCAGGGATTGTCACAGTCGTCATCCGTGCCTGGTCCCAAAAAGCTTGCCGGGGCCTAAGGACCCCCAGTGTCGCTCAAAGCATCACCGACGTCATGTCAGGATCCACAAGTGAGGGAGTTGGTCAGGGAGAACTCCTCACTTAAGGCACAACTTGCCTCGCAGCAGTCTCAGCTCTCTAAACTAATGTCCCTGATAAAAAACCTTACACAGTTTATGCAGTCATTAGAAGCAAAGCTAGACAAAACCCTTGAGCAACAAGCCGCAACCACGTTGGAACCGATGGAGGCCGTCTCTTTCCCATCCCAGCCGCAATTGCAGCCCGTGGATAAGCGCAAAGCAAACACCTCCACCGCGTCGCTTCATACCGAAACCGATATCGCTATGGCGGTCTCTAAAGCAATAACTGCTGCTCTCGCGACCCTAAACGTGAAATTCGAAGTCCGTTTCAACACTCTATAACAATATGTTGCGGACGAAAACACCTCATTGAACGCCCTGAACAGTTATATGGAGGCCACCAATAAATAACTGAATGCTCTCAAAAGTTAGACGGAGTCCACCACCACCAAAATCCATGCACGGCTCGAGCGTTGCGAGCATCCGCCCATGTTTAGCCAATCTGCAACGCTGCAGGCGGGCCCCAAGCCTGCAATAGCTTAATCATGGCGTGTCTCACACTGATCATAAGGCAGTGGAACTCCAAGAGGAAGCGTAAGAAACGGAGCCACCTGCAGGAGCTCGTACAGAAACTGCAAGCTGATCCGCAGGCCACGCAACCAGCCCTGGATGTTTTCGCCTTGGAAGAGACGTCTTCTCTCTCCACCCTCCCCGGTGACGTGGCTTACCATCAGCTTGATATGCATGCTACCCCATGCACATCCACGCTCGTTCACAACAGCCTCCCATCTCTACAGCACGAATTGGAAGCAACACGCATTCAGCATACGATTGTAGAGATTATACCATGCAAACACACAAGGAAGTCGCTCTTAGTCCTGAATGTGTACAGTTCCCCTCGTGAGAAAGCGGCAGACTTCTGTCACATCTTCACTGAGATGATCGCTCTCGTCGGAGACGCGCAGCTGCTCTTGCTCGGTGACTTTAACGCAGAACATCTCGATCAGGGCTACATGCACACGGATCGGAAAAGAAGAAAGCTATGGTTCTTAGTACAAGACTTTCGCCTTATTTTACTTAACGATCCACAGCAGCCACCCACACGCATAGGCAACAGTGTGTGCCATGACACATCGTCGGACCTAACAGTGTGCAAGAACGTTACACGTGCTACTTGGGACAACACGGGCCTTTTAGTGGGCAGTGAACACAGCATACTCGCAATAACAATTCAAATGCGCCTCAGCAAGAGGCCGAAACCCTCGGCTCGCATTACCAACTGGCCGAAATTCCACCAGTTGTGTGAAGAAGAAGCATCCGACGTCATTACGGACATGAATATATGGATCGCCTCTTTGCAAGAGCACGTTCAAGTCACCACCTGTGAAGTGGAGGCTACCACCGACTTGCCCACAACCGACTTTCACCTCGTCCACATGTGGGACGCACACGCTGGCTTCATGCGCAGGTGGAGCCGGCAGCGTCACAACAAGAAATTACACCCACGCATCGAAGCGCCAGTACGCGAAATTGAGAACCACAGCCTCGCCCTCACGAGACAGCAGTGGAGTCAGCTGTGTGACAGTCTCAACGGGCAGATAAGCTCCAAGAGAACGTGGCGCCTTCTACGACCCTTGCACGATCCCTGTGCATCCAACTCGTCTGCGCAAAAACAGCTTCACGGGCTGCTACATCGTTACCCTGGCTCGTCGTTACGTGAACCTCGCCCTGCCGAACGCGCCGCCGGAGCGCCTTCCCCCATACTGTAGCAAACCTAACCCCCGACTAGACGAAGATATTACGGAGGCGGAAATATACGCCGCAATGCTCAAACTTCGCACATTGTCGGCACCTGGTCTTGATGACGTAAGCAACAAGTCCTTCCAAAGTCTTGACGTGAAATCGGTGGCTGCGCTCAGCGGTACGCTAACGAGTGCTGGCGCTCGGGACACATGCCACAAGAGGGAAGACACGCGAGGCTCGTATTTATCCCCAAACCAGGCAAGAAAATGGACAACGGCAACCTACGCCCCGTTTCACTCCCATCTTGCATTGACAAGCTTATAGAACACGTTGTCCTTGCTCGATTACAGACTAACACTGAAGAAAATGACCTTATCTCTCCCACGATGCTCGGCTTTCGCGCCCGCCTATTGACGTAAGACGTGCTAGTGCAAATACACCAAGACCTCCTTTGTACCCCGCCGAAGGCCGGCACTCGTGCCATGCTCAGTCTAGATCTTCATAAGGCATTCGAGTCAGTGCGACATGAAGCCATCGCCTCAAACCTTGCCGCCATTGACGCGGGTGAACGTGCGTATAATTACGTATGTGACTTCCTTTGGAACCGTAGTGTTGAGATATCCTTAGCCGGTGGCTCCGCCTCTAAACATCTCACACTCGCAGACAGAGGCACCTCTCAAGGAGCGGTTATGACTTCATTTCTACTTTTTCTTGCTATGTGCACGCTGCCTTCTTCACTCGATGGCATTCCAGGCCTTCATACTATCTAAGCAGACCACGTCATGCTGTGGACGACTACGGGTTCAGACGGCGAGATAGAAGAGACCCTCCAACGTGTGGCCGACGCCGTTGTTAGCCACGTGACGCAGGCAGGCCTCACGTGTTCGGAGAGCAAGTCGGAGCTCTTGCTGTTTTGTCCTGCCGACCGCCGTCGGGACAAGTACCCTCCCCAACCGGCCATTCGAATCTATGTCAACGGCGTAGCCGTACCACAAATTGACCACATGCGCATTTTAGGCTTATTCATTCAATGAAATCAACGGAACATCGTCGCACTGGAACGCCTCACTGTTGCCGTCATTCAAACAACCCGCCTCTTTGCTCGCGTGTCTGCTTGAAAACAAGGCATGAAAGTAAAAGAGCTACTAGTGCTTATCCTTGCCTTCGTCATATCTCGTCTCGCGTACGCGCTACCATACCTGTGCCTACTGGGATGCGAGAGGGACGAACTGGACCAACTTATACGCAAAGTGTACTAGACGGCTCTTGGACTCATTTGCACGACCTCTACGTCCCATCTCCTCAGCCTCGGCATCCACAACACTATCGACAAACTCAACGAAGTGCATCGCAAAGCACAGATTCAGAGACTTCGTGGTAGCAAGACCGCCCGCTGAATACTCGCTCGCATAGGACTCACCACGTCGCCGTCGGGCGCAGGCCCGGTCTCTATACCTCCGACTTTACGTCGACGTTTTCTCATAACACACTGCCAAAAAACATGCTTGCAGGACACTACGACGGTATACGGCAAGCACGAGCCCAAGCCTTACACGACGACTACGCCTCGCGGCGCGATGTGGCCTACGTGGGCGCGGTCCGGTACCCCTTTCAACCAAGCGCGTACGAAGTTAACGTAATAACTACTCGCACACCCCTCAACACCGACTCAATCTTGCGAGTAGCAGGCTCTGTCCGTGCCTTCCACCCCACCGAAGCCGAGGAAGCGGCCGTAGCTTTTGCGGTGTCCTCCGGGTTCACTACAATCTTAAGCGACTCGAAAACCGCTATCTCCCAGTTTCCTCGCGGTACCGCTGCTCCCGGTATACCTTACGGCTCCTTGAGTCCCTCGCCTACCTCGAAGAGTAGGATCTGCCTCCAATATGTCTTATCTGGGTCCCGGTCCACGCAGGAAACCGGGGGAACGAGGCCGCCCACCGACAAGCTCGAGAATTCGTCAACCGAGCGGTGGACCCCGCCACGAACCCAGAGAACTACAGCGAGCCCCTCATATCCTATCACGAAATTGCTCAGCACTATTGCCTCGGATGTCGAATGAAACCGCCGCCGCATTAAAAACTCACGAAACCAAAACACATCACATGGCGCCGCCTCCAACCGATTTCGTTTCCGTGCCCACGAGTATACGCACACATTTACCCCGATCTGTTCAGTCCGCATTACTCAAATTGTGACTCCGTCGCCTCCCTCTCTCATATACTATGGGACTGCAGCGAGGATCCACTGCCGCCTGATCTCCTGACCAATCTATCGTCCGAGGCATGGGAAAGAGTACTCCGAGATACGAGCCTAGAAGTACAGCTCCGGGCCATACAGCGAGCTGAGGAGGTGGCGGCAAGGCAGGGCCTGATCGCCATTCTTCTGTGAATTTTTTTCACTTAAATAAAGTTGTCTCTTCCTCTCTCAGATCTGTCAATTTTTAGTTCTCTTTTTATACTTGTTTTTTGCACACATGTGCTCTTCAGCTACATTGGGATATATGTTTCGCGTATTTCTTTCAATAAACTGAGTTGTCAGTTTACGCCTGTTTGTATTCTTGCCTTCCGTTTACCCATCTACTGTTCGCACGCCAAAATTTTTCGAAGAATGTCACCAGCACATGGTATACTGGTGCAATGTGTTTGCGCAAAATCACTTGAACTGATTCACGGTTATTTTAAGAACCTTGCCAATATCCCCCCATTGTAAGCCTTCAGGTGTGTTGCATCAGTTAGGTGGAAAGTGGAGTATTGACGATCATAAGTAGTTTTTAATGGCACAAAGGCCAATTGATGGCCAAAGAGTGCCATTTCAATTGACTACTGATATGAAAAATGATATGATGCGTGGCTGAGAAGGGGCCTTAAAATTCCTCACTCTAACGCGAGTTAAAACATGGAAGTAATAAAATCATGACAGTGGCGTGACATATGTGTTGTGATAGCGGGTGGCATTATGTCACGATAATAAAACCATGATGAAGATGTAGTCACCGCAGCCACGACCACTCTACAAAGGTCGTTCTACAGATGACTTCGAAATATCTGGTGAAAGCTAAGCACATCTTTTAAAAACGTGCAAAGTGTTTGCAGTTTAAAAAGCGGATCCCTACCGATGAGCATCCCGGAATTTAGAAGAGCTGCTGTTGGTAGGGCAATAAAAAGTGCTTTGTTCTTAGAGCATCTAGCTCATTGCACTGAACGAGAATGTGGAGAACCGTAAGGGGCTCTCCACATCTTTCACAATATGGCGGATCGCCGGTAGACAGAAGAAATTGATGTGTAGAATGTGTATGTTCTGTTCTAAGCCTTGTTAGTACTACTGTGTGTCGTGATTTTGATAGTGGCGGCCAATAACCTAATTGCGGCTTAATAGCATGGAGTTTATTATCTGTGTGTTTATCCCACATGCTCTGCCAATAGCCCCTGAGCTTTCGTTTTAGAAAAGGTTTTAAGTCAAGTGCAGGGACTGATGTTGATGCATTGGCAGTAGTGTCATTGGAGCTAGCAGCCAGATTCTTGGCCAAAACGTTCCCTGGTATCTAACGGTGCCCTGGAACCCAGCAGACAACGACATGTTGTTTTGATGTGTACAGTGTGCACAAAAGTGAGTAAACTGACACCAGCACGGGGCGCTTGTGTTTTTAGGAGTTTTCGGGGCTTTGACCACGATTAGAGAATCTGTGTATATTACCGGCTTTTGTAACTTTATCTGTTTGATGTGTTTTACGACCGCCAGTATTGCGTAAGCTTCTCCTGTGAAAATGCTTGCATAAGGATAAAGAACGCCGGCCTCGGAAAAGGATCTGCCTACCACTGCGTATGACACAGAAGTGTTTGACTTTGACGCATCGGTAAAGAACTCAGGGCACGTGTATTTATGTTGTAGATCCAGGAAGTATTTATGTATGTATGTGTTCAAGTGGTGCGTGCTTTGTGACTTCAACAAAAAAGACATCACAGTCTATAAGCTGCCACTGCCACGGTGGCAGATATGTTGCAGGAGCCATCAAACTGCGTTCAAGAAGAGGCACACCTGTTTCTTTGGCCAGGCCCCTTACACGGAGCGCGTAGGGCTGCCTAAACGAAGGACGGTTCTCGAACAAGCCAGATCAAGACAAATCAATTATTGTGAAATGGCAAGGGTGTTTCTTGTCTGCCTTCACCTTCAAAAAGTACATTAAGGACAGGGAACATCTTTGTAGGTGGCGCGACCATTCATTTGAATCCATGTACAGGCTCTCCACAGGGCTGGTTTGGAAAGCACCCGTAGAGAGGCGAATGTCTAGATGGAGGACGGGGTCAAGACTTTTCAGGGCTGATGTTGTTGCCGACTGATAGATTATAGCACCGTAATCTAGGCGTGTGCGTACGAGGCTTTTATATAAAGTCATTAGACATTTTGTGTCACTACAACATGTAGTGCGTGACAACACTTTCAAAATGTTCATTGTTTTTAAGCACCTGTCCCTTAAATACTTGATGTGTGGGATGAAGTTTAGTTTAGTGTCTAATATGAGACCAAGAAACTTGTGCTCGGTCTTCACTGACAGAGGTTGACCATGCAGGTCAATGTTGGGGTCAGGACAGAGGCCCCTCTTTTGGCTGAACAAGACACAAGTGCTCTTTTCTGCGTTGAGTATAAAACCATTCTCAATTGCCCATATAGATACCTTGTTCAACGCTAGTTGAACTTGACGTTTGCACATTGAGATGTTGCACGATTTGTAACCAATCTGTACATCATTGACATATATGCATTAAAAAATTGTTCGTGGGAGAGACAGGTGCAAAGAAGTCATTTTAACTACGAAAAGTGTGCAGCTCAATACACCTCCTTGTGGCACTCCTGTTTTTTGGACAAATACTCGATATAAGACAGTGCTAACTCGGACACTGAATGCATGGTTGGACAGGTAGCTTTCGATAATTGTCAGCATTCTAAATCGCACACCTAAATGTGACAGGTCTCGCAATAAGCCGAAGTGCCTTGTAGTGCCATATGCGTTTTCCATATCGAAGAACACAGAAAGGAAAAATTGCTTATGAACGAAATCGTCGCGAATTTGTGCCTCGATACGGACAAGGTGGTCAGTGGTGGACCGAGCCTCGCGAAACCCACACTGGTATGAATCAAGTAGGCAATTGATTTCAAGGAAGTGCATCAGGCGCCGGTTAATGATTTTTTCAAAGACCTTGCAAATGCAACTGGTTAATGCTATTGGCTTGTAGCTAGAAACTGAGGCCGGGTATTTGCCTTGTTTTAGAATTGGGATAAGGATAGCTTCCTTCCAGGCTGAGGGTAGCTCACCGGAAGACCATATCGCATTATACAGAGAGAGGAGAGTTTTCTGGGTTTCAGTTGGCAGGTGTTTAAACATTTCATATGCCACACGGTTCGGGCCTGGGGTAGATTTATTGCAGCAGATAAGTGACGCTTGTAGTTTAGCCAAACAGAAAGGTTCGTTGTATGCCTCATGTGTTGTGGGCTTGCGCTCTAATCTCTGTTTTTCTAGTGCCGTTTTGTATGGTCGGAACGCTTCACTATAGTGTGTGGAGCTGGAGACCTGTTCGAAGTGCGCTCCGAGAGTGTTTGCCTGGTCTTCCAAACTCTCCCCTTGTGTGTTCACTAGAGGAAGTGAATGTGCTTTTCGTCCTGCCACCTTACCAACCATGCTCCCGACTTTCGACTCATCTGTGTATGAGTTAATGCCTGTTAAAAATTGTGCCGACTTTCCCTTCTCGCCTGTCGGTGCGTCCTCCTTGCTTGCGACTTGACGTTCTTAAAGTTTACAAGATTCTCGGTTGTGGGTGAGTCCCTAAGCATCTTCCATGCCTTATTTTGTTTTTTTTTTCGAGCATCACGGCACTCGTTATTCCACCATGGGACTCATCGTTTCTTGACAGTCTGCATGTTTGGGGAATACATTTTGTTGCTGCATCAACCAAGAAAGCTGTGAAGTAGTATACAGTATCCTCTATGCTCAACGCCGCCATGTCAGTCCAAAATAATATAGTCATTTTTTGAAACTTTTCCCAATCGGCTTTGTCGGTGAGCCATTTGGGAACTTGTACAGGACATGTATTTGTTAATGATGTGCTGATAACGATAGGAAAATGGTCACTATCATATGGATCATTAATTACTTACCCGTTAAGTAGAGGTAGAAGTGATGGGGATATTATGCTGAGGTCTTTTGCTGAGTACGTATTGTTAGCGATGTTGTAATATTTTGGCTCTTTCCGATTCAGTAGGCATGCACCGGAAATAAAGGAGCTTTTCAATTAGGCGACCTCGAGCATCGCAGCGAGAGTCACCCCATAGATTGCTATGTGCATTAAAATCTCCAAGGAGAATATAAGGTTCTGAAAGTTCGTCTATGAGGGACTCGAATTCATGCATTTCAAGACGGTGTTGTGGAGTTATGTAGAGAGAGCAGATGGTGACGAGCTTATTCAAAAGAACTGCTCGAACAGCCAACGCCCCAAAGGATGTTTGTAGTGGTAGGTGTGTGCATGCAATCTCTTGCTTGTCTATAATGGCAACACCACCAGATGGCGCAATGGCATCATTGCGGTCCTTCCGAAAGATAACGTAGTGACGTAAAAAGTTTGTGTGTTTAGGTTTCAGGTGTGTCTCTTGTACGCACAGCACCTTAGGTGTATGTTTGTGTAAAAGTTCCTAGATATCGTCCAGGTTTCTCAACAGTCTTCTGATGTTCCACTGTAGTATTTGTGTCATTTTAATGCAGTGTGGTGCTGTGTGTACAAAGGTGTTGCGTTAGGTTACAGGGCCTCTTGCCCTCTTGCGGGCCGTGTTATTCGAGGTTTTTCTTTTTTGGCGTGCTCCAAGGAGTTGCGCCTCTCCTTCGGCGTCTGAGGCGCCGGAGGAGTGGGACTTGTATCCATCAACTCTTGTCAGGTGGTGGATGGTGCCTGCTGGGCAGGCACATTCACTGAACTTTTGGACCTAACTGCCCCTGCAGTGGTCCCAGGTTCGGCAGACACCGGGGTCTGCCGGCCCTGTTTGTCAGGTGGCGGAGCAGTACAGGCTGCTCCAGCCGGGGGCGCTGGCGGCACGACCGCGGCCACACACTGTGTGACATTCGTGGGTGCCGAGGCATGTGGCGCGGCGCCCCGGCGCGTCACATCTGCAAAGGAGGGATAAGATGGGTTGTGTATTGCGAAACGTTGGCGTGCTTCTTGGAATGTGAGATTGAATTTAACCTTGAGTTCTACTATTTGTTTTCTTTTTTCCATGCGGGGCATGATCGTGAGTAGGCAGCGTGATCTCCTTCACAGTTCGAACAATGAGATGTTTCTGAGGTGCAGTTGTCTGATATGTGTTGAATGGATGCGCACTTTGCGCAAGTGGCACGCCCTCTGCAACTCTGCGATCCATGACCGAAACGTTGGCACTTGAAACATCGACGAGGGTTGGGAATGTATGGTCTTACACGAAGCTTACAATAGCCGGTTTCGATTGATTCTGGTAGGTCACTTGTTCCGAAGGTAATTATTACGTGTTTTGCAGGGGTAAGTTTGTTGTTGCGCCTTATTGTTATTCGTTGGACTTTGACCACGTTCTGGTCCTGCCAACCTTCGAGCAGCTCACTTTCAGAAAGCTCAGTAAGGTCATCATCAGAAACTACGCCACGGACAGTGTTCATGGACCTGTGTGGGCCCACCGAAACAGGGGTTTCCCCAAAGGCCACAAGCTTAGACAGCTTTTCATACTGGGCTTTGTCACGTACCTCTAAAAGAAGATCGCCACTTCCCATCTTTGTCACTTTATAACCTGGGCCTATTGCTTCTGTGAGAGTTTTGGAAACGAGGAAAGGTGAAATGGCTCGGACTGTCTTCTTTTCGATTTGACTGTGGATTACATGGTACTTTTGGAATGTCGGCTTTGGTGTGTTAGGCAAGAAAGTGTTTTCGGTATGCCACCTTTTTAGGGAGCGATCAGGAAGGGGGGGGGGAAAGCTTTTGCCATAAAAATACTATAAAGTTCGGCGGCGATGGTGGCCACCCACCACCGAGCCCAACAAGGGGATGCTACAAGCTTGAATTGTGAACACTTGGTGACGCCAGCCATGCTTCGCCGCTATAACCGAATATAACTACCCAAGGTTGGGTAACTACACAGGGTGAACCCTCGCCGCCAGGAAATTCGGAAGTAAACGGAAAAGAGATGATGACAGGACAGATAAAAAGTGAGAGATAAAGACGAAGATGTAGGAAGAGAGGGATAGGAAAAAGTGACTGCCGATTTCCCCTGGGTGGGTCAGCCCAGGGATGCCGTCTACGTGACGCCGGGGCCAATGGGGTGTATTGCCTCTGCCGGGAGCCTTAAAGGTCCAATCACCCAGCATCAGCTCAACCCCAGAATCCCCTTTTCCCCGGACACGGCAAAGCCACGCACGGCTAGGCGTGTTAGGGAGTAAAAACTCCCCCGTTGGCTCGGGTCCGTTGTGTGGCTACACACCAAACGCCTACTTGCGCAGGCACCCCTGCGGGGTGGAAAGTGGAGTAGACTGGATAGTTGTTACTAGTTACTTAGCATCTGTTTAATAATTCCTACTATTCATTTATAGTTTACGCCTGACGTATTCCCGAATAATTCTTGTTCCAGGAACAAAAGTAGAAGATAGTGCGTAGTGAACGCTGACCATACACATCTCATATATAGGAACAAAAAGGTTCCTCGCAATACCTCGAAAAACGGCCCTCTTTTTTCGATATATAAACAGATATACAGATAGTGTTTGTTGACCAGACTGCGAAGCCACTACTGGTCATGATCTGCAATAGCTTCTTCACAGCTCAATTACAAGGGTCCATATGCGAACTTGTCCTTTAAGGGCGTGGCCTTGGAATCGCTTGACTGTTTGTTTCAAAGGTCTGCCCTACTGCTGCTTACGCAAACGGTGGAGAATAAAAGAGCGCAGCGGTTTTCACAGCAACTAACCATATTGTTCAGCGCGTCTGTATGCGTTATTTTCAGTTTGGTAATGACTCGAAAGTGCGCATCAATACTATTCGCAGCTTCGGGACCCGCAGTTTTTATAGGTATTACATTTTATTGATCGCTCAAAATACCGCAAGAATATTATTCACGGCTACTGAACATCTGTTTCTGTGTTATTATTATGGTATGTGACTACTCCGCATTTCGCAGAACTACTGTTGCTAGGTTCAAAATCTGTTGCTAATGTAGCTACATTAAATTTAGTGATTACTAAAATGTCCACAGAGATAATTTGCAGTGCTTCGGGAGCCACTAATTCCGTAGTTCAGGTTCAGTCATGACTGATGAACCAAAAGTCAACAATCATACAAATCACCTCTTCTTATGGGCAACTATGTTGGGATCATCGCGGGGGGCTGCGCATCAAGTTTCCATTCGTTTCACTTGGGAACACAACCCAAAGGAAGTTACAGTGAGGGAATGTACTGAGAAGAGCAGAGACGTTTATGCAGGGCTATTGCGTCGCCGCTTCAACTTACTGTGCCCGTAGCTCGTCATCGGCTTGTCAACGCTTACTTACCACTTCGGCTTGCCGGGCTCGTGTTGCTTCCGTAGAAGTGTTCTACCAAGGTGGGAGATTATGTTCGGCTTCCTGACTCTGCTTCGTGGAGGCGGCACTGCCACTGCAAGTATAGCCAACATTGACGTTGTTCGCCGCGTTTCGCAAACCCTCGCACAGAGGGAGAATGACGGAAGCACAGCGAACGCGCGCTTTATAGGACGCCCCCCCACACACGCCGCATACGGCGTACCCTTATAGAGAAAATGATACAGAAAGTTATATGCAATGATTCGCTGTGCCGAACCTGTAGCGGAGAGGGCAAGAAAAGAGGTGGAGAGTGCACTCCAGTGTAGGAGAGAATGAGCGGGAGCTGGACACACGCATTATGGGTGCATACGCTGCAGAAAGGACACTACCCCGCGCAGAAAGTGCTATGGGATCTAAGATATTATTGAGCAATAGTGTAGCGGTTGAGGAGCTTGGCTGCCAACCCGAAGGTCATGAGTTTGATCCCAGCTGTGGCAGCAGCAAATCCATGAATCAAACACGCGTTCTGTGGCATGTCAGGGCAGGTCAAAAAACACCTAATGATTGATTTTACCAGAGTTCGCTCATACGACATCCTTCATTGCCATACCGTCGTTCTGAGACGTCAACTGCCAAAAATTATTAATAAATACTATTCATAGCTCTGGCACCCGCTGTTGCTGTCGTTATCACAAATTTAGGGATGAATCAAATGACAGCAAAACTGCTATTCACAGCTTTGAAGCAGGCTGTTTCTGTGAAATTATTTATTGATATACTACTGTTTACTTCTAACTGACGCTGCCACCAGTAGTAGAAATAACGAGTAAAAAATGAAACTAAAAATGAGCATTCAGCAATTGTGTCGCAAGGACAGGGAAAATAAAGAAAAACGAAGCAAAGAGGGCTCTTGAAGAGCAATATGCGAGCCACACTCGTAACAGCTCAAGAAATGGTATGCACAAACTGATTGCAAAATGATGAGACAGTGATTCTCGCGTAAGAAATAATAAAACCTTGGAAGCTCTAAAACACAAGACATGTAAGTGTGAGACATATTGGCAGCATTTGTAAAAAAGTAACGCCGACAACCAAGCAGTTTCATTCAACGTCTCTTTTACCATGACAGAATTTCGCAGGTTGACACGGTGGTGTTCTACAGTCAGCGTTGCATTGCTGTTTTGCTTACCTCCCTGATTTTTTTAAAAGTTGGAACTGCTTTGCGGCATACTTCTATTAGCATCCGTGGTCACTGAGCAGTCAATAGGCAAAGATGATAGCATGGTGAGGATCACGAGGGTGTACGATTGCAAAGATTTTGATGTCAACGTGAGTATTTGAAATATATAGCTCCTTGGTGGCTATAAATCTAAAGCAACTGTCACGTTTGAGGAACACCACATAGCAGTGGTAAGCCTAGATATCATAGCTTTTACTAGTGGTTTTTATTATCATGCTGAGAATACTGAATTAATTTGGAGTACTTAAATAAATTCCTCAGAGCGCTAACTGCTCTACTTTGGCCATTTGTGCAGCTGTCTCCGATAATATGATCTTTCGTGGTATCGCGAATATGAACCTGTTAATTGAGATACAGTGGTATACAGGCGAGCATAGAGAAAATATATCATGAAACAAGGTCAAATAGCACTGCAAATCACACTGGTTGATTGATTGTTTGATTGATTGATTGATTGATATGTGGGATTTAACGTCCCAAAACCACCATATGATTATGAGAGACGCCGTAGTGGAGGGCTCCGGAAATTTTGACCACCTGGGGTTCTTTAACGTGCGGTCAAACATGAGCACATGGGCCTACAACATTCTCGCATTCATTGCAAATGCAGCCATCACAGCCGGGATTTGATTCCGCGACCCGCGAGTTAGCAGCCGAGTACCTTAGCCATTAGACCACCGCGACGGGGCACTGCAAATCACAGGAGTGATAATTTTTACGGGGCATGTCAATATATGCCTGCAATTTCACTTTTCGATAAAGCTAACTGAATCATATTAAGGGACATGGTTATTGTTGCAAGTTGTATTACCTATGTTTTTGTTTACTTTGTTTTGTTATGTTTTTCCCTCACTCTGCATCGACATGCATCAGGTCGGTATATAGTATAGAATAAAGAAAGGAAGAAAGAAGAAAAGGAAGAAAAAAGAGAGAAAGAAAGAGAGAAAGAAAGAAGGCAACATAGAAAGAAATTAAGAAAGAAAGAAAGTAGTGGAACGTTTTGAGCGTGAAAAGAAAACGGTTTACCTTTTCAGCAGCATTCACCGTTATCCTACGAGGTGAGAACATAAAGTTGCACAAGTTGGACCTCCGGCTTTACGTGCAGCCGACACAAAAGTTCTGTCACAATTTATCACCTTTTTGTTCATTCACGAAGAAGGAACGATACCAACCGTAAAGTTGAAGCAACTAACGCTAAGCAATGCATTGTGATGTTATTGTAGGAGAGGTGGAAAAACGTGTATAAATAAATAAATAATTAAATATATATATATATATATATATATATATATATATATATATATATATATATATATATATATATATATATATATATATATATATATATATATATATATATATATATATATATTAGATCCGTGAGCAGTCACAACGTGGTTTATTTCGAAGTTTTGGCCTAGAGTCATGCCTTCATCAAGATTGAAGGAACAGTTTGTTGGTGCTCAGCTTTATACAATCTCAAATCAGAGGGAAAGAGGAAAAAAGCCAGAAAAAGAGTTGAAAAAGAAAAAAAGCAAAAAAGATATAAGGTGAACTCTCCCCCGGGCGCCCCCCTTCTACTCTTCTTTCTCCTTCCCCCTTCATCTCTCTCCCGTTTCTCCCCTTCACCTTTCTGATGTCAGCGGTCTGTGTATGCTTCCTTCCACTAACGCATTCTTTCCGAAGAGACGGCGCCTCCTGGCTCTGGCGGTTCGGTGTGGGGCAAAAAGAGCTTTTTTAAGTAGTTTAAGCCTTTCACTACTCAGTGCCCCGTCGACATTTCGTCGTAGAAAGAGGGGTGCCGCGTATTGTGGCAGAGGCTGGTAAGCGGGCGCAATGCAAATTTCTTGCGCGGTTCTAGATTACGCGTGCAGTAGGGGCCTCCCGGCTGTGCACAGGGTTACTGTTGGGCATGTCATGCTTGGCATAAATGATTGGGTAGTAAAGTGAAAACAGAAAACAGACAACAGCTGTGCTTAGAAAGAGTAGTTACACTTGGAATTGTTTTGAGTTGTCCAGTGCCCTTCACATCTGCAGTGCCGTGAACTCAGTTACTATTTTCATTATTGCCGTTATTGTTTTCTAATGCTTTAATTGCTGCAAGTGTATCAGGATTCTCATTTATTCCTCTATTGAGGGCGTTAAATCGGTGGATAAGGTATGATTCTCGTTGTTCACGTTCTCGGTTTGATTTAAATACCGTCTCTAAGAGCGTTACTGATAGTTTGTCGAATGCATGGTCGGGAAGATTAAGTTGTTTTGGTAGGGGTAGATTTGGGGCTGATTTCGCATGGGCTCTGTGATTATTGAAGCGAATCCTAAATGGTGTTTCTGTTTGTCCGATGTACGGCATACTACACACGTTGCATTCGAGTAGGTTTACCACATTAGAGAAATCGCATGTTAGGTTTCCTCGTATGTTAATCGAAAACTTCGATTGTGTTCTGGTTGCTTTTTGTGTTTCTCGCATCGCCTTACATTCAAGACATCGTGACTTTAAACAAGGACGGCATGAATTATTAGGGGGTGAGGTATTGATTTCAGAGTGGACGAGTGTGTCTTTGAGGTTACTTGGTCATTGGTAAACGACGCCTGGAGTGGATGGCAATGCACGTTTCAGACGTTCATTTTGTTCCAGAATGTTGTAATGTCGCTTAAGGATTTCGTTTACATTGGGGAAGTTTGTGCTGTAAGTCAAGCAGAGGTTTGTTCGTTGTGGTTCTTCTTGAGTGGTCGCTTCATAGGTAAGTAATCACGCTTCAGTTTTCTCGCTTTTTGAAAAGCGTCATTAATACATGGGTGGAGGGGTATCTTTGTTTCTCGAGCATAAGTTTTAGCCTCTGTGAGCTCGTGTCAAAATCAGCGTCTCTTGAGCAGATTCGCTTAAACCGGCGAGCCTGGCTTTATGGGATACTGTTTTTACAGTGGCGTGGGTGATCGCTTTGATAATGGAGGTATTGTTGGCGATCCGATGGTTTGCGATATCGAGTTGTAGAGAGCTTGTCTGCTTCTATCGTTATGGTGACATCAAGAAAATTTACGGTTACTTGCGAGTATGTGTGTGTGAAGTGTATGTTCGGAAGTACAGCATTGTAAGTGTCGATAAAGCTGAGAAGTTCGTCCTCGCTGTGGGTCCAAATAAGAAAGATGTCGTGTATGTATCTTTTGTATAAGAGTGGTTTCAAGGAACTTTGTGCAAGAAATTCTTATTCTAGCTTTCCCATAAATATGTTAGCATAATTGGGTCCCATTTTGGTTCCCATAGCGGTCTCGCTGATTTGTCAAAACTAGTCTTGGTTAAACTGGAACGAAATTAATTTGAGCACCATCCTCATTAAAGTTGCTATGCCAGATAAATCTGGGGTGTTAAATTTTCTGTTGTTTGTGTACATGTTTTGTAATTCAGCTATGCCGTCCTCGTAAGGAATATTTGTATACAATGAAGAGACATCAAGAGTAACCAAGCAGGAGTTTTTCAGCACACACAGACCTGCAATGTCTCGAAGAAAATGTGCGGTGTCTTTTATGTACGACGCGAGGGTGCATGGAATGTGGCTTATAAGTTTGTTCACGTACCCTGATATGGGTTCAGTTATTGTACCGATGCCTGATATGATTGATCGACCTGGATTGCCGGGTTTATGAATATTTGGGAGCATGTAGAAGCGACCTGGACGAGGGCATGAGAGCAGCATACCCTCGTCCAGCATACCTGATGCGAGCAGCATACGTTCAGCATAATGCGAGCAGCATTACTTTCTCTCTTTACGATGTGGTGATATCCTCTCAGTTTTTCATTAGGGTGTCTTGTCGCTTCCTGTGTTCTTTTCTTTCACAGAAAAGTTACACTCAATAGCTGACGCCTCAGACAGTCGAAAAACTTCATTAAATTGTCCTGAGGAGTGTAAGCCATCAGGTGGTCAACGATGGAGATCCTAGCAGTCGCTATTGTAGACGATGGCCAAGTCGGGGCGTAAGTGGGGCCAATCCGCCAGTTTTTAGGCCCTCTGGACTGCCTATAGTTGGCTTTCAAGATTGGGGCTCCTTAGTGCCTCTCCCTAGTTGGACTAACTGGTGAGGGCATAGGCGTAACAGCCGGGAGGGGGTGGCAAGAGGGGCTCGTGCCCCCCCCCACTGAGAAAAGTTGAGTGGGCTGAGCCCCCCCCTCCCCAATTTCTACAGTGGTCACTTGTAGCCGCACGATGGGAAAACCAGCAAGTAAGGCGAAGTGTTTTTTCCCAACAGTAATCACTCAATTATGTTCTTACGGGAGAATGAAAACGTTACGAGGCTGTGTTTCGACACAGTGAAACTTTGCCAACATTACCGCTGTGGCAGTTTTTCTAGTAGGCTCTGTACGTGGCGGGTCGCCAATGCAATGCTTTCACGTCTTGTGCTTTATTGTATTACACATGAGGCATGCGCTGAACAGGGGCCCTATATTACTACATTACTTGTTCATGCTTTTATTCTGCTGTGACTTGTTGATGCAGCTGCGCATGGGAACGAGCCAACCTTTGAAACACTGGTCAAAAATTTTGCTTCTTCTGGAAATAATTTTCTTCTGAAATTTTATGTCGACATCGCTGCTTTGTCGAATCAGTTGCTAGCATTTCCGATGGAGGCGGAAATGTTGTAGGCCCGTGTGCTCAGATTTGGGTGCACGTTAAAGAACCCCAGGTGGTCTAAATTTCCGGAGCCCTCCACTACGGCGTCTCTCATAATCATATAGTGGTTTTGGGACGTTAAACCCCACATATCAATCAATCAGTTGCTAGCCGATAAGAGTGACAAATCGTTTTGATGTTTAATTTTTCCGTACCTAAATGCCAAATGTTTTTTCCGCTTTAGTTTCTGATAAACCTGATTAGCGTCGCTTGTGGTATCTTGTAGCCATAGCGGCAGCTTTTAAAGTGGCTACGAATAAAGCATTGAACTCGAGCTCAGTAGGGAGTTCAGCTTCTAAGCTTGCCTCACAACTTCACCCCACCGGATCAGGTAAAGGTGAAAGACCGTGGTTTCTAGCACTATGAAGGCTTAGTTAAGAGTCGGGCAATAGTTGGTTTTTGCTCAACTTGAATTGCCTTTTACAGCTCAAAATACATCTCGGACAGTAAAGGACATGCGTGCAGCGCAGCTTACTTCTCTCTACTCCTCTTTTTTTTCAGCAAGTATGGACTCACAGAAATGTATACACGCAAAAACTACTAGACACCGCTGCGCAGCAAGTGGAAATGTTTTTTATACCTATAATCAATCTCGCCTGAGCTATAAGTAGCCGCTACTTATGGTATTGGCAGCTAGCCTACTAGAATTACATTTAGAAGGAGATGCTCTTCGGCTTTGTCACGTCATGTAACAAGCAGGCGAGTTTCGGGCACGCAGAAAATTTTAAGTGCCAAAGAGACAATGGGAAACAATATGCCGTATCCGAAATAGTTCATTATCTTGTTTTTTTACTTGGTCGTGCATAAGTGGTCATTACGCGATGGATCATTTCGACGTCATTTGTTGCCTCATGTGACAAGCTGGCGCTGTGTGCATGACAAAGACTGTTTACACCAATCATATACAGCTATTGACCATTTCGAAAGAAAGCAACAAAGGATAGTTCAACGTTATAATCACCCCATTTCAATCTTTCAGAGGAAAATTTTGTTTACACCGTTTGTATTGGCGTATTTATGCAGGTGTCTGGGTGCCAATTAAGAAATGTTAATACAGATACAATGAGTGTAAACTATGTAGTACGTTCCTAAAAGATTTTTAAGGAAAAGTGTTGAGAAGTTGATTATAAGTCAACAGTAATATAACAATCGCACAAATAATATTGGTAATTGCACGCTATAAAAACTGTGTTTGGACTGTTAGCAAACAAGGCAACTTTTATTACACACAAGCCGTAGTATATGCAAGAATGTAGTTAGGATTGGTATGAATGATGTAATCCGGATGGTTCAGATGATCAGGAAGGCACGATGAAGGACTGGACTGCGTGCTCTTTTTCTGGCAAACTTCAGTTTATTTACACACTGACACTTATTTACAAACAAAGGCCGGGGTGGCCACAGAAATTCGTCCCCGAATCTAGTGGTTTGCATTTTTCAATACTTCTGGGTATAAACAGAAGCCACGTTCAGGCAAGATATTACCTTATCACCTAACTTTACACGACTAAAGAGCGCTTGCATGAAAGAGCTAAACCGGCTATTTTCAAATTTCACAAATAAAATGCAGACAATTTAAAAATATTTAGCTAAATATAGCATGACTTGGATGCTGTTAACAATTTATTCTAAAATATTTTGTTTGCATTTGATAATACCACCTCAAAATAAAAACGTCACAATGCAGTAATTCCACAAAAGATGATTTCAAACTGCACTACACTCTCTGTTCGAAAACTCATTGAGCAATATATATAGTAGCATATATGTGGATTTATTTCCTTGAAACATATCTAACATATCAGGAGACTGAATGCCCATAATGATGTTCTCCATGGATACACCAAATTTCCTCTGCAACTGAGGCAAAAGCAACTGCTTACTTTTAACATGACATGCTGGATAGTTCAGTGTTCGTTCAGTGTGCGTTCCTCCTGAGCACGCGGCATTCAATGTTGGTTGAATATTTTTAAGGGGCCCCGGTCAAACTGATATGGGTTGCAACATGGTATTTCATTTGAAAAAGAGAGTGAAGCAGTAAATGTTTATCATATTCGAATACTAGGCCTCAGCATCTCTTTCATATCCGTCTATTTCTTCACTCGTCTTTCTCAGTCTGCTCTTTTTCGTCTACATTTCCAACCAGGGCGTAACCACAATTTTTTATACTCTCACGAGACTTTCTCATGTGCGTTCTCTTGCTACGATGTTTTAGTTTTTTACTAAACGATACTCGCAAGGTTCTGTGTGTGAAGCATCTGTTCAGTGAGTAACCTAGCCTCTACCCCCTTGTCTTGTCTTTTATATCATGCGGAACCTCTTCCTGACGTACCTGTCGACCGACTCTTTTCCTCGTGGATCGTTGTCTGAACACTCAGTAAAGGTAAAAAGACTACATTACTAAGCGGCATGATGAGGAGGCGGCCAATGCATTTTAAATGTGGCCGAATACCATGATAATTACAACAGGCGTAGTATCTTGTCTATACTTTTATGACTAAGGACTAGGTGCCTATCACTATGGGGTGTTGGAATGGTAAGCACCTATTTTTTCATCTATTAGGCGCCAATCATATTGTACATCCCGCAATTTCGGCTCAGTGTGTGGTGAGTTGCGTGATATTTCTGTAATGAATGAAAGTACTTTAACTAGGCCATGCCGTCGCAAAATGCGTTCAAGGCAATCGATCACGCAGTCGACGGAACCCCGCCTCTATGCAACCGGGGGCAGAGGTACGAAGCGGTAAACGACTGCTTTTCCGTGTACCAGAAGACCACTTCCGTAATAGATGACAGATATAGGGTGAAAAAGAGAGGTGGAGGAGCCTCAGTGATAGACTGTTCATGAGCCCGCCGTGGTGGCCTAGTGGCTTAGGCACTTGGATGCTGAACCGCAGGTCTCGGGTTCGAATCCCAGCTGCGGCGGCTGCATTTTCAATGGAGGCAGAAATGTCGTAGTTGTAGGCTCGTGTGCTCAGATTTGGGTGCACTTCAAAGAAACCCAGATGGTCGAAATTTTCAGAGATTTCCACTACGGCGTCTCTCATAGTCATTTGGTAGTTTTGGGGCGTTAAACCCGCCTATCAATCAATATACTGTTCAGTGAGCCGAAGAAGTGTGCGGAAAGAGCATAAGAGGTCAGGCCGCGTGATGGCCAGCCGCCTGTTTTATTATTCCAACTCAATGCTCGGAAAGGAACGCTCGGCAGTGGCGTGTAGCCCGTGTATCATCTCCGCCTCAGCCAGCCACCCTTAGTCAACGCAGCAACATCCTGGAGCACACAAGCTCGTACTGTCGGCATGGCACTAACCACAGATAAGCTGAGCATGCAGCAGCTCTCTGCTCTCATCTTGACCTTTGAAGCAGAAATAAATGTAATTTTTGTTTATTCCTCCCGTGTTGTTTTCGTTCTGTACTTGTGTGCTCGTATAATCACGCATGTATATGTTCAAGCTGTTTGGGTAGCCCTGATTATCTTAGGGTATTTCGCAGCACGTGGTACACGTTGGGTATACAGTGAAAGCAACAAGGTTTCTCGTACGTAGTCCGTGTGTTGCGTAATTTTATGTTGTTGTAGTGAAGAGGTCATTTTTTTAAATATTTTGTGCCTCCTGACTCTTGCCCATAGTCTATACGCCCGATCAGGCGCAGACGTAGGCATGGGCTTGTCAGGCGTGGATCAAATGTGAAACCGTCAGATGCATGTGGGGTTGACTCGTTGTCTGCCAGCTACTTTCGAACGGAGAGTGCGTGTATTTAGCACAGATTACTCATCAATACTTTACACATACTATGCCAGCAAGGCTGGTGTCGTTTACGAATACGAGGTCTACGATGTGGCGCAACTATTTTCGTACGATAACCCTACACAAAGGGGACTCACCAAAGAGAAAATTCTTACATTCTTCATAACTTGAGAGCAGTCCTACTAAGAAATTAGGGCATCAGATTCAATGTCAGACAAGTTTCTTGGAGTGAATGAAAAGACGTTTTGTCACTGGACCAGTGCCATGAATGGAATAGCAAGAAACTTCATACTTTCATGCAGTAAGGAGGCGAATTCAATACCCAGCTAGTGCACCCGGTCACGGAGTTTCGACGCTCGAGTTTCGAACGCTCGTTTTAAAAAGTCCACTGTGATGAAGACACGCGGGACGGTGACCCTCAAATTTTACAGAACTAAAAACTGGAAGTTAACATATAACTGCAAATATACCGGGTGTTTTGAGAAATCTGTCCCACATTATTTAAAAGTTACAAGAAGAACGCACATGCGAGCCAGATGCGCCGTTTCCTTAACTGTAGAAGTAGGCAACTGCAGGTGCACAGACACAATTATTACGACAGTAAATATGGAAACCAAAACAATAAACAATAAACGGCCACAGTTAGCGGTCAGAGGACGCCTTCATCATTAGTAATTGGTTCCCCCACATGCACCACGCAAGCATGGCCCTTGACATTTGTTTCTGATACTTACGCAGAGTGACTTATATTTCAATATTGATGTTAGACTTGAAGCCCACAACGTCGAGTGTGCTTACAATATATGAATTACTAAAGTCATGCTTTTGTTGTGCGGCAGTGGAGGGTCTACACAATTTGTGTGCGTAGAATGGAGAAGACGTTAGAACCGGTGTGTAGGGAAATATGCTGGAAATTTTATTAACGTTCGCAGGGGGAAAATGTCTGAAATAGGGACTTTTCAACTCTCTGAAAGGTAACTTTTCGACGAAATACGAAACATCACTGCACAGTGTTCTTTCGACCAAAATTCACTGCCTGGCGTATATAGAAGACGTAGAAACTGAGACATTATTGAATAGGAAAGAGGTTATCAAAATGCTCAGAATCAGAACGAACAAAATAAAACCACGCGGCACCAGAAAAACACCAATTTCAAAGCACCCGTCAAGCAAAAAACATGACAGATCAAATGGTTGCCAAGAACAAAGTAAAAAAAACTGTTAACCAGAACGAAATAGTAGGCCACAATTTATGATATCATGCAGTGCTTCATTCCATTCACATTGAATGCGTGGGTAAGTTTAAATTTTTTTATTTATTCTTCGTCAGGATGGCAATTATGCTGTCCCATAGTAGAGTAGAACTACTCTAGATCATTCACAAGTTTTTTAAGCACATTACGCGCACTTTGATGGTTGAATAACGTTATATTTTACTCTATGCAGACAATATTGCATTTTTCGTGCCGTGAATAGCTTTTGAATAGCGTACGGAAACTTTACGCTATCGTTTCGTGACCCTGCGCTTCTACCATTCGCCAACCGCTTTCGCGCTCCGGTAAGTGACGAAAATAACGGGCGACCACAAGTAGCGTATGTTGTTCGAGAACTTCCCAATGACCTATTTCACTCATTCATACCAATGTAGTTAGTTACTTTAGTATTATAGTTTCAACAAAATCGATGACTTTAAGAGTTAGCATAAGTTCTGTGATGGCTTTCCTTTTTGAAATTTCCATTGACACTTATTTTCAGTTTCGTTGAATAAAATGTTGAAGATTTCAGTGTATTTTATATTGAAAAACTCAGTTCACGCACGCATTGAGCATGTTGAAAGCCAGGCAACATGCGCTGCTCAAATATTTGGTAAACTAGGTAAACGTTTACCTGGGGTGCGCATACACATTGTTCTTATGATTTATCAGAAGTGTGCGCGTCAAATTTTATAATTTTTATAAGAATAGCACTTTGGAGAACTAGCTTACGTGATGAATCCCCATGGTTCTTTTCAAATCACAGCCCTTTCGAAGTTGTCAAGGGATACGGAATTTCAATGCGAATAGTATTTTATATGAACACACCCCGATACCCACATCTCTTTGCAGACTCCGTATTCGTATCTTCAAAACATACTTCAAAATTTAGGCATCCACATAAAGATTTGTAGTTTGTATTCATATTGGAATCACCTACAATTTTTATTGAACCTTAGTCGCGCATATGTAAGCAACCAGTGGTCTTTGTGGAAGAACAACTACAATTACGATTTAACTTATGCGACATCATTTCAAAGAAAACATTATTGGCCGAAGCGAAAATCGATTTTGAAAATATATTCTCATCTAATGACATATCTTAACCTTCTAGATAATCAATATACCCATTAGAAGGTCGTTTTCTTCAACTAAACATAGATGAGGTAATTGCCACTGACGCATCCATGTGCGAACAGAAGGCGGACGTGGGTATTTTCTGAAAGGCTATATCACAAACGTACTCCTTTCATCTTTTGTAATTCATTTCCATATTTGAAGCCGAACTTATAGCAATTATAGCAGTCCGAGATAAGTTTCAATCAATGATTTGTAAGCTCATATAGTGACTAGTTTTTTACTTCTTCTCGTTCCTTGATTAATACACCATGCGGGAGATTGGCCGAGTCGTAGGTGAACTCGCAGAGTTTCTTAAAAATAGCCAGAAGGGGCTCTAGTGCAGTGATTGTTCAGTGACCAAGATAAATTTCAATCAATGATTTGTAAGCTTATATAGTGACTGATTTTTTTACTTCTCCATGTCTCATGATTTATACCCAATGAAGAAGATTGGCTGAGGCGTAGGTAAACTCGCAGAGTTTCTTAAAGTTATCTAGTAGGGACTGTAGTGCTGTGATTGTTCAGTGACCATGGTAATTATGGGTATGACATGAATTGTCCTTGTCTTCGAGCTTGCGGGCGGTGAACGCACATTCGAACGCACGGCTTCGTTTCTTTCCGTGGTTTGGTTTTGTTTTGAATGAAAGGAGAGGACATTATTCGCTTCATGAGCCGATTTGAATTAGTAAGCCTAAAATATTAAGCTGGTGAAGATGAACTTTTGAACATTTCCCGACTGTTGCTTTGTGACAAAACATCTTCAAGCCACGTGAAGCCAGGACGAACGTAAACTACGAAGACTAGGCAATTCCATGCCATTCCTATTATTCACATGCTTGTTGAAGCGTCATTCATTGCAGCTCCCACAGACACTAGCGCAAGATTTCTCTCTAGTGTACATTTAGGAAACTCCATAGGTGAAATGGTTCCCTTACAGCATGTACATCTCTGTTATCTTCTTCCGAGCCTTATGATCTGATGGGTTTCAGATATTAAATCCACGTATATTTGCTCACTCGTGCTTGCTATGCGTGTGATCCCATCGTGGAATAATCGAATACAAGATGGTTGGTACTCTCGCTTGTGGTTTTTGGGCGGTGCAGTTATGTCAATTTTGCCTCACACAGCTTTTACTACGGAATCACGATACTGAAAGAATTATGAACTTAAGTGATCCAGCAGTATAAAATTGTTTGTTTTAAAATATGATCAATTTTTAATCTGAAGGGTGGTGGTGGTGGTGGTGGTGTTGCAGCAGGCGGGGTTAGCCTGGCTTGCTGGCCGGCAATTGTTCGGCCTGAGCATCTCCTGAATTCGGAAAATGTCACCACGTGTCAGACAGCCCAGTGTCTCGCAGGAAGACTAACAAAATTCGTTGCACGTCCCTCCTAGTTGCCGCGGGTCCTTCAGGAAAGATGACGTCATCAACTGTCCGGTGCCTACGACAGCCTTTTCGCAAGGTGAGGATCATCGCTGCTCTTTGCACATCAAACTGTGGGCAAAGCCAAATGAAATATTCAATATCCCCAATGTCACCTCAGAAGGCACAGAACGGGGAAGCGTGTCTCCCAGTCTTGAATGACCATCCGGAGTGTATGCGGAGCCGGTTTTTATGCGGTACAACAGCGTCGCTTCTTTACGAGGAAGTCCATGAATTACACATGCTTGGTGTGGAAACTTGTAGATACCTTGAAATGATTCCGTATCACATCCTTGTTGTTCTGCTAAGTCTTGGGAGTTCTTACTTTTGGAAACGATGTACGTGCTTTGCATGCAAGGGCATCAGCATTTTCATTGGCCTCAATGCCAACGTGGGATGGGATCCACTGGAACTTTATATTAAAACTCTTGTCATTTAGGTGTTTGATTAGTGCCAGAGATTGCCTGGTGAACTTTTCTTGAGGTAGACCACGATGCAGTCTTTTTAGCGCCGATTTGGAGTCCGCCAGCACTACAACATCTCGTGCAGAAAAGGATCGCAATTTTCGCAAAGCCGCCGTGATTGCAGCGCTTTCTACCGTTGTGGACGAAACCACGCGATCCAGGCGGCCCGACCATGGCACGCCAAGGCAGGGTATGCAGAAAGCCGCTGCGCAGCTATCCGTTTGTGTGCACACTGATCTGTCGGTGTACACTTGTAGGTGGCTGTGGTACATGGTACTCAAGTGGTCCAGCGCAAGAAATTTTGCTTCGGTGGCTGGAATGGTGCGCTTCGCTGGTAGTTGGGTACGCTGAAGTTACACGCAACATCCGCAAAAGACCATGGCGGGTCCATAGGACACAGTTTAGGCAGTTTCAAGCCTAAATATTGAAATGTGTTTAGTGCCGCGTTAAAATGTGAGCCAGTTCTTGCTCTTAGACGCCGGAGAAGCACCGTGCCTGCGAAGGACTCACCCAGTCTTGACAGCTGCGTCAATGAGGCCTGAGACGCCAAAAGGCGGAGCGGAAGAAACTCGGCTTCATTGGTGACCTTCGTGTTTGAAGTCGCCTGAGAGACTCCCATCGCCAAGTGAAGACCCTTTCTGTGCACTGCCTCTAGGCATTCGAACTGGCTTGGTGATGGTGATATCAGGGGCAGCTGATAAAGAATCCGGCTTGTTATAAGCGCATCATTCAATTTAAGCATGGACATAGGATTGTTGCCCCAACGGACCCCTGCCATGCGACGAAGAGCGTTGATCCTTTGCACTGATGTAGTGACTATACCATAAACCGCACGTCGCCATAATAGCTTGTTGTCGATGGTAATGTCCAGAAAACGGACACTTGTTGCACAACGAATCGAGTGGCCTCGAATATTCAGCGACAGACGTGTTGACTTCCGTCCCACTCCCGGGAAGAGCATGAAGGCCGATTTTTCCGCTGATAAAGATAGGCCAAGTGTCAACAAGTGACACTCAATGATTTAAATAGCGCTCTGTGCTATCCGGGCCAAACGTTTATGCTAGTACCCTGAGATCCAAATGCAGATGTCATCGGCGTAGATGATATTTTAACTGCATTCAGAGCTGAGTGCAGAGTGTCGGGAAGGCTGGCCATGGCAGCGTTAAAAAGCAGGGGAGATAGAACACTTCCTTGTGGGACGCCGAGGGAAACGCGTCTCTCTTCGCTCATTACATTTCCGAGCTTAACACGGACACAGTGGTCTCTGAGAAATTCATATACGAACCGAAGAGCATTTCCCGACACACCCATGGCTTGGAGCCCGTTCACGATGCCTGCCTGAAACACACAATCATATGCCTTGGCAACGTCCATAAAGACGGCGAGTGTCGAGAGTCCGCTGATGTGGCGGTGCTTGATGTGGCTTCGTAGGTCCAAAACACTCTCCTGGGCACTGAGTCGTGGGCGAAAACCGGTCATACACGATGGCCATCGTCTTCCTTGTTCAAGGTACCAAGTTAATCTTGTACTAATAATCTTTCCATCAACTTGGATACGCATGATGTAAGAGATACCGGTCGATATGACGCGAGGATCGTAGGATCCTTTCCGGACTTTAGGACTGGCACCACCCATGCGTCTTCCCAACAAATGGGATCTCTCCCGTGCTCCAGGCATGATTAAATATGTCTAAAAGGGCCGTTTTCCCTCATATCGTAGATTTGTCAGCGTTTGATTGCTGATCAAATCGGGACCCACGGCACAGCGTCTTCTTAATTTGCTAAGTGCCATATCCAGCTATCGAAAGGTTATTTGTGTATCCATCGAGTGAAAAAACTGGGGTGACAGAAGAATCGCCGCTCCTGCTGATCTACCAGATGTGTACACATCTGCGAAATCCTCTGCAGGTGTTTGCAAATATATCCCTTGTTCTAAAGCGAGCGCTTCGAATGGCCGGTGTGTTCGGATCTTCCCAGAAAGACTATATATTACTGCCCATATCTTTGTCAAGGGCGTAAACGTTGATAAACTCTCATAGAAGGCGGCCCATTGATTTCGTCTTAATTTTTTGTATGGCGACGAATCGCAGCAATTATCCTGTTATATTCGGTTTTCGCAGACGGATTTCCTTTTGTTCTCGTTATTTTCCGCTCCGCCCGTCTACGTGCTGCGCAGAAGTTCTTCAATTTCAAGTCAGAAGCAGAAAATGGTCGGGAAGTTTCAGCAACGTTGTTGCTGCTCGCTTGCTTTGCAACGTATCTGCGAACAGCTCACCAGTGGATTTGTCCAACGCTTCTCTGTAAGTCTCCCAGCCTGTTACATTGCAGAATGGTCGACCAGCAGTTCGAAATCCCAGGATATTGGTGAAGATGGGGAAATGGTCGCGGCCCATCCTGCCTGGAGCCGTGGTTGATGATACCAGAAGGTCCGTGGAGTGAAGTACAAGGTCTATTGCACTTCTTGAATCTGGTGGCCTGAAAAATGTAGGTTTGCCATCGTTCGCCACACATAAGTCGGCAGCATCCGCAGCTGCTAGCAGTTCCGTGCCTCAAAAATCTACACTGTTATCTGCCCAGATGGATGGTGCGCAGTGGATGGTGCGCGTTAAAATCACCACAGATTATTCGAGGAGCGGGACATCGAGTGCAAAGGTCCTTTAGGAAAGTCTCCATGGAGACCTTTTTTCGCGGGCTTATGTACGCCGATAGCACACTCAGTTTTTGGTTTCCCTGGCACACTTGCACAGCAGCGACTTCCAGTGAGTTGGAACAGAGGTCTTGCACTGGTAAGGCGACGTGAGGTATTTCCCGCCTTATGTATATCATTGCGCTTCCATTCGCAAACGACGTTATGCTCGGGTTGCCGTGTCGGGTGTACCCTGGGAGCGTCCTTGCATTCGGTAGACAGGCTTCGGAGAGGGCTAGAATCGGTAATGGAATGTCACGCAGGAAAAGGTTGAGATCACACAGACGTTTTAGAAGACCGGCGCAGTTCCATTGCAATAAGGGCACTTTTGAAGGATGAAATAGACCAGGTGGGCGAGACATTGCCATTATTTTACTGTGTGTTTGTGGAAGCAGAGCAATGTAACACTGACTCTAGAGCCAGGACTGCTTCCAACATATCCTTCGTTGAACTCGCAGGCATCTTAGCGACGTGTGAACGTAGTGCGGTGAACAGAGCGCGAACAACGTGCTCGAGTTTTTCTTGCTGTTTGCTTCCAAATCGTACTTGAGGTGGGCTCAGTGCATCAGCGTAGGTGCGCTTGGCGGAATCTTTCGTGATACATTTCGCACCAGCGTTGAGCATTTACGTTGACTCAGTAGCAGCTCTTGTTGGATTTAGGCGCGGAAAATTTCCTGCGTACTCGTTTTCCAAACCGCCATGTTGTGGCGCGCTGGACGTCTTCTTTGTGAGCGATTGTTCATTCACAGTCTTCAGGCCGAGGACAAACGTCTTATTTCTTCGCTGCGCAGCTGTTCGTGCTGGACATCGGCCATAGCTAGCTGGGTGGTCGCCGCCACAGTTTGCACGCACAAGTTTTTCTTTACTTGTACACGTTCTAAAGTCATGAGGCCCCCCACAGCACTTACACCTTTGTTCCCCATGACAGCGCTTAGCAACATGTTCAAAACGCTGACATTTAAACAGCGTGGCGGCGTCTCCACGTAGTCTACCAGCTCGTGTCTGGTGAAGCCAAGGTTGATCTTCTCTGGACGTTCAGAATTGGGAGCGAATGTGGGAACCACAGAGTCAGTGCGCCTTGATTCCCACTCGGAGAATGAGGTTTGGACCCGTCGTATCATTCTTCTTGCGTGGTATACTCGCTGAGGTCTCAGGTAGGTTAACAGCTCTTCGTCCGAGTACCACCTTGGGACCCCTTTTATATTGCATGTATTTTTCATGTAGCTGTGGGGTACACGGCAGGTATGGCAAGGCCGCAGATAGTGTTGGTCTCTAGAAGCATATTAGCTTGGTGTTCTGTCTCTATATCCAAGAGCAGGGCTCCCTGTGCTGTGAAACGCCTCTTAACTGGGGCTTCGCCGAGAATTGTTTCAATTTTCGAGTATAGGTCAATAGGATTCACTTGCCTCAAGTTAGCTCCTTCGGATGTTGCAGCTGTAGCGGCCGGGAATGGCATGGCTTCTCTGGGAAGAGCTTGGGTGTCTTGAAGGGGATCGGTTGCGTCGTTGCTCGTCCTGTTGGGGAGCGCCAGATAGCACAAGTTTCTGCATGGTCTCGGTAAGGTGTTGCAGTTTCTCCTCAAGGCGCGACAGTCAATCTGGTTGCTCATGTGTTCTTGCAGCAGCTATGGGCGCAAAGGTTGGAGTTGAGTATTCCGTGATGCGATTGGCAAGTTGCGCTAGTCGATCAAGGGACGTCTCATTTGAACCCGCGAGAACCACGCGCACTGACTGGGGGAGCCGTTGCAGGAAAAGTTCACGAAGAAGTGGCAGCTGGCCGTCCTGAAGCGCGTGCACACCGAGTAGTGGCCGCATACGGTGCAGCAGTTGGGAAGGTCGTTGGTCGCCCAGCTCTTCGCGACCCAAGAGCTGCTGCAGTCTGCTTTCTTCCGGCGCCTCGAGGCGGTCCAGCACCCTCTTTTTGAGGGTGTCATATTCTTCTTGCGCGGGGGGTGAAACGAAAATGTCGTCGATTGCGTCGGCGATTTCGAGGGGCAGGGCTGCGACGACGTGAAGGTATTTTGTCGACTGCGAGGTGATGTGCCGGAGCTGAAAACAGGCCTCCACTTGGCTGAACCAAACTTTCGGATTTTTCAGCAAAAAATTTGATAGCTTCAGTTCTGTGGCGATGACCGTAGGCGTGGAGGCAGCAGCGTTGTCGTCGGAGATCATCGCGGCGTGTTCGTTGAAGCGTTCGGGTCACCAATTTTGTAGCGGCCCGAAATGTCGGCTGCCGGAGGCAGCGAGGAAGGAGACGTGAAGCTGGTTTGGAGTTGCAGGGCAAGACTGTTTATTTCCACTCCGTGCGAGTGACGAGAGTTCCCCTCGACGAGGGAGAGAAGGAGGCACCCCCGCATTCTTCTACAAGAAAGAGGAAAAGGGGGCCCCCGAGAGAGCAGACGTAGCATGCCGCCGGTGCTAATCCCCGGAGCCAGCCCCGACAACACGTTGTTCCCCGAACACGGAGGAGGAGGTGCTGGCGCCGCGAGTAGGCGTGCTGTCGACGGCCGGCTGCAGACGGGATAGAAAAGAATGCGGTGGTGCTGAGAAGCTTCCGCTACAAAGTAATTAACACAGGAATGCCCACCGTCCTGTCTTTGCGATGTCGCACAAGGCGGAAACCACCCTCGTCCATGTCTAGATCTGTGAGGTTCGCCCCGTTGCGGTCCCCGACGACAGTTGATTCGTCCTCTGATTCAACGCTGTGTTGTCGCTTGTAGTCAGGTATGCTTTCGCAAACCAGCTGGTGCTTCTGACTTGGTGTCACACCTTGGGAGGTCATGGGGGCGTTCTCCCTGATGCTTGTTTCGTTTCTTCTAGCAACTTTCGATGCGGCGGGCTGCGCAGCACCCGTCGGTCGCCGATACGGCAGGTACCTTTTCGAGTCGTCCGACGTCTTGAGCAGTGCTGACCCATAATATAAACAAAAATAAACGATAAATGCAGACAGAGCTACTTGCTTGCTTGCTTGTTCCTTTCTTTTGTGGCTCTCACCCACTAAGGGGGATTGGCCAAGAAGCCGGTGGTAATGTAAGTAAATACCTATAGATTTTCTAGATTAGGGGAATATGAATACTGTGTTTTGACTGTGAAATTAATTTGGCGCAATGTTAAAAAAAGAAAAAAGGAAAAAAAGGGGGGGGGAGAAATAATAGAATTTGTTAAATATCTGTGGTGGAATCGTTATATGAAATTCTCCTTAAAGTTGAATCATTGCAGTGTATCAGATAAATAGTAAGTGGTAGTGTGACTAGTAAAATTCGAGAGCTGATGGCTGACTCAGCAAGATAATCTTCTTGTGTTATATATGAAATCGCAGAGAGCCCCGCAGATGTTCCTGTCGCTATGTCCCAATGAAATGGCCCCAAAAGACAAAATATTGGGAGTATTAAGTGATATTCCTAAATTTCTGAATAAAATTTCGAAGCAGTTTTTTCTTTGATTTTTGAATCGGTGACATGTGATAAGAAAATGGTCGATATGTTCAGGTTCGTTACAACTTGAGCACAGAGGGGATGGCACCAGACCAGACCTGTTTAAGTAGAAATTAAGAGGTGGTACACGGCAACGTAATTTTGTTACCAAGACTTCCAATTTACGCGTGGGACACCATTTAATATTCCATGTGAAGTGCAGGTGCGAGAAATCTGGATTCGGTATCATGGTTTTTGATGAGTCTTCAAGAAGGGAAAGTTTTCTAAACCTCGCTGCTGTTACATAAGCTGTAGGAGGCATGATTGGCACAATCGGAAGATCAAGAGATGTTCGCGCAAGTTTGTCAGCCATCTCGTTTATAAATATACTACGATGGCCTGGCACCCATATCATTCGCACTAGATGGATGTTTGCTGGGATTAATGATTTAAAAGTCTCTAGTACTGCTGATGTCGACGACGATGATAAGAATGAACACACAGAATACGAGTCAGTCACTATCACAGCTGTCGAATGAGTCACAGGAAGTTTACGAATAGCTAGTATAACGGCCGTTAATTCCGCTTCAAATATTGGTGTATAATCTGGGAGGCGTAATGAAAATGACCAGAATATTGAGAGAGAAAAAATACCCACACCTGCCTTCTCGCCACTCATAGATGCATCCGTTGCAATTACTGTATTAGTACCTAATTGTATTAGTACCTAATAAACCAATCAAATATTTAGAGGGCAAGTGTTTAGCGTTCATGGGAAAGATATCGTCAAATTCTATTTGCACTTGGCCGATTGGTTTGACAGATGGTGTGATCTCGAATATATTAACATTTAAGGCATCTAGAAGTGTTTGAACAAATAGCACTTGGGGTTTATATACACGGGACCAATGCTCATTGAAAAAGACACCAGGCTCGGCAAAGAATACAAATTGTCGCCTTCTTAAAGTGGATTCAAAAATTTTACATAGGTGTTTACTGTTAAAATACGAAATCTGCAAGCAAGGGTGGGTATCCGAGCTTCTTGATACAAAACATTGTTAGCTGTGAATTTTGGCACACCTAAACAACTACGTAGGGCTTCCCGCTCTAAGAGAATGAGGGGGTTTATTTTGTATGCTGGTCCACCAGAGAATAGTACACATCCAAATTCAAGAATCGGACGAACGTACATGCAATAAATCATGATCATCGTATCTCTGCGAAGACCGGAACGGAGGCGGCCAAGCCTACTTATCATTCCAACAGCGCGTGTAGCCTTAATTTTAATATATTCAATGTGGTCACGCCAGCTCAGTTTTTGATCGTACAGTACACCCAGATATTTAATACAATTAACCTGGGGTATTATTTCTTGATGGTACTGAAGGGAAATAGTAACTGGTGCGTCCAACGGAAAGACTATTATAGCACTTTTAGTTACGTTCAGGTTCATATGAATTTTCTGAAACCAGGTTTCTAATGTTGCCAAATAACACTGTAAAGTCTAATGTAGTGAATAAATATCGTTGTCAGATGCAAAGAACGCGGTATCATCTGCATATACATATACGTGTACCTTATCGCTCTGTAGTATTGAACTTAACAAAATGTTAAATAGCACAGGCGATAGAAAAGAGCCTTGAGGAACACCTCTCGTTTGGCTATACTTCGGCGTGGAAATACCTCGTTGGAAGCAATAAAATTTTCTGTCTTTTAAAAATTCGTATATCCAATTTGTTATGTACTGCGGGAACGTAAGATCTTTTAGGACATTGATAAGAATAACATGTTCAACACTGTCATATGCCTTGGCTAAATCAAGGGTTACTAGGGCTGCATATTGTCGTCTGTGCCGGGCAAGCTTTATACGAGCCTCTAAATCAACATGCGCCCACCATATAGAGTAACCTGGTCTAAATCCAATCTGGCACGCACTGAGTATCGCATTATCTGTTATGAACTTCGTAACTCTAATGTAAAGTATTCTTTCTATTAACTTAACTACGTGTGATGTTAAAGCGATTGGCCTAATGTTATCTATCTGCATTCCTAGTCCCTGTTTTTTAAGAAGCGGTATTATTTTTGCAAGTCTCCAGTCAGGAGGTATCCAACTATTTTCAAGTGAATAGTTGACAACGTTAAGGAGGTCTTCAGGAGAGATGTCGAATAATATTTTTAACATTTCCGAAGTGAAGCCATCTGGTCCAGGACCTGTGTTTGGCAGAATACGAACGACGTGCGCAAGTTCATTCCTACTTACTTCAATAAAATCATTTTCGAATGACGGTTTTGCACACTTTATTTTGATTTGTGATGTAAATCTCTTCTCCAATTCTATTGCAATTTCCGTTAATGTACTTTCCAAATCAGTTGGAGAAAAAATAACTGAGTAAATATTTACGTGTGCTGTAATAGCTTTACGATTACGGAGAAATCTGAATAGAGCTTTCTTGTTGCCACTCTTGGATAAGTAGCTGTACCGTTTTTCTTCATAATCGTCTTTCGCTAATGAAACTGTTCTCCTAAAGGTAGCTTTAGCAAATAAATAGTTTCTCCAATTAGTCAGACATTGGTTGGTGAGGAGCTTTTTCCATGCAGCGTTGCGGCGTCTATAATCTCTGGCGCAATCTGCATTGCACCAGGCAGATATAAATTTTCCCTTTGTTGAAGATATAGTGAACTGTGATTTTTTAATTGTACACTTTAGGGTGGAACAAAGGCTCATAGCTTTCATATTTGTTTCCATATTGGGCAAGGAAGACAGCGTTGACTGTAAGTTCTTTTTAAATTTAGAGTAGTTTACAAAACTTTGCACCTGGCGATCCACCGTCACTAAAGGAATGCTGACTTCAAATACCAGGGGGCAGTGATCACTACTTGTAGCAGTATCAAGAACAGTCCAAGACAATATTGTCACACTTGAGCTAGCAAATGTCAAGTCTAAGACGGACCTAGAATTACAACGAACGAATGTCGAAACTCTGGAGTTCCAACAAATAAGGTTATTCCGGTTAGTCCAGTCCCACAACCGTTTTCCTGATGAATCAGTGCGGAATCCCCATGAAACGTGATGGGAATTGAAGTCTCCCACAAATAGCATACTGTTTCTGCAAAAACTCGCAGTCACGTCAAGGGCTCTTTCATCTTGTATTCCAGCCGGAAAGTAGTTGTTGACTATAGATAGTGGCGCGCATCCGGGAAAGTGAATTTCAAGAACCAATACTTCATAATCGTGTGATATTTGTTGGTAAACTAAGTGTGCTTTATGGCAAATGTTGCATGAAATGAAAAACATTAATCCTCCGCCACGTGAGTCTCGGTCCAGTCGAAAGCACTGATAGTCTTTTAGATAGAAGTTTTGATCAGAAGACAGCCAAGTTTCTTGTAAAATTATGACGTCTAGAGATTGTTGAGAAATTAGATATAATAAGTCTGTAGTTGCAGAGAGAATTGAACGGCAGTTCCACTGAAGTACTCTAAGGTACCCTATGATGATAAGCAAGCAGTAGCAACTGCTTGATCTAAGATACTATCTTTTAAGAAGTCCGCTTTAGTCCTAGGTTCCTTCACACTCTTTTTTGTTTTCGGATGAGAAGAATTATTAAGTTTGCTAGTGGGTGATCTGGTGCGTTTCAAAAGGCGAGCATCCATATCTACATCTCGATTAATTATTGATTCTGAATCAGATATACCTTCCTGCTCAGTTGTGTTAGGACTGGAAAGCATTGCCTCATTATCGATAGAGACATCTGACTGATGTTCGGCAGGTTTACTAATTGAGGCACTAGGAGGTTGGATACGCTTAGTTATTCGATCAGATGTACCCGACATCTGTGAATCCATAATACTATTGAGTGAGTCGGACAGATTGAGTAAAAATTTTTCTAATACTTTTTCTACGGCCTTTTCTACCATAGCAGAAATGGACTGAGAAAGTGATGCATCCATAGAAAGAGGTGGACGAGCTGCTATACCGGCATAACCCTGACTCCTGCTTTGAATTCCTGCAATTGCTTCTCTACGAGAGCATCGTCTCCTTTCAATGATTTCAATCACCTGAAGTTCCTTTGATCTTGCAGGGCAGTTAGGATCGTCTGCAGCGTGATTTGCCTTGCACAAACAGCATGTCTTATTGTCTGATTGACACTCAGCAGTACTATGACCAGCCCTGTATATGGCTCCGCATATGCGGCATCGAGTCTCCGATCGACAACCTTTAGTACTGTGTCCAAAGCGCCAACATTTAGCACATTGCAGCGAACGGGGAGCCAAAGCTTCGACCTTATAAATAAGCGGCCATGCCTTGATCTCCGAAGGGTGATCTATTCCAGCGAATGTGGCAATTACAGTTTCAGTGGGAACTTTCTGTTGGTTTTCCTGTTTGTACAGCGGTAAACAGAAATAACACCTGCTGGGGAAAAGATGTCCAAGACTTCTGCTGGGCTTAGACTTGCGTCTACCCCCCGAACCAATCCTTTGCAGCAAGCTAGATGAGGTGGGATAAAAGAGCTCAACGGATGTGATGCAAAAGTAGTGCACTTCAGAAGGTCTTGGATGCAGGCCTTGTCTGGTGAGCAGCATGGTATCCCCCCGCGTCCAAACTGACGAACCTCTGTTATCAGTAGAGAGTGGGGAGTGATCGCACGAAGTTCCGTTTGGATTGTCTTGGGGTTTTTCATGCGGATGAACCCACCGGTGGTCGGCACCAAAGCGACAGGAACGCTACGGGTTCCATTGCGGAGAAACAACTCCAGAGGAAGATCTTGAGGGGGAACAGAGGCTGACCAGAGGGCAGGCCTCTGGCCCGGAGAAGAAACAGACATGAAATAAGAAGTTACACTTATCAATGCACTAAAACAGTTGCGGAACAAGAGGTAGATCTAATAAAATAAAATAAAAGTAACCACCGGCCACTTGACCGCAACCCTGAGGATGGAACAAGGACGCCGCCGCAGGCACGAACAAGGAACGCAGCCACCTCCACTCCTCTATCTTTCAACAGATACGCGGCCCGTTGTCGCTTCTTGCTACTTAGCCAAGCAGCAACAGCTTCGTCGTCTTCAGGAATGGAGTTTTGGCTACTCCAATTTGGAACGAATTAGCTATAACAAAATGTGGATGTTGTCTACCCCTTCTTACTCTACGTTTATAGAGGTCAAGTCTGGTGCTATCTTCATCGTGGTTTTATTGCGAGAGCCGGCAAACATTGTTGATTTTTTCGCTTAGGTGTCATCGTTTCATTCACCTAGGAAGAGAACATTTCGAAAACTTACTCCACTACTTCAAAGTCATTCTGGATTCTTGAAATGTTCTTTTCGTTGGAGCGTCTTCTCTGGAGTTCAACAGGAGTGTCTGCTCAGGCACAGGGAAATTTTTCGTTGGCACAAGAATCAGTCTTTGTTAACATTGTTCCTTATGTATTTCTTGTACTTCTAATTGCTTTTCATTATTTGATTCTTGAACATATTATTGTAATATTCTATATAGACACGTTATTTTAAATGCGAAGCATTTCTTAGCAAACTTCGGTGACCTTGAGCGTATCTATTTATCTATCTAGCCGCCTACGACTTTTAACTCTCCTTGCCGTTTGAATAATGGCATCAATACAAAACTTGGTATGGCATAACACTACTCTATGGCAAGCACATATTACTAGTTATAACATGAAGATCATGATGTGTATGTCATGAAGGTCATGATTTACATGTCACGGTCTTGCTGCTCTTGCGGTGCCTTAGTTCACTTGACAAGTTGCAAAACTGGTATGATAAGACATGATTGCATGGCGAACACAAGCGACAGACCCTAACATAAAATTATGGCATACGTGTCATGTAAGAACATGACTACATGCCAAGCTCATGATGAGCGCGTGGCTGTTTTGCTATCGTCACATATACAGAATTTGGGTATTACGATGCGTGAATGGATGACGAAGGTATGTGACTGGTGCAAACATGATAAATATGAGATGCGTGTCACGTAACAACATGACTACATGCCACGCTTATGATGCGCTCAGGGCCATTTCGCTAGCGTCACAAGTACAAAATGTAGTATTGTGGTACATGAATGGATGCCGATTGTATGTGACTGGTGCAAACATATTAGTCATTAGATGCGTGTCATGTAACATCACTACATGCCACGCTCATGATGCGCTGGCGACCGTTTCGATAGCTTCACCTATACCATACTGGGTATTATGGGACGTGAATGGATGACGAAGGTATGAGATTGGTGCAAACATGATAAGCATGAGATGCATGTGATTTAACAACATGACTACAAGCAACGCTCATGATGCGCTCGTGCCCGTTTTGACAGCCTCACATGTACCAAAGTCGGTATTACGTGATGCGAATGGACGATATGGGTAAATGACACATCCAAACATGATAATCACGAAATGCGTATCATGTAAAAACAAGACTACACGCAACGCTCATGATGCGCTCGTGGCCGTTTCAATAGATTCACAAGTACGGAATTCGGTATTACGTGACGTCAGTAAAGGACGAAGGTATGTGACTGGTGCAAACATGAAAGTCATGAGATGCGTGTCATGTGACAAAATGACTACATGCCACAGTCAGGACGCCATTACACTTTGACTTGACAGGGCGCGCGTGCGCGTCCGCGTTCGTTTCTTCGCGTCACGCCTGCGTTTCCAGGCAAGGCGCCGGTCCTGCCATATACTCGCAGGCACGCGCCGCCCTGCGTTGCTTCGACGCATGCGCATTTCAGCGTGTCCAGCGTCTCTCAGTCACGAAAAGAGGCAGACGCACTGCTGTCTGGGTGATGTATTGGTGTGAAATGCAGCATGTCGCATTTCACGCCGGTTGCCATCGGGCAGCACAGATGGACGCTGGTTGCGCCTGGCGTTATAATATACAGTTCTCGCGTTTTGCTAACGAACTGCGTCACTGTGCCCCGCGTGCGCGTGCGTCAACGTCACGTTGGAGTATATCTCGCCCTTCGTGATGCACTCGGAGTCGTTTCGCTAGCTTCATATATACCAAAGTTACGTGTCATCAATCGATGACGAAGGTATATGACTGTTGCAAACATGATAATCATGATACGCGTGTCATGCAAAAGCATGACAACATACCATATTTATAGCATGCTTGTGGCCATTTGGCTAGCTTAACATATACTAAATTTGGCATCACGTGACGTGAATAGATGACGAAGGTAAACGACACACACAAACATAATAATCATGACACAGAAGTCATGTACGGCATAATTTACCTGCACCTCGGAACGTTGTAGTGATTTTAAAGTGGCATATCAACCTTCCTCATTTTTTTTTCGCAGCCACACCGTAGTGGTCTAGTCGCTAAGGTACTCGGCTGCTGACCCGCAGGTCGTGGGATCGAATCCCAGCTTCGGCGGCTGCATTTCCGAAGTGTTGTAGACCCTTGTGCTTATATTTGGGTGCACGTTGAAGATCCTCAGGTGGTCAAAATTTCCGCAGCCTTCCACTACAGCGTTTCTCGTAATCAAATCATATCGTGGTTTTAGGACGTTAAACCCCACAGATCAATCAATTCGTGCTTCGCATTTCATTTATTCCCACTTTACGTGGGATCTCCAATTTTTTCAACTGTCATTGATTCCAGTGGCTATTGACATCTTCTTAATTTCTTCTCATAAAAATTGTCTCTTTAATTAACTTTCACTTTCATGGGCAATCCTCCGTAATGGGTAAGAGCCACAAAAGGAGGCACGAGCAAGCAAGCAAATTGCTATAGCTAGAAACGCTCCCTCTTTCGACACTGTGACAATACCTCGCTTTTCTGCCCACCAGTTCGACGGCTCTAGTACTGGAAGGTCCACGCCCAGTTTGCTGGAACATGGTAATGTGACCACTTTTCTGTCGTAATCGCCTAGTGGGCTGGCCAAAGATGACTCACATGAAACAAAAGATGACATATGAGGCTTAAAATATGCCAGGTGCTCTCGTCATATTGTCCTGGTAATTATTTTGCCTGTAACACCAAGTACAATTAGAGGATAATAAACTTGTACAAGAAAATACGAGATATCTGTGCCACACACTTGGAGACGAGATTGTGCACTAATATTGGGAAATGTGTTCTGGAATACATTTAACAAAACACATGGCTCAGATACATTCGCGTTCACATAACGCGATATTTTGGGGATGCTCTTGCAAAAAAAAGAATTACAGCCCTCAGCATTGTTGACACAAACGGTCCGACGCAAGGTCTGTCCTTGTTTTGATGACGTGAGCGCTGCCAAACATAGGTATTTTCGCTTCAATGAAAATATATGTAACGCACTTCGTTGCGCTAGTTAATGTTTTATTCACTTCTGCATGACCAGCTGGTCGAATACACTAAGCTGGTGGTTCATTTTCAACGTGTTCTTGTTTTGGTTGCACTGTGGCGCGTGCCGAATAAATTTATTGTCATTCGCTTATTTCGGCAATAAACGTTTCCGTGCGCGTTCCCACTGGAAAGGCGCGGCTGGTTTCACGCGCGATTTTTCATTGCAGAGATGAGCATATACGGCAATACTTTTAACAAGAACGCGCAAGAATAGTCTCGACAGAAACAGAGAAAACGGACGAGCCAATTGAGTGTACTCGACCCACCGGTCAACATGCAGAATTTAGGGTGCACATTGACGAACACCAGGGTGTCGAAATTTCCACAGCCCTCTACTACGGCGTCTCTCATAATTATATTGTGGTTTTGGGACGGTAAACCCCACACATCAATCAATCAACCAACCAGAAGTGAATCACAAGTTTACTAGCGAAATTGACGCGCACTCCATCTATCGTTAGTTGCAACAAGCATACCGCGTTCAACAATTGGAGGCGCTGACGTCAGTCGAAGCGAGGAGAAGCCACGCGTACAAACTGTCTTGTTAACCGTGCGGATGGTTGTAAGTTTTCCGGAATGAAGATATAGTGACACGGATACTGGAATAGCTTATTCTGGGATGTTCATACTTCGGAATGGCGTTGATTAGGCGCCGGATATTTTCGTCAAAATATTACATTGCATTAAATATTTTAGTTCAATTATTTTATTATTACAATTTATTTTTTTATTTATAGCACACTAAACGAAGTTTACTATTTATAAAGATGTGTGTGAGGCATGGTTGGGAGTGTTGCAAAGCAGATGTGGGTAATAAGGGCATATGTACACGTATTGACAGCAACAACAAAGTTCGCTGTGTCGCTCATTGCTCAAACTATACTCATTAAAATAGGCATAATTGGTGAGCACAGACGAGCTATGGCAGAGAGAGAGAGAAGTGAATGGAGGAAGAATAAATAAGAAGTACGCTATTTTCTGCCTTCCATCGTGTGAACATGGTTCAGCGCCTGGTGCACTAGGCAATTCAAGGATGGATGTATAGGTGATAGAAACAGGAGAAGACAGGAAAAAATAAAGAAAGCATGGCAAGAGAGGTCTCTTCTGCGCAGTAGGTAGTGCAGAGCCAAAACGCCCATATATAACACATCGAGAAGATTCGTGTTAGAGCAAGTCGAGAAGCTTTTTGTTCATTTCCAGTATTGCCTTCTCTATTTGTTTTACAGTATTACAAAGTGTTCTACCGAAATAAATTGCGAAATTCACCAGGGCATCAAGATATTTTTTTTGAAGTTTTGTTCGGCTGAAACTTCGTTTATGAATGGCAATAACAATGACAGTGTCATGGAAAGAGCTCAGTGTCAGTGTGGACCAGTAGCTGTGAGCCTTAGGTGTTACGCAAGTTCACGCAAATGAACAGATTACTACCTGTATAGTGGGCAGAATACATGGTTAGGCAGTCCAACCAACGTCGGCTATCAGCGTGTAGTCCACCTGCGCGTAGTCCACCTGACGAGTCTGCGTTGCCGGAGATTGACAAGCCAGGTAATCTGGCGTCTGTAATTTTTTTGCAACGAAGGCTGTTATGAGAACAAAACTCCGTTCACCCGTGCCACCGTAGTTGTCCGCCGCGGCGACTGTATGTACCATCTATCGTGAAATAAGAGAAAAAAAACTAGTGCCAAGGACACAGTGGGGCTTGAACCCCGGTTCTCTACGAGCCAAGCCAGTGTTCTAGCACTGAGCCACGCTACTGCTTTAGACTTTCTTCACAAACTTGTCTTAGGCACGCTTTACTTTGGGAAAGGAGTCGCGTAATACGAGTAATAAAGTGTTTTAGAACAGCTAAAGAACGAGGAGGTGTCACACAATGCGAGTAGTGTAACCAGTGGGTTGTCCAATGCTCCTACCCATTACAAAAGCTTGTTTTTGGTCACTTCAGGTATAATTCTTCATCGTCGTCTGCTGCATGAACAAATGGCTGAAAATTCGTTGCAAGTGTTTAGCGGATACAACGCTTCTCAGAAGATTAAAGAAGTATAGCATAGCGGATGCTGGTCTACTACCCAGGCATTATTATTTTTAATAATGCCGTAGAGGGTACGCAACAAGTGTGGTTGCAGCAGTTATCCAATGAGTTTTTAGAAAAGGCTCTAGAAGACCACCCTTTTAACAATCGCTGTAGCTGTGCTGCGCCTTCCGGGCAGGCCTGGCGCTTTTTTTTGTCTGCAATGGGCAGAATACAAAGTCTGACAACCCAACTAACGTCGTCTGCCCGATTTACTCTGAGGGATATCTGGTAGGGGTTTCTTCTTTATTAGCCGATGGGGGCGTGCCCAACGACCTGCAGGGTCACTTTTGACGCAACGTGATGCAGATCATTCTGCAATTGTAGAAACAGAGACAGGGGTGCGTTTGTGCGTACTCTCTCTGTCGATTTTAGTTTGCACAGAATTACGAGGCAGGTAATCTGACGATTGTAGTTTTTGTGCCCAATCCGGTTTTGGGGCCCGATCTTGGTGCAAAAATGTGCAATATACACGTTTAGGCAGTTCAACTAACGTCAGGTGCTCGATCCATACTCAATGCTAAAACAACAAAAAACTGCGCCAAACAAACTTGACACAAGAAAGGCGAAAGTGGAAGCGCAGTAATTTAGAATTATAAAATGCTGTGCGAGTTAGTTATTCATGACTACAAATGAGTGCACAGATTCAACTAGCACACGGAAGGCATAAACATGCAAGAACAATCCTGTTTTTTGTAGTCATCGACTACCAACTCGCCCAAAATCAATTTATCGGAATTCTGCAAATATGCGTGTTTTCGTCGGGCTAGTTAACCTCGCACAGTTGTTTGAGGACTTCAAGACTGCTGCCGAAATGCTTGGACCCCTATTTTGTCGTACGGCGTATATACCCCACTAACTACCTGATCAGACACAATGAACCATCTTCGGATATGTGCCGTCGAGGGTGCGACATTGTTATCTTCCAAAGCCGCAAGTCCCACCTTGAACAGCTCTAAGCAGCCAATACATAGATCACCGAGTGGCTCACTTTTCATGCCTGTAGTAATTGTCACAAAGCATCAGAACTTTGTAATGGCTCTCCTTTTCAAGAACGTTCTCTTGGCTCCTCATCATCGGCTCCTTTTCTGAAAGAACGCCACTCGTGGTGGTAGTCTGTGCTCTGCCATAGCTGCCGCTATTTGCGCATCGTATCCGAGTGCTGTCAAATAAACGCGTTTGTACTGAATATTTGCATCCCTATGTTACCTGCTCAATTACGTGCGCTTAATTATACAATAAAGATTTAGTGATGTTGTAATGAACTTCTCTACCTAAGAATTTCACCATTGGTTATTTCAATAATTTTGACCTGCTATAACTTAAGTAACTTTTGAGATTTAAAATCTTAGCGCTCTCCATGACAAGTAACTCAATTAAATTGCTCAGTTTTCTATCCGTCTTCATATTAAAGTTGAAGATAATTGTAAATCGATAAAAGTATTGTTCACAGCTTCGTAGGCACCTGTTTTAGAGATTTAAGCGGACGACCGCGGAGTATGAAATACGTCTCTTTGCTATTACCGTTTGCCGCAGGTTGACAGTGCGGATGGCTCCAAGCGTCGTCTGATCACTGGTTTTCTTCCCTGTATGATTGGTCTGCTGTTAGCGCTCCTGTGCTGCATACTTCTACTCGGTTATCTGGTCACCAAGCAATCACCCGTCAAAAAGGACGTCACGGTGAGTACCGCAAGGGTATAGAATAGAAATCACACTGCTGTCAATATAGTATCGTAATAAGTATATTTCCTTGAAAGTAGCATCTATATCATGTGCATAATAAAACAGCGTTCGTAGAGAACAACGTGACCACTGGGTTCTTGAGTCAATGTTAGCTTGACGAGGATTGGTCCACCAAGCGACACATTGGCTCCTGGAACACCCCATATTCAATATTGTTCTTAATATTATGATACGCTTACCTAGGGTACGAAGAAGTGAAGGGCTAAATGTTCCTGTTTCCACCATATTTGTTGTTTTCACCCCAATTACTATGCGTAAGTAAATATTGTAAACGCCCTCTTTTTTTGTCGTCTTGCCGTAACACCTTTCGTCGAGGCGCTGGAGTATATTCGAAGTGCATCACAAAACTTTGCAGCAAGTCCCTTCTTAGGAACTCCGTACATGTCAACAGGAAGTTTCTTGGCCTCTTCTGCGGGACTGATAACGCGCGCGTGGAAAAGTGGCTGGTGGCCTACGAGGGCGCCAGCAAGGCCAATCAGTAGGATGCCACTTTGATGCTCGCAAACGTCAGCTACTACCTCAGGGGTACGGCCAGTGTTTGTTTTGACAAGCATAAGGAGAAGCTGACTACTTCGGCTGCATGTTAACAAAAAAACTAGAGCCTTTTTCCGAAAGGCTACCGCGCGTTAACGAGCTGCCCAGAAAGAACTCTCGTGCCATGCACAAACCTCGATGGAGCCTTACGTCGTGTGCAAACAAGGCGTCTTAGTCTTGTGTGTACAAGTGGGGCAACAATTTGGTTTCGACAGCCATCACCCAGACACCCATTATCATTCTGAATATCTTGTGACCCTGAGTGCTCCAGCATGCCGTCTTGGGCTTTGAGAAAAGCTGCCATACACCGGACTATACCGCATGCGCCGCCCAGTGACCGATATCACGTATGAAATCAAACAGTTGTTTTTATCCTAGCCGACTCAACCCCTTACCGACATTGTTAGCTTTGTCCGTCTGAAGCCTTATCGTTCACCAGACTCATCTAATGCATGTGTACATTACCCACTCCCACTGCTATCTTCCTCCGGATGCCCCGAGTTGTCGCTTTCGCCGCCGGAGGGTAATTTGAAAGAAATTTATGTAGCGTGAGGCGAAAAAAACGAACACTGGAAAGAATAGACTGTGTTCTTTCCTGTGTTCCTTTTTTAGATGCGGAGCATCTAATACTCGAGGCTTGTAGTGCGGCGCCGTCCGCAAGCTTCCTCCTCCTTCTTTCACCATCTGTGCATCCCTTCCTCTTCTACACACCGCGCGCGCTTCAATCCTCCACCATCTGTGCACCCTTCCTCCTCTACACACCGCGTGCGCTTCTCCTCTTCACGAACATTCGCTAGCTGTATAATGTAGCGCGCATGCGCCGTCACGCTTCGAGAACATCGGCAGCTGACGCGCGCGCATGCGCCGTCGCGCTTCGAGAACATTGGCAGCTGACGCGCGCGCATGCGCCGTTGCTCTTCTCCCCCTTCTCGAACATTCGACAGCTGAAAGTGCATGCGCCGTCGCGCTGTATATATACTCAAGGTCGGCGCTCGCTCGCTCAGTTGCCGCTCGTCAGTTGGTTTGTACGGCGCGTCGACGTTCAAGGTCGCGGTGAAATGAATTCCAACGAATCCACAAACACAATGATCGACGTCCCCTCGACCAGCGCCGCCCTTTCGCATACGTGTGTACGTGTTCACTCATTTAACACCCCCTCCTACAACCACGTTAACCAATTTAGCCATCGACCCAAGTAAGTCGCAATTTAACACCCCATTTCACAACCACGTTAACCAATTTAGCCATCGACCCAAGTAAGTCGCACTTTACACCCCGTTAACCAATTATATGCTCCGCATCCTCTTCAGCGTTCCCCCGAGGGAAGCTGCGGGCAATTTTTCGCCTCGCGCTGCATAAATTTCTTTCAATTGTTTCACCAACAAGCCCACATCGCCACTCTTGCCGGAGGGTAATGTTATGTGCCGCTTACAGAGGACGAAAAAGTGAAGGGCTAGGTGTTATCAGCCACTGGATTGTTTTTACCCTGATTACTCTGGCTGCGCAGATATGTGAATAAAGCCTTTTTTGTCGTCTCCCTGTAAGAAATGTCAAAGCTGATGGTGTGGGACAGATAAACTTTTAGCAACTAGATGGATGCTCGCGTACACGTTAGACCATAAACTTAATATCTTGACTGTGTGATGCAAGAAATTCAACGACTAAATGCAAACGAAAAACAGTTTTAATCATTGAACTTCCGCAAAGGGCTTCAAATTCAGCGCATTATATAGATACTGTGTGAAGTTCGCCAGAGCCCATTGAAGACACGATAGTTTGTGGTTGAGATGTGTATTCATTTCCGCTTGCTTCCCTAATGCTTTGTATAAGGCAAGTTGCTGTTGTACTACATAAAACCCTTTTCGCGCCAAAGTGGACAGTAAAGGAATCCGGAGAAGAAAAGAAGAGACAAAGGGACGAGTGACGAGTGCTAGTTAGCGACTGCTCTGTGCGGCGACTTTCTTCATCTTTCTTTTTGCACTAAAAAACGTCACCCGTTAATTCTTTAGGGCTCAATCCCGCTACATGACGTTACGTTATTCGGGCTTACTACAAAATACATCGCTAGACAGACCAAAATTGCTAAAAAGGGATCATAAAGCAGACCTTCAAGCATGAGAATTATTTTTACGACGCAGGAAAAGACGACACTCCTGCGATTCGAGTCGCGATCAATTGTACACAATGCGTTCTCGGTGCAATGGTCGAAGTCAAACTGTCTGAAACCAGAAGAATGTTCAGGCGCATGCAGCTGAGTACTGTGGACGATTACACTACAAGACGGGAACGTAAAGCTGGTTAAGGTTCAAGTTATGTCTAGTTGCTTCATGCTTGCAGCACAAGAAAGTCGACTAACGACTGATTTTGGCTTTGCACAACAGATATGCCATGTAGGATGACTGCCAGTTGGGCGTGTTGGTAAATGTTCATGATGTTTTTTGCGCTTGTTTCATCATGAGATATGCCATGGCAGTCCAGAATAAGTGATGTGTGAATAGCGAGTTCCAGAATCGAAGGGGCTGCCAATTGAATAGCGATGATGTTGAATTCAACACGAACACAAATCAGATGGTATTCGCATAGCTTTTAGGAGCGAAAATATTTAGGCTAGCACAATGTCCATCGACGCTGCATCGTCATAGCTTCCCGTTGCACCAACACAGGTGTTTCGTATACTGTATTGTGATATCATGCATATGGTTTAAAGTAGCCCGTATTTTGTTAATGCATTTGCATCTGTCGTGAACTTACTTACAGCGCAACACCAGAAAAATACAGGACAGGGAAGGAGTAAAAGAGAAAGAAAAGACGGCGCGGTATTTTCTTTCTCTTTTACTCTTTCCCTGTCCTGTATTTTTTCTGGTGTTGTGCTGTAAGTTCACGATGGATCCTAACCAACTGGCATGACTTACCGTCTTACTATTTGCATCTGTCCGTCTTTCCGTTCATTTCTTCGTCGGCCGACCACAGTAAATCGCAAAGTGTGCTCGGCTAACGCCTGTGCTCATGCAGACGTGGCCGGTCATAGTGGAACACGATATACGCCTCTTCCTTTTTGCATGAATGAGCACGCTGGGAACGGAGATGTGACAGAAACAAAGCGAAGGCGCTGTAAAGTCTAATAAAAGGTACGACCGACGTACGTTGGTGCGCCCTGGCAGCCACCTGGCACCATGCAGGGGTAAAGACGTTTGCAGGGAGGAGCGGACGAGCATATGTGAAAATTCTTTTGCTTCCAAACAACGCTGCGACGCAGGATTGGTTCGCACAGCCTTAACTCGGTGTTCAACTTTTGCTCGCCCACGAAAAACGGCAACCTTTTAACGGGGAACACGCTTCACGCTTTGCGTTTCCCTCTGGTCAGACAGTGCTGTTCAACAACCGTTATGTGCTACAAGTAAGCTACCTTACCCTAAGTTCAGCGTCAACTCAGCACTATCGTCTGTTTGTCACACTCTTTTGTAATTACACGCTCAACGTTAACCGCTACAGCTACGCTACTAGCACCTATGACAATAACGGCTTGTTCAATCATTCATCATGAACGTAAGTCGTAGGCATACAGATGTACCACGAAGCGTCCGCATGATATATCGACGTAAAACGGTGCCATAGCTGCCGAATTCCATTTGACAATTTGTAAATTTGTTATATTATTGTACAATAAGCAATTCCGTAAGGACACGTCTTAGTTTCGTATTATACTGATTTCATAAGAGGGAGGAATAAACTATGTTTTAAACACAAGAGCGCTACATGCCGGGGGCCACCACACCACGAATATGACGTTTTAAAATATTTATACAACATAATGCAAAGAAAAAAACCACAGCCTGTCTATGCAGTGCATGGTTATGAGTGGGGCGAAATGCCCATCAGTCTGTCCGCACGTCCATCTGTGCGACTGTCCGTGCATCCAACCATCCGTCCGTCTGTGCATTCCTGCGTCCATCCATCTGTCCGTGCACCCGTCCGCCTGTCTATCCGTCCGAGCATCCATCTGTAACTCCGTCCGTGCGTCTATCCATGCGTCTGTGCGTCTAGTGAGCACTCCAATTGCCACGATCTCGAATATTTTCATCATATATTCCTGTATAGTCCTGTACATTGCCTAGCCGAAAGAAAATAAAATGATTGATTGATTGATTTATTGATTGATATATTCATCAAACATATGTACCACCGACCAACGGACATTCCAAGGACTTAACAAGAGGTGGCACAGACGGACTAGAGGAGCGGCATGCGCGCACTCTCTCGCGGCCTACGCTTCTGGTATAGTTACCACATTTCACGGCCGCTAGTTCATGACACTGTGGCTCGATCCTCGCTAAACGTGTGTTTACAAAAAGGGGGTAACAATTTATAGTACTTGTTACTCAACTATGGTAGAACTTAAAGCCATCCATCACAATATGGACGTGATAACTATCCATCGAGCATCGCTAAACGTTGCTAAAACGAAGAAGGTTACGCCCAATGGCTTTAACGTGGAGACCTGTTCTGGTCAGATAGTGCTCAGAGTGCGTCCTTCTGTTACTAGTTGTTTTTTTTAGTAAGCATAAAATTCTAGGCAAATTTAGTGGAAATTAAGTCACCGATACTCGTCTTTGTAGGTTATTTACCAGAAAAAACTTTTTTTTGGTTTTTGATTAACGTGCGTGCGTTTCTTCCTCAATTCAAAAGAGTCACGGGTGCCGCTCCTCTAGTGCGTCCCTGGAGGTGGCTACACACTACTACGACTACTACTACTACATACAACGCGTTGGCATGACCCACGGATTAAAGAGCTTTGCTCCTTAAAAACTGTATGCAATGGCTTTGCCGCGGGGTGTCGAACAAGCGACCTTTCGAACAGCCGCGCGCGGCGCTAACCACTAAGCCACATTGGGGATGGAGACAGTGGCGCTACAGGCAAGCCACCATATGCACCATTTACCATTTGGTGATTCACAGAGTTCTGCAGATTCCGCGCGGCTTCGTCATCAGTAGCGAGATGGCGCTACAAGTTCTCGTTGGGCCCGTTCTAAAGGTCGTAGCCTCTCGCATTTCGAAGAGCGCCGCCTCCACGTAGCGTCGTATGTCCTCGGCGCGTGGTTGTCAGACTCGTATTTCGAGAGAGCAAGAAGGTCCCTTCACTCGCTGCCGCGGCCACACTTACGGAAGAAACGCGCTGGCCACACTCGAAGGAGTAAGGATTGTGAGAGCTGTTTACGCTTGCCCTGCATGTGTATACTTGTGCGTTCGTTTCGTGAGCCTTTCTTTCTCTTTATACAGTGCGCTTCACGTGTCGAGCAGCGACAGCTGTTAGTTGCCGCTCCTTCTGTGAAGGCGGATTTCGTGCGTGCTTTCTGCTTGAGGTGGGCGTTGCAAGTCTCGAGCTTCTCTTGCACGCCGTTCTTCAGATGACTGAAACTTGCTTCTTCAGCATTCATTTCTTCCACCTTGTGGCGAAAATATGCACAATAAACGCTCAACTATAGTTGAGCGTTTATTGTGCATAAATAAAAAATGTACATCAATGCACAGTGCGAACAATGTCTATTCACTGAGGTATACCTCAGTGAAGAGACATTGTTTCACCGTCGTGTTTTATGGATTCTTAGAAAGGGGGATCAGAAACCCTTTTTTACCATTAAAAGAACCAGTTCCAAATAAGCCCCACCATATAAACTAAGCCTTAACGAAATTGCTCAAGACTCGATTTCATTGATTGATTTGTGGAGTTTAGCGCCCCAAAATCACCATAGATAAAGAGAGACGCATTAGTGAAGGGTTCAGGAAATTTTTACCAACAGGGCTTCTTTAAATGAGCCGTGAAATACTTTTTGAGCATGGTCAGAAAACGCTGCTGATGCATGTAGAGGCTCCCGACAACACTCCAGCGAAATATATTAGCATAGCACGCGGCTTCCGAATCACAATCAACCATCAAAGTCAGCTAAAAATTGCTTTCTCTTCTCTCAACAAATCACGGAAGACTCTCGAAAATCACTGGTATAAAGCGCATCTATCAGCCGTTAGCTGAATTCAACACGGCGTGCTTGGTAACTACAGAGAACACCGGGAGAGGCCATGACTTGTCCACGCGTGCTCGTGCGATCACACTGAATAAGCAACGTATTCAAAGAGAAAAAAAAACAAGAAAAGTGTTCAAGGTCACGAACCACGCGTGACGTTTTTCATTGTCCCCTCCTTCTCTCTCTGCTTAACTTCCAGTGCTTTCGTCGGGACTAGAGAAGAGAAAATTCTATTGCAGCGTGCGACAAGACTAGAGAAGAGAGAATGCAATTGCAGCATGCGACAAATCTTTGTAACTCCACTTACACTGTACAGATGGGTGGATGAATGACCTTTCTTAAGCAGGTTTGGGGCCACTGCCACGTCGGAATAGAAAGTCTAAGTCTCTCTGTGGCGTCGCGGGCCCGGTAGATTTCCCATAGCTGTTGTTCGAGACCGAAGCTGGCAATAGCACCCTCGCGATTGGACAGCGTGATGACTTCCCCAAAGCGTAACGCGGGGCACCGCCAGAGCATATGTTCCAAGGTAGCTCTATCACGGCAGAAGGAACATGTACTAATTGGCTGTATTTCGGGATGTATTTTGTTCAGTAGCGCGAGATTAGGGTATGCCCTGACATGAAGAATCCCGAGTGTCAGAGCCTGAGCTCTGCCTAATTTTCTGTGTTAGGGGGGGGGGTGCTTATTGGCTCCGCGCCAGGTAAAAATATTTTGTCAGTTTATTATACGAGATGGAGGGGGTCATAGTTCTTCCCGACATCAGCGCCATGCCCCCAGATAGCTACGAGGTTTGCTAGTCCTCGCGCAGCTATGTGGCCTTACTCGTTCAGATTGGGCGGGGCTCCCTCATGCGTACCATATAAGCTGGAAACCAAACGAGTGTGTGTGGCTCAATGTTTTTGTTCCGAAGAATTTGCAAAGCTGGTTCCGATATTGTTCCTTGACAAATTCTCAGAACGGTGATCTCGAGTCGCTGTAAATTTTGAACCTCCTGTTATCCAGCTAGGCCAATGCAATCGCCACTTGCTGTGCTATTTAAGCCACCGTCGTCTAGACCATTGTCGAGTTGGTGATACTGCCCTCGTGGTTGATGGTCACTGCTGCATAAGCCTTCCCCTCGGTATATCGGGCCGCATCGACGAGAAAGCAGTCCCCGGAATGTTCTTGAGCCCTTTGTAGACAAGACTTTGCCCTGGCTCGCCTTCTACCCTTGTTGTGCTCGGGCTGGACTTTTCGCAGGATGGGCACAACGGTGATTAGTTCTAGTCGTTGACGAGGAATGCTGCAAAAGTGAGACTTTCTTTCAATTGGTGGAATCTATAGCTCCCGCAGGATCTTTCTACTTGAACGCGTGGTGTACGGCCTGGCGAATAGCGCCCTCTCCTGTGCCTATACAATTTCTTCCAGTGTGTTGTGCATGCCGAGATGAAGCAGTCTATTCATGCTTGTGTACATGGAAAGCCCAAGTGCTCTCCTAAAAGTTTTGTGCCATTGAATTTGTTAGGCAAATAATTCTTCCAGTGAATTCATTCCATGGTTACTTCAAAAAGTGTTTCAGGGACCCTTTAACTTGCTTTCAAACTTGAGCACACGGGCCTACAGCATTTTTGCCGCCATTGAAAATGAAGCAGCCGCAGCCGGGGTTCTATCCCGCAATCTGTGGATCAGCAGCTGAGTACTTTAGCCACCAGACCGCCACGGCGAGGATCGCTGAAGCGTTCTAGAATATTTAATTTAATACAAACATACATAATTTTCAACAAATGAACAGTAGGAATACTTGGAACCGATGAAAACTTCCGCACCTATGTAAACTGAGGCACCGTTGTTAATCAGCAACAGCTACTGCATCAAGGTGGGAGTTAGCGGACAGCTTTTTAAACAGAAGCTAAAATACAATACTAATTAGTATTCATGAATGCGCATCTTGATAAATATCAAGAGTAAGATGATGACTCTGTTGATTAGTTGACAGTGTAATGCAGATTTAGGCAGGAACGCCTTCATGATGTACTCATTATAGCACAGATAGTCTCGTAAAACTTCGAGCTGCATGCGCTTTAGTTATTTGATGATAAAAACAAGATTTACCCCTCTATCTTTCGACTTGCCGTTGCCTAATTTTTTTCTTACCTGGGCTTAATATTAAAAAAATACTCGTCGTTTCTAGTGAGGACAGTTAGATTGAAGAACTGTAGGTAAAAGAAGGCGATTCGATGCGTCAATCTAAGCTTTTTAATTGTTTGCCAACTTCTTCAGTAAACAAGCGAAACGAGGAAGCGAAATTTGGGAATGGGAGGACAAAACAAATATTTTATTGCTGCCCCTTTGCATCTCTGTTGAGTGCCACAACCATGTGCTGTACGCAGGGGTATCTATCTTTTAAAGGGCCACTCACTAGGTTTGACAATTTCCGAGCTGACAAGCGCAAAGCGTAGATGAGGCGTTCATGATCTCGTTTGCCAAAGTTTGCAACGCTACACGCCAGGAAAACAGGTCAATTTTCAAAATGAGCGCTGCTTTCCCGTCCTTTTGCGGCACGCGCCCAGAGAATGAGGGCATGACGTGCACGTATGAAGGACCCTACGTACACGGCATTGCAGTGACGTTGCCCATTACGTAGGCAATTGTGCTCTAAAGTTATCAACACTATACCACGTGGCATAGCTTAAACCATGGTGTTAGATATGGCTTAAACTATTTAACACGGCATGCTTGTCTATATATGTGATTTGTTGCTTGATTAGCTAAATAAAACTTGAAATAAATAATGAGCGCAATGTAATATGTGCATGTCTTTTTTTAAATTTTTTCCCATGAGTTGGAACGAGATGCGGGGCTAATGTGCCAGCGTTTCGCATGCGATCGCGTCCCGTGGTCAGCGCTTAGAGTAGACGACAGTGGTGGAACGCTCCTACGCATTCACGAAGCCATTTTGCTCATCTATTCCACCTCATCTAAACCAGCGTCTCCAAGCTATCCCGCCGAATCACGCAGTACAGCTCAAAACAACGCTGGCCAAATGAAATAAATGAATAATTAAATGTAAATGCACGAGGGTTCCGCTTGTTCGGGCACGTCAAGCGCACGTGACCTCTTAGTCGAATGCCGGACAGTGTAGGGAAGAGATTTGGCTTCCGAAGGCTACGTGGAGGAGCAGCGAGGTTTTGAGCTCGCCTACTATCATCCTCGTTTCACGCCGCTTAAAAAAAAGAAAACAGTTTTTTAGCTCGTATTGAACCGATTCGAAAAATTGTTGCGGCAAAATTTTCCTCATCGGACAACTAACAACTTTCATATTCTAACAAAACTTTCGTTTGAGGCCTGGTGAGTGGCCCTTTAAGGCATAAAACACTCCTTTTATTTTGTGAAAAGGTGAGAGCTGGCATGTTCAGGAATTTAATCTTCGTTCGTTAGATTGCTGAAGCTTCGATATGTGGAGAACAGAAGGTTGTATCGTACAATGTCTATTGCTGTAAACTGAACTTCCATTTTCGGGCCACAAGTTTGGCCATGTAAAGAGTTTCATTGTTGACAAGCCGCCTGCTGCTTTTGTCCACCTCAAGATCTGATTTTAAATGTAGCGTTACGTTTCGTGGCAGACTGAACCTTGCGTATGTTAAGTACTCGCCTGCTAAATAGTCAACTGTTCATTTCTTAACCAGCCAAAAAAAACATTGAAAACAGCGTTACGTTGGAGAAGGCTCTAGGTAACAGAAACATATAATATAGGTTTATAGAAGGGGCGTAGGCAGAATAGTTCTCGAAGGCGGGGAGCATAGGCTTGTTGTTTTTTAGACCACTGACGCATGGTGTTGTGAATACCGAGAAAAATAAAAAGCTACATAACTTTGAAAGGGCCAAATAAATTCAAATAGCAGGCCGCCTTGTTCCCAAAGGAAAGTTTCACTTTGTGATTTTCAGGTATTATGCTCCTGGGACATTATCGAAGGCGAGCTACGATTACTGACGCACCACTGTGCTCAGCTTTCATGTTATTTTGATTGTCAGAAAGTGTATCAGAACTGTTTAAATCTGCTAAAAAGAACCAAATACAACTAATCGAAGTGGACGATTGGACCAGTTAGTGATACTTGATCTAACAATGCTGACCTAAGTATTTTCGTGAGCACACCTTCGGTAGCCCTCCTAGATAAAGAGATTTATTATCTGGAAAATGGCGCATGTGTATATTGACTCTGATATCATGCCTCGTGCTTCCGGTGTATGAAGTAGGTTGTTTGTTCAAACGCCAACTTTCCTTTCTTTTTACTTTTTTTCTTGCGGTCATATTCACCTTTTCATAAACGCCTCCCTGGGCGCCACCATAGCCCTTCTTGGGCTGGGCAAATTGGCGCGTCCCCTCGAAAATGGACTGACAACGCTGCACCCTTAGCCTTTGTACTTCCGCGCACAGCCCATCATGACAGTGTTCTTTTCCTTCCCGTGAAAAGGTGTATATAAATGCACTGTGGAATAAATGAACCTTCAGTTGTCAGTCTGCGTTTCCCCTTGTCTTTTTCCCGTCCATGTTTTCTACCGCGTAGTATTCTTAGACAGTAGAGAGTTTTGGTACTGCGTACGTGCGTACGTAAGGACGCCACGTTCTGCGTAGTGCACATGCGCAGACCGCAACGCGCACGTATCTCGTTACGTACGCAGCCGCTACGCACGCACGCATGAGATGCGTGCGTGCGTACGTATGAGGTGATCGCGCCGCTCTCGAACAAGTTCGCGAGAGCGCGAGACTTCGTTTTGCAAAATGGCGGCATCGAAGGCATGCACCGACCGGCTCTGTGGCTTAAAATATGGCCATAATCTGGCTATACCACTTGGATTGGCTCACATTAGCTGTCAACAACACGTACTTCTATTGTGATCTACCAAATGACGCAACACGCTTCACGCTCGTTACGTACGCGGGTACTACGGCGTACTAAAAGCCGATTAGTGGCAAAGGACGCCACGTAACGCAAGGCGCTTGCGTGATGCGTACGTAGCACCATTCCGCAGTACTAAAACTCTCTAGTGTCTCCTCAAAAAATTATGCCTGAAACGTGAGCCGCGAATGCGCCGCCCTACCCTCGAATTTTATTCTCCCCCTCCTGTATGGAGGCGAACGCTTTTGACGGCCACCCCTTGTGAACGCAGCACTGCTCTCACAGTTGCCTTCGAGCAGCTGTGATGTCAAGTGACAGAGCGGTGAGGTAATGTCACGTGACTGGAGGTGAGTGGTTCCACGCGGCAGATGGTCGCAACACGTGGCAGGAGGCATGGCCTCTGAGATTTTGTGCTGGCCGGTAGCTCCCAATTGGAAACAGAGTGACGTTCCAGACATAGTTTTTCTATGAGGCGTTAACTTATATCATGTACCGAATACGGCGATCGCTTCTCTATCATATACTTTTTTTCTGCCCTAACCAGCAGGTGGATACTGCCACGTTCCATTTCCCAAGTTTTTGTTATCATCCCAGAACACCACACAATTCTCAGCGCAAACCGCGCCTGCAGTTTTCTAGAAGGTTCCGGACTGTAGTAGATCATTTCGATAAGATCACGCCCACTGTGCGAACGGTACAGATTGTTCTGGAACCTACGCCACCACCAGCGATAACGCTAGAACATTCGACGGCAAGGGTATAAATGCCGACGCGCTTCGCCGCTTGTCAGTTGTTGATCGAAGGCCGACGCAGCGTTCACCGCTATCAGTCCGAGACTGCTATCTGTGCAAGACTGCTGCTGTAATTAGACTTTCCCTTTACCGGGCACAGGTTCGCCCAAATAAACAGTTAAATCCCAACACGAAGTTTTCTGTCTTTGGCCACGTCACGACCCCGTGACATCTGGTGGAGGTGCTGCTTCGTTCATGTACCGGACGCCCCCGTCAAGCCGTGAACCCAGCCCCCTTCGCGGAGAAGACACCGACGCCAACCAAGAGCAGCGAACGAGCCGCCGACAGCAAGGTCTCCCGCCGGAGTACGGCCTGCTACAAGACAAGGCGCGGAAGACCAAGACCATGACCTCGACTGCAGCGACAATGACAACCGGAGCGTCCCAGCCTGCGATCGTCATTCATCAACCCAGGGAACCACCAACGTTCCATGGCTCATCGTTTGAAGACCCGGAAACCTGGCTAGAAACATACGACCGTGTGGCCGCCCTTAACCACTGGGACAACGAAGAAAAGCTCCGTCGTGTGTACTTCTACCTGGAAGACACCGCAAGGACCTGGCTAGAGAATCGGGAGTCCACGCTCCGAACGTGGGATGTCTTCTGCGGCGCATTTCTTCAAACGTTCGCAAGCGTCGCTCGCAAAGAGAGGGCTGCTGCTCTACTCGAGACCCGGGTTCAGCTACCAAACGAAAAGGTTGGAATTTTCACAGAGGAGATGACCCACCTATTCCGTCACGCTGACCCAGACATGCCTGAGGAAAAGAAAGTTCGTTTCCTCATGCGAGGGGTCAAACAGGAGCTCTTCGCGGGACTAATGAGGAATCCACCGAACACCATCCAAGAATTTGTATCCGAGGTGACCACCATCGAAAAAACGCTGGACATGCACACCAGACAGTATAATCGTCGCCTGACTCCAGAATGCGCTGCTGCTCAAGCCAGTGACTCCGACGACCTGCGTGAAACGATCCGAGCGATCGTGCGGGAAGAGCTGCGCAAACTGTTGCCTTCGGCGCAGCCTCAAGTGGATTCGATCGCAGACATTGTGCGAGAAGAAGTCCGGCAATCGCTTCGAATTCCCGAAACACCGCCGCCCGAGCCAGAAACTATGAGCTACGCCGCTGCAGTGCACCACAACGCTCCTCCCCGTCCACGCCAAAACGACGCCCCGTCACACTTCCGTCGCCAGACGCCACGGCCGCCACCACCCCAACCGACGTTCTACCGTTCCCCAGCGGGCCAGCGCAGTGCACCGAGAAAAACGGACGTTTGGCGTGCACCTGACAACCGCCCGCTCTTCTACCACTGCGGTGAGGCCGGGCACACATACCGCCGTTGCCAGTACCGACAGATGGGACTGCGTGGCTTCGCCGTCAATGCACCGCGTCCGCAGCCAGGAGATCGGCCACGTGACATCGCCGACTACCTGGCAGGAACTCAATGGACACCACGAAGTCCTTCCCGTTCGCCGTCGCCCAGCCACCGCAAGTCACCGCACCCCCGGCAGTACTCTGGCCCAACGCGGGGCCGGTCTCCTAGCCCGTATCTGGGAAACTAAGGGCAGCAACCGATGGAGGTGCGGTTGCTGTGCGACGAACTACCGAAGATCCTCCGACGACGACGCCGACGCGACGGAGCTTTTTGAACACAACCCCAACCAGGAAAAGCCCTGAAGGCAAAAGCTCACTTACCGAAAGTGGCCAGACGACGCAACATGGAAGCAGCGGAACAAGCCGACGAAGCCGTGACCCGACGCCACGCCCTAACTGTAATGCGAGACGGCGAACTAGCGAGCTCGACGTTTTTATCGACGGCCACAGTGTGACTGCTCTCGTCGATACTGGAGCCGACTATTCTGTCATCAGTGGGTCGTTCGCCGCGAAGTTAAAGAAAGTTAGGACAGCTTGGAAAGGCCCTGAAATCCGCACAGCCGGAGGTCATCTCGTAACGCCTGCAGGAATCTGCACAGCGAGAGTCACCATTAACGCCCGTATTTATCCTACAGACTTCGTAGTCCTACAGCGTTGCTCGAGAGATGTCATCCTTGGAATGGACTTCTTATGCCTCCATGGTGCTGTCATCAACCTAAAAACAAGGTCGATAACGTTATCCACAGAAGAAGCACTACCACCACGAACGCCGTCAGGACACCATGCCTTGAATGTGCTGGAAGAACAAGTCACCATTCCGCCTCGCGCAAGCGTCATTATTGCAGTCGGCGCTCCTAAATCACCTGGCTTGGAAGGCGTCGTTGAAGGCAGTCAGCATCTGTTGGTCACCCGAAATATTTGCGTCGCAAGAGGAATTGCAGAGCTGCGGGGAGGCAAAGCAACGGTTATGCCCACGAATTTCAGCAATGAGTACAAACATGTGAACAAAGGAACAACGGTCGCATACATCGAAGAAATTGTCGAAGCCACCAGTGCTTTCAGCCTCGCCGATTCTGCGGAACCTGCTCAGAGGAACCAAGCCACTCCCACAGCTTTCGACGTCAATCCCAGACTTCCTAACGATAAGCAAGAACAGCTCAAGGCCCTGCTCCTGCAATACGAAGATTGCTTTTCGTCGTCATCGAAAATTCGGCAGACCCCAATCACGAAACATCGAATCATAACCGAAGAAAATGTCAGACCACTCCGTCAGAGTCCGTACTGGGTTTCGACACGAGAACATGAGGCAATGAAGAGACAAGTTGATGAAATGCTGCGAGATGACATTATCCAGCCGTCCAAGAGTCCGTGGGCATCCCCCGTGGTGTTAGTGAAGAAAAAGGATGGGACCCTACGTTTCTGCGTCGATTATCGCCGCCTGAACAAAATCACAAGAAAGGACGTGTATCCTCTCCCACGAATAGACGACGCCCTTGATCGGCTCTATAACGCCAAGTACTTCTCGTCAATGGACCTCAAGACTGGCTATTGGCAAATCGAAGTCGACGAAAGAGACCGAGAGAAGACGGCGTTTATAACACCGGATGGCCTCTTCGAGTTTAAGGTGATGCCCTTCGGCCTTTGCTCCGCGCCTGCAACTTTTTAACGCGTTATGGATACAGTACTGGCAGGATTGAAGTGGCAGACTTGCCTTGTGTACTTGGACGACGTCGTCGTGTTTTTCTCGAGTTTCGACGAGCATCTTCGGCGTCTTGAAGCTGTACTTCAAGCCATCAAGACGTCCGGACTCACACTGAAGCCAGAAAAGTGCAGATTTGCGTATGAGGAGCTCTTGTTTCTTGGGCACGTTATCAGCAAGTCTGAAGTTCGTCCCGATCCACGGAAAACAGCCACCATCGCCGATTTACCGCCGCCCACTGACAAGAAGGCCGTGCGCCGATTTCTGGGCTTGTGCGCCTATCATAGGCGGTTCGTGAAAAACTTCGCCCGCATCGCCGATCCTCTCACTAACCTTACCAAGGCCGACTCGGAGTTCAAGTGGGAAACGCCACAGGAACACGCTTTCCAGGAGCTTAAACATCGCCTCCAGACGCCTCCGTTACTTGCCCTTTTCGACGAATTCGCCGAGACAGAAATACATACTGACGCAAGCAGCGTAGGTCTTGGCGCCGTTCTTGTGCAGAGGGCTGACGGACTTGAAAGGGTTATTAGTTACGCCAGCCGATCGCTATCCAAAGCAGAAGCAAATTATTCCACAACAGAAAAGGAGTGCCTCGCCATCATCTGGTCTACGTCGAAATTTCGCCCCTACCTCTACGGCAGGCCCTTCAAAGTTGTGAGTGACCACCACGCCTTGTGTTGGCTAGCCACCTTGAAGGACCCTTCAGGTCGCCTCGCACGTTGGAGCCTGAGACTTCAAGAATATGACATTACTGTCATTTACGAGTCCGGCAAAAAACACTCCGACGCTGACTGTCTCTCTCGTGCGCCTGTCGACCAACCGCTTCCCGACGACTCGGATGACGACTACTTCTTGGGAACGATAACTACCGACGACTTCGCTGAACGACAGCGGGCCGACCCGGAACTTAAAGCCCTAATAGAATACCTCGAAGGCAGGACCACCGAAGTCCCGAAGGTATTCAAGCGCGCACTTGCGTCGTTCTTTCTGTGAAACGGTCTTCTACAAAAGAAAAACTTTTCACCGCTTCGAGCTAAGTACCTCCTTGTGGTGCCTTCAGCTCTGCGACCAGAACTCCTGCAGGCCCTGCACGACGATCCGACGGCAGGGCACCTCGCTGTTTCCCGCACGCTCGCGAGGATACAAGAAAGGTACTACTGGCCACGTCTTACCACCGACGTCACTCGTTATGTGAGGACATGCCGGGACTGTCAGCGACGCAAGACACCGCCGACAAGGCCAGCGGGACTTCTGCAGCCAATTGATCCACCTTGCCGACCTTTTCAGCAGATTGGTATGGAACTACTGGGGCCGTTCCCGACGTCGGCTTTCGGAAACAAGTGGATCGTGGTAGCTACCGACTACCTCACCCGCTACGCCGAGACAAAAGCCCTGCCAAAAGGCAGTGAATCCGAGGTAGCTAAGTTTTTCGTCGAAAATATCGTCCTACGTCACGGCGCCCCGGAGGTCCTTATCACCGACAGAGGAACGGCATTCACTGCCGACTTAACTCAAGCGATCTTGGCATACAGCCAAACAAACCACCGCCGGACGACAGCGTACCACCCACAGACCAACAGCCTCAGCGAGCGGCTTAACAAGACGATCGCCGACATGCTGTCAATGTACGTCGATGTCGAACACAAGACGTGGGACACCATTCTTCCGTATGTGACCTTCGCATACAACACGGCAGTGGAGGAGACGACGCAGATATCTCCATACAAATTGGTCTACGGAAGGAGCCCGGCAACGACGCTCGATGCCATGTTACCCAACGTCACCGACGAAGAAAACCTCGATGGGAGCGAGTACCTTCAGCGCGCCGAAGAAGCCGGACACTTTGCGCGTCTTCGTATCAAGAATCAACAGACGACCGACAGCCACCGTTACAACCTTCGACGACGCTTCGTGGAATACCAGCCCGGTGAACGTGTTTGGGTGTGGACGCCGATACGCCGACGTGGACTAAGTGAGAAGCTTTTGCGACGGTACTTCGGACCGTACAAGGTGGTTCGACGTCTCGGTCCACTTGATTACGAGGTTGTCCCCGACGGCATCACGAACTCTCAACGACGCCGATGGCGACCTGAAGTCGTCCATGTCGCGCGCCTCAAGCCGTTTTATGCACGTTAACAAACTGAAACAGTGTTTTTTTGTATTATTGTTGTATCGTAATTTATTCATTGTACTTTCTTGCATTATTATTGTACTTTCATCTTTAGTTAAAGCATCGGGACGATGCCTTTTTTGAGAGGGGGGCAATGCCACGTTCCATTTCCCAAGTTTTTGTTATCATCCCAGAACACCACACAGTTCTCAGCGCAAACCGCGCCTGCAGTTTTCTAGAAGGTTCCGGACTGTAGTAGATCATTTCCATAAGATCACGCCCACTGTGCGAACGGTACAGATTGTTCTGGAACCTACGCCACCGCCAGCGATAACGCTAGAACATTCGACGGCAAGGGTATGAATGCCGACGCGCTTCGCCGCTTGTCAGTTGTTGATCGAAGGCCGACGCTGCGTTCGCCGCTATCAGTCCGAGACTGCTATCTGTGCAAGACTGCTGCTGTAATTAGACTTTCCCTTTACCGGGCACAGGTTCGCCCAAATAAACAGTTAAATCCCAACACGAAGTTTTCTGTCTTTGGCCACGTCACGACCCCGTGACAATACATTAGCTGGCCTTCATGTTCCCGAAATGCTGGCGACAAGGGTAGCACGGACGCTGGAAGAGCCTGTGCTGCGCAGGAACGTCTCGAAGGCAACACCACTTGAACAGAGCCAATTTCAACCAGAGCTCCTAGACGAAGATGAATGTGTCGGGCCAGCGTGCCTCGAATTGTCCAGCACGTTGCGGTCTAAACTGGACTTCACCGTTGATCTGTGCTATGACTTCTACCAGTACGTCTGCGGAAAGTTTGCACCCATGGATACCTTCAGTGAAGTACGTGCAAATAGCTATAGTGACAGTTCTGCACGGTCACTACAGTAGATCACTTCCTTTATTTGACAATATACAAAAGAAAGTGACAAAATAACAGAATGATCATAATTGCTGCCAATCAACTTGCCGCAGCTTGGCACCAAACCAGATCATCCACGATGATTTGTTTTTAACTCATTTCTCGGCATTCCTTCAAAACTACTGAACCTTCATACAAACGGCGAGAGGTTTACTGTACAGTTTTATGAAACATGTCTTTTGAATGTGAGGCCCACGGGACGGCTTTTCGCTCTCCCCTGGTAGAGAACCAAGTACTTCAAATCATTAACCATTTTTTCTAAAGGCAGTTTCAGACTTTGTCGTTTCCTGTCATCATAGTGTAGTACCAAATAAAAGATTACCAGCCCGTTCATATATCCCCTCGCTTGGTTTACTTCAGGCCTGTATTACAATGACTTTCCGCATCGTGCAAGCATTACTTGATAAGTTGTCAGGATATAACAGAACTGGGTGTTAGCTTATCTCTTTCGATAAAAAACTACGTTTCACTGTTGCTGTCACGTCCACCAGCTGAGCTGGCTCGCAGTTACAGTGTGGACCCAGATTTTTTCAATGAACGTACGACCCACAGTAGCTGACTTGGGAGAAAATTCATAGCGCATTGTTCAGGAACCATCAGTGCCGATATGTACTTTTGTCAGTTGACATGAACTTTTGTTTCTTCCCATCGTATGCACCTAGAATAAGGATTACAACTGAAGTATTTATGACTATGATTTTATGACTTTATGAAGACTTTATTACTACTATGAAGTCTTTAGTATAACATGGCTGTGGTGTTCCATAAGCTGATAGCTAAGAGCCAAATATAGCACGAACTTGTATATTGAGTTTTCACTACCTTAGCGATAGCAACCTCATAACGATCACAACCGTGAATTTTTTAACCGAAACTCGCACGCTTGTGTCTCCCTACTAATGCTAGCGCCCATAATACTGGGGAAGCTGGCTCATTCCTTTATGACACCAAAATTTTGCCGTTTTGCGAGACAGGCCAAGTGCAAAAAAAAGCGCAGTCACACTTTTCTTGCGCTTCAGTGCTTTAAGGTCAGTATGAAAGTGCCAAATTTGTCGTAAAGTACCGTGGATTATTCGATCGAGTATAGCAGTTTCACAGAACGTTTCTTTACGGGAAAATTAGATGCACTACGTCTTATGCCAACCATATATTTTAACGCCTGCATTTATGGTGAGCACATTTTTTATTAACTGTTTTATGGTCTTGATGTACTCATAATGACTTTCCGATTTCTTTGCGGTCACTGACTGCAGCATCGGCGCTTCGGCTTATGGGTATGGCTTCCAGCGTTATGTTTGCACACAGGAGTGTTCTTTTGCTGAGCCCGCTTCATGGGTTCACTTACAGTGACCAGAGTTTTAGGCATATGATGATTACCCGTAGAGAGTTATTGAAAAAAAATGAAGTGATCGTTAGAGGCAACAATATTTTTGGTAGATTTATGCTTTGAACAGCTCACGTGTAAGTCAGTCCTAAGGATTTTGAATTTTGACAAGGCAATCAAAAGGTTAGGATTCAAAGGAATATGTGGATGCACAACGGTGCCATAAAACATTGGCTTGATATTTCGCGTTCGCTTCTGCTGCCTACTGTAATCTCTATGTTGATAAGTTCACGTCTTCTAACTCCTTCATGGTTCTTCTACACAGTAAAAATTTTTGCACCCAAAATGGTGTAAAAAGGGTGCTTTTACGAGAAAGCACCCTTTGCAACACCCTTTAACACCCATAAATGGTCGATTGAAAAAAAAGCACCCCTTTGTTTGGGTGCTTGCCTCAATAGCACCCTAAAATAGGCTCTAAGGGTGCTTTTGTGCCTGAGAAGGGTGTAGGTGCCGATACATCGGATGGAATATGCAGCATAAGAAGAACACATAATTATAATATTTGGGATTTTACGTTTCAAAAACCTCGATATGATTATGAGGGTCGTCGTAGTGGAAAGCTGCTGAGATTTTCACCATTTGGTGTTCTTTATTGAGCGCTCATATCGCACAGTGCAAAGGCTTCTACCTTTTCGCCTCCGCCTTAATTCGACTGCCACGGCCGGCATCGAACCCGCGACCTTCGGATTGGCGGCCGAGCAGCGCAGCTACTGCACGAATATGTGGACCTTGCGTTAAATGACGGCCTAATTGACTTAGAATGTGTGAAGGTGCTCTCCGAATACAGCAGAATGTCAGCAGAAGCAAATCGCGTTTCATCTCTAATGGCAATTAACTGCAATCCATGTTACGAAAGCTTTCCTTAGCGTTGGTTATCAGCTGCATGTTTGCTATAGATTATATACACAAAAATAATGTTCGCCCGAGTATGGGTGTGTGTGCGTGTAAGCGCGATTGTGTGTACACCCGTGCATGTGTGCGTGCGCGTGTATGTGCGAGTCCGTGCTTGTGTTAAGCGTGCCTGTGCACATGTGTACGCCCATGCATGCGTGCGTTTACGGTCGCGTGTGTGTGTGGCCGTATGTGTGTATACGTGTATGTGTGTGCGCCTGTGAATAAGTATGCGTGTGTATCAGCCCGTGCGCCCTCGAATTTTGTGTGAGTGTGTGCGGGGGGGGGAGGCACTGCTTCTTATTGTTTAAGGTCCCACACCTGTTCAGGCTGGGAGTCTATATGGGAGGTGGCTTAAGGAATGGCGGTTGTCAACGCACTGTACATGGACTTTTCAGTACATGGAAAACAGCTGCACATTTTCGTACCTGATCGTTGCCTACGAACTTGCTGTGGTAGCTGATTAGGTCCGCTGAGGTGCTTCTACGCTCGGAAACGTGGGTTATGATTAATTGCCACGGAAAGCTGTCACTGCACTTACGCACAACCATCGTTTATATTAACAACGTTTAACAAGAACGTGCCCTGCCTTGGTTACAGGTGCTTAGCTAGCTCATTGGGTAACCGTATGGAATTATGTGCTGATCATGTGGTCAGCAAAAAGTTTGTTATAACAACCTCGGCACGTTTCGTGGTGCGTGACAAGCCTTCTAAACATCCGCGACTGTGGATTAATTTGTTCCAGCTTCGACTACGCATTCAGTGTTTGCGGCACCATAAGCGGAAGTGCCAGACACAGACAATGCAAAAAGAAATTCCTCTGGAATAAGGTGTAGCGATGCTCTCGCGCTAATGCCACCGAGGACTAAATAATTATTGTTTCTGGCCATTCCATGGTGCACTTTGTTTTCCGCAAGTTTTGCTTCACTATTTTTCGCCCACTGCAATCGCATTCCGTCAAAATACTCAAGGAACCCGAGGCTGGTAAATAACCTGCGTTGCTGTGCGACTGGCTGGAAGGAGAGTTGCCATTTACAGGGAGTCATTCCGCGAAGAACGGCCGTCCGCCGTATGCGCCATAGCGTTTGCTCTTCGGCGCCGTCCTGGCGGGTTTCCCGCTCCTCCCCCCCCCCTCCCCGCTCACCCCGGCCAGCGTTGCTCCCACAACGGCGGCGTAGATAAGCGAATAGTGGCGTCACCGAACACCTGCGTCGACAGCTGCGGCGCCGCCGCGGGGCTTTAGCCGCCGCCAGTGCCTCTTCCTTGTCTCTCTCAACGTCGCTCTCTCTGTCTCATCGTCTTTCAAATGCGTTGCGTTGGTCTGGGGTCTTGGTCGCTGTGTGTGTTCTAGCGAACAGGCGCATATTCAATGGTGGTCACGCATGACACCGTGTTCGAAGTGACGCTCGGATTAAGGAATATTCATGGAGTGGCGGACACGGACAACGTGGGCCTGTTAACGGTGAGTGTACTGTTTTCGTAAATAGTAATCATACAGCGCTAGCTGGGCGCCTGCAGCAGCTCTGCCGAAGTAGGCTGCCAGCCATTTACAACAGCATGCGTTCGCGGGCCTGTTGCAGATGCCCGACTAAACGTGTGACTTAACGAGTTCACACTGCTATGCACGATGTTGTGTAAGTACCTGCATCTCTCATACAGTGCGTGATGTGATCACTTAACAAGGGCGGGATTAGTTGCTGATCGCACATTGTCTATACACTGCACAAAGTGATTGATATTGTTTTAAGATGTGCTTTGGGCTACATCGTAATAACATTTCTATTAACACTCAAATGTGCAACGTGCTTCTGTAGGTGCAAGCGCAAAAAAAGAAAGAAAAAGAAAAAATTATGTACAGAGGCGCACTGTACGAGATGGCTTTTTTTTTTGCTTAAAGACGGTATAGTTGGAGTTGCTGATATGCCGCGACGCTCCCAGCACGTGCGCCTCGGTCTTTTAAGCTATTTAGGACAAGTGCCATCAGCAACAGGGAAAGATCTAGCAGACTTCCAAAGGCGCGTTGTTGTGGCCATCGCCGTGCGTTGTTTTCCTTCGTTTCTGTTTGCTGTTTTCGTGCTTCGCTTTCATCTGCGATAATGTTCGGCGTTATAACAGAATCGAGAGAATATACGTGACGGTGGGAGCTATGTGCGGTAGCTCTGGCATAATCCATGGCTGATACAACATAGGCGGCGTCTGCGCGCGTAGGTGTCGTTCGAGCGCTCTTACTTGCGTGATTGTGTTTAACTGAGTATTTAGGCACGGGTTACGTTTGTAAATCCCGTAGTCAATAATCGCAAATAGCGTGCCCCTGATTGCCATCAGAGGATGGGCTTGGTTGTCGAAATATGCCAGACGCTTTTTCTGAAAGCAAACTTTGAATTTTTTTTAAAAAAGAAGTACTTTCATACGTGCAAGGCAGTGCCTATTGCAGGCCCGCAACTCTTTAAAAACTGGACGAGCTATCACATCTTTTATCAAAACAATGAATTAAGATGATTGAATTATAGATGACGAATTTCTGTGCTAGATTAGGTGCACAAAACACATGTTCGCAGCCCTACGTCTAGAAAGCAGGCAAATAGGAAGCACAGCGTCAAATTTGGATTAGATTACATTGACGGAGCGTCTTGTGAGAGTAGAAAGAACGAGAAAATTGTTCATTTTTGATGCCCCTATAGAGGCAGTCAGAATTGCTCTGATTGGTGACTTGTAACAATTCCTCAGATTGTTAGAGGCGTGATTAAAGTCAGTAAATCTTTTACTTTTTTTTTCAGACCTCTTCGCTAGTGCCACGCCCAAGATCATTTGTTCTCATGTAAAAGAGTAAGCAGAGATGTCTTCACTGTTTGTACATGAAGAGGTAAGTTTCTTGTGCATTTTGATTAATGTTACATGTTCTGAACGTTGTACTTTAGGAATTGTTTTTCACACTGGCTCACTACCCTAGAAGGAATTGGATTCTTAGGTGAGTTCAGGCTTTCGTAAGTGCCATTTTTGAGCTGTAGTCTTACACTTCACCTCATTTCGGGAATTTGCTGTATGCTGGAAAACTGTTATCTTTATCATACGAAATTATTGAAAAGTATGGGTTGTATGCTTCGAGTTCAGTGTAATGTCAATTACACGCCATTTCGAAGGATACACACTACACATTCTTTATATATGGTGCTGCCAGAACAGCACGAACATCCTTTTATGAGAAGTCATATTTGCTCTTATTACAGGATGAGAGGGTGCCGATGACGTCATGCGTAGTCTACCCCCCGGCCCCAGCCTAGAGCAAGCCTACTTCCTGAACCTCCACATGGATAACCGAAAGATCTTCCGTGTCAGTAATGACGAAGAAGGAGTGAAAGCACTGATGAGTTGATTTTTTTTTATTTTCAACATTGTCTACAGCCGCAAGGCCTTTAACATCCACCGTGATTGAGCGGCTTTTTCTCGGCGTGAGTTTGGAGTTTATCAAATAAGTTGTTCAGGCAGTACGACGCTGAAAATTTTAGTGTCACAATGCCTGAACAACTTTTTCTAGTGTGGTCATGGTAGATGAACAAACATTGTTATTTGTGTAAGTTATTTTGCTTAAATATAGCTGGACCATTCCATGCCAAACGTCCCAGCCAGTTTGGCGACCATCTGAATTGTATTTGAAAAAAAAAGTGCTGACTTACTGCGTTGAAAACAGTGAAGTGCTAGAATATTTCAGCGAGAAAAAGTTTTGTTCATGTGGCTGGCTTATAACTTCCTGGCATAATGCTGTCTGTGTGCTGTTTGTGGAAAATTTCGTTTTAAAACTACCGCTTATTTTTTCTAAAGCAAATTCGGTCTACCTGTTAAGTAAATGTGCTTCTGCAAGGTATTTGAATCTCAATAATAATAGTGCAATTTGTTTGCCACATTCGCTTCCAAGAATAAAGCCAAAGTGTGTTATGTTTGCGTTTTTTATTGCAATATTGCACTTTGTATGAGTATCTGAGCAGTGAATACTTACTCTAGAGAAGGTATATTTTGAGAAAAAAATATTTTTAGACCTCTCAAGCTGCTTAAATATACGAGAAAATATCACGAATTTCACAAAATTGTGATTTTTGTCCGTATTGAGATGCAATTTGCTTCATGTTGTGATACAATGAAAACTCATCATTATACCTAAATTGTAAGAAAAGGAAATTTTTTCTGTAATAAAAATCTTATCGCAAAAAGGATAGTGAAGAGCGCTGTCAACTGAATTTTATTGAAGGTGCTACGAGCGTTTTTATACTGAGCACAAGACCAGGGCTCATCTGCAACAACACATGTGTGACCATGACAAAATAATTTTAACCGAGAAAATAATACTCTTTTTCGGAAAAGATAAGTGAAGGTGTACTGATGCATCGATCCTTGGCCTTCCTGATAAAGAGTTCTAAAATCTCTCAATTTTCTGCTTGCTTTTTTTTCAAAAACCGTGTTTTATGAAACCTAGGACTACACTTACATTCTTTACGGTGCCCGGCCATGAGACTACTATAGCCCTTCTTAACGTTTAAAGCATGCTGTCTTGCTTGATCATTGAAGCATTGCCCAGTTTGCTTTATGATTACTTTTCCACATGTTAGCGGCATCTTATACACATTAGATTGGCATTCAGTAAACCTATTCTAGTGACGAATGGTGCAAGATTGACTATTCCTGTTGCTGTAAGTACATGCACTTTTGAAAGCTTGCAAGGGGTGGAAAACAAGAATGTCATATCTGCTGGCTCTTTTCCTAAAATTGTGAGACACCTTATGTACGTAGTACCGTGTGACATTTAAAGGTGATTGGTCATTCTCTTTTTCTTTTGGTCTTGTTTCCTTTAACTTTACTTTCTGCAGGAGGGTTTTGCAAACAAGTGTGATGATGCTGTTGGGGTATTGGCTGGTGCTATCAGCCCAGGAGTGCTAAGAATGTTCTGCCTTTTCATAGTGGGCATTCAAAATTAGTAGAAAGAGGAATTGATACCACATGTACTCAGGCCACCCTTCTGAAGTCATGTTAGCACAAGGGTGAGGTCAGGTTTAAAAACCAGATTAAAAGACTAAAAGATGCTGGGTATCCCAACAGAATCATCACACCCGTTTGCGAAACCCTCTTGCAGAAAGTAAAGTTAAAGAAGACAGGACCAACAAAAAACAATGACCAAAACCTTTGCATGTTATACCACATCATGTGTCTCACAATTAAAAAAATAGCCAGCAGATATGATATTAGCGTGTTGTTTTCCACCCCTTGCAAGCTTTCAAAAGTGTGTGTACTAAACAGCAACAGGAATAGTCAATCTTGCCCCATTCGTCAAGAGAATAGGTTTACTTAATGCCAATTTAACGTTTGTAGAAGTATTTTTTATCAGGTAAACCAATGATCAGTGCATCACTACACGTTCACTTATCCTTTCCGAGAGGGAGTATTATTTTCACAGTTAAGATTATTTTGTAGTGCTCACACGTGTCGTCGCGCATGAACACGGTTCTTGTACTCCGTATAAAAGCGCTCGTAGCACATTCATTAAATTCAGTTGACAGTAGGTGCTCCTTCCTGTCCTTTCTGTCTCCTCCTAAAGTTGTCGCGCTGTGACTAGCACACAACCACGATGAACCAACTCTCCCAAATGAAGCTCTTGTTACGTAACACGTAGACCGAGTTTTGTATGGAAAGAAGGAGCGGTACTTTTAAAATAAAATTTTTCACATACAACACCTAGACGGCATTCCAGGAAGTTCAGAGGGCAGCCACGTGACCAAATATTTTTCCTCTCCTAAATATTCCAGAAGTTCACTATTTTCAATGCAGCACGAGTTTTTCGAATACATTTAAGATGGTTTTCAAAATGGCTGGGACATTTGGCATAAAGTGACCCAGCTGTGTCATTAGCCATAATTATGCATTACCTCTTTTGTTTTTTGTGTGTTTTGACTCAGTTTTGTGTTCTTTTTTTGTGTTTCTGATCATTGTATTGGTTTCTTAAGTATTCGCTAAAGCTATATGTGCGAAAACCCGTATATGTTTGCATGTACATCATTTCTCATAACCAATTGTTATACATCCAGGAATACAAAGCTTAATCCACTGTGATTGTATACATTTGAAAACACTATCCATATATATTTTTGTGTGCATCACTTCTTGGGAACGATTGTGTACATGAAGGCGTATATAGTGAAATCATGGTGATTGTATATATTTGAAAGAATCATAACTATATATTTGCCTGTATTTCATTCCTATTAACCGATTGTGTACATGAAGGAGTATTAAACTGGAAACCACTGGGATTGTAGATACTTGAAAGAATTATAGGGATATATTAGCGTATATTTCATTTGTAGTCTCTATGTACTTGAAGCAGTATACTAAACTGAAACCAGTGTAATTGTATGTTGCAAAGAATTGTCAATGAAGTGAAACTAAATAAATATAATAAACATTTGAGGTGTTGCATGTGTAGTGTATGTATACGTGAACGTATATCTGGTGAAAAAGTTGTGTGGCAGAAGAAAAGTTTATGTTTTATTTGCCTATAAATAAATGCAATATGCAAGGGCAGCAAGGCTTCATTTTCTGTAATGCGCATTATGCATATACTGTGAAGTATATATAGATCCAGCACAAGTTCATACACGATAGTACGCGTTTATATTTTTGCCCAGACGCAATGAATGGAGCTCGACAGGTGGCGCACCATTGATAATCAGGACCACTTTCTTCAAGTAGTGTGTAATCAGTGCATGCCGATATCTATTATAGCAGTTTAAAAGAATACTGGCACCCCTGCCATGGGCACTCAACACCCTTGTGCACCCTTCTCGCACTCTCCTCAGAGGGTGCTAAAAAAGTGATGGACATCGAAGGCACCCTTCCTTAAGGGTGTTTTTGTAACACCCTACAGTTTTTTTACATGTACACGCTATTCTAAGGGTGCATGAAAAAGCACCCTTTTTGGAAGGTGCTGAATTACCACCCTTAGGGTGTCGTCCACGGGACAAGCTCATTTACACCCTTCTGGGTGTAAAACTTTTTACTGTGTAAATACGCTGAGAAGGGTCACACTAATTGTGCTTACTTAAATCTATAAAAATGCTTTTATATAGCAAAGTCCCAATAACAGGTATCTGTGAAGAAAAAAGTGCCGCCATATCCACGAAGTGAATGATGATGAGTGGGCGAAGCTCCGGAGGCAAACCTGGTAAACCATGAATCCTCCCTACAATTTGCCCACTCAATTTTATTACAATGCTCCCCACGGCATACGTCGCTGCTCTTAATCGAACGATTGCGTTCCACCAACGACACGCGCCATATGTGTCATCATTCCTATTTTATACCATCTTACATCTTTCATCATCAACTACAAGTACCGCCGTCTAGTTTATAACATCTTGCATCTTTTCGTCATCAGCTGCAAGTGCCGCCATCTAGTGAACACTGCAAAAACTAAACGAGAGGTGGCTAGATGGGGCGAACGATGCCGCCATCTAGTGAACACTGCAAGAACTAACAAGAGGTTTCTACATAGAGGGGACGCACAGCCCACGCCTTGAGGAGCTTCACCCCTAAAATAGGCTGATCGCACGTACCATGGGATTCGATGTCGGCCAAAGCATGTGGTGGTAGGGTGCAATTTTTTTCTCCTTCGTGAAAGAACATTACTGAATGACGCGAGAAATATGCACAAAAGTTACACACTCTGCCGGATATGTTTTTGATGAGCGGTTGGTGCTTGCAAAGTTGGTAGCTCTGCCCCGCCACGGTGGTCTAGTGGTTAAGGTACCCGGCTGCTGACGCGCAGGTCGCGGGATCAAATCCTGGCTGTGGCGGCTGCATTTCCGATGGAGGCGGAAATGTTGTAGGCCCGTGTACTCAGATTTGGGTGCCCGTTAAAGAACCCCAAGTGGTCTAAATTTCTGGAGCCCTCCACTACGGCGTCTGTCATAATCATATGGTGGTTTTGGGACGTTAAACCCCACAAATCAATCAAGTTTGTAGCTCTGGATAGTACCACTTAGACCAGCTTCGATGAATTGCACTTAACCGCAATTGGTGCTAACTCGATGTCACTGCTGCAAGTAGGAGTGTATATGTAACATTTATCAAAATAAACGGGCAGCAATGAAACCCCAGATACCAACTCATCAACTTTACGCCTGAATGGGCTCTTATAACAAAGGAGCATTGACACCTGGCATGCTCTGCGATAGAATACTTCATTGCCACGCAGACTACTTTGCTTCGATTTCTGCTAATACCATACCGTATATATATTTTGCGTTCGTCGGGTAAACAATGCCATATGAACTTTTCCCCAAACGCTTTCACATTTGAATGCCCAGTGTCTGTTCTTGCCGTAGCTAAGTAGATCAAACTGTCGAACACCTGCGGTCCATAGCCACATACCGCAGCCCGTGGTGTATCTGTATGTTCTTCACGTTTCTAGAGGAAACGGTTGGACGTCATAGCTACAGTATTTTGTTATTGTTCATTTTATAAGCAGGTAGTCATTATTGTCATATTATTTTAGCATACCATACTGATTCCGGTCTATCCCAAGATATCACGAGAGGACCCGGGCGTATGTGGATAGATGATAGATAGATATATAGATAGATAGATAATTAGATAGATAGATAGATAGATAGATAGATAGATAGATAGATAGATAGATAGATAGATAGATAGATAGATATGCTCGGAACGTAGCAGTAGACAAATCAATGCTTCCCCCTGAGCAATGACGATAAATTACCAATAATGGAGTTCTTACAGAATGGGCTGCGATCATTGTACAAAATCCCCACCACGGTGGTCTATTGACTAAGATACTCAGCCGCTGAGCCGCAGGTCGGGGGATCGAATCTCGGCTGTGGCGGCTGCATTTCCGATGGAGGCTGTAATATGGTCGGCCCGTGTGCTCAGACTTGGGTGTACGTTAAAAACCCCATGTGGTCGAAATTTCCGGTGCCCTCCACTACGGCATCTCTCGTAACCATATGGTAGTTTTGGGACATTAAGCCCCACAAATCAAATCAATCGTTGTACAAAATAGTCTGGTTACATAAATGTAATAAACAAGAATGACTAGGCATGGTGACCTGAAGGAGGTACGACAAGAGCCCCTCTTTTCCTCCTTTTCGCCCATGCCACCGCATTTTCTCACTTTTGCGAGAGTTTATTAAAATCCTCAAATGGAACGTAAACACTGGAGCGCGTGGTCCATTCATCATCAACGACAGACGGCATTACAATAGGGTCACGCATTTGTTTTGACAGCATTGCTTGGTCCAAAGCATGCGTGTACTGCACAAGGAATAGAAGGCATAAATGCATACATTTTCACGGATTAGGCGGTAAAGTGCATTATGCGCACCACTGCTCGGTTGTGATTACCACCGGTAGTACGTGTAACGAATCCCAATATTCTGCGTGAACTCATGTAATGGAACCTTACTTTAGTCAGTGACCGAGTTGTCGGTGAACTTCTCAGTTTTCTTTTGTTCAACATCTCGCATATACCTGTCCACATGACTACAGTTTTGAGTGACGTGTGAACTATTATTTAACTCCAGTGCTGCGTAGCTAATGCGATCTTTTGCGAATATTCCTTAAACGTGGTCGTGCTTTACTTACAAAGCTGCGTAGACGCTCGTTAGCTCTCTCGGTGAGACGTCCGCACTGAAACAGTTCAAAACCACCTAGCCAAATTAGTTGGACTACTAACTCAAAGATATGATTCTGACCGTGAGTGTTGTAGCTATTGATTGATAAGTAGGGTTTACCGTCCCTAAACCACCACATGATTACGAGAGACGCCGTAGTGGAGGGCTCCGGTAATTTCGACCACCGGGGGTTCTTTACCGTGCACCATAATTTGAGCACACGGGCCTATAGCATTTTGGCCTCCATCGAAAATGCAGCCGCCGTATCCGGGCAGTGATCGCGCCACCGGCGCGTCAGCGTCAGCAGCCGAGTACCTTAGCCACTTGACGACAACGGCGGGGCATTGTTGTGGCTATATAGAAACCACAATAAATATTAGCGCCTTTGTCTCCATTGCAGTTAATCATCTGCGCAACTAACGCAATATAAAGTACAACTACTGCTGAGGAGTACATTTTGGTAAGAGTGAACTTCAATAAAAATACAGCTGCTCGAGGCAGTATTAGAACACCACAAAAGCCATATCTTCCAATAGCGTAAACAGCGTTGTTGGTAGAGATGACATCGGTGGCGCACATTGAAATTAGCGCCGATAATATGTAGGCTTTTGTGAGGAAAGGGGCGCTCAAGTAATCCGTTGTGAACTCATTGTGCACAAGAGCAATTATGGGCAGAGGTGTTCAGAGCAATAGCTGCTTTTCTAGACGTGTATATTCAGCAAGCATGAGGGTACTTTTTCAGCTCTTGAAGAATACTGGATGGAATTAACTGGCCTGCTTCTGTAAGTAAGTAGGTCCACACACTAACTAATATAGTGCCTGCATGCGACAGCTTCTATGAATGGTCGTCTATTTACCTTGCCCATGACGACAAGGTACTATGTCGTCTCTTGAGTGTCTAGTTTCTGTGCTGCTTGGAGTAACAACTGATATATTTTATTCACGGTTTGAGAACTCGAGTTCTCGAGGATAATTTCGCTTGCTTTTCAGACCAGGCGCCAACATCAATCAACCAAATACTGTTTCACGTCATACTTCATTCCGCGCCTGCTGGTTGCGGAGGCAATACTCACGTATTTCACTTAAAGAAAATGTGCCATTGAGGGCAGAACCGTATTTGAAGCATCCTGAAAAAGAGAATTTCACATGAAACTCACCGACGTTGCTGTATTGCAACCATGACGAAACCAGCTTTAGATTAGGGCAATCGCAAGTGCAGGTAGTATACTGGATCAAGCTTGGAGCCGACAGATGAAAACAACGTAGTGGGATAATCAGGGTGGACCGTGGAACTGCCTCAGACAGGCTGGCCGACGTTTTTATCGGAGGACCTCGAAACGTCGCCCAGCCTGTCTGAGGCACTTCCGGGGTTCGCCCTAATTATCGCAATACGTGGTATGCTGGTAATTTTATTTCAATTGCTGGAGGGTATGGACCACGCTTTTGAAGAAAGAATCAGGCTCGTTGGAGAAGTGACATGATCTGTCCTTTTCACTTCTTTGCAGGTCGCGAATACCATAAAAGCTGGAGAAATTGCGGTCCTCAAGTCTAGAAAAGTGCCAGCATCCAATCAAACTGCGATTCAGAAAGCAGCGGCGATGTACAAAGCCTGCGTGTCTTTCGCCTCGTCATACATGCCGGAGGTAAAAGCACATGATAGCTAATCCAAAAAGCAGAGCTGGTCTACCGCTTTGGTCTGGTGGCTAAGGTACTCGGATGCAGACCCGCAGGTCGCGGGATCAAACGCCTGCTGTGACGGCTGCATTTTTGTTGAAGGTGAAAAGGCGGTAGGCCCGTGTGCTCAGGTTTGGGTGAAGGGTAAAGAATTCCATGATGATCTGAATTTCCGAGGCCCTCCGCTACGGTGTCTCTCATATTCATATGGTGGTTTCGGGACGCGAAATCCCACATATAAAAAAACGTAGGGCTCTGTTTAAAAAGTCCAAATTCTTGGTAGGGCTACACAAACGCCAGTTCTGACTTATCTGCTCTTATCAGTGCCCCTTCATAGAGATGGATGTGCGAAATGATTGTTATGGATGCATTCGCTAATAGAGAAGAGCGTATACTCGCAGTTTTAAAGCCAAACAAAACACTTAGGGTGCACATGTATTAGTGAGACATTGCCAAGCAGACCAACGCAACCTTTTGTGCTTGCGACTCAGAAATTTGTTGTTGAGATTGAACTCACGGAAAAAAATTGGCCACATATCCACATGCTTCATTGTAAATGTCGAAAGAAAATATTTTTGCCTGGAGGCGCTTCATTAAATACAAATTTCATCTGGCGGTAATTTCGGGAAGCAGAATATAGTGTGGAATGCTGAGCCTCTGGAAGAATTTCGGGAAGCAGAATACAGTGTAAATCGCCGAGTCACTGGAAGATAAGAGCACCACATAATCATAGCGAAGCGCTAGAAACACTTGCTCTTTTGTGCATAGCGTCGCACTGTCAGTGCAGCATAAGAAAGACTTGGGTCCATTGAAAGACGTATCTATGCATTTCCTTGTACACAGACATCGCATAATACTTATGTATTGATGTTTCGTGTCTTGTGTGTGTATTATTTTACTTTTATCGACAATGTTCACAAGCATGAATGCATACACTAGATCAAGATGGCTGGTAGTTGAGCAAGTGCTTAAACTTTCTCAGGGTGGTTGAAGAGTGCGACAGGCCGAAAAAAAGCAGACAGACTAACATACAGACGGTCAGACGGACGGACACACAGACAGACAGACAGACAGAAAGACAGACGAAACCAGACAGATAGACACATAGACAGACAGACAGACAGACAGACAGACAGACACAGAAATGTCTGCGTTGAAGCATCACAAGAAAGAATGTCGTCTTTAAAAGCAAGCAGGGTAAAGTGTTGCAGAGCTCCGCTATTCGCCACATTGCTTTCACACATATTTTTGATGAGACTGCACCGGTACCAAGCTTGAAGAATGGCACGTAGGGATTCTGTTCAGCTCCAATACCACCTTCAGATAGTTACGTTGGAATACAGCTTACCGCTAGTTTCTTTTTTCTTCCTGACAATTCCGGATTCAATTCTCTGTAACATGTAGGGAGGGGTTCTTAGACTTCACTATTGTAAACTAAAGGGACGTAGTAGCACAAACAGCTGCACCCAGGTGGCTAGTTTTCGCAAGAACGCCATGAGATGGCGCCACAACGTATTATATATACAAGAAAAACTCATTGAACAGGCACTACTAGCATTGATGTACGCACTTAATATAGTGCTAATGGCCGACAACAAGGAAGATTTGCAAAGATTGATGGATACCTGCAGTAATGAGGGCGATAGGTTAGATTTTAGATTCAGTAAGGAAAAATCAGCAGACATATTTTTTAATGATAAAAAAGGTAGTGAGCTTAGAATACAGGAGGTCACGCTAGAGATAACAGATAAATACAAATATCGGGGCGTATGGACAAGCAATGGGGCCGAGTACCTAAAGAACCCGAAATATACGTGACGACTAAAGGTAACAGGAATGCGGTGGTGATTAAAAACCGGCCACTGCGGAATTATAATAGATATGAGGTTGTGAGAGGAATATGGAAAGGGGTCAGGGTTCCTGGTCTGACGTTCGGCAATGCGTTGTTGTGCATGAGATCAGAAGTTCAAGCAAGATTAGAAATTAAGCAACGTGGAATAGGTAGGCTTGTCTTAGGAGCTCACGGGAATACACCAAATCAGGGAGTACAGCCTCATATGGGATGGACATCGTTTGAGGTCAGGGAAGCTAGCAGCAAGATAAAATTTGGGAAGTGATTGAGAAAAATAGGGGAGGAGCGTAGGGCTAGGAAGGTATTTAGCTACTTTTACATGAGGATTGTCGATACAAAATGGAGGAAGCGAACCAGAAAATTTACTGGTAAATACTTAGAAAGAGGCAGGGCCGGGCCAAACCAAAAAGAATTATCGGTTAAGAAGAAGGTGAAGGAAGCTGAGACCGATATGTGGAGAATCGGCAAGATTAGGTCCGCACTAAAGATTTATCAAACTTTTAAGCGGGAAATTGCCAAGGAAAGGAACTATAAAAATACTCGGGGTAGTTCTCCACTGTTTTAGGCCAGGACGGGAGTATTGCGAACCAAGTCATATCAGGCCGAATACGAAGGGGTAGACACGGTATGCAGTGCGTGTGCAGAGGAAGAGGAAACTGCCGAACACTTGATAATGTTCTGTAAAAGGCTTCCCCCTATAGCTGAGGATGATGGCGCAGAGTTTTTCAAAGCACTGGGGTTTAGGGACAGGGAGGGCAAAACAGACTTTAAGCGGGTAGAATTAACTAGAAGAAGGTTATCTGATTGGTGGCTAAAGTCAAGGCATAAGTGAAAATTAAACGCTTCACTGCAAAGTGTGAGTCGTCAGCCTCATTATTCAAACAAAACAATAAATCTATTTTTTAATTCACTAAGTATTACGGCTTGGTGGCGTTAGCCACCACCCGATCTAAAAAGTAGAGCCATATCAATTTATTCATCCATCCATACTACTACAGCCCGCCAGCCTATGGTTGCCGTAGAATATCGTCTTGAAATAACTTCAGATTTCAATATTAGCAGTGCTTATGTCTACTCACACCAGTCCTACACATCTACACATGCAACTAATCGTTCTTTGCACACTTCTGGTAGTGAAAATGCTAATAAAGCAAGCAATCCCAAAGCTTGTGTAACGTAAAATGAGTTTTTCAGGGTCAGGTTCAGCAAAACTTGAACGTGCATCCTTTTTGCGACTAGGGCTTCAAAAGAATAAAACATTGAAGGTCGCGATTTTCGAAGGAGCCGAAAATGCTGTAGGCAAGTGTGCTCAGATTTGGGTGCAGGGTAAACAACCCCAGGTGATAAAAGTTTCCGAAGCCCTCCACAAAAGCGTCTCTTATAATCAGCTAGTGGTTTTGGGACGTTAAACGCTACATATCAATCATAAGGATGAACCAAACTTGATGTGACGAAATTGTACTTAAGTGAGTTTTGCGTTTTGACAAAATTTTTACGCATCATGAGTTTGGGTGAACAGATGTAAGTCTTCCTTTTTCTGCACCTTGCCATTTGTTTGTGATGCCAAAATGTGTCTGCACCGCTGAACTCATGCTGCCCATTTTCCGAAGTTCTCATTCAAAGCTGTGAAACTGTTCCCATCATTGCAGGTGAATCGAATGAACACTAAATTTATTTATATTTGATTCTAAGGGAACGATGGAAGCATAAAATTGTGGAAAATTCGGGAACAAGAGGTGTCACAGCAAACGTTTTCACACGCAGTCTTGTCTCCTGCAAGGCTACTATGTCATTTGTTTAAACCCCTTGCAGCCAGAGTCAAACTTTGCTCACTACTGCATGACTCATAATCAAATCAAGGTGTGCATGTGAGTTTTGAGAAATTAATATTTGCATTGTGAAATGAGCACCACCAAAGTGAGGGTCAAGAACAAGCTTTCCGCCATTTAGCTGTGCCGTGTGAGACAGTTTACAAAGTACGCTCAGAGCTGTTCTGTCCTGATTATTTGTGGTTATATCAAACGTTTTCTTTAACAGATGCGTCAAAGATTGACAAGGATGCGTTCAGTTGCAATAGACTTTGAACATATGATCAGTGGGCCACTTAAAATAACAAACGAGCATTGAAGGTGATGACCACTTGATGCACTGCTCCACCAAGCATGTGAACCTTGCCGTGATGAGCACAAATAAATTCAATAAATGACATTGTTTTTTTTTGCACACATGCTTCTGAATAAATTACCTTCTCATACATTTAGTGCCTACCATGAAGAAGTAAAATTATGTGAGCTACGGTTATGTAAAATAATCTGGAGAGCCGATGAGGTAGATAAAGCGGCTATGATATTGACTAATCCACAGTCACAATGCAAGATATAAGTATTTCAAGTCGAAATTTTTTTAGTAGCAGGAAGAAACCAAACCTGAAATATTTTTTTGCTTTACACCTAAACACATAACACCTATGTGTACACCGAAACGAATAACATTTATGTTAAAGATTCACGGCCGTGAATTGCGAAAATGATGTAGACCGATTTGCTCAGATTTGGGTGCACGTTAATGAACTCCAGTTGGTCGAAATTTCCGGAGCCCTCTGCTAAGGCGTCTGCCATAATCATATAGTGGTTTTTGGACAATAAACCTCACATGCCAATCAATCAATCATGGCTGAGAATCAACAAACCGTGGCTACCCTGTCGGCACATCATGGTATTGCTTGTTTGTAAAAAAACTTAAGGTAACATCACAGAGCGAGAAATATTCAGAACTGCACACAGCCATGATTTTTTAGGTAACGTTTAGCAAAACTACACTGATCTCACTGCGTAAACCATCTATGAGAGCTGCGCAAGTTTCGCTCCCATTCCACATCATGCACTCACTGCTATTTGAAATAACGCAACCTCTCATACGCAACAGAGCTTACCGCAGGATCAGACCTTTGTCCTGAAGCTGCGCAGCAGTTAAGCTCATACGTCACAACGCAGTTAGAGCGACGTTCGTTCAGTGACGTCGAAGTTTAGTTTGACGTTCAGTGACGTCGAAGTTTAATTTAGCTTTAAGAGTATTTTCACACCGGTTGAAAGCTTTCGATATGTATGACTGACGTAATTTGTTCGCACCTAACTATACATCAGTGAACTGACTAGGACACTAAAACAATAAAAACCTGACCTCCTGATTGCCGTTCTTTTTACCAGTCGAGGCCTCTTTGTTCACGCCATAGCAATTAGTCATGCAAACTATGATAAAGCAAATAAAGAACTGCAAAAGAACACAAGGACCACAGTGGCGCAAACTGGCAGCATCCCTACCAGCAACAAGAAATCCGTCTCTCTAATGATGATGATAAGTGTAGCAGCCCCGTCTCACCTCGCAGTGTTGCTGTTGATTACGTGACCCCTAACCTTATTTTCATATTACCATCAAAGGCGCCATTTCCGTTCTCTAAAGTAGCAGATGCACACTCTGTTCGGATTCTCTCGGTGTTTCCCAGTGTTTGCTTTCTCATTTGTTCACTATGAACGAGCTAAAGAGGCGTACGCTGTGGAGAAGACATTGATGCTAGTGCCTTGAATCGCAGCGCATGATCGGCCGACGCCGTCTGTTCAAAGAACTTTAAGGGTGCTTCCAGCACTCGTTTCTTACACTTTGTTATGAATTGCATATCTGACAATTGTGGTACGGGGTTGTGTTTTATGATATTTTCACGTGTTTATATCGCAAACGATAGAGCTGGTGAGATGGATGATCGCGATGAACCTGGACTTCTACAACACGACAAGACTTGAGATTGTCGATCCAGTTCAGATCATGGTGCGCGCCTCTCATGACTTGGGAGTGGAAGTCATCGTCGCCATTTGATTTGATGACCGGCAATTTCACAACGACAAGAGACTCGTATAGGTGCGATAATGAATCGTATTTTATTATATATATATATATATATATATATATATATATATATATATATATATATATATATATATATATATATATATATATATATAATCTAGCCGCCCACGACTTTTAGCTCTCCTGGCCGTTTAAATAATGGTATTTATAACAAACTTGGTATGGCATAACATGACTGTACGAAACACATATCATGCTAGTCATGACATAAAAATCATGACATTGGCAATATTGTCATGATTCATATTTCATGGTTCTGCAGCTCTTGCGGTGATTTCGTTCCCATGGCATGTTGCAAAGCTGGTATGTTATGACATGATTGTATGGCGAATACAAGTGACAGACCCTAGCATGAAAATCATGACATGCGTGTCATGTAACAATACGACTACATGCCACGCTCAAGATGCGCTCGTGGACCTTTCGCCAGCGTCATATATACCAAATTAGGTATAAGAGTATGTGAATAGATGATGAATGTATGCGACTGATGCAAACATGATAATCATTAGATGCGTGTGATGTAAGAACATGACTGCATGCCACGCTCAAAATGCGCTCGCAGCCGTTTCGTTGCTTCACATATACCAAACTCAGAATTACATGACATGAAGTGATGACATAGTGAATGACACATTCAAACATGATAAGGACATGCGTGTTGTGTAACAACATGACTACATGCCACGCTCATCATGCGCTCTCGGCCTTTTCGCTACCGTCACTTATGCCAAATATATTATTACGTTACATGAATGAATGACGAAGGCATGTGACTGGTGCAAACATGATAAACATGAGATGCGTGGAATGTAACATGACTTTATGCTACGCTCATGATACGCTCAAGGTTGTCTCGCTAGCTTCACATATACCAAGCTCGGTATTACGCGACGTGAATGGACGACGTAGGTAAATGACACACCCAAACATGATAATTACGACGTGTGTGTCATGTAACAACACGACTACATGCCACACTGATTATGTGCTTGCTGCCGTTTCGCTAGCTTCACATATGCCAAATTTGGTATCACGTGACGCCAATGGATGACGAAGGTATGTGTCTGGTGCAAACATGATAATCATGATATGTGTGTTGTGTGAGAACATAACTACGTGCCACAGTCAAGGCACCAATACATTTCAACGTGACGCAGTGTGCGAGTCGCCGGCGTTCATTTTGTCAGGTCACGCCGGCGTTGCCACGCCAGGCGCCGGTCCTGCCGTATACTCGCAGGCGCGTGCCACGCTGCGTTATTTGACGCATGCGCGTTTCAGCGCGTCCGGCGTCCCTTCATCTCGAAAAGAGGCAGACGCATGCTGTCTGTATAACGCATCGCGATCAGCGATGCGTTATACAGACAGCATGCGTCTGGATAACGCATCGTCTGGATAAAAATGTCTGGATAACGCATTGTGATCAGCGATGCGTTATTTAGACATTTTTACATCGCAGTTATCCAGACATCGCGACGGACGCTGATCGCACCGGCCGCGCCTGGTGAGAGACTATTGAGTGCTCGCGTTTTGCTAACGTTGCGTCCGTGTGCACAGCATGCGTGCCGGTCAACGTTACGTTCGAGTATATTGTGCCCTTCATGATGCATTTGAGGCCGTTTCGCTAGCTCCACATATACCAAATTTGGTGTTCCGTGACGTCAATGAATGAAGGCACATGACTGGTGCGAACATTATAATCATGAGACGCGTGTCATGTGAGAACATGACAATATACCACGCACACAGCGCGCATGCGGCCATTTCGCTAGCCTCGCAAATACTAAATATGGCGTCACGTGACGTGAATAGATGACGAAGGTAAACGATACATCCAAAACTGATAATCATGACACGGAAGTTGTGTACGGCATAATTTAGCACCACTTCATAACGGCGTGGTGATTTGAAAGTGACATATCAAGCTTCCTCACGCGTGCATCGTATATCATCGATTTCCACTGTACGTGGGATCTACCAGTTTTTAACACGACATGCTTGTTTATGTGATTTGTTGCTTGAATACATGAAAAAAAACTTGAGATAAACAATGAGACGCAATAAAGAAATGTATGCATCTTTCTGTCATTTTTTTGTTTAACGTTACATGCATTGATGCTACATCTATAGACGCCTAAGTAACAAAACCAAGCCATAAAATTTCCACTTTTTGATGCTTTGATGCAGTAACAAGAGTGATGAAGGCTCAGTGCTGTTCGTAAGCTCGTTCCTAAACACCTTAACATTGCGTGTATCTCTTTTTTTCCTTGAACATATTTTCTGTAATGCGCGCATCGAGCCGTTCATATGCCCTTCAGCGCAACTGTTGTTCAAGTGGTGAACAATTCAAAGGCAGCCTATGAAATGCCGACATTTAGGTGACGGTTCATCAGTGCGGTCTACTTTTAAAAATGGTGCCCTAACCTTCAAGATATACATATGCTTTGGTGCCCTCAATTGCGTTTGAGAAAATGAGCTTTTTCTCAGCATGAGCTGTTTGCGAGTGCTGTTAACTCTCATGTTCGTACTTGTGGAAAACCCACAAGCACTCCATTAGAGCTCCTCAAACAATGCGAAAAAATTGTTTGAAATAAAGGAGCCCTGCATCGTTTATCCAAGGGATCATGAGAACATTTTTAAGAAACCGGTTAGGTAATCAGACACCTTGCTTTTCATTCTGTTACGAATTGGCCGCACAGCACGTGGTCACCCTTGCCGTGAACTCCCTTCATGTGTGGTCGCACAACTTCAGGTGCATTAGAGCATCTCGGGAGCACTTTACAGTTTGTCACCTTATTACAAGTTGTCAATTCACCGATATGCTTGCTTGGATGGCCTAACGGAAATCCTGCATGTCGGAGAGCGGTTTATGGAATAGAGGGCACATTGTGCTCCAGGGTTCTGTGCAGAACCTGCTTATACTAAGGAGTGCTTAGTAACGATGAGGATGTACATTATGGGGGTAGCATGAACTGACAATACATGCTTCAATTTTCTGGGCACCCGCTTGAAACACATCCCTACGTTTCATGCATGTAGTAACGTGGCACCAATCACCTACTTAATATAGTAATTACCCATTCAGCGATGCGATCACAAGTATAAGCGCACCAAAAATAAATTGCCGTCCGCATTTAACCATGGGTGGATTCGAATAAATGCGTCGCAGAGTGGTGGGGTATCACGAGAATGTTGAGTATTTGGGTATGGTTTGGGAATGCCTAACTTTTATTACGTCTTTATAATTCTTAGTAAATGAATGAAAAAGCTTTGCCTCCAACGTCAAGTAAAAGCCAAGTAAAGACACCTTTGACTAAATTCTGAATGCGGGATCCTGTGCCTACATATACGGGACGGCCAGTGAATGGTTGTGCAGCTGAGCAGTTGTTTATGGATTGTGCACAGATTTGCCTGGTCTTTGTTTTACGGGCGGATAATCCCACTTGTGGCTTCGTTTATAGCTGCATTTTGGTTATGTTTGGAAGAAGAAAACAGACCATTTCGAACTTTGTGACCCATTTTGAAATGATAAATGCAATAGGTTAAGGTGGTGAAGCGTAACTGCCGAACATTTGCTGATTGTTGTTGTGTGACGAAGCGTCACACGGAGCCGAAATATAGGTAAGGTACGAAGACTAAGCATATCGATGTAATACCCATAACTGCCATGCTTGATGAAGTTCCATACGCTTCACCTCTCATGAACACTAGCTCCCGACTTCCCTCTAGTGTATTTACAAGAACCTCTATGCATAATAACGATTCATCCGGAATGAAGTCTTTGCTTTATACACCAAATATACATAAGATTTCATTGCACTCTTTATTGGCACAAGCAAGGCCACTTACGGCGCTGTTTGCAAAACCTCTATTAGCTCGAATAATGCAGCTTCCACTTTGCCGACTCGAGCATCTTAGAGCACCAATGGTTGCCCGTCCAGCAAAGTAAACAACTGCCACATCAAAAATCCCTTCTTCTGAATGCTCTTTTGGACCGATGCAGCAGAGACAATGCGTTGGTTCCGAGACGTGCCTCATTGGTAGTATATTTATTTTTACTCTTTTGTGGCTGGCATCTTTATACTTGTTATTAAAGGGTCTGACGAGAAAAAAAATTAAAAAGGGCTTTTAATGCCAGTGGCAGCCTTCAACGCTTGTGTCTGGAACGAGACACACGCCTCGCATGTATAATTAGAAACCACATCGTGGGCATCAGCTAATGATATCAAGTTGATCGATTGTGCGCCTAAAGTGATCATGGAGTAACGGCTTTCAACCACAAAGAATTTTCTCGGTCAAGTTATGATGACAGCGGCGCGACACCACGGAGGAGCGAGAATGGAAATAAACAGCCCTTATAGGTGTAAAGACCGGACATATACGTTGTTCCATACCATGAGCCGAGACATTCCTTCAAAAAGGCAGCAGTTTATCAAAACAAAGAGTCACAGAAATTCAAAATACTTTTCACAATAGAACTGTTGTTCTGAAAAAAAACGGTGGACCTAGCTTCCAGTGGCACGTGGATCAGGTCTCTGATTGGCAGGAAGATTGGTGGCGAGCGACAGCTTGGTTGGCAAGAAGCGGAGAATAGCCTAAGCACTACACCGCTAATCCAGGTGCTCTTCAAGATGACCGAAAAGAGGTGTTTGAAGTAGACAACGTTATGCTCTATGCATTTCTCGGTTTTGGTGCACGCGCTTTCGGGCCTATCAAGACGCAGTTCCTCGTGTGAGTGATGCGCCTCACAAATTGGACACTGAGGTTCATCGCAGCCTGCCGTGCCCGGTGAACCTCTTAAGGACACCTAACAACGGAGGAGCTTGTCACTTCCGAAAGGTATTGGCTGTTCATTACACAAAAGAAACAAGTAGGCCTTGAATTCGCAGCCCTCCAGACTGAACAAAACCTACCTAAGGCATCGACAATTTGAGGTTTGCTGTGGAAGATAAATTGCTGCGAATTCAAACAAGGCCTTGAAATGTGGTGTACAACAAAGGCATCAAACAACCCGTTCGCCTTCCCAGTAACCACATCTCCACTCATCTCATTGCAACTGGCTTGCACAAGAAACTACCTTAGGCAGGAGTTGTAGCAAATGCCACAAAACTTTGCGCTCACTTCTTGGTGACGAAGGCGAAGCTGTGTGTGGTTATCAATTCGGGTTTGTTCGTATCTCACCACTGCCACCACTGTTAGGATTTAATGTTTGTTGAGATGGTAGCGGTAGCCGAAAGCGGTGAGCAGTCCAACGGACCTCGTTGAAGCCTTCGCAGAGAGGCTGAAATGGGAGGCAATCGGTTTTGACAACAGCAACCGGTATAGGAATGTTTACTATAACAGGTTATAGTTCGTACAGAGCCGGCCAGCACGACAACGTTGGCTGGGGCAAAATACCTCCATACATTGGGGTGGCACGGCATTAAATAACGTTTTTGTTCCTTTCTCTGAGACCAGTTCCCGGTGCTCGGCGGAGGAAACGCAGCTTTCCCCGGAACTGCACGGTGGCTCGGCGGAGAAGGTGACGTTCTCCCCGGAATGGCACCGTGCCGCCTTCTGCGCGGAAGGCGGTGCTAGGAGGGGAGTGACAGTTCGTCGGAACTGCGGTTGATCAGGTGAGAAGAAGCACTCCAGAACGAGGACCATGTTTGTGGCATAACAGTGTCAAAAAAGGAGTCAGGTGGTGTACCTGGTGCGCGCCAATGCTGGGGAAGTCTGCGAAAGGTCCTAAGGTGGCGGTACCTCATGACCGAGTGAATGTGTCCAGGCAATTTAACACTACCGGTGCAGGTTTTATTGCAACAGTGTACTTGAAGAGTGAGCCGACACAAAACACATACATGATACTATTCAATGGCGATGTTGTAGGCGCTATTATTCTAGTGCTTGTTTGCGATTAACAGCAGGTGGCTTCTACCCTATCGCAGTGGCCTATACGCTAAGGCACTCGGCTGCTCACTCGCAGGTCGCGGGAAAGACTCGGTTGCGGCGACTGCATTTTTAATGCAGTCGAGAGTGTTGTAGGCCCATGTTCTCAGATTTGGATGCAGGAAAAGAACCCAAGGTGGTGGAAAATTTCCAGAGTTCTCCACTACAGCGTCTCTCGTAGTCATATGGTGGTTCTGGCCACATATTAATCAAATAATCATGTAATCAATTAATCAGACGGCTTCTTATAAGCTTTCCGGCGTTTCATCGCATCTCGCGAATTCGCTTCAGTCAATCGCTTTGACAAACGTCTCTGCTTTAAACGTGTGTCTCACAAAATTCATGCTAAGTATGACAATAATAGAAAAAGTTAGGTTTGCAATTATGTGCTTGCTCAATGCAACACGTGGAAGTTTTATATTGGTCGTGTTTCATAGTGGGGCGTGTATGGGTGAAGTAACGTGAGGTTAATAAACAAACAATTCAGAAACGTTCTAGAATGATGACTCAGAGAATACAGTCAAAAGAGCATGGTCCAAGCAGACATGCAGTGGTCATAAAAGTTAGACCTATGACTTACTATATCCTGAACCAGAAGAAACAAAAATTTTAACACCTGCCAATTTCTTCAGTGGCAAGCGATTGACGGCACTTACAAACTGCGGTTGTTGTGCCCAGTTCTCACACTCAGCCACTAAATATTTAGATGGAGTGACGAAAGTTGCGAAAAGCCTGCGAATAGCTGCTACAAAGATTATTTGATACGCTTTAGTAGCGCTCTAAACAGGCCAGAAGAGGACATTACCAGCAATGCGGAAGACAATATATGAATAGTGTGCGATGCTTTTGTGCCCAAGGTGTGTTGTAATTTAGGCGTGTTCTAAAAAAATTGGCAGATCCCACGTATACTGTAATCGATGATATACGAAGCACGAATTATAAAGGTTGATATGTCACTTCAAAATCAGCACAATGTTACGAGGTGGAGGTAAGTGATGCCGTACAAGACTTCCGTGTCATGCTTATCATGTTTGGATGCGTCGTTTACCTTCTTCATCTATTCACGTCACGTGATACTAAATTTAGTATATGTGGAGCTGGCAAAACGCCCGCGACCACGCTATGAGCGTGGTATGTTGTCATGTTCGTACATGACACGCGTGTCAGGATTATCATGTTCGCACCAGTCATATATTTTGTCATCCATCGACGTCACGTAACACCAAATTTTGTATATGTAGAGCTAGCAAAACGGCTGCGAGCGCATGATGAAGGGCCCAATATACTCCAATGTAGCGTTGACGCGCACGCACGCTGGGAACAGCGACGCTAAGTTAGCAAAACGCGAGCACTCTAGCCTGACGCCAGGTGCGACCGGCGCCACCAGCGTCTGTCGGCGCAGCCCAACGGCAACCGGCACGAAATGTGACATACTGCATTTGGTGCCAATCCGTTACCCAGACAACAGTGCGTTTTCCTCTTTTTTTTTTACGGAAGGACGCCGGATGCGCTGAAAAGCGCATGCGTCAAAGCAACGCGACGTAGCACGCGCCTGCGAATATATGACAAGACCGGCGCCTGGCGTGGCAACACCGGTGTGACGCAACGAAATGAACGCCGGCAAACACGCACACCACGTCACGTCGAAATGTACTGGCGCTTTCACTGTGTCATGTAGTCATGTTCTCACATGACACGCATCTCATGATTATCATGTTTGCACCAGTCACATACTTCGTCATCTATTGACGTCACGTAATACCAAGTTTGGCATATGTGAAGCTAAAGCAATGGCCACGAGCGTATCAACAGTGTGGCATGGTGTCATGTTGTTACATGACACGGTTGTCGGGATTATCATGTTTGGATGTGTCATTAACCCATATCGTCCGTTCGCATCACGTAATACCGAGTTTGGTTTAAGTGAATCTGGCGAAACGGCGGCCAGCGCATCACAAGCGTGGCATGTTGTCATGTTGTTGCATGACACGCATCTCATGATTATCATGTTTGCACCAGTCACATACCTTCTTCATCCATTCACGTACCCTAATACCAAATTTGGTATATGTGACGCTAGCAAAACGGCCGCGAGCGCATCACGAGCGTGGCATAAAGCCGTGTTGTTACGTGGCACGCATGTCATGATTTTCATGTTGGGGTCTGTGGTTTGTGTTCGCCATGCAATCATGTCATACCATACCAGTTTTGCAACATACTATGTGCACGAAACCACCGCAAGAGCTGTAGGACTATGAAATGTAAATCATGACACTCATGACATACATATCACCATTTTCATGTTTTGACTAGTCAAACATGCTCTTCATACAGCCATGTTATGCCATACCAAGTTTGATATTGATACCGTTATTGTAACGGCCAGGAGAACTAAAAGTCGTTGGCGGATAGATAGATAGATAGATAGATAGATAGATAGATAGATAGATAGATAGATAGATAGATAGATAGATGCGCTCAAAGTTGCCGAAGTTCGCTAAGAAATGCTTCACATTTAAAACATCAGTGTAAACGACAGCTTAAAGTTAGCAGACGGCAAAATTGCAAAACGGCAGAGTAAACATTTGTGTTACCAAGAAATACCCTTTTAGCAAATCGTGGGCTGCAACTATTAGAAACAGTGAACTCAGCACGCCTAGAAGAAGAGAAGAATGAGGGATGGTCCGTGGGGCAAGGATCTTGGTTCTGTTTTCGCTGGAATATAACGGGAGCGTTGAGGCGCGCTGCTCTCTCTCTTCATTATTGTTGCTTCTTCTTAATTCAGCCCGCTTCATCTAAACTATGGGATTCCGTGAGAATGGTGCCATTGAACAGAAACAACTATGCTTGAAGAATAAAATAAATCACCAGAACACAAGTGCAGTGTTACTGCGTAGAATACTCAGCGAAAGCCGTTAGGTCACCCTATAATTCAGCACCATGGCATATTTTGAAATGACAAATTCATGCTATGTATAGCTGTTGCATCCGGTACAATGTACCACATCAAGGCAGATGTAATTAAATGTTGGATTTTGTTACCCCACTCGATTGTTTATTAGGCAATTGTTCTGATGATTGATTGATTGATTTGTGGGGTTTAACGTCCCAAAACCACCATATGATTATGAGAGACGCCGTCATGGAGGGCTCCGGAAATTTTGACCACCTGGGGTTCTTTAACGTGTACCCAAATCTGAGTACACGGGCATGCAACATTTCCGCCTCCATCGGAAATGCAGCCGCCCCAGCCGAGATTTGATCCCGCGACCTGCGGGTCAGCAGCCTAGTACTTTAGCCACTAGACCACCGTGGCGCGGCGAGGCAATTGTTCTGGCCGTGACATGAAGCACAGGATGGCACACATTCAACAGCTGGATAACACCAGACATGACAAAGAGCGCTAACAGATGTTTCTTCGAAGTAGAGTGCTTAGATAAATAACTGAAATTTTTGGAGAATTTGTTCCAATGTGTACATCAGGGGAGCGTCGAAAAGGCGGCTCATGTCACAAATAAGCTGCTATTGCCCCGCCCGGTAAAGTTATTTAAGGAGCCCTTTACAATAGTTCTTTAGGATGGACGCTCCGGTGAACTGCATGTCCCATGAGATCGAAATCTTTAAACATACCACAAAAAGCTGAAAAACATTGGTAGTTTTTCAACTTATACTTCCATCTTGCATGAAGTTGATTTCATTTTAACAGTGCCACAAAAATTATTAGTGGCGCTTGTTTCCGGTAACACCAAAGGACAGATGCATCACAAGTATTTTCCTATTTCTTTCTATCACAGATCGACTACAGCAAGGAACAAGAAGCCTGGCTAATCCAGAGGTCAAAAGAATATGCATATGAAAACGAAGACTACTACGGCCTACTTTTCCTTATGTCTGGAATACCGCGAGGTCAACACCTCGCACTCGCCAGGAAAATGTTAGCCTACGAAGAACACCGTGAGTTCAGCTGGTATTTCTATTCTTTATCTGCGCCGAGATGTACAAGGTGTATGCCACCTGCCACTGCAAGAGAATGTGTTGTGCTAAGGTTCGCTAAATAATGGGCAATATAAATGCAATGTCGAAGTTACTTTTATAATAAAGGGCCCTAGCAACGCTTTTTCAAGTAGTCATAAAATGTGTTCAGTAAATCAGAGAGCTCATTACCTCACTAATGAACTGCTGCAAAATACTGTTACGAGGCAGTGGACATGACTTCACAGTCGTAGACGAATCAACCAAAAAGAAGCGGACTCGCCACGCGGGATGCTGGCAGCCATGGTGTGTAACGCCAGCTTGTAAATTGTGCAAATATACGCGTTTTTTTCTTCCGTGTAATCGTAATCTCAGTGACAACATTTCAGAAGCAGTCCAGCACGAGCAGTGTTACAAAGTTTTTTCGCACACTGCAATTAATTTAATCCAACTCTTGAATTGATTCAATCCAACTCTGCCAGGAAAAGGGCAGCGATGGCGTAGTGGTACGAGCATTCAACTCGCATGCAAAAGGTACGTGGTTCAAGTCTCGGATCTGCGCAGTTCCCAACCGCATAAAAAAAATCTGCGTGGTGATGGAACTGCAATAAGAGGCCTGGGGTGCGGCCTCACCGGTAACCACCTCCGCCAACGCACTCCCTCACCAGAGAAGGATTGGCCACCCTGGTGCAGTATCTGGCCACGACCTCCCACATGCATACGTCAAATAACTCATGGCCCTCAGTCCCGAGCAGCTGCGAAGCAACTGACCACGGCGGCGGTCAGATCTGCAACGCATCAGAGGGTGCTAAGAATCTCTAGATCTGGAAAGCCACCATTGTAACCTGAACTTGGCAACGTTTAACGCTAGAATTTATCTAGTGAGGGAAGACTAGCTGTACTATTCGAGGAGCTAGAGGGTGTTTTATAGTATATAATAGGGCTCAGTGAGGTTAGGAGGACAGATGAGGCCTATACGGTGCTACAGATTGGGCACGTCATTTGCTATGGGGGCTTGGCATACAGAATAGAACTGGGAGTGGGGTTCCGGATTCACAGAAACATAGCTGGCAACATAGAGTAATTCTATAGCATTAATAAAGGGTGGTAGGTATCTTAATTAAATTGAATGAAAGATACAAAATGAAGGTGGTACAGGCTTACGCGCCTACATCCAGCCATAATGAAGCTTCAGTTGAAAGCTTCTATGAAGACGTGGAATCGGCAATGAGTGAGGTAGAAACACAGTATACTATAGTGATGGGCGTTTTTATGCAAATGTAGGGAAGAAGCAGGCTGGAGACCAGGCAGTAGGAGATTATGGTATCAGTACTAGAAACGCCAGAAGAGAACTACTAGTAGAATTCGCAGAACGCAATTATTCACGAATTTTGAATACCTTCTACCGAAAACGAGGAAATCGCAAGTTGACATGGAGGAGCCCTAATGGTGAAAATAAGAACGAAATTGACTTTATAATGAGTGCACACCAAGGATTCGTGCAGGATGTGGAAGTGGTTGGCAAGGTACGATGCAGTCACCATAGAATGATACGGTCTTGAATTTGACTAGACTTGAAGAAAAAATGACAGGAATAGTACGCAAGAAGCCAATCAATGAGCTAGCACTGAGAGGGAAAGCACAGGAATTCAGACTGTCGCTTCAGAACAGGTACTCGGCTCTTAGTGAGGAAACCAACCTTAGCGTAGATACAATGAATGATAATCTGAGGAGTATCGTTACGAAGTGTGCAGTGGAAGTTGGAGGCAGGGTAGTTAGACAGGACACTGGCAAGCTTTCCCAGGAAACAAAGAATCTAATTAACAAGCGTCAAATAATGAAAGTCTCAAGTACAACAGACAAAATAGAACTGGCAGAAACTTCGAAGTTCATCAATAGGCGTAAGGTGTGCGATGTAATAAGGTATACCATGGAGAGAATAGAACACGCTCTGAAAAACGGAGGAAGCGTCAAAGCAGTGAAAAGGAAACTAGTGATAGGAAAAAATCGGATGTATACACTAAGGGACAAATTAGACAAATTAACTACCAATATGAATAAGATAGTTAAAATAGAGGACGAGTTTTAGAGAGATCTGTACAGTAGTCGAGACAACCACGACCCTAGTACTATAAAAACTAGCAGTAACCCAGATGACACCCCACCAGTTATAATAGAAGAAGTCAGAAAAGCTTTGGAGAGCATGCAAAGAGGCAAAGCTGCTCGTGAGGACCAGGTAACATCAGATCTGCTAAAAGATGAAGGACAGATTGAGTTAGAAACACTAGCCACCCTGTTTACGGGGTGACGCCTGACGGGAATAGTACCAGAATCTTGGAAGAACGCTAATATCGTCTTAATACATAAGAAAGGAGATGACAAGGACTTGAAGAATACAGGCCGATCAGCTTGCTCTCTGTAGTATACAAGCTATTTACAAAGGTAATTGTTAACAGACAAAAGAAAACATTATAATTCAATCAACCAAAGGAACAAGCAGGATTTCCAACCGGCTACTCAACAATTGACCACATTCATACTGTCAATGAGGTAATAGAGAAATGCTCAGAATATAACCAGTATACATAGCCTTCATAGATTAGGAGAAGGCGTTTGATTCAGTAGAAATATGAGCCGTCATGCAGACACTGTGGAATCAGGGCGTAGATGAAATATATATAAACATTCTGGAAGAAATCTACAGGGAATCAACTGCTACCATAGTGCTTCTTAAGAAAGCAACAGAATACCAATCAAGAAGGGTGTAAGGCAGGGGGACACACTCTCCCCAATGCTATTTAACGCGTGCTTACAGGAGGATTTCAGAAGCCTATAGTGGGAACAGTTAGGTATAAGAGCTAATAGAGAGTACCTTAGTAACCTGCGCTTCGCCGATGACATTGCATTGCTGAGTAACTCAGGGGACGAATTGCAACTCATGTTTACGGAGTTAGACAAGGAGAGCAGAAAGGTGGGTCTTAAAATTAATCTGAAGAAAACGAAAGTAATGTACAACAACCTCAGGAAAGAGCAGCGCTTCGAGATAGGTTGAAGCACTTCAATTTGTAAAAGACTATGTCTACTTAGGGCAGGCAATAACCGCAGAGGCAAACCACGAGATTGAAGTAACTAGAAGAATAAGAATGGGGTGGAGCACATTCGGCAACCACACTCAAATTATGACAGGTAGATTGCCACTGTCCCTCAAGTGGAAGGTATATAACAGCCCTATCTTGCCGGTACTTTGCTATGGAGCAGAAACCTGGAGACTTACAAAGAGGGTTCAGCTTAAATTGAGGAGGACGCAGCGAGCTATGGAAAGAAAAATGGTAGGTGTAACCTTAAGAGACAAGAGAGCAAAGTGTATTAGGGGACAAACGGGGGTTAAGGATATCATAGTTAAAATAAAGAAGAATAAATGGACATGGGCCGGGCATGTAGCGCGTAGACAGGATAGCCGCTGGTCATTAAGGGTAACAAACTGAATCCCAGGGAAGGGAAGCGGGTTAGGTGGAGACAGATGGTTTGGTGGGCAGATAAGATTAAGAAGTTTGCAGGTATAAATTGGCAGCAGCAAGCTCAGGACTGGGTTATCTGGCGGAACATGTGAGAGGCCTTTGTCCTGTAGTAGACGTAGTCAGGCTGATGATGATGATGATGATGAACTCTGCCAGTATTTGGGTCTGGGTAGCATCAACCAGCTACCAAGTCCCAGCAACTGGCATTACCTGTCAGCAACTGCTGACCAACACGTAAAAACAACATTAAGAATTTTAGGGGCGAAGCTCCTTATAGCAGCACCCGTTCGTCCTCGTTGCCGTTGTAGTGTGTAACAAGTATAACATTTTGATCTCCAAGGTGGTTCCGGCGAGAGATTTCTTCTGTGCGTTGTTGGACAATAAAAGATAGTGCTGAATGTACATGCCAATGGCTGCTAAGAGCAAATTATCAACAGGAGCATTCGGCTTTTAGTTAACACGCACGCTGCGATCCCCATCAGCAGCCATTGACATGTACACTGAGCACTATCTAACAAGAAAGGGTTCCTACGTTATACTCGCTGGGTGTATCCTCCTCAGTTTTAGAAAGGTTTAGCGAGCGTTGAGCCGCAGTGCTATGAATACAATGAACTAGTATATACCATGAACTCGAGGTGGTTAAAGGTGGGAAGTAGATACGAAGCGCAAGCCTTAAGAAAGTAAAAGCCGAATTCTCCTGTCTCTCATTTCCCATTAGCAGCCATTGGCATGTACATTGAGCACTATATGACAGGAAAAGGTTACTACGTTATCCTCGCTGGGCGTAACCTCCTTGGTTTTAGAAGGGTTTAACGAGCGTTCGGCCGCAGTGCCATGAATACAATGAAATAGTATATACCATGAACTCGAGGTGGTTAAAGGTGGGAAGTAGACCCGAAGTGCAAGCCATAAGAAAGTGTGCTTATGCCACCTCTCGTTTAATCCTTGGAATGTCCGCTGGATGGCTGTGCTTCTATATGGGGAATATATGATTAAAGGATTCGAGATGGTGGTACTTGGAGCGTGGATTAGATGGACGAACGAACACACAGACAGATGCATGGATGGATGCATGAACGAACGCAGGGGTGGATGCATGAATGAACGCGAGGACGGATGCACGAGCAGTCGCACGCACTGAAGGGCGGATGAACGCATGGGCGGTCACACAGACGCACGCATGGACGGATGGAAGCAATAACAAATGGACGGACGAGTGCTTCGCCCCACTCTCCAACATTCACTCCATGGATATGCTGCCATTTTTTTCATCTAATTGTGAGAGTTATTTGTAACGTAAACTATTCACCGTTGGTCAACGTTAGTGCAACAACAGAAATTCTCCAAGAAAACATTAGCCGCTATACCGAACACTAGGCAACATACGCAAGCATGTGAAAGAACTGCTTCAATTTAGCAACATGCTCACAAAATAGCAGCATTAGCCACTAGTACACCACCACTGCATCTAATGAGTATCTACTAGCCGCCAATAGTGGGAATTCAGACAAGCATGACCACTGCTAAACAAGAGTAGCCAACTCTAGGCTCCTTCACACAATACAGGCTGACAGCTGGGAAACCAGTGCTGACTTTTTGCTACACGGGGAGCAGAATGCACATGCATAGCTAAATGATTAGCGTAGTTACATATTGTACTGTTCAACACAATGTGCCCCTAATATACATGATATCATTCTACGACACATGATTTGTAGTTTTCATGGGATGCCTGCTTGTCCTGAAATATTCACAATATCCAAAATTTGGCACGCCACTGTTGCTACTATGCATGCCTATTCAGCGCAAGTCTTAAAATAGTTATTTCTTTCTTGCTATGTTATCCATAGCATGTACAAAGCTGCACGAGGGGAGTGAAATTCAAGGTTAGTGGAACGTTGATTGTGTAAAAGTTTTGGTAAATAATTTTTCATAATTTCACAGACTTTTCCTGTTCTGCGTTAGTGACGGTGCTCGACTGGTGCCAGGAAAGTCGTACGTTTTACCTGGCCCTATCACTCATATCTATACAGAAGGTGTGGACTAGATAGCCATGCTATTTTATTTATGAGCCCGTAAATAAGTGCTTGCTGTCGAGGTTTTTCGAGCCCTCCAAACTGGCGTGCCTCTTAATCACGTCACAGTTTGGCACGTAAATGCTGCAAATTTTCTAACTGTGGCAAGCACTAATTTTACTTTTTTTTCCTAGTATGATCAATAGAGAAAGTCACGATCAACTGGGAGAAGGCGGAGCTTGTTCCGATTTCATCTCTGGGGTTACGCACGGTGCCGTACGCCACTCAAGGTAGGTTGAATTATTTCTAAAGTTTGACTACGTTTTTGAAGTGAACTCTTTTTCTTTCGGCTGTCTGTTCAAAAAATAAACGCAGATATTTTAGGATTGTGTTTTTTTACTGAGAAGAACAAAAATTTGAATGATGACAAGTAAAAAACAACAGCCATTCAACAGCTCAGCCCCATTCCCCCCTGTCCCGCTTTGTTTACTGCAGATAACTGTCACCTTACCTTTATTATAATAGCCAACAATCCTTCTGTAGCGTATTTTTTCAGACAAATTTGAATATTGGCGTTCTTCTCGTAACGTTAAAATAATAATCTCTAATATCGCGAAGCTTCTAACAAAGTGCGACAACTAATACGCCAATTGCAGCCAACAATCTTAGCGCGTGAAACCTTTAGACACTAAACCAAAGCAATTAACACTCCTGGCAACGTGACATGTTTCAGTCCTGCAATGTGGGCATTCGTTATCGTATTCCAAAAGCAAAGCCAAATTCATTAAAAAATATGGCTGAGAAAAGAATTCGTACATGTGAGGAAACAGCTGATAATTGCTAGCTTCACATAAGCGCAAACAAGACATGCTTTGCATCTAAAGAAAACGAGAAGAAAACGTTTGATAGCTAAGTGCAAAACCTAAACCTCCCTCTCAGCAGGGCGTCACCGAAAACTTTAGGCCAGGAAGGGTGCGTTCTCCAGCGCGTTAACGGCAAGCCATTCATATACACACCATATAACATTGACAGTCCTCTGAACTCCGCTCTTTCAGTGCCTTTTCGTCATCACTAGTTAGATGGCGTGAAGAACGCGTTTTAAAAGTCATGGCCCATCGTTGTGCAATGCACGTGCACCTCCACAAAGTGTTGTCCATGTGGGTGCGCTCGTGGGAAGGACGCGTTGTACCTTTTGTGCTTTCTACCGCTAGTAGAATACTTTGAAGTTGCAGTAGTTAAATAGAGCACGAAGGTCACTTCGCTCGCTGCCGCAGTCTCGCTTACGAAAGGAGCGTGCTGCTCACATACGAAGAAGTAAGAATTGCGACTGTTGTTTACACTCACCGTTTGTATACTTGTGCATTCAGGCATGCGTCTTTCTTCCCGTTTGAGCAGCATGCTTTAATTTTCAATCTGTGACAGTTATTGGTCCGCACTCGTTCTGCGTACGTCTGTTTCGTGCATGATTTCTGCTGGTTGTGGCCGCAGAAAGTTTCGTGCTGCTTAACGTTATCTGTGTCACAATACAATTTAATTCTGCAGCACTCATTCCTTCGCCTCTGTGGCGACACCCTGCACAATAGGCGCTCAAATGTTTTTGTCAAGACTGCTTTTGTTTTCTTGTTTTACTTATTTCTAGACAAAAGCTTCAGCCAATAATGCTTCTATTATATTTCCCTTATGCCAGGAGCTGCAACTATGTGACGAGTACAGTTTTGTTTTCACGCTCTTCCTCTCAAGCGGCCCGTTATCTGGGGCAGATCTAGCCGCATGTTTTGCCTTATTTGAATAAAATGAAATGCATCGTTATGTTGATTATGATGAATATTATTTTATTTTTTTATGAAGCCGCATTAGGTTTTCTCATTTTTGTTCTTCGCTTAACAGCGCAATGGGCTGCCTACTTTTATGACTACACCGAGGGTACCTATGGAGCTTCAGACTTCATTGTGCACTACATACACAGCACCCGTATTATCAGGACGTTGTTTGAGCACAAAGACATTGGCAAACGTGGTCTGCAGTATCTAGTCGCCTGGGGCCTGTATAGGCAGCTGGCGGAATTCCCTGAGCCGGTTTTGTTCCACGGCGACAGAGAGGCCGACGAATCTTGTTACGTGCACGTCAAGAATGTGATGAACCTGGTGATTCTGAGCCACCACGTCTACTCCTGTGAGTATTCCCTGTAAAGTTTCTGCGAAATAGCCATCACGATTTAGCGATTGTATTTAACAGGACATGTTGCAAAGAGAACATACAGAAAGTGGTGACACCTGCTTAATTTAGTGAATGTGTTTATTTCTTTGTAATTTTAAAGACAAACTACATTCTCTTTTAAAAGAACGCTGCTACACTTTCCACCTAATGATGAAATGGCCACATTATGAGTTTATGACGCCCTAATCCCACTGCCGTCAAAAATGTGAGAATTCAACAGAATTAATGGAGTTACAGGGATTCACCGCGTGATGTGAGAACTTTCCCCTCGATTCCTGAAAGTGCTCATAAAGTTTCTCAGGCGCAACACTCTGTAACTATGGCGTAGTCATTTAACTTTATGGTGTCGTTGGTCGAGCGAAAAGCGAACAAGTTCTAGCTGATTTTGAGAACTGACTGTGTTCCAGCATGACGAGACCAGTTGATGAGGTATTGCAGTGATTTGTATTTGATGCTGAATGCAAATGTTTTCTTCAAGAAGCTAAATTCGCATTTCTCACTCACTCTGCAATATATTCAGCAGTTAAAATAATATTTTAACATGTCGAAAGGACCAATAAAACATATTTTATTTGCTGCCGGAAAATTGCTATATTTCGCACTATATTTAATTTGGCTCCAACGCAAGGCCCTGAATATAATGGTATACTGAAGAGTCATTGTTTTCACGCTCACGTCAAATCATTACCTTACCGCAAGTTTTATTTAACGAGTGCATGACGTGAATATCATCTGAAAAAAAATTGGCACCTTCTAACTCAGTTGGCTAACAGACTCTCCTAAATAAGCGGGAAACTTTTGGCAAGGGAAATAAACATGCACAAAGAGTTTCAAACTTCAAGAAGTTCGGGGAACTTTTTTCAGCTGTACTCGTAATTGTCGGAAACATCTTGGTTGATTTGTCATTTAATGGCCTACATGATAATAGTAATGGGTAGGAGAGCAAGTCCAAAACAGCTCAAAGGTTCTTAAGTCCTTTGGGGGCGATTGTGTCAAATTCTGTGCAAGAGACAGTATCCTTAGATGCTGAACATCAGGTCATGGCCTCCGAGATGGCGTGCGTGGTGTCTTTCTCTTCAGCCACTTCTATTGCTGCGCTTCCCAGAAAGCCCAAAATGTATCACCTCGCGCGACCGGCTGCCGCTAGAGGGTGTAGATTCCTGCGGCGGTAGAGACCGTGGCATATATCGGAATGCATGGTAATGCAGCGTGTGCATAGATTTTTTTTTCGCGTACGAGCAAGAACCACTGCAAGAATCTTCTGGCTAAACTAAAAGACTGCTTTCTTTTCTATTACTGCATTCAATCTCTTCCAATGCACGAAAAAAAGCGTGGCGACTGCTGAATTTTCCTGGTAGATAATTCTAAGGAGGTATCACTCCTGCCGTGGCAATACTATTCTATTTTATTATGGTTCATTGGGTCACGGTGCCTAATACCACAATTTGAGAAAAACATAGGCATTCTAGCGTTCAAATTTTTTGAGAGTTATATAATATAAAAGTGGCCTAATTATCATCGTTGAATTATACTGCTCTCCTAACCTGATTCACATATTTACTGTTATATCACGTACGGTTATCTATGAAGTGGTCAACCGAAGGGAAATTGAACCTTAGATAACCGAGTGTTCTCTTTATGTCATTGAAATAAGGTACGTGAGAAGTAATTTTGCCGGAATATTGTAGAAGGCTTCGATTAGCCGACCTACATTCACCTCTGCATCTTTCACAATGAAAGTGCCTGAGTCATTGTCTTCTTTTTCTTCATCTAAATTTTGATTATGTTTTGGTAGCACATTGCCAATATGAGTGTTGTGTTCATTCACTGTATATTCGACAGCATCCATATCAAAGAGTTGCATATGTAGCATAATAGCATCCTTGTAATGAAAACTATACTCGCCAAAGAAGACTACTAAAGAATTTGTCTCCGCTATATAACACCGGAGTTTTCATACCACATGCATCAACCCTGAACACGTTTTGCTTACTTCTTGACCAAACAAAACATTTGAATACACGTTCTTCATTACCCAACGTATCCACTGAACACTGTTAAGTTCACAGTCAGAACGGGTGGCCATATATGCGACAAAAACGTGCCTGTAACCAGCCCGTATTCACCGCAGGACCGGCGACCTTCAGTCGAGACGCTCGGCGGCCGCCTGAGCCCTCCTCCCTGTATACTGCTCCAGCGGCTCGATGCGGCGATTCTTGAAACGGCGTTACAATGAAAATTAGCGCCAGTTTCATGTAAGGAACATGAAAGCAACCCCTTTATTCGAGGATAACCCGTCAGTGTAGGGCGCGGCACTCTTCTGACTTCGCTTGTTGATCGTGCCACCATTTTGTTTCTTCACCAGTGCTCTTCATACTATAAAGCCTGCAAACTTGAAAGTACAGTAGGTTTTCTGCCCATTCAGATCTCTTGCCGAGGAATCACAATTATAAGTGCTGTAACATGGGCAGCACAGTTCTACAGCAAAAAACTTTGAGAATATATCAGCCCAAGCTTTGACTTTGCCTCTCGTACACCTTGGCTCGACATTCCCATGTGAGCACGAAGTTGTATAAAAGCACTAAATCGTTTTTTCTCGTCACACGGAACTTTCACCAACAGCGCGACAGCCTTTTTGTCTATACAAAGGAGTGCTGCAGCGCGGAGAAAAGAGCGGGCTATGCCCACCTCTGGAAACACGCTTCCTCCGTGCGATTAGGACGGCCGCACAAAAACCCGTCGCGTGCCCACCATCTCGGAGGCCATGATCGGGTGTATTTGTCTGCCAAGCGAGAGCGCGACAGGGTGCCGATGTCCCGACGCTGTTGTCTACAGCACTGCAGCCCACCGGTATGCCAGTGTGCCCAACGTGAAAGACAACTGGACGGACAATTTACCGAAAAGAGCACGATGATGTGTGATGACGTAATTTGGGTGGCTGCACAAATACGACTGCAACTTAGTAACAGCCCTGATGTTTAGAAGACATTTCTTTTGTCAAGGTGTCAATACTTTCCGCTGCTTCACCACCGTGGTCTAGTGGCTAAGGTACTCGGCTGCTGACGTGAGGGCCGCGGGATTGAATTCCGGCTGCGGCAGCTGCATTTTCGATGGAGGCGGGAAGTTGTAGGCCCGCGTTATCAGACTTGGGTGCACGTTTAAGAGCCCCAGGTGGTCGAAATTTCCGGAGCTCTCCACTGCGGCGTCTCTCATAATCATATGGTGGTTTTGGGACATTAAACCGCAGATATCAATCAATACTCTCCGCTTTTATATGCGTAAACACGTCATCGTAACCATGATATCATCATCGTCCACTTGCATTTGCCGCCAATGAACCCGATCCTGTGCTTGCTAGTGCCACCTTGTTGCCACAAACATGTTCATTTCATCTGTCCACCTAATTTTTTGCCTCGCCCTCACACGTTTGTCTTCACTCGCAATCAGGTCAGTTCCCCTTAATTACCAGTGGTAATTTAGCCTACGCACTGTCTGTGTCTTACCCTTATCCATTTCTTTTTAGGGGTGAAGCTCCTTAGGGCTGTACAATCCATGGGGTTTGTTGCTGGTGACGTACTTAACCACCGGTGGCACATTCCCGCTCTAGAGTGGGCATGTGCCACTGATGGCGGTATTTGTATGTGGAACTAGATGGTGGTACTTGTAGTTGATGATGCTTGTACGTGGTAAAATTTAAACATGGTACAAGAATGCACCACTCATACTCGTTGGGGATTTCAACGGTGATATCGCAGACGCGACGAATATTTAGCTTATTCAACATGTGGTTTCTAGATACGCACTTAGATGTATATTGTATGATCACAAGAAAGCAACCACGATCCGAATAACATGTATTTCATTTCATTTCATTTCAATAATTTAAGCCTTAAGGGCCCGGAAGCATTACATACGGTGGGGGCAAACAAGTTATGAGGAACTTTTAATCACACAAACGCAGAAAAAGGAAGAAAAGACGACGAAAGGGAGAAAAAACATCTATAAGAAAGAAAACAAGCAAGCTGAAAAAAACAACTACTGTAGACTGGAAATAAAACAGCAATATACATAGGTAATCAGCATCATAATGCATGAGTCACTAAAGGTTAGTTACTAACAAGGTTCAACTAGAAATTCAGTTCAATTTATGTCAAAGCATTGTATTTTTTCGCGAAAAGTTGTGTGGTCGGTGGACGAAAGAATACTGTCAAGGAGGGTATTCCACAGGGTTCTTGCATGGGGGAAAAAATAATCTTCCATCGATGATGTGCGGCACTGAATGTATGCGATCGGTTTGCTCTGGTTGAGGCGCGGTGAAATTCGGAGCGGGGGTTGAAGCCGAGGGTGCCTGGCAAGTGGGTGATAACAGAAAGTGTGTATCAAGCAGAGACGCGAGATGATTCGACATAATTACAGACATGGGAGGTCAAGTGTGCGTTTGAGTTTAGTGATGTAAATTTTGCAAATTTTTCACTGCAACCTATACTGGAAACGCTCACAGTTCATTTGACGGACCATAAAGCCGTCATAACGAAGGGACAGGGGCAAGCCATCCATCGTCTCTAAGAACAAATAAAAGTTGATTTTTATATATACACACATAGTGTTTCTCATTATGTCTTTAAATCATGATTGACCGGGCGAATGACAGACGGGAGATTAATTGTTTTACCGATGACTCTCTCCAGAGTTTCGTGGACTTGTTACCATTCACACCGTGGATAAGGTGTGATTTTTTATTTCAACTATGGCGCTTAATACGAGTTTGTTCCCTGATCTGCTTTGCTCTTTTTTGTCTGTTTAGATTTCCCCTGTTAATTTGTTTTCTGTTTCTTGCTGTGTCATTCTCAATTTAGGTTGAATCCTTTTTGTGAGCCTGCACGTTTTCAATATCTTCGTGGAGATTGTATTCGTTCACTGCGGTGTTAGTGGCGCAAAACGTAAAGCCGTGCTAGCGCATATCTATATTGACTGGACGCAGGCTTTGTGATATGTCCACTATTTCGCTTTCACGTTCTGGGTGTCGCACTAGGCTAGTGAAATTTGCTATTCAGGGTTATGTCCGTAGCATGAATTTTTTTGTGTTTATCGTGTGTCAGTAATTTGTCTTCTCTTTGTTATATATATATATATATATATATATATATATATATATATATATATATTTCTACTGAATCAAACGCCTTCTCGTAATCTATGAAGGCTCTGTATAGTGGTTGGTTATACTTGATAGTATGAATGTGGTCAATTGTTGAGTAGCCTGTTCGAAATCCTGCTTGTTCCTTTGGTTGATTGAATTCTAATGTTTTCTTTACTCTGTTAGCAATTACCTTTGTAAATAGCTTGTATACTACAGAGAGCAAGCTGATCGGCCTGTAGTTCTTCAAGTCCTTGTCATCTCCTTTCTTATGTATTAAGATGATGTTAGCGTTCTTCCAAGACTCTGGTACTCTTCCCGTCAGGAGACACCTCGTAAACAGGGTGGCTAGTTTTTCTAACACAATCTGTCCTCCATCTTTCAACAGATCTGATGTTACCTTATCCTCACCAGCAGCTTTGCCTCGTTGCATGCTCTGCAAAGCTTTTCTGGCTTCTTCTATCATTACTGGTGGGGTATAATCTGGGTTACTGCTAGTTCTTATAGTATTAAGGTCGTGGTTGTTTCGGCTACTGTACAGATCTCTGTAAAACTTGTCCGCTATTTTAACTATCCTATCCATATTGGTAGTTATTTTGCCTTTTTTGTCTTTTAGTGCATACATCCGACTTTTGCCTATCCGAAGTTTTCTCTTCAATGCTTTGACACTTCCTCCGTTTTTCAGAGCGTGTTCAATTCTCTCCATGTTATACCTTCTTACATCGCATACCTTACATCTGTTAATCAGCTTTGAAAGCTCTGCCAGTTCTATTTTGTCTGTTGTACTTGACACTTTCATGATTTGACGCTTCTTAATTAGGTTCTTCCTGGGAAAGCTTGCCAGTGTCCTGTCTTACTACCCTGCCTCCAACTTCCACTGCACACTCCGTAATGAAACTCGTCAGATTATCATTCATTGTATCTACGCTAAGGTTGGCTTCCTCACTAAGAGCTGAGTATCTGTTCTGCAGCGACACTCTCAATTCCTGTACTTTCCCTCTCAGTGCTGGCTGATTGATTGGCTTCTTGCGTATTAGTTTCTGTCGTTCCTTCTTCAAGTTTAGGCAAATTCGAGACCGTACCAATCTATGGTCACTCCATCGTACCTTGCCAATCACTTCCACATCGTGCACGATTCCAGGGTGTGCACTCATTATAAAGTCTATTTCGTTCTTATTTTCGCCATTAGGGCTCCTCCATGTCCACTTGCGGTTTTCTCGTTTTCGGTAGAAGTTATTCAAAATCCGTAAATTATTGCGTTCTGCGAATTCTACTAGTAGCCCTCCTCTGGCGTTTCTGGTACCGATGCCATAATCTCCTACTGCCTGGTCTCCAGTCTGCTTCTTCCCTTCCTTTGCATTAAAGTGGCCCATCACTATAGTATACTGTTTTTTTACCTAACTCATTGCCGATTCCACGTCTTCATAGAAGGTTTCAACTGAAGCGTCATCATGGCTGGATTTAGGCGCGTAAGCCTGTACTACCTTCACCTTGTATCTTTTATTCAGTTTAATTACAATACCTACCACCCTTTCATTAATGCTATAGTATTCCTCTATGTTGCCAGCTATGTTTCTGTGAATTAAGAACCCCGATGCCAGTTCTCTTCTGTCTGCCAAGCCCCTGTAGCAAAGGACGAGCCCATTCTGTAGCACCGTATAGGCCTCATCTGTCCTCCTAACCTCACTGAGCCCTATTATATCCCATTTAGCACTCTCTAGCTCCTCGAATAGTACAGCTAGACTTACCTCACTAGATAAGGTTCTAGCGTTAAACGTTGCCACGTTCAGGTTCCAATGGCGACCGGTCCGGATCCAGAGATTCTTAGCACCCTCTGCTGCGTTGCAGATCTGACCGCCGCCGTCGTCAGTTGCTTCGCAGCTGCTGGGGACTGAGGGCCATGAGTTATTTGACGTAAGCATGTGGGAGGCGTTTGATTCAGTAGAAATATCAGCCGTCATGCAAACTTTGCGGAATCAGGGCGTAGATGAAGTACATATAAACATTCTGGAAGAAATCTACAGGGGATCAACTGCTACCATAGTGCTTCATAAAGAAAGCAACAGAATACCAATCAACAAGGGTGTAAGGCAGGGTGACACAATTTCCCCAATGATATTTACCGCGTGTTTACAGGAGGTTTTCAGAAGCCTAGAATGGGAACAGCTAGGGATAAGAGTCAATGGAGAATACCTTAGTAACCTGCGCTTCGCCGATGACATTGCATTGCTGAGTAACTCAGGGGACGAATTGCAACTCATGATTACGGAGTTAGACAAGGAGAGCAGAAAGGTGGGTCTCAAAATTAATCTGCAGAAAAGGAAAGTAATGTACAACAACCTCGGAAAGCAGCTGCGCTTCGAGATAGGTAATAGTGCACTTGAAGTTGTAAAAGACTATGTCTACTTAGGGCAGGTAATAACCGCAGAGCCGAACCACGAGATTGAAATAACTAGAAGAATAAGAATGGGGTGGAGCACATTCGGCAAGCACACTCAAATTATGACAGGTAGATTGCCACTATCCCTCAAGAGGAAGGTATATAACAGCTGTATCTTGCCGGTACTTAGCTACGGAGCAGAAACCTGGAGACTTACAAAGAGGGTTCAGCTTAAATTGAGGACGACGCAGCGAGCAATGGAAAGAAAAATGGTAGGTGCAACCTTAAGAGACAAGAAGAGAGCAGAGTGGATTAGGGAACAAACGGGCGTTAAGGATATCATAGCTGAAATCAAGAAGAAGAAATGGACATGGGCAGGGCATGTAGCGCGTAGACAGGATAACCGCTGGCCATTAAGGGTAACTGACTGGATTCCCAGAGAAGGGAAGCGAGTTAGGGGGAGACAGAAGATTAGGTGGGCTGATGAGATTAAGAAGTTTGCGGGTATAAATTGGCCGCAGCAAGCACAGGACCGGGTTAACTGGCGGAATATGGGAGAGGCCTTTGTCCTGCAGTGGACGTAGTCAGGCTGATGATGATATATATATATATTGGGTTATTTTTTCGGTATCCTTTTCCAATACTGTTAAGTTCGTTGGTCATTAGTGAAAGCTTATTCCTTGCGCAATATTCTTTTAGCATCGCTATTAGCGACAGAGATCCACTTCCTAAAATGCTTTTTTATTGTTCTGATAGGTTATGCAGCAGGGTACCAGAGCACATAAGACCTCAAATTTAAGACCTTTCGGAATTTTAGAAGCGAGGCAATAATTGGCAAACATCGATGACTGTGACCGTATCTGTCTATGTATCTGTCAACCTGGCCGCCTAAAACAATCTGGTATCCGCGTGGTTTCGATAATGGTATTCATACAAAAATTAGTATAACAATACATGAGTGTATGACGAGCATAGGCGAATAGTCATAACATAAATATCATTGCATGCGTCATGAATATTATCATTTACATGTCATGGTCTTGCTGCTGTTGCGGTGGCTTTGTTCACATAATATATTGCAAAACTGGTACGGTATCACATGACTGAATGGCGAACATAAGTGACAGATCCTACCATAGGTATCATGGCATGCATATTATACAGGTCATGACTACACGCCACACCCATGGTGTGCTCGAGCTTGTCACACTAGCTTCACATATACCAAATTCAGTATTACGTGACGTGAATGGATGGTGAAGCTTTATGACTGATACAATTATGGTAATAATGACATGCTTGTCATTACGAACATGACTCCCTTCTACGTTCTTAGGCGTACTCACGGCTGTTTCACTAGCTTCACATATACACAATTTCTTATTAGGTGACGTGAATGAACGTCAAAATTAAATGCCCCATCCAAAGATGATAATCATGACATGCGCGTCATGTAAAACGTAGGTACATGCTATACTCATAGCGCAATCGGGGCTGTTTCACTAGCTTCACATATACAAAATTTGGTATTACGTGACGTGAATAGACGACAAACTCAAATACAAAGCGCTGATTTTAAAGTGCATGTACACCTTCCTCAATATTACTTCGCATATTATCGATTGCACTGTACGTGGGATCTGCCAATTTTTATTTTCTTCAATGTATCTAGAGTATTTCTTGAAATGCATTCTGCAGTCGGTTTCGTGGTCATAGAGAAATTTCAGGAAAAAACGAGATTTATGATTGTCTTCGCTGCTCTGTGTGTTTGTCATTTGTGTTTGAGACAGGCAGGCCTCTGGAGCAACACGTTTGCTTGTGGTGTTTTCTTACTACCCTATGTGTTATTGGTGAGTTCCGAGCCCGATGCGCGTTTCTGTAGTGCTTTCTTTGCTGGCGTTCGCAGTTGTATTTGTAGGGTAACTGGGTGGAATCTTCTCTTTGCTTATTGTGAAGATTCTGGTATTGCTGGTTTTATGATGTCTACCGTCTGAGTAGATGCTTCTTGTGTTTTAGCTATAGTGGGCCGCGAGCTGCAGCTAGTGCTTATGGTAAGTTAATTGTCTTTTTTGGTTTGTGTGATGGTTCATTAGGTTGTAATAGGATTGGCGTCTGTTAAGAAAGTTTTTATTTAGATACTTCATGCCGCTGCAAATTGCTGCGACTCGCGAAAAGTCAGGGTGCATTCCGTTTTGAGCTAGAAAGATGTCCGGGTACTCGGTAATTTCAGCACGGTGGATGACGTTATTATTTTGTGGCCGTGCTCAATGTCTAAAAAAATATGTGAACCTAGCGTAATACTTCTGTGTGACCTAGTGGTGTACACGTTCGTAAATTGAGGGATTGGTGTTCGCTATTCTAAGCAGAACTGTTGTAAAGGTGAATTTTTCGTCGAGTCTCTCGTGCACTTCGTTTACAATAGTCCTTAGGGCCTCTGCATTGGCGTCGCCATTGTTGTATATACAGTCGTTAGTACTGCAGCGAATGACAATGTGCCTTAAGTGAGTGCAGGGGCGGTAAAATTGTTATTGCTATGTGTCGTGGCCCCCCTTTTAACTCTAATGTATAGTGCATGTTGCCCTCTTAAAAAGTGGAAGTGTTTGTGCTTGTACTGACTGTCTCCGATTCAAGCTTTGGGCTCTAATAAAAGCAGATGACACCCCCCATATTTACTCATCTTCCATAAGTAAAATTAAAAAAAACTGTAGGAAGGACAAGATGAGAGCTTGCGATGAAAACTTTTTTAGCAGTTGTTTTGTCGAGCTGAAATTTCGTCAAGCGGATTTGTCTTCCTCAAGGTAAGTCCGCTTGTCAAAACGTCGGCCGGACGCAATCTCTGTTCATAAATTTTTCATCGTGAGCTTCTACCTTGCATTTCTTACCATTATTAGAGTACAGAAAGTACGAGACTTTCATCCACTAAGCCCGGGATAAAGCTTTTAGAAAATGCAGGTATTCAGCCTCAGCATCAATAGGTGACCAAAGTTCGCTTATCCAAGGAAAATTCCCACTCAAATCATGGTTGACCTCATCCCACGTGACAACAACCCGGTGCATAACGAAGGTAGAAGAGTCGCGAGAGCCAAGGTAATACTTGAAAAAATTAATCAGCACAAAATACAAGCACTCTTTGTCGATGCTGCCAGGTATCTCGGAGGGGATAAGTTTTATATCTCGGTCGTTGAAGCGGAAGGTAACCTGCACAATGCACATTTGTTAATAGAAAATTGCCCGTGTGGCAGAGAAAGTGGCGATCGCTCCGACTTTTCACAGCGGAAAGCCCCCGCCGTTGTATTCTCGGACTCGCGTATGGCAGTCAGATCTTTCTTTAACGCCCCTGTATCTGAACAAGCGAACAGTATTGTAGCAAAACACTTCGACAATCCCGGGAGTGCAGCGAAAGATGGTGCCACATCGCGTGGTTTTCAACCCATCTAGATGGTTCAGTTAACCCACTAGGACGTAACCCTAACGAGAAGGCTCACCGGATAGTGCACAATTTCACTTGCCACGTTGTCGCGAATAGCCATGCTCGTAACGAGATCGACATTTACAAAGATCCATTGTCTACTTTTCATGAAGTTGTTTTGCACTACCTTCTGGCCAGAAAAATATTTCTATCCCCCAACACCGATTTGACCAAGCGTATGGCGAGCGCAATCAGACTACTTCAAACCCGTTTATATCCTACTCATCGATCCCTTCCTTAACCGGATAGACCCCGATCATTCCCAGTCGTGCCCCAAATGTGGCCACGGCTCGTGTTCTTTTATTCACATGCTGTGGCTGTGCCCAGCCTTTAACGCCTTCCCGCCCATTTTGAAGGAGCAATGGGATGCATCTCTAAAGAGCAGCAGCCTTCATACACAACTCCAGGCCGTACAAAGGGCCCACGACATTGCGACAGAACTTCGACTTCCAGTCCCGTCGTGGGTGGAGCCACCAGTTTAATATGTAGGGTGGCTTATAGCTCCCTTAAATATCTGCCCCTCAGGACCTAAGTAATTTTCATGTCCTGTCATGTCTGTGCAGTAGGCGCAGTGCAGTCACGGCGAAAGCTTTTGGAGTCTTTTCACAACACTCATTGGGTAACTACTGTAAGCACACTTGCTTGGTACCCCCTAGGGCATTATTAATAAACTTTTGGCTACTAGGCCAGCGTTCGCTATGCTATTTTCGTCATTCTTGTGTGAAGCGTGGTATCCGCTAAACACAAAAACAGGAGGGTCCTCTTGGCGAGGAGGACAAGAACATCCAATAAAAAAGACATATTGTGTTTATTGGGACGTCGGGTGAAGTATGCTTTGAGCCGTGGTTGAATGAACAGTACGTGACCAAAGTTTGGGCAGAAGCTATGACGGAACGCTCTCCACTACTTCTAAAAGCGTTTATTTCCCTTATTGTACACCGGCGTAAAGGTCGCCTTGCTTGAACCACCCAATTCATGGACCACAATCACGAGTGGCCTTTACGAAAATTTTCGTGTAGTCACATATTTAGTAAATGGAGCTGCGAAGGATGCCCGACCTACTGTGGTACATTGGAGTCTGCAGACATCACTGGTAATTATTAAGCCTGTTATATTGAGTCTGCTATATCGCACTGTAGTTTTATGACTCAATGCCGAAACAATTGCATGCCACAAAAAAACGTTATCGCAAAATTTTCTCGTTTTCTTGCCGATCGTTGGTGGTGTTGTTAATGGGATGGCGTTCACTCACAATTCTAGAGCTATTATCGGTCACAATTTAGTAGCATAACAATACTGCAATTTCTCCTATTCTACAGATATTACCCCTCGAATGGTACACGACGCTTGGATCATGGCTTACGATATGCAGGCCGCCTTCATGAAGGCCCTGAACTCATCGAGCTGGCTGACTTCAAGTTATCGAACAACATTTTTGGCCAAGATGAACGAAATGCATCTCCAAGTAGGAAGTCCGGGTAATGGCATAAAACCCGAGCTCGTCGAAAAACTTTTTTGTGAGTTCTAGTATACTTTTCTGTGCATATAGGTAATTAGTCCCCAACAATTATATTTGTTTGGCTGGACAAACAGTGACACTAACACATAGAAATTTTCACTTGAAACAAACTGGGATAATTAGGGCTGAAATTGGAGGCGCCTCAAACTGGCTAGTCGAGGTTTCGATAGGAGGATCTATCTTCTTTAAAAGTGCCGCCTCTTCCTTGGCGGTTCGTGGTGACGTCAACTCCTGGTAGTGCCCCGTGTCTCTCTGGATGATCGCCATCTGAAAGGCAAAAGAAAAAACTATAAAGCAGAGAAGTGCTGTCCTCGCTTCCTTTCAAGTCAGGTGGTATTGATTGAAACTTTTTTCTTGGAAAGTGAAAAAATAAACGCTCTACAAACTAATTTCTGGTCACTACAAAATAATACATGGAATCATATTTATTACACAAATTTAGGTCCCTACACGCATCAGGAATCAATCTAGCACGTGGCAATTTGGAATCACTGAAAGCCATAGCATAAGTGCAATAGATATTAATGGTCCTACATTGAATCGTTACTAGCCCGCATTTCGTACTATTCTTGTCTTTCAGTTTCTCAGTTTGAATTATATATATTGTGAAGAAGAAAACGCGTTGTTGGTAAGAAACATCACCACCGCTTAGGTACTGGGTTCTGGGCTTCTCTCGCTCAACTCGTGCAGATCGCCACCGTCATTTGCATGACCATTGCTATGTCCGGATCGATTTATCATCGTAGGGCCACCGTTGCAACACACGCCAATAAACGCCTTTTGAATTGGTCGAGGGTGCTGACTTTTTCCGTCGCCTGAACCTGGGTGCTGCCATTCGCCGTCGCCTAAACCTGGCTGCGCAACCCAACGCTACCTCCTATCATGGTCACCAACAAGGCGCAACCTGGCTCTTCCACTCCATCCACCAGCACCCCAGCGTTCTTTGTTGCGAGAGCCCAAGGTCTTTAGCGGAGCTGATGAGATGACGTGGAAGACTGATTAACTAACTACGAACTGGTGAGCGCAAACAACAAGTTGGATGACGCAGACAAGTTGACTAACATCATATTTTACCTCGCTGACGTGGCCTCAAAACCACAAAAACGACATTACGACGTGGTCCATCTTCAAAAGGTTGTTTGCTGACGCTTTTGGCCTACCCGCTGTCCACAAGTTCAGAGCCGAACAACGCTTGCGGACTCGCGCACAGAAGTCAACGGAATCATTCACCAGTTACACCGAAGACATTATTGGTCTTTGCAACCTTGTGAGCACCGCAATGCCCGAGTCGGAGAAGATTCAGCACATCTCAAAGGAATAAATGATGGCACATTTCAGATGCTCCTGGCCCGTAATCCTGCCACCGTTCCGGAACGTGTCAATTTATGTCAGTTTCGACGAGTTAAGGAGGTAATGATTGATTGATATGTGGGCTTTAACGTCCCGAAACCACAATATGATTATGAGAGACGCCGTAGTGGAGGGCTCCGGAAAATTAGACCACTTGGGGTTCTTTAACGTGCACCCAAATCAGAGCACACGGGTCTACAATATTTCCGCCTCCATCGGAAATGCAGCCGCCGCAGCCGGGATTCGAACCCGCGCCCTGCGGGTCAGCAGCCGAGTACCTTAGCCACTGGACCACCGCGGCGGGGCCACGAGTTAAAGATACAGCGCGCCCTGACTCGGCCATTTTCCTCACACGCCGACTCGCTCTCCAGTCTTACGTCTGTTCCCGATCACTCACCAAACCTGCAAGAGATTAAAGACTTTGTGCGTGAACAAGTAGCTCGCCAACTGTCGTTTATTCCCTTCACGCAGCAGCTGCCGTCCTCTTGTCTGCCCTCACCACTCCGCGACGTTTTTGCCGAAGAGGTAGCTCAGGCTGTTCCCGCCGCTGCCCACCAGTAGCCAGTGGACATGCCTGTTCCCCATGCGCCGGCTGTGCAGCCCATGGCCGCGCCTCTTACGTATGCCCAGGTGGTACGCAGCAGACCCCGCCAGCAGCATTTGTCACCCATGTCTTCAGTTGCTCCCCACTCCACCCCTCTTTAGACACCTTCGACCGCACCACGAGTCAGCATTTCCTGGCACACTCCTGAACACCCATCGAACTGCTATGCCCGCGGTACTCCAGGACACGTGGCACGATATTGTCGCCGTCGCTTCCAACCACTCCACGACGCTACTCGGTGGTTACCTTATGACCCACAGCCCATGCACCTACCTGCTCCCTGTCCCTCACCGCAGTATGGCTAAACTAACGTTCCCGAGTCTCAGTCACCCAAGCCCCCATCTCAGACTCACTCTCCCCGCTCCCCGTCTCCTCGCAAGCGATCGCTCTCCCCAATGCGTGCCAAACCTGGTTCCTCCAACCGGGAAAACTGAATGCCGCAGTTCCAGAGGCAAGAACTGCGCCGTCGTCAAAATGCCCAAGTCCTCGCTCTTCACCTGCTAACTTCATCACCATATCTGTCGATGGTGTTCCTACCTTTGCCCTCGTCGACACAGGTGCTGCCGTTTCTGTTAAACCCGCCCAGCTCTGCCGCTCCCTACGCAAAGCGACTACGCCACTCTCTGGACTATCGCTTCGTACAGCTAGCGCGCAACCAGTTCTACCTCTCCGGATCTGTACGGCCCGCATATTCATCGAAGGCTCTATGTACGTTGCCGAGTTCATCGTCATTTTGGAGAGCTCGCATGACGTTATCCTCGGGTGGGACTTTCTACCACATCATCATGCCCTGGCCGACTGCGCACGCACAGAAGTACAGTTCTCGCACCTGTGTGACGAACCTTTGCACGAAACTCTTCAGTGGTCGTCAAATCTCGTCGTGCGTGAGGACTCTGTAATTCCGCCAACCTCTATTGCTGTTGTCACTGTTTGCTGCGATGACCATAACGATGCTACGGTAATGTTTACGACTTCCGACATTTTCACGAGCCGCAGAGCCGCAGGCCAGCAGTGACATCCGCTATACTGGACGTCACTACTGGCCAAAGCAATATTTTTGTCCACAACCCCCTTTCTGCACCGCTTACGCTACTTGAAGGCAAATGTCTCGGTCGAGTGGAGTACCTTGATTCTTCTTTATTTCTTAACATGCCAGACGAATCATGCAGTAGCGCCTCGACCGAACTTCATGTCCTTTCCCCACTGGAGTGCTCGTTGAGTGACATCTTCTCGAGTTTCATTGCCAACAATCTAAGTGCTCTAGAATGCTCTGAGCTTCTTACTCTCTTCCAGCACATCGCGAATTCATTTGACGTTTCTCAGCCGCTATTGGGTCGCACTTCTACAGTGCGCCACTACATTGACACTGGTTCGCCCCAGCCATTGCTGCCCGCCGCGGTGGTCTAGCGGCTAAGGTACTCGGCTGCTGATCCGCAGTTCGCTGGTTTGAATGCCGGCTCCGGCGGCTGCATTTCCGATGGAGGCGGAACTGTTGTAGGCCCGTGTGCTCAGATTTGGGTGCACGTTAAAGAACCCTAGGTGGTCGAAATTTCCGAAGCCCTCCACTACGGCGTCTCTCATAGTCGTACGGTGGTTTTTGGACGTTAAACCCCACATATCAATCATCAATCAGCACCAGCCATTGCGTCTAAGACCGTACCGTTTCTCTGCTGCAGAAGGTCACGTCATCAACAACTAGGTCGAAGGGAAGCTACGCCGTCGCCTTATTCAACCATCGCACAGTCCTTGGGCATCTCCTGTCGTTCTAGTTTGAAAGAAGGATGGATTGACTCTATGTTGCGTCGGCTACCAGAGAATAAACAATAAACGCGGAAGGACGTCTATCCATTACCGCACATCGATGACGCCCTTGACAGCCTCCAAGGAGCCGAATTATTTCTCCTTAGACTTACGATCTGGATACTGGCAGGTTCCTATGGCAGAAGCTGATTGCCAGAAAACTGCGTTAATTACACCAGATTGCCTGTAAAAATTTAAAGTAATGCCTTTTGGGCTTTGTAATGTTCCTGCCACGTTTGAACGACTCATGGACAACACACTGCGTGGACTGAAGTGGTCTGTGTGTCTATGCTACCTCGAAACCATGGTCGTACTCTCTACCAATTTTTCTACACATCTCCTTCCGCTCCAAGTGGTTCTGACGTGTTTAACGAACGCTCGGCTTTAACTGAACCTTAAAAAGTGCCGCTTCGCCGCACGAGAGCTGTCCATCTTAGGGCACATCGTGTCCAAGCATGGTGTTCTACCCAACCCTGCAACACTGCGAGCTGTCGTTGAGTTCCAGAAACCTTCTACACTGAAAGAATTACGCAGTTTCGTCGGACTATGCTCGTACTTACGGCGATTCGTTCGAAATTTTGCGTCGATCATGTCATCACTCACCAACTTCCTACGTGGTGATGCAGACCTTTCATCCTGGTCTCCTGACTGCGACGTCACGTTTGCCACGCTCCATAGTCTGCTAACATCTCCTCCCATTCTTCGGCATTTCGATCAACCAGCTGCAACGGACGTTCACACAGACGCTAGCGGGGTTGGTCTTGGCGCTGTCCTCGCCCAAGGCAAGCCGGGCTACTCCGAATACGTCGTCGCTTACGCGAGTCACACGCTCAATAAAGCTGAGGCCAATTACAGCGTCACTGAAAAGGAGTACTTAGCAGTAGTGTGGGCGCTTCTCAAGATCCTCCCTTATTTGTATTGTCGCCCATTTGACCTGGTAACGGACCACCATGCACTTTGTTGGCTCGCCACATTGAAAGATCCTTCTGGCCACCTAGCTCAGTGGGCACTGCAAATACAGGAGTACGAGATTCGCGTCATCTATCGTAGCGGACGCAAACATTCTGACACCGACGACCTGCCCCATTCCCCTTCACCTTCCGGCTCGGTCTGCGGAACCACTGATATCATTCCGCCCATGTCTCGACCTCTACTCATTTGCCAGTGAACAACACAAGGACCCGTAGATCGCTTCCCTTTTTGACTGTCTCTCTGGATCGTCAATCAATGCGGTATTACGATATCTCCGACGTCAAGCTGCTCATTTCGCCATTCGTGATCTGCTGTCACCGACGCAACTACGCCCCTGAAGGGCGTAAGTGGCTCTTGGTTGTCCCCCGCAGCTCGCGTTCACAAATATGCGCCTCCTTTCACGACGATCCCTAATGTGGCCATGCCGGAGTTTTCAAAACCTACAAACGCATTCACCATCGCTTCTACTGGCACAGAATGTATAGTTTTGTTCGAAAATTTGTTATGGGCTGCCCTGACTGTCAACGCCGCAAATTCCCGCCTTTCTACTCGTCCGGTGCACTTCAACCGCTTCCGTGCCCTGCCAAACCTTTCGATCAAATCGGAATTGATCTCAATGGCACTCTACCAATAACATCCAATGAAAATCAGTGGATCTTAGTCGCTGTGGACTATTTAACAGGCTACGCTGAGACCACCGCCCTTCCAAGTGCCACTGCGCGGGACGTAGCATCCTTCGTCCTCCGTCGCTTCATACTACGACATGCTGCACCTCGAGAACTACTAAGTTACCGAGGTCAAAATTTCCTATCAGAAGTCGTCACGTCTCTGCTTCCTGAAGGCCGCGTTGTTCATCGCAAGACCACGACAAACCACCTGCAGACTAACGGGCTCACGGAGAGATTTAACCACACCCTCGGCGATATGCTCGCGATGTATGTGACGTCTGATAATACTAACTGGGATCACAATCTTCCATTCATCACGTTCGCATACAACACTGCCACACAGTCTGCTACTGGATTCTCACCTTTCTTTCTTCTTTATGGACGGGAATCATCACACACCACCGACACTCTCCTTCCATACCATCCTGACGCATCCGAATGCCCATCTGTGTCGGAAGCTGCCCGAAAAGTGGAAGAGATTCATGAACCCGCACGCACCTTTACGTCACAACAACAGCAGCGCCAGAAAGAAAACAACGCCAACTCTTCACGAAGCCACAGCTATTCTCCGGGATCACTTGTATGACTGGCTATTCCTTACCGAACCCCCGGCCTTTCCTCAAAACTTGTTCCGACGTACGAGGGCCCTTACCTCTCTTTGGAGCAAACCTCGGCGGTGAATTTTCTCATTGAGCCACTTTCCCCATCTGACGACATGCGCCGGCGTGGACTTTACATCGTCCATGTCGCCCGCCTTAAGCCATATCATAGCCCTCTGCCTCCAGACTCTTAGGTCGCCAGGATGGCTCTTTTTCGGCGGGGTAAAACTGTGTAGAACAAAACGCATAGTTGGCAAGCAACATCGCCACCGCTTGGGTACTGGGAGCTGGGCTACTCTTGCTCGGCTCGTGCTGATCATCGCCGGCATCTGCTTGACCGTTTCTCTGTCCTCATCGTTTTATCATCGTAGGGCCACCGTCACAACACACGCCAACAAACTCCTTTTCAATATGAATGTGTCTATATACATCTACGAGTTTTTCGTTTTCTAAAACCATTAAACCACTGCTTTATTTCCTCTTTCTTCGCTTCTAAAAACCATTTCACCGCGCATCGTCAAGGACGTTGCCGACCCGGAAAGTTGTCTGCGTCTTTCGTCTCTGTTCTTTTTTTTCGTCTGTTTACCGTAACGTGCCACCTGCCTCCTCCTGTTTTTTTTGTCTGTGTGTGTTGCTCTTCTTGTTACTCATTTTCTTTGCATTCTATATTTTCCTTTTCGTCAACGAACATGCCACCCAATTCGCGAATCAATTCCACTGAGCGGGCCACCTACAAGGACACTGAGAGCATATATTTTTAATGACATTCCCCTATAAACACGCACTATTCAGACCCCATCCGGTATAGCTTACCTTCGTCATCTTGGCGTTTAAAAGTACGCACTTTGCTTCTCCCCCTGTTATAACTGTCTTCTTGTTGTGCGTCCCATTCATAGGTGTTCGGGAACAGGTGTCGCCGCCATTGTCAGCTAGCCTTTGTGATAGCCGGCCGCGGCGACTGTCTGCGGGCTCCAAAGCTTTAAGTTCCTTCATTTATTCGCGTCTGGCGTGGCCATCACTTTTGCAGCATACCGCTTCATAGAAGTTTGGCAGTTTGGGCTAGTTGGTTTGACATGACGATAGCTACAGCGCGAGAGCTGAGCGACGACAAAGAGACAAGAAGGACACAAGTACTAACTTTAAGAGTTGGAAGTTAGCGCTCGTATCCTTCTTGTCTCTTTGTCGTCGTTCTGTGCTCGTGTCCTTCTTTTCTCTTTGTTGTCGTTCTGTTCTCAAGCTATAACTATCAACACTGCTCCAACTTTGCGTTTTTCTGACTTTTTTTTCTTTTTTTTTCACTCTCCAAGAACAAATTTTATTCACTACCACCTGACTAGAAGAGAATCGAGGACAGCACTCTTCTGCATGCTTTAGAATTTTCTGCTTTTCAGACAGTGATTCGCACTAGCAGGAGTTGACGTCGCCATTAGCTGCCTTCAATCTAACACTCCAAGGATGACATGGCGCCTTCGAAAAAGATAGATCCTCCTATTGAAACGTCGGCCAGCCAGTCTGAGGCACTTCTACTGTTAAGGAAAGATGCTACTCTAAGACACTTTTTCTTTATTATTCGCCCTGGAGCAATGAAACTTGAGCTGTTTATGGAAGTTTTTTATGCTGATTTCAAATATATAATTAGTTTTCTGGCAAGCTACACACTTTTAGCTCTTCAACATGACAAAGCGAAAACCTTAAACCTTTTGCTCCCCTCTTTTTATACCTAAAATTCTGTTTTTTCTACCATTCATCGTTCATAATGCTTCAAATAAAGTCTAGAGTGCAAATAACTAATTGGGAAGCACATACAAAACATGTAATACGCGTGAAAAATAATAGGCGTGAAAAGTCCATATTCCACCTACCCTTCTAAAAGGTATACATACAATGTTTTGATTATACAATAAAGTATTGAAATTTAAACTAGATAATTGCATTTGTCATACTTCGGAAAATTCGGGAAAAGTTCATGCAGATCCGAGCACTAAAAGTGCCCGAAAAAGGAGGGGACATTGCAAAAATTGGCAAAATTTGTGTTTTGAGAAAACCGAGTTTTAAAGTTAAAATTGAGTTTTTATTTATGAAAGATAATTTTAAATCAGATGAAACTTGCACAACAAAAAGAACAGTCTTTTTTGTAGTGGCCACTGCGACTAAAATACGCCAGCACCATGAGTTTGTCCCTCTCGGCGTTTTCCAGCCGAATCCTCACAGACATTTCGCTCACAGACAGGGCTATGGAACGCTTGCGAAACTTCCGCTTCAACTTGCAGAGCCTTGTGCCAACTGCAAGCTAGGAAGAAGTTCGACGGAACTGCGAAATCCAAACCAAGTCCTGTGTCATGCCATTTTGCAGCCATGTTTGTGCCACATACCATCGTACATAATGGCAATGTTGTCCCTGCTAAGTTCTGTCTGCGAGCTCTTTCGACCTCTCAAGATTGGCGCTGACGAGATCCATTGCCGCATCATGAACTTTCCGGCGGACGGGTGTGAATGGCTTTGATGCATTGGCTTTTGCAAGCCAACCACAGCCGCTAATCGGACCAGCTGCTCATAGCCCATTCCTACAGAGCGCGCCGCACAACGGCTTTCACTTGCGAGCAATGCCTTTTTTCATTCATAACGGAGATCATTACACGAGAAAAGCATTGTTCAGCTACGCTGCTCGACGAGACATGGACCCCGCAAATAGTTTTCACAGCACATACAGGCGCGCAGCGGCCTATGGTGGTCCCCTATTCGTACCATGTAACAAGCCGGTAGCGGCGCTCAAAAAACGCGCCGAAGAGTGATTCTTTTTATTATTACTTGCGCTGCATCAGCGAGAGAAACTGTTGTTATTTGAAGAGTTGGGCTCGACTCTTCGGCTAATGCGATCAACAATGACGAGCGGTGGTGCATTATTGGCAGTAATGTGCTCGAACTACACATTTTGGACCTTTTAACAGGCACCTTGTGCTCTTTAAATGCAATTTTAAAGCAGTTCCAGTTATGTCTCGACGTGTATTAGTTTTTTTTCAAAACAGTAGAGGTACTAATCTTGTCAAAACAGGTGAAAACAGAAAATCGGTATTTTGAAAAAAACTCGCGTTTTTCAACCCGCATCTCCCCTTAACCCTAATTATTCTACTACGCCGTTTCCATCTGTCTCCTCCCATCTACACTTGAAAGACAGAAATTCAATGGAGTTAACAAGTAAAAAGTAATCATGACCAAGAATTCTCCAGAAGAAAGTTATTTATGGCAAAATGGGCGTCACATTTACATTCATTCGCTTAACGCAGCAGCCTACCAAGCATGAATGTGGAATTTTAATTCATATTGCTCATGCTAAGAAATGTGTGATGGTGTAAATACAGCTCAGTGCAGGAGGCTGTCCTGCAACACTGGGGCCGTTGATTGTTTATCGGCGGTTCTTGAAAGTAACTCGTGTTTGTATACTTTCATATAAGTGGATGTAATTTAATCTTAACCATCTGTGAAAAAAAACAATAATGTTCTTTAGCATAAGTCAGAACTGTTTGTAGATATAAATGTAAACACCTCCGTATGTCGGACATTCAAAGGAAGGTTTAGTTATTGTTGAAAAAGTAATTGTGTTGTGAGGTGTCACACTGTGAGGTTACATTGCTGCTGAAGGTTTATATTAGAGTTATTAGGCGGAAAAAAGAAGAGACGTTATAATAAAGCTAAAAGTAGTAATGAAAGTATGGACAAGCAGAAAAAAACGTTAAACATAAAAGAATGTTGGAAGATGCAGTTGAAGAGGTAAGTTACTCTGCTTTGGCGAGTTCGTTATGCTTTCTTGCCAGTTACACTGTTCACTGAGGTTCCGGAGACATTCATCTTACTTTGCAATTTTTTTTTCATGTAGTCTAATAAAAGCAGTGCCGGGTAAGGCAATAAGCAGATGCGCTTTGACACCGTTTCCAAGGTAAACTAAAACCCTAAATTTCATAGAAGCTCACATTCAAGAAAATGCCCATCATTCCAATTGTAGTATTTACCAAGGCTGCGCGTTATTATGATACAACAGTATCACGATGGTATCCTAAAGATACTTATGAGTTTCTGTAATTTTGTATCGAGATAAATAATGACAGCGTTTTTTATCTTTGTAGTGGAATACTTTCGGGATGTACAGATTTATCTTGAAAGAATTATCATCTCGATAAATCACGTTATTTATCATCACGATGATTTATCGCGTCAGCAGCTGGTTGAGCAAATGTGTTTCAAAGAAGAAGGAAGCTTTTTTGTCCCAATCTCAGCAAAGGCACGCTACCACTCGGTGACATAGTGTGTGTGGCGAAGCGTTCAGCACGTGCACAAACTAGCCTATGAGGTGACGATGGCAGAATCGCTTCTTACCTACGAACGTAATTCTCCATGAGCACGTGTAGCATACTTCTAATTTTCTTTTCGCCGGAAAGTCATTTCCTAAGTTCACAAGTCTTACATTGATGCCAAACCGACACTGTTTGAACGAAAGCGTATTTCAGAAGCTATTGTTGTTTAAGTGCAATTAACGCAACAATGCTTCTAATACACGTTGAGGGTATAATAGATGTGTATTTTTTGTTGCTTTGCCGTTCACTAATCTTCCGAGCGATAACGTTGACTGACAAGCTTGAATGCATTGGAACAGAAAATGCACAATTTTCAACCTCATAATAAATGTGTTGAAGCGTAAGGGTCTTCTAAGCAAAAAAAAAAACAGTATTCCGAAACTTACGTTCTTGTATTGAATTTGAATCCCAGTAACTATTTTAAGGATTACACCCTTTCTTGCCAGTTACGCTGTTCACTGAGGTTGCCAAAAGGTTGTTCACTGAGGTTTTTCACTGAGGTCGTTCACTGAGGGTGTCAAAAGGGTGTGTGGTTCGTGCTTTTGGGGACTAATGGGGCTGTCACAACCATTTTTTTCTTTTAAAGACTAACGAAACCGGGTCTAACAGTTAGTCTCCACAGACGGTCTCATGGGACTAAAATTCAGTCCTTACTTTTAAAGCTTAGTGAGTAAGCGTTAGTCCCACAATTCACCTCAAAGGACTAACATTTAGTGCTCTCATTTCCATCTTATAGGGCGACTGTTAGTCCCCACATTTACACCTTACCGGGCAACCGTTAGTCCTCACAGTGGCACCTTGCCGGACTAACGGTTGATCCACTCAAATACTCCAATCGGATGAACTTTTTGTCCCCAGTTCAAACATTGTTTTTGTTTAATTTTCGCCAGGCCTAGCACTTTTTTCGCCTATTTTTCTGCGCAGTGTGCAACAAATAGCGCAGAAAAGAACACGCGATATTGTAGTTAGCCACCTTTAGCCACCTATGTGTAACTGCTTTCGCAGTCATGGCAACAACAAAAGTCAAAAGTGAGACATCGAATTTTTTTTTATATTTTCTGCATACACATGAAGTTTCTCCATTCCTTTAAGTGAATTCATGGTGAAGTGTACAAGTCCAGTCTCGTTGTCAAATCTTGTTCACTCCTTGGGGAGCTCCTCCAACGGAAGCGATAAATGGCAGGCATTGCGGACGCCACCGCACGCAACCTTCTGCCTGTTGTGTTCCCACGGCTGCACGTTCAATAATGCAGTAAAAATATTTAAGCACACGTGACAGAAGAGGAAGATGCACGCATATGACAAGTACATGCACATTATTATAAAAACAAGCGGTAAAACATGACACACAAATAACTTTACCATCACATCTCTCCCAGTCCTTCTGATGCTGCTCCGACGAAAGGGATGGATGACAGGCATCGCAGACGCCAGCACACACAGTCTTCAGCATGGTGCGTGCCTACGGCGGTAAAATAAGTGTGTAAGATAGTGAGTCACACGTAACAGAAGATGAATACAAATGCACATGAGAAATACGTGAAGGTGAAAGAAAAACATACGTGAGATATGACATGCTAATAATTTCACCGTAATCTCACACATCGTCAAAGACTCATTTCGATCCCCGTAGCGCAACTGTTTAGGAGCGGTGGCTGGAGCCACAACTTCGCGAACCACCGTGCTGCCAAAAAGTCCGTGAATTTTAAGCGAGCGACGTCGTTCAGCTCGAGCAATCGAACGTGAGACCAAACACGGTGCAGCACGCGGAGTGTCTACTGCCAGCGAATTTCGAACAGGAGAGCGAGCTTGCGCTTGGCCGCGGCCATGAAAAGCGCCGAGATGGTTTGGAGCTAGCGCCGAAGAAATCGACGGTAATGCGGCCCTTTTCCACAAACTCGAACGAGTGAAGTGCGCAAACGCGAGTCCGCCGCCGCGGCCAACGTACGGCGCCGAGCTGCTTGTGAACGACTGAGAGGAAAGCCAACTGTAATAACGACAAATTTTTAGTGAGTTCCGACGCTAACGAAAGCCCCACCAGCCCGTGCTGGTGCACTTACAGCGCGCGACATACTACAACCAAGCTCTTTACGAGAAACCGCAGTGCGCTTTCGACGACTCCCAACACAGCGACGAGGTCTCAGCCCAATATCGCCAGCCCGGAGCTCATCGCTGCGGCGAAGACAGGCGAGCACTCGATAAGCGAGCGTACGGGAGGCCGACGGAAATGGCGGCCAATTTCCAGGAGGTCGCAAAGCACAGGCGAACTGCAGACGCCGAAGCTTACCTTCGCAATCAATTTCGTGCGTGGGATATACAACACGACCAAGCCCGTTGCCGGCAAGCACGATCCGTATTGCACACGCGACAAGTAGTGTAGAATAAAGAATGATAACCTACTTGCCTTTGAATTCAACGCTGTTTTCTGCCCTGAGTCGGACTGAAGTTTATATTCGATAGGCCTGCTGTCTTCTCAGCTGCCATATTGTCCTTCTCAACTGTCGCTGTCGTGTGTTGGTCGGGTCTATCTTAAAACCAGAAATATACAGCGCGGCGTGGTGATGTGTGTAAACTTGCTCCAGACTTCTTGGTTGCAGTGAAACGCAAAAGCAGCAACTCATGCCCATCCAAGCGTACACAAGCACCACGTCGTAATTCGAATCTAGGCGGCCGTGGTCGAGCACTCTGAGTGCGCCACAACGCGAACCGTCACCGGCAAAATACGGGCAAAGACTGAGCCAGCTGAGGAGGAGAAGGACATGTGTTTTGTGGAGAAGGAGGAGTGGTCACCTTGGCAACGCTTTTCGCGCTGCCTGCAATGCCTGGGCGGTTCATCTCAGTGGAGACTAAGTGGTTTCGCGCCCTCTGTGGTTGCTCCTCAACGGTCTATCCGTTTATCACGCACGCCTACTGGGCTCTGTTACTCTTTTTTGGGTAATTTTGCCTTAGAGTGTACTTTTTCTTGCTCTTTACTGTCGTATCTCTGAAATATCCCGTTACGTCAAAGACAAGTGTATCTTGGTATCTGCGTATTCGGCTTCCAAATCATATTTTTTGTGTAATCTGTATTTCGGTATAATTTCCTGAGTATTTCCAGCCAGCTCTGCTGTCTAAGTAACATTAGGAGAACTAGGATTGACCAAATAATAAGGAACGTTTCTACTGGACGCACCAATGAGGTTATACTTTCAGTCTAACTGGGCCAAACTTTTGTGATAATTTGTCAACCCACAGCACCTTTACGTGCTTTTGACAAGCACGCGAGTATTTTGCCGTTTCCCAGTACTCTGCAAGTGACATGTAAAGCGAATAACAAGTGTTTCGAAACCAAGTCTGGATAGTTTGCCCAATTAGTTGAAAAGGGACCATTTCAACCTCACCTATACCTGGATCGCTGAATAATTGAAGCCGAAGCTTCAATTGGTGCAAAACAATATGTGACAATCCACCACACCTTTCAGAATAACTCGCGTTCTTTTAAATTCTCACTTTCTCATGTACTGATTCTTCTGGAAGTTAATTGTGATTAGCAGGTGGTTTAGTTTGGGACTAACACGTGGGTTGAGGAACGCACACCTCTTGAAAGCTTCGCAAAGTATGAGACGATTGGATGGAATTTCCACAAAACAGCGTCGTGTTGAAGAGGAAAGCCCTGCTTATACTGCGCGCCATTTTCATTAACTCTGTTGGCCCACTAAAAATGAGGCGTTATGAATTTTCTTAACTCATGTTTCAGAGTTTGCACTTCTGTAGGAAATAAATGCGTTACAAATAATAATTCGAAACTGCTTGGTCATTCGCGGCTTCCAACATGGTTTCTAAACTACAATTCGACGTATGTCAGGAACAAGATAAAGTAAATATCTGTGGCCGATGTATTTCAAAACAGAAAAAGAAGTTTCAGATGCATGTTATTCAGTAAGGAGGAGACAATTATGTTCCCTTTTGAGCGAGAAATCTTTTACGAAAACTTCATCGAAAATACTTTACAGAACATATTCTGCACTACAAACCGCCTAAACAATGTCTAGTCTAGAAGAATGGTATATAATGATAATTTTAGGTGATTGTTTGCTTCACTTGACATACATATTATTTGCTCTTACGGCTGCAACTTTATTTTTATTTATTCATGTGTTCAAGAAGTTGGCACGTATTCTAATACCAAAAAATTCCTTCCTGAAATTTTTATCACGACTGGTACAGTAGCTCAAGAGTTGACGCTTCAGCCCCGTATCCTCGCTTAAATAAAGTTAATTGCAAATAGAAGCCAATATCAAGCACGACAATCGGGTAACGTGACACGACTGAAAATGATTCGCATTGATGTTATGTAGCTGTATGTGAAATGACGTATCACCAGGATAATGTTCTCTGAACAGTTATACAAGAAAAGAAAAAAAAGGTGTGACTTCGTTGCTGCTCACTTCTCACTGTTTGGAGATTTCTTGTTTAGTATTGTCCAAAATATGTCAAACGACCAAAAGCATCACGCGGTGATTCCACCAGAGATCACTGCAAGCTATACTCGTTTATCCATGCGACAACTATAGCCACATAGTGTACAAATTATTATGTATTTATATTTATTTCCGTATATATAGATAGTCTGGGAAGATGTACAAAGCCGTAATTGAAACATCACACCGTATCCACGTAGTTAAGGTGAAAAAAAAATTACTGGTTATTTTTTCAGATGACTCACTCGTTTTCGTTCAGTGGTACTGACTTGCTATTAGGATCGTGATGTCTTAATGATATCGCAGTAGCATCATTAAAAGGTCGTGATTGCTTGTGTCGTTCCTGCTGACGTTGACTACGATGATGTTTGGCAGTTATTCATGAATTTGAAATTTCGCCTTAATACATCGCTGGTTAGTTTTCTCTTATCATGTCAACATTCAGAACTACCATATTTAAATCCTCAATAGCGCTTTTAGCGTTTGTTGAATATTTGCATTGAGCACGTGTTAGTTTGACATAGCTCGTCAAACATTGTTCTCTAAAAATAAATGGAAAATGAAATATCTGCCATATTCTAGTATTATAGGCATGATCCCCCTCTTATCGTTCAACAATTGCAACAAGGTGGCATCTTGGGCCAGTCGGAATACGTTTAAATTGAAAAATTCGTTGAAGATCACTAATAAAACAGCTGGACAGAAAAGACTGATAAGGACAGCGCTTTCTCTCACAATGAAGTTTTCATAGTTATAAAAAGGTATACCTTTTTATGAATATAAAAACTAGTTGTGAGAGCAAGCGCGGTCCTTGTCAGCCTCTTCTGTCTGTTGTTTGCTGCGCTTCAACAGAACTTTTAATTATCAAGTTTTAACAATTTATCCAATCATCGTTCAGGGTCTGCTTCCGTTCATCTATTTCAACCATCGAATCTTAGTCGAACATTTTCATAATCCTATGTAGCGTTCATAGGTAAGTTGTCTTGCTACGATGTTCTTTTTTCAAAAGCCACTCGCAAGATTTTGTATGCTTCTTTGCAGTAAGCAGATGTGATTGGAGTATTGACGTGTATTGGATCGCATGTCGCAGCCCCTCTTCCGGACCTACCAGTTAACCGACTCTTTCCATCGTGGATACAAGCTCGTTGACTTAACGCCCACTATAGGTGGAAAAACCGGGACGGTAAACTGTTCGACGAGGGGGCAGTCAATGCCTTTTTCGTGGTGCCGTCTAGCACAGTAATACCAATGGCCGTCCTACATCGTCCGTACTTTTATGAATACAGACCAGCCGCCTTGAACTATGGAAGCCTTGGAATGGTAAGCACCAATGATATTGAATATTAGGCGTCAAGAATAGTGCACGTAGAGCGCCTTTTTCTTCCTGTGTGAGGAGTGTGCGGTATTACTTGGATAGTTGTGTTCCCTTTCTCAATGCTGTTCTCTAAGGAAGATAGTATGGCAGCAGGGCACGTGTCATCGTCGAGCATGAGCTTTACGTTGAGGCGGGATGCCTTGGTTAGATAACTTTATATTTAAATAGTTCGCAGAAAATAAATGAAAAATAACGATGTTTGTTTTAATAAAATTAGGACACTTGTCCATGTGTATTTGTAGGTAATCATGATAAATGAACCTTTATGTGCTTTGATAACAAAAAAAGGTCAGTTACGCTGTATGGATGATGTCGTAAGTGCGAAAGGAAGAAATTGTAGTGTTATATAAAGGAAGACCTGAAGCTATCTCCTCGGGAATTTTATTTTGTTTAAGAATTCAATATTCTGGTGAATATATTTCAGAATAAAGCCTCTCTAGACGCGCAGTACCTTTTCTTATATCCGTCGCCTCAACTCGGGCAGAGCATGGCGTGTTGAAAGATTGGAGTAATGTTCTGGTGCCTGTTAAGATAGCGTCCAACCGCCTACTTTCGACTAAAGTCTCATTGCCTGATTCGTTTCTGATTATCTGCTTTGATGTGAGCATATACAATGTTAAGCCGTGCATATGCCAGACTGAGAAGAAGTGTGGAGGTTAGAAGAAGACTCTCTCGGTAGATTTATCCTGTGCGGTCTTGCCATGTGAGTCTTCTTGTCAATAAACCTACAAACGCTTACTACGGACTCAATAGATTAGTGGAAGGGGCTCAGTTGAACAAGCAACGACGGAATCGCTACCCTTCAGAACTCGTCGCCTCGCCAACCTGCCTCCTTCTTTGCCCACCAAGCACTACGAGTGGGCAAGCCACTACAACAATTTGGATGCTTCCTCCAAGCTGTCTCGGGTGGTTTTTTATCTTACTGATGTTGCACTCGTCTGGTACGAGAACCACGCCGACATATGGACATTGGAACGCTTCGTCGCTGAGATAACGAAGTATTTCAGTAATAGAACAGCAAAAAAAGGAGCTTCATGAGCAGACTTTTGTACAAAAGATTCAGTTACTCTGCGAGACACATAGAATGTACGTTGCAGAGATTTAAAAGCTGTGTAGGCAGGAGATGCTTGCTTGTCCAAAGTGGACAATGGCATATTCATTAAATAGTATTGCAGAGATTGTTTACGAATTCATAGTAAGCAAACGAAGTCTGAACTCTGTGTCAGATGTCATTCAGCACTGTCCGATGTTTTAGACAATGCAGGAGATAATAATGCCAAAGTTGCGTCGTCTGGTCATTGTCACCACTGTGGGAGGCGTGGAAACTATACCACCTGTTGACCTTGCTACAACCCTCCGTCAGAACGATTTCAGAGAGCTAGGCGTACAAGAACGCATGACGTGTCAACTGGGCGGCACCTCTCGGTGCCATTTACGCAAGACGTGGCTTCCCCGCAGCTCGAGTCTTTCGGTAATCTATGCGTCAACTCGGGGAGCTTGCGACATCTCGGCGTAGCTATCGCTCATGCCTCACTTACTTCCAGAGACCACAGTACTCTCAGCACATTCGTACCGAACGGCCGTACCACTGACCAGCGAAAGACTGTGTTGAGCATCATACTTGGGCATTATTATGCCAACAAACCAGGACACGTCGAGGGCCAGCGAAGACTTCGCTTAGCTCCTGTGTTCTACAACTATGGTTTGACTGGTGAAATAACAAGGTACTGCGATCGCTCGCGAATACCACGATATAAATGACCACCACCCTGAACTCAGCAGCGCGTCGCCCCACTTGTGAAGAACACTGGGCCAGCCAACTACGACTGAACAGCTGCTTCCGGCAGGGGCACTTCCGCCACAATTCCTCGGCGTTCGACCGTAGTGTGACACCATCTCCAGCACTACGACTGAGCTGGTCTCGGTCGCACTGTCGCCACTCTCCGTTACCACATCAGGGAAGCTAGGCAGTGCAGCCGCTGGGGGTCAGGTACCTGGTGGCTGGTTTTGAGAAGCGGTACCTCCGCACGGGCTAATGTTTAAAACAATTGCAACTTTCGTTGATGGTGTAAATGCAATCGCCTTAGTGGACCCTGGAGTCACCGTGTTGATCTTTAGTGCGGCTTGTACAGTTCTTTTGGGACGAAAATTTGTGTTTTTGAGAAAGAAAGCGTTCATCGGCAGTAATTTGCCATGTTAGATTGTTGCTTGCACCGCGGCAGTGTCACTGAGTGATCAAGTGTTTGCGACAAAATTCACGCTTTTTATCTATGGAGCGCGCATGACCTAATTGTGGACGTTCGTTTCGTGCGAATGGGTGGGGCCATTGTTGATCGCCGAAATGACGGGGTGTTCATAAGCAACGTTGTTCCCAGGAGGCCTAATGAGAATATGGGTGGGGACGTGGTGCGCTCCGAGTCTGTGAAGGCACCGTTGGCCCGGAATTCAGTGCTCTATGCATTGCCGCAGTTTTTTCGAATATTAACCACAACAGCACTAGGATCGACGCATACGTAGGACCTTTCTATTTACGTTTAAATAAGAAGCACACGCTGGTACCTCATTGAATTGTGTCAATGAAAAAAGGATGTTGGGAACTTCGGACAATAACTTGTCCAACTGAACCTGTGCAACTACAAAGAGTACTTAAGCTAGCCTCATCCAAAGAATGCTCGCCGACGACATTAGGAATTCTTTAGTGAATTTCGACGTTATATCCAATCAACCGCTTGCTCAGAGATTTCCAAAAATTTACCTGTGGCCGATAAGTCACTGACTCCCGACAATCGCTATATCCTAGCGGACTTTTTGTTAAACTATTTGCGTGCATTTGATTTTTCATGGTGACCACATGCATTGAATCGCTGGACCTCATAAACGCGACAGAATAAATACAGAAACAGCACAGCGAACCTCACAGAACCTAACCGAGTATCGCCGTCCAAACGTAAGATAATAGACCGACAAGTGGTTGAAATGCTTCACGAGGGAGTCATCCAAGATTCGTCGGGCTCTTGGGTAGTTCGCGTGATTCTTGAACAAAAGAACGATATCTCGAGATTATCTGTCAGCTGTCACCGTTTCAACTTCATCAAGAAGAAAGTTGTTTACCTTCTTTCATGAATTGATAACAACTTAGGCAGTTTTATTCAGCGTTCTAATTTTCGTCTATGTATTTAAAAATTGGCTACTGGTAGATCCCTATGCATCCAGTTCACAAGAAAAAAAGTAATTTATTGAAAATCGCAGAGAAATTGTATGAAATTAGCATGGTGTCGTTTGGGATATGTAGGGCTACTGCCACGTTCAATAAATTTATATGAATAGCATTATGTGTTGTCTTAAATGAAAGATCACTTTGTGTTACTTCGATAACACTGTAACTTCAGCCGGACAGGTAATTTCCTCCTCCTTGACTAGCTTCTACACTAGCTAAGGAGGGAAGATGTTTCAGGTTCGGAATGGGTCCCCTGGATTACTCGAGTGCACAGTGGCAGCGCGAAGGAAGAGCCGTAGTCCGGTGAAGAGACGCTTTATTGCAGCCTCGGGCTACTGCCTGAGTCCAAGTCCGAACATCCGCTCTCTATTTCAAATTCCAACATCCTCTTTTCAACCCTCGGTTGAACAAAGAGTCTTCACAAAACCAATCACATGTTGGGACTCGCATCATCACAACAAATTGCACAAACACCTTCATAACATGCACTACATTGGTAAAAACCACGTCACCAAATAAAACACGCAAAAGGATAGGTTCCCCCTGTGTCACACTCTCTCCCATGCCAGGCCGTGCTGCCTCCGTCGGCCGACTTTCATCGGCAGCCGTTCTCACGCTCGAGCCCCGTCAGCTCTCTCATTAAATGTTACTTCGTAGAAGCCTCCCTAAGAGCGGTGAGTACACCGTTAGGCTCCGTGCGCTTACCAGGTGCGCATGCGACAGCGAGGCGCCCCGAGATCCTAACAGCACTCGGTAATGATGTACAGAGAGGGAGGTTATGCTCGTCTTCCTGCCACCACTATATCTCGGTCAGCCAAGTGGTCGCGTCCCGCGTCATTCTCAATGACACGCGTGCATGCCAACAATGGCTTAAGATCCGACAGTGGTGCCTGACTTGCCTCTTGCCAGAAGCCCTTTCGAGTAAGCCTTCCCCTTCTAGTCCCGAACGGGGGCGACTTTGACTGCTCCGCTTGTGAACCGTGTGAACGAAGAAGTCTCCTCTCTTTCCCGTGCATGGGTCTTCCGCGTTCGCTTTCGCGGAACCGATCAGCTTCGTTAGTTGACGGGACGGAAGCTGGCTACGCGCTCTGCATCAGCCGCATTAATTGCGCTACAACCAACACGCTGGTAATTGGTGCCTCATACTAACTCCTCCTTCCCTCAACAGTGTTACTGGATACTCGATGACCAGTAACGCGATACAAAAACAAACAAAAAAATCGCTCACAAGAAACTCGCTCTCGGTGCACGCACATGCGTGAACCGATTATCACTTCCATCTCAACAGGAAAACTTTCGGGTCCTTCAGCGAAGTACACACGGCAATGCAAATACGTAATGCTCTTAAATAGTCCTCCGAACAAAAACACTCTCGTAATGCACAACACTGAATAACGCATTCAGAATGTTAAGTCCACAGCACCAGTCAGTTCGCATTAGCTGTCGCAGGGCACACGCACCATGCATAGTCTGGCGGCATATTGTCTTTTAAACTCAAAACACCACACGGTCATTGTCCCAACACGGGAGACACACTACATGCACCCTTCAGGCCCCGCATTACACACTCAAAGAAAGCGACGGACCCAGCGCTATGGGTATATCTTGGTCTCAGCGGATCGCACCAAGAAAGAAAAATTATGACAAACTCCCTTCACAAACGCTACCTTATTTAATCCAGAAAAATATTCCTACACAACACATCTAATACACCTAAAAGCAGTTCTACTAATTGTAGGTGAGCAAGTTTCGTAGGAAGCAACTGAACAAGAAATGCACAACAAACAATACATTTTCACATCACACTGGAACTATTAGTCTGTTCGACCCACCTAAACATCACGCATAACACTTTAGCGTGTGATGCAAACTCCTGTACAGTCGTTCAATTCACAGAGGCTACTTGAGTTGCACTACAGCAACAACAACAAAGAAAAACTCAACCATATGAGAAAAACGTCACCTTGCCACAAAGAGTAAATCACGCAAACCAGTGCTCATCCGAGACGCGAAAGAGCACAAGCATCCTCGTTCAGCGCGCCTCAATACGAACAATTTATTCTTCTTCTTCGACGCCTCCCGTTGCGACTGGTTCATTCTATTACTTAAAAATGCGACTGATCGTTCACCTGCCCCTATCCTTTGGGAGAGGCAACCTCTCATTGCCGTTTGCAATGCGTTCGTAGCCAAACAAAAAGCTTCGCTGGGGTTGGTTGCCATAAACTCAGAAAACAATGCCAAGCCCTCAAGCTCAATCAACCACTACCTGTGTTTCCACGTTGCACGGCAGCGTGTTCAATACTCTTGAACCGCCGTAACTGACAAATAGCCGACTTTTTACTAAAAGCCTTTCACCATGTCACCACTATCCGGTAACACGCCGCACCTAAACACTAAAAAATGAAAACGCAAAACTTGTCACTAAAATAACCTCTCGTCACGTAAGATAACTTTAGCATACCTTAAAAAACAACGCGAACCAAAATTACTTTATAACAAATCTCGTAGTTCAAGTCTCCAAAGAACTTACGGCTCCATCTTACACTTCAGTCGAGCATGCGATGTTTCTAATCTGGCGACTTTTTCCCTTTAACAGGCAACACGCAAGACGTAGAACCCCCTAATTCTACCGCCGAAACCCAATGCTAGCCGCTTTTTAACGCGCTTTCTTCTTTACTTTTCTGAGGAGTTACCACCGCAAAGGCCGTCGTGCGCTAACGCTTTAGCAGGTTCCACTGACTGGCATAGCTGCTCCCGGTCAAACGGCGCCCTATCAGTTACCCTGACGTGTGACCCCTTTTTCACCTGATGCCGCGCATCGGCAAGTGAATCATCGCGTTCCTGTTGCCCGCCGAGATAATTTCCACAAAATGAACCAAGCCACTCGCTGTCCACAGTGCGTTCCGCAGCAAAATTGCAACTTTTCAACTGCTCCCGCTCTACAAGTGAAGCGAACTTAATCGTTTTCGGCTCCCTTGCTCGGCCGTCCTGTTTCTCCATTGTGCGCTGCACAACGTTAGCGCTAAGGCTAAAATTTCGAGACACATAATCTGGCTCTCCCTTCGGTGAATACTACTCCTGTCTAACCTCCCGCTTTACACAGTTCACCCTCGCATCGCGCTCCTTTACACAATTCAGTCGCTTTTGCCGTTAGTGACGGAGACATTCGTAATCTTTCGGTGTAAGCAAAACGGACACTCTCGAAGTCAACTGATCGGTAACCGCGTATCGCAATTTCACCGGCTCAGCAACACTTCATTGTGAGACTTGGAGTCTGAGAGGTACCCACACTAGGCCCGTGGTCACACCTTGCCCAAAAGCGTCGATTAGCTCTATTGTGCCGCTACTTTGACTCAAAATATCAGCGGACACTTCATTCTCACGTACCACTGTAACATCCGCACTTGAGTCAACGCGTGCGAAAGTTGGCTTGTTTCCCACGAGGATCTCAATCTGCGGATCCCTCATTAGAGAGTTTTTCATAACCGCAGAGTGTCGCGATGGTGTGGCTTGGCTATCAAATGATCACTTATTCCGGGAAGTTACGCATGAAACTTCCGCTGTAATAGCAGCCGTCTCACGAGAGAGCTCGCAATCTCTCTGAAAGTGGCCCCGTTGTCCACAGCCAAAACACGCTCCCGAATAACGGCTGAAATTCGCTCTAGTAAATAGTTTGGCTTCCGGCCCATAATTCAAATTTTGTGGTTCTGCACCGCGGTGACTAGTCTGCCTGCTGCTGTCGAGGCTTTCTTCAAAATTGGCGGCACTCTCCGCAATATCCTTGGCCTTCAACCAGCCCTTCACTTCCTGCTGAATGACCAGTGACCGAAGATCACTTGGCATTAACTGCTTTAGCCGGTCAGCGATAAGCAACTCTTGAAGACCTTCAAATATCTTCACTACTCTCCTTCTAACGTAGTAAGTGAACATGGTCTCCAGGTACGCCACCACTTGGCTCCATGAATCACCTTCCTCTCTTTTGATTTCCACAAACATACGGCGGTACTCACTTGGATTCATACACAGTTCTTTCAGCACTCTAGACTTCAAATCCGGGTATGGCATCACCCCAGCTTCTCCCTGATTGGCCATGAACGTACGCATCTTGTCGGTTAAAAATGGCAAAAGAATCGTGTCCTGAATTTTCTCAGGAATGCTCAGTGCCGCAAAAAGAGCGTCCACGTTCTTGAACCAAGCCGGAATCATCGGCTCAATACTGGGCAAAGGCACTAGGACTGCTTTCAGCTCTTTCGCGTACTGTGCGATACTAGCATGCCGGTTCCAGTTTTCCGACTCCTCTAACAAGGCATGCGATGACTTCACTTTCTCTAGCTCAAGCTTGAGCTTCAACACTTCTATCTCGAGCTGCAACTCGCGGGTGCGATCTAATTTATTCACACTGTCACCTTACATCACATTTCTCTCTGAATTCGCCATCTCCCAGAGTGTGCCTGAACGCAAGTGCATTCAGTAAGAAAAAAATTGGGGCCCCGAGAGAGCACAAAGCAGGCCTCATCTTGCAGTGATGCGTCACCCGATGAACTTGACAGTAGGGACTGCGTCGGTCTTGTCACTAACGCTATGAGCGACGACCACTTCCATTGCAGCAGGTCATCGCCCGATTACCTCTGTCACTGACTGAGTCTGTCACATCGACTGTCCCTGCTGCTCTGCTCCTGAAGCAGCACCCTGCAGTGCCTCTCCGATAAGTGCGTCGCTCAACGATGACATTTGGATCTGCTCTCGTTCACTGACGCGCAGCCGAACTCCAGTCTCCAATGTTGACCACCAGCCCCGTACCGAATATCAATGCTGCTTATCGCAGCATACCAGCGGTTCCCGAAGCAGCATGCGTCTTGTCAGCTTCCCGGACATCAGCCCCTTCCTCACAGCAGGCTCTCCACTCCACGTCGACTGCGCCAGTGAATTTCCTCCTCCTCGACTAGCTTCTACACTAGCTAAATAGGGAAGATGTTTCAGGTTCGGAATAGGTACCCTCGATGACTTGAGTGCACAGTGGCAGCGCGAAAGCAGAGCTGTAGTCCGGTGAAGAGACTCTTTATTGCAGCCTCAGGCTACTGCCCGAGTCCAATCCCGAACATCCGCTCTCTATTTCAAATTCAAACATCCTCTTTTCAACCCTCGGTTGAACAAAGAGTCTTCACAAAAACCAATCACATGTTGGGACTCGCATCATCACAACAAACTGCAGAAACACCTTCATAACATGCACTACATTGGTAAAAACCACGTCACCAAATAAAACACGCAAAGGGATAGGCTCTCCCTGTGTCACACGCTCTCCCATGCCAGGCCGTGCTGCCTCCATCAGCCGACTTCCATCGGCAGCCGTTCTCACGCTCGAGCCTAGTCAGCTCTCTCATAAATGTTGCTTCGTAGAAGCCTCCCTAAGAGCGGTGAGTACACCATTGGGCTCCGTGCGCTTACCAGGTGTGCATGCGACAGCGAGGCGTCCTGACATCCTAACAGCACTCGGTAATGATGTACAGTGGGGGAGGTTATGCTCGTGTCCCTGCCGACACTATGTCTCGGTCAGCTAAGTGGTCGCGTCCCCGCGTCATTCTCAATGGCACGCGTGCATGCCACCATTGGCTTAAGCTCAGACGGCGGCACCTGACCTGCCTCTTTCCCGACGCTCGTCTAAGTAACCCTTCCACTTCTAGTCCCGAACGGGGGCGACATTGAGTGCTCCGCTCGTGAACCGTGTGAACGAAGAAGTCTCCTTTCTTTCCCGTGCATGGGTCTTCCGCGTTCGCTTTCGCGGAACCGATCAGCTTCGTTAATTGACGGGATGGAAGCTGGCTACGCGCTCTGCACCAGCCGCATTATTTGAACTACACTTAACACGCTGGTAATTGGTGCCTTAGACTAACTCGGACGTTTAGTCAGCATACCGAAGGTGTGGACACTGGCCTGGAATGCATTAGAAACGCTGGCCTGGTTCTTACTACGGAAAAGTGTCGTTTAGGCGTGTGGCGAACGTTGGCGCTTGGCCACTTGGTGAACAAAGATGACATCAATGCGGATCAAAACAAGACAGCGGCAGTGAAGGCGTGTAAACCACATCGACCTGTGCTAGTACTTCGTCGATGTATTCACGCATGTACTGACGTTGCTTTCCACTTGACTAGTCGGCTACATGAAGTTGTAGCCTATTTTATGGCACTTTGACCCTTCTGAGCTGACCGAAGTTCACACTGACGCCTCCGGCATTTGAATAAATGCACTTGTAGTACAACACTGAAATAATAAGAAACCCGTCATTGCCTATGTCAATAGACCTTTAAGTAAGCCGGCAGCCAATCGCACAGTGACTGAGGAAGAATGTCTGATACTCATCTTCGCTAGCGACTCCGCTCATACCTGTGCGGTCTTTCCTTTCTCGTGTTCACGAATTATCATTCCTTGTGTTAGCTTGTAAAGGTTGTTGCTCACCGAAGACTAGCAGCGGCCAGGTGACCATTCGCGACGGGCAACAAAATTACGAGGGATGTTCACACCGGCAAGGCTGCATGCCAGTGACCGGATGTCAAAAAGTTAGAGAGTGGCGTGCGGATCTCGTTATCAGCAAGATTTCGGGAGACAGGCGCCGATCAGCTGATCGCCGCCAGCTGAGTAAGCGGAGTGAACCAAGCGCGCCACATTTATTTTGTTTTGTCTACTCTCGCATATTGAACTATTTGACGCTGCTGGGAACGCCCAGAAGCGTCAAGGAGTTCGATTCAAGCAAATAACAAGGCATTGTCATGGCGCTCATGCGCTATGCTATGGTGTCACCGCTGGCAGCACATCCTTCAAAGAAAAAAAAAGCCGGTGGTGGGTGTGACCGTCTTTTTCATCACGAGTGTTGGCGGGTAATGCAAGTAACCTACCTCCAACGCTGCGCTGAGACGACGAGGAGTATTTCCGAGAGAGGTAGGTATTCATAAACGGTTTTTGAATTTATCTAGACTTGCCACAGCCTACAATGCAGCACGAACGCGTCTCGAACTCCGTGTCTTTAGTCGGTGCCAAGGCACGTAGCACAAACATCTTCAAACGCCCTGCATTGAAGGCGGTGACAAGTCAAGTTAAAGTAAAAAAACGACTCTGAATACAGGGGAGAACTAAATCACAATTCATATTCTCTTTATTTAGGCGGTGTTTAGCTTCTTGCGAATGCCGCCACGTTCTGCTGCTGGGGCCTTATCATCGATTCCCACCGCCGAGCCGTTTTATCAAGGCAATTCAAGACAGCAACATGACTTCGACGTCACCATCATCGAAGAGGCGCTGCTGCATTTCCGGTCCGGATGTACTACGTCAGTCGCAACCAACGCTATAAAAGCTGGACCATTCCTCAGCATCGTCAGTGGGCGCGGCGAAAGCACTGGGAACATGTGGCTCACGGCTTTTCGTTTCTTCATCGTACAGGCGTTGCTGAATTCTGCTGCTGGGGCCTTATCATCGATTCCCACCGCCGAGCCGTTTTATCAAGGCAATTCAAGACAGCAACATGACTTCGACGTCACCGTCATCGAAGAGGCGCTGCTGCATTTCCGGTCCGGATGTACTACGTCAGTCGCAACCAACGCTATAAAAGCTGGACCATTCCTCAGCATCGTCAGTGGGCGCGGCGAAAGCACTGGGAACATGTGGCTCACGGCTTTTCGTTTCTTCATCGTACAGGCGTTGGTGAATTCTGCTGCTGGGGCCTTATCATCGATTCCCACCGCCGAGCCGTTTTATCAAGGCAATTCAAGACAGCAACATGACTTCGACGTCACCGTCATCGAAGAGGCGCTGCTGCATTTCCGGTCCGGATGTACTACGTCAGTCGCAACCAACGCTATAAAAGCTGGACCATTCCTCAGCATCGTCAGTGGGCGCGGCGAAAGCACTGGGAACATGTGGCTCACGGCTTTTCGTTTCTTCATCGTACAGGTTAGATACGAATATTCAATACGTAGTGACAACAGATTTCTTGTTATTCTGCCGTGCCCACGCACCTGCTTTCTTATTGCGTATGAGTGCTACTGTTCATGCAAAATTATTCTCTGTGGTGACGTGGAATCAAATCCTGGTCCTACCGTTGAACAAATGTTTCAGGCAATCCTGGATGGACAGAGGGAAATCAAGGCAGAGATAGCCGATTTAAAAACTCGTCTTGAAGGTACTGAAAAAACGATCGAGAGTTTTGGTGTGCGCCTAAATGCCCTTGAAGCTAATGTTAACGAAACCCATGGAAAACTAACCACTACCGTTGAAACTGTTCAAGAGGCCGTTCAAACCCAGAGCGCGAAGTTCATTGACCTAGAAAACTACACCCGCAGATCGAATTTGATAGTTTTTGGTATTGCTGAATCGCAGGATGAAACTGAATCCGATCTGCGACGTAAGGTTATTGATGAATTGTTTGGGAATAAGCTAGGTGTGAATTGCTCTTCTGTCGCTCGTATTCACAGGCTTGGACGCAATAAAGATAACAGGCCGATAATTCTATATTTCCAAGACTACAGGGAAAAACAGGCTATCTGGAAAAACGTTTCAAAACTTAAGGGCTCCAAGATTAGTATTGAAAACGACTACTGTGCGGAAACGCGTCGGAAACGTAAATTGCTTTGGCAGTCAGCTAAGGCAGATAAAGATGCCGGTAAACATGTATTTCTTGTTGAAGATAGGCTCCGTATTGGTACCGACCTTTTCAGTTGGAACGACTCTTCAAACTCCCGTCAATGGCTGTCAAAGGTTAAAAAGCACCCCGCTAAGGCATAGCAATTCCCAACGTTCCAGCTTCGCTTGATATCTTTTAATGCTAGAAGCCTAGCTAACAAAATCGATAAGCTTGAAAATCTTCTTCTTTTATATGACCCACATATTTGCGTCATTACCGAGACCTGGCTACATGGTCTTATAGGTGACAACGAAATTGTGCCGCCTGGATATCAAGTTTTTAGGCGGGATAGAGGCTCTCGTGGTGGGGGCGTGGCGGTTATTGTAAAAGATTCTGTTGACGCCTGTCTCGCCGATCAAATTGCTGATCATGAAAGCATATTTTTGAAAATATCGCTTGACCATGTTACCTTCTTTCTTTGTGCTCTTTACCGTACACCTAATGCAGATGATATGTTTTTGATGAAATTATATGATCGACTTATAAGTTTATGCGGGAAACACGTCTTGCTAACAGGTGATTTTAATTTGCCATCTATTGTTTGGGATAATTTAAGCTATGGCTGCTCTCCTTCGGGTGACTCAATTCTTGACATCATGTTTTTGCTCAACCTCAAGCAAGCGGTGGATGTCTGTACCCGAGGCGGGTCGATTTTGGATTTACTCTTTCTAAGTGAAATATTTTCTGATGGCCATGTTGCAATCGAACCGGGCATTTCTGATCATAAACTGATTTTTTTTACTTGGAATAAGGCTTTACATCATGCTAAAAATACTCAGCCTGCCACACTTATAAAGGAATTTACTAGGGCGATTGATGTAGCTATAATTGACTACCTTGAAACGCATATCGGATCCTTGTTACACAATGTTGAGACCTCTTGGCAATTGCTTGTTAGAACCATACGTCATTGTGTTGAAAATTTTGTACCGTGTCGAAAAACTTATAAGCATCGTGCAAACCCTTGGATTAGCCGTGAAATAATCCACATGAAGCGTAAAATTAAAAGGCTTCGCAAGAAGCATGTGCCAGTGACACCTCCGCTTAACGAACTGAAAGACAAACTAAAAACAAGCTTGGCACAAGCAAGAAACACTTTTTATAGTAATACGCTGACTGAATTTCTTCAGAATAGCCCTCAAAAATTTTGGAGGTATTTAAGCGAGTCTAAGACAGGGAGTAGTAAAATGAAGGTTAATGGTGTAATAATAACTGATGCTCCAACTATTGCTGAACACTTTAATACATACTTCCAGAGCGTTTTTTCTCAAGCCGATGATTATGAACTTGATAATTCATTCGTTGACTCAGTCAATGACCTATTAGTGACGCAAGAAGGCGTTTTGCACATGCTTTTACAACTTGATCCCAAAAAACCTCCGGGGCCTGACGGCATTCCTAATGCTTTTTTAACCGCTATGCTGAATACTTATCGGAATTCCTAACTGGACTTTTTAATCTTTCAATTGCTACGGGGGAAATACCGGCTGATTGGGGTATAGCACGTGTGAAACCAATTCATAAAAAAGGTGACCCCTTATCATTTGAGAATTACCGCCCTATTTCTATTACGAGCAGTTGTTGCAAGCTTCTTGAGCACGTTATTGCTAATTACGTGTATGAATTTCTCAGTGAACACAATGTTCTATCAAAGCATCAGCATGGCTTCAGAAGGGGGTTATCTACTGTTACCCAGTTAGTTACAACTGTCCATGAGTTTGCACGTGTGCTTGATGTTTCTGGGCAAACTGATGTACTGTTTTTAGATCTTTGTAAAGCCTTCGATAAAGTGCCACACGGGAAATTGTTACACAAATTACAGCGTATTGGACTACCTACAAAAATTGTTCTGTGGATTCAGGCTTACCTTCAAGATAGACGTCAGTATGTAGTGATTGGTAATTCTTCATCGACTGTTCTTCGTGTGTCCTCTGGAGTCCCACAGGGAAGCGTGCTAGGGCCACTTTTGTTTTTAATTTATGTCAATGATTTAGCTTCTCTTATTCCTGAAAATGTGTCTGTGCGTTTGTTCGCGGATGATTGCGTCATTTTTAAGCAAATTTCCTCACCATGTGATCATGTGGCTTTACAAGATGCACTTATCGCTATCGATAACTGGTGTCAGAACGGGGGCATGCAGTTAAACACTAATAAAACTGTGCTTCTGCACATCACCAGGAAGCTACATCCTAGTCAATTCCACTATACTCTAAGAGGCACTAACATAAATAATGTAGACAAATATAAGTACTTGGGCGTCACACTCTCAAGCAAATTAACTTGGTCGACCCACATAACTGACATTACCACTTCTGCATTACGTAAGCTATGGTTTCTAAAACGAAAACTAGCATCTGCACCCTCGCGTACTAAAATTCTAGCCTATAATGCCTGTGTTCGTTCTAAGCTTGAGTATGCTTCTATTATCTGGGATCCGCATACCAAGAAAGATATTATGAATCTGGAACGTATTAACAGAAAGGCTGTAAGGTTCATTTTTGGCAAATATCGTAGGTTTGATTCCCCGACCACCTTAATGCAATTAAACGACATTTCTACTTTAGAAGCTCGGAGAAAGTTCAGTCGTCTTTCCTTTCTTTACAATTGTTTGTGTGGTATTGTAAAAATTGATCTCCCTGACTGTGTTAAACCGCTCTCGGTACGACGTACTCGTCATGGTCATGAACAAGCTCTAACCCCAATTTTTGCTCGATCAAATGCTTTTAAATATAGTTTTTTTCCTAGAACTGTCGATGACTGGAATTGTTTGCCGTGTGACATCTTTCATTCTAATAAGTTTCTTGGTGACCTTGAGCGTCACCTTCTTTCTTAACCTTTTGTTTCTTTTGCATTGTTGTCTGTTGTTTTCTACAATTATGTTTTGATGTATCCACTCCTGCTTGGGCCAGCACATTGGCCTGCAGTATTGTGAAATAAATAAAAATAAATAATAAATTCTACATTTTTCTCGAGCTGCTGCACCGCGCCATCTCCAAGCCAAGTACTCCGTGGTGGCCATAGTGCCACAAGCCCAGAGGAACGCGCTCGCTTTTACCTCGCGGCATAAAGCCAGTGCAGTAAAAAAGTTAGCCTGTATATAAAGAAATCCTGGCGTCACTTCTGGGAATCGCTGGTTCGTTCCAGCAGCTTTGCGACTGCAGCCGCGCGACTATAAAATTGGTAAGGAAGCGACTAGCCAAAGCAGTCGCTTTGCGACCATTTGTGACCAGTCGCAAATGGTCACGCTACCGCTGCTAGTCGCCGGTGTGAACCAGCTATAAGCCTTCTAGGTCCATCTGGCTGGCTTGCGTGCAAGGAGGAGAAGTGATTTTAAGTGAAAAGAAGAGAAAGGTGAGCCTTGTAAATGTCTCTTGGGGGGAGGACACTGCAACAGTAGCTCACGAGGCCTGGGGAGAGAGAAGGGGTTAAAAAGATAGGATTAAATATATACGTGCTGCTATGGTACCCCAGACATGCGCAATGATTGCTAATGCGATGATGCTTATTCGAACAGAGGAGTCGCAACGAGGTCGTGACGGACAATGGGCGAACAGCAAGTCTGGCAAAGACAGCACAGGTTCTCGCGCAATTAGAGCACGGGCTTTTCGTTGTCTTCCGAAGGCGCATACGCGTTGGTGGGTATGCTCCACTACAATACCCCCGGGGTGAAGGGTAGCCATCCTGGCGACTCAGGGAGTAGGCACAATGAGGGGGTCGTAGTAGGGCTTGAGACGGTCGACGTGTACGGTCTCGCGTCCTCGACGGCGCATATCTGGTGATTGTGTGAATGGCTCGATGACGTGATTCGCCGGGGAGGTCGCGTCAATGAAACGGTAGGGACCATGGTACCGGACCAGAAGTTTAGAAGACAGGCAAGGAACGTGCGGGGGCACCCAAAGCCACACAAGAGAGCCAGCACGAAATGTAGGAGCTATGCGGTGAGCGTCGTCGTGTCGAGTCTTTTGTAGACCTTGAGCCTCACTTGTCAGAGACCGAGCCAACCGACGGCAGTCTTCAGCGTATCTGGCAACTTCCGAAAGCGGCGAGCACGCAGATGCATCAGGGCGATACGGTAGTATAGTGTCGAGTGGGTGGGAAGGTTCGCGGCCATACAATAGAAACAACGGGGGAAAACCGGTAGTCGCTTGCGTCGCGGTGTTATAAGCGCAGGTGACAAAGGGCAATACAGCGTCCCAGTTAGTGTGGTCGGAGGAGGTGTACATCCTCAGCATGTCGCCAAGTGTACGGTTGAACCGCTCAGTAAGACCATTTCTTTATGGATGCTATGCGGTAGATTTCCGGTGGATAATGTTGCATTCAGCGAGGATAGCTTGGATGACCTCCGACAGGAACACTCGACCCCTATCACTGCGTAATTCTCGCGGAGCACCATGGCGTAGAATGAAGCTGCGGAGAATGAAGAGTGCAACTTCGTGGGCGGTCGCCGCCGGTAGAGCTGCAGTCTCAGCGTAGCGTGTCATATGATCGACTCCGACAATAATCCACCGGTTTCCAGAGCTACCATATGGGAGGGGGCCATAGAGGTCTATACCCACGCGGTCGAATGGGCGAGGCGGGCACGGGAGCGGCTGTAACATGCCAGCAAGGTGCCGCGGAGGTGTCTTGTCCTGTTGGCAAGTGGTGCAAGACTGAACGTATTTTTGCAGAAAGCGATACATTCCTCGCCAGTAATAGCGTTGGCGCAGCCTTTCGTAGGTTTTCAGGACACCTGCGTTCGCACTTTGGAGATCTGCATGGAAATTCATGCAGATGTCAGAGCGCATATGAGTTGGGACAGCAAAGAGCCACTTCCGACCACCAGGCATGTAGTTGCGGCGGTACAAAATGTTGTCTCGTAAGGAAAAGTGGGCTGCTTGCCGGCGTAGCGCTCTTGTGGAAGGGACAGCAGACGGATCGGTAAGGTAGTCGACTAACAAGGCAAGGTATGGGTCTTTACGCTGCTCCGAAAGCATGTTAGTCGTGTCGAATGGTGACAAGGTGGTAAAAGGGGGAGACAGAGAAGCCACATCTGGTGTTAATGGCGATCGAGAAAGTGCATCGGCATCCGCATGCTTGCGACCGGAACGATATACGACATTGATGTCGTATTTTTGCAATCGAAGTGCCCAACGCCCCAGGCGTCCGGACGGGTCTTTCAATTTGGACAGCCAACATAAAGCGTGGTGGTCTGTGACCACGTCGAAAGGACGGCCGTAAAGGTACGGGCGAAACTTCGTCAACGCCAAGATTATGGCCAAACACTCCTTCTCTGTCACGGAGTAATTCAATTCAGCCTTCTTGAGAGCGCGACTTGCATAGGCGACTACGTATTCAGCTTGGGTGCCTTTCCGTTGTGCCAAAACTGCACCAAGACCGATGCCACTTGCATCGGTGTGAATTTCTGTGGCCGCAGCAGGGTCGAAGTGACGAAGAATAGGTGGTGAGGTCAGCAGGTGGCGCAGCTGGCGAAATGCGTCGTCACATGCAGGTGACCATGCAGATATGCCTTTGCTGTTGGCAAGCAGACTCGTGAGAGGTGCGATGATGGATGCAAAGTTGCGCACGAAGCGACGAAAGTAGAAGCAGAGACCGACGAAACTTCTTAGGGCTTTCAGTGATGTGGACAACGGAAAGTCAGCGACAGCTCAAAGCTTATCGGGATCCGGAAGAACATCGTCTTTTGTAATCACATGTCCCAAGATGGTTAGTTTTCGTGCTGCGAAGTGGCACTTCTTGGCGTTAAGTTGTAGGCCTGCAGAAGTTAGACACGTCAGAATCTCGTGGAGGCGAGCAAGATGTGTCGGGAAATCAGATGAAAAGACTACGATGTCGTCCACGTAACATAAGCAGCTTTTCCACTTGTGGACACGCAAGATGGTGCCGACCATGCGCTCAAATGTGGCAGGCGCGTTGCAGAGACCAAATGGCATGACTTTGAACTCATATAGGCCACCCGGCGTTACAAAGGCTGTTTTAGGGCGATCACATTCAGCCATTGGCATCTGCCAATACCCACAACGCAGATCCAAGGATGTAAAGTACTCGGCGCCTTGTAAACGGTCAAGAGCATCGTCTATTCGTGGTAGCGGGTAGACATCTTTTTTCTTAATATTGTTTAAGCGGCGATAGTCCACGCAAAATCGTACGGTGCCATCTTTTTTCTTGACCAGAACCACAGGTGATGACCAATTGATTTGATTGATATGTGGGGTTTAACGTCCCAAAACCACTATATGATTATGAGAGACGCCGTAGTGGAGGGCTCCGGAAATTTAGACCACCTGGGGTTCTTTAACGTGCACCCAAATCTGAGCACACGGGCCTACAACATTTCCGCCTTCATCGGAAATGCAGCCGCCGCGGCCGGGATTCGAACCCGCGCCCTGCGGGTCAGCAGCCGAGTACCTTAGCCACTAGACCACCACGGCGGGGCCAGGTGATGACCAAGCGCTTTGAGAAGGCTGTATGACTCCACGTTTAAGCATGTCATCTACTTGCTCCGTAATGACGCGGCGCTCTTCGGCGGAAACACGGTAAGGACGCTGTCGCAGAGGCGAATGTGAGCCGGTGTCAATAGTATGAGTGATAGTCGTGGTGCGGCCCAAAGCAGGTTCTTGAAATCCGAAAGAAGAACGAAACTTGTTAAGGAGAGCAACTAGTTGGCGGCGATGCGAGACGGGAAGGTCTGCGTCAATAGCATTGTCGAAGGCTGACGAACTTGATGGCTCAGACGCATGAGTGATTGCAGCAATGTGACATGGCGTTTCGTCGGGAAGAATAATATCATCGATATGGTCGACAGGTTGCACATAACCTAACGTTTCACCACGAAGTAAGCCAATGGGGTAGATGCAGTGGTTCGTGACCAGCATTACGGTTAAACCAGACGCAATTGTAAGAACAGCAAATGGGAGAACGATGCCCTTGCGTTCAGTAAAAACTGGAGATGGCGTAAACACCACCGTGCCGTCACGTTGCGCCACACATGAAAGGCTAATAGGGACCGAAGCTTCAGGAGGCAAGGTGATGTCATCAGCGATGAGTTTGCAGAGCAGAGAAGAGCGGTCGGGTGGTGGAAATTCACAAGTTGGCACAAAGGACACTTCGGCACGGGAACAATCGATGATAGCTCCATGACGTGATAAGAAATCCCAACCCAGGATAAGGCCATGAGAGCAAGATGGTAGAACAAAAAACTGTACGACGTACAAAACGTCTCGAATGACGACGCGCGCCGTACACACAGCCGAGGGATGAATGCGCTGCGCGCTAACCGTGGACAGCACCAAGCCACTGAGAGATGTGGTCATTTTCTTCAGTTTCCTACAAACTTTTGCGTTCATCACAGAAACGGCGGCCCCGGTATCAATTAACGCTAATGTGGCGACTCCCTCAACATCAACATCAACAAAATTTTGCGGCGAAAATGGAGGCCTTGGGAATTGCGCACAAGGTGCAGTTCTTGCCTCCGGAACTGCACTGATTAGTTTCCCTCCTCAGGAGGTGGTCGAAGATGCATAGGCGATGGCGATCGGCGAAGAGGTGATGGGAAACGAGCAGTCGATGGGTGGCGATCTGAGTCGGAGTGCCTCTGTTCGTATGCAGACGTGGTGGTCTGGTGCGGTGCGTAGGTAGGAGCTCCGAAGTATGCGTGCGCAGGTGTAGGACGGCGGCGGCAGAAGCGTGCAATGTGGCCAGCGATGCCACACGCGAAGCAGATGGGACGATTGTCTCGGGTGCGCCACTCATTAGATGGACGGAAAAAGCGAGGTGGGGGCCTGTAAACTGGAGGCGAGGCAGGAGGAGGTAGAGCCGATAAGGCGACTGAATGCGTTGGGGGCCACGCGACCACAGCTGCGTAGCTGAGAGGTGAAGGCGGCGCAGTTGGTGCGTAGCCAGCAGTTGAGAGATCAGATGGCACCGAAGTGCATGGGTAAGAGGCCGGAACTGTAGGGAGGGCAGTGCAAATTTCAGTGCGTATGGCCTGCTGCATATTCGAAGGGAGGCTTATTTTATTTTATTTTTATTTATTATATCCTCAAAGGTTCCGTATGGAACTTTACATGAGGGGTGGGCGATGAAAAGGCGGTATCAAAAGTAATGGTTAAGATGCAGTTGAGTCTGCTGCTTGTATGGCATTCCTGAAGCGCGTAGAATCCCGGATGACAGCCGCCTCTTCCGGAAGGTCATTCCAGTCTCGGGCGGCGCGCAAAAAGAATGACTGTTGAAATGATGTGGTGTGAGCACGTGGCGGAATTACAGCGTTTGGATGACTTCTGCGATGGCCTCGATGGACTGGTTGGATGAGCTGGTTGTCACGTGTGGCTGAATGAAAGAATTTGTGAAAAAGGCACAAACGTGCAATATGACGACGAAAAGCGAGGGTAGGAAGCTTTAACTGGTTTTTTAGGTTGGAGATGCTGGAGTAACGGGAGTAATCTGAAGCAATGAATCTGGCTGCTCGGTTCTGGACAGATTCCAGAATTTTAATATGATTTGTTTGGTGGGGGTCAAAGACGGCAGATGCATATTCAAGTTTAGGTCTGACAATGGTGATATAAGCGAGTAGTTTAACGGAAGGTGGTGCCATGAAAATGTTGCGGCGTACGTAACCAAGGGCACGGTTAGCGGAGTAAGCTATGTGATCTATGTGGTCATCCCATGATAGGTCGCTCGTAAGATGGACACCTAGATATTTGATTGAGTTAGTAGCAGCTATAGGACAGTTGTTGATGGTGTGAGTAGCCGGCGCGTAGTTTCTGCGACGATGGAAGGAAATGAGCAATGTTTTATTCGTATTCAGAGACATCAGCCAAGTGTTACACCACTGTTGAATGCGTAAGAGGTCATGCTGTAGGGAAGAAACATCGGTAGAGTTATGTATTGGACGGTAAAGGACACAATCGTCGGCAAAAAGACGAATATTAGATTGAACAGAAAGTGGAATGTCGTTAATATATATCAAGAATAGGAGAGGCCCGAGGACGGTACCTTGGGGCACGCCAGACAGAACTGGGGAGAGGTTGGAAGAAAGGTTATTAACATGCACAAATTGTTTGCGGTTTGTTAAGAATGCTTTGATCCAGTTGAAAACATACTGGTGAAGGCTTAGACGCGAGACTTTTAGTAGGAGACGAGAGTGAGGCACCTTGTCAAATGCTTTTTCGAAATCAAGAAACAGTGTATCAACTGGGATGTTACGATCTATGTGGAGATGGATGTCATGCAGGAATAATGTTAGTTGGGTCTCACAGGAGTGACCTTTACGAAAGCCATGCTGGTTTGGGTGAAAAAAACTTGCAGATGATAAAAAGCTGGCAACATGAGAGAAGATGACATGCTCCATGATCTTAGAACAAACACTAGTGAGCGAGATGGGGCGGTAGTTACCTGCAGATAAACGATCGCCCTTCTTGAAGACCGGAATGACCTTCCCAATTCTCCAGTCCAATGGGACTTCACCTGTATCGAGCGACTGTTGGAAAATGATTGATAGTATGGAACCAGAGATATGCTTAGTATTTTTAAGAATTTTGGCATTGATGCCATCTATACCACATGATGAAGAATTTTTTAATTGATTGATTACATTAACGATTCCCTCTGAGCTGAACTCAATCTTCGGCATTTGCGGAAAAGCAAAATGCGGATATTCAGGAAGTTCTCCGCTAGCTTCGTTAGTAAAAACGGAACAAAATGTAGAGTTCAAGACAGATGGAACGTCACAATCGGCAATAGGGGATCCAGAATTGTCACAAAGAGAAAGTGTAGTTTTATCATCCGGTTTCATTATTTTCCAAAAGCGGCGTGGGTTGTCCCGAAGCATGTTGGGTAGTGTGGTTGAAAAAAAGTTTCTCTTTGCCAATGCCAATAATGCCATGTATTCTTTGGCTGTACTTTTATACTTGTCCCAGGCTAGTTGAGAGTTCGATTGCCTGGCAGAACGAAACTGTCGTTTCTTCTTATTTTTCATACGTTTTATATTGACATTAAACCAGGGAGAACGAGATCTTTCACATATAGTGATTGTTGGAATGTAAAGTTTGATCAAGTCCTGCATCTTGGATTTAAATAAAGCCCAATTAGATTCAGTGGATTGTTGATCGTAAGTTGAGGAAAATTCACTATAAAAGGCTGCTAAGTCGTTGTCATAGCGACATAGTCGGCTTTGTCGTAAAGAGTCAGTAATTTCTTCGATTTGACGCTTTTTTTTATCATGTTACCGGGAAACGTAGTGTGGATCGCGGTGTGGTCACTGAGACCGCTAATATAAGAAAGAGGAGAAAAGTTATCAGGATGTGACGTAAGCAGAAGGTCAAGAACGTTGCTTGAATGATCGGTTGTGCGCGTAGGAGAAGTGACAAGCTGTGATAGACCAAACGTTAAGCACGTGTGTAAGAATTCATTGGAGACATTATCTGTGTTTTGGCAGGTGGATAGCTTGGACCAGTCAATGAAAGGAAAATTGAAATCGCCAAAAAGCAAGATGGGAGTACTAGGATTAGTAAGCGTTATCTCATGTAATACGTCATGAAAATCAGATGCAAACGAACTTTCAGAATTGGGTGAACGGTAACAGACGCCAATGAGCATATGCGGCGTGGTTGCGTGGCTGCGGACCCACAACATTTCTAAAGGCGTTTGCACGCTTACAAGGGAACATTGCAATTGACGATTAGTGGCTATTAGTACACCGCCACCGCGAGAGCTGTCCCTATCCTTGCGGAAGATATCGAACTCAGGCAGGTTGGGAAAGAGCTCAGGACTTGAGACCAGAGAATTGAGCCAAGTTTCGGTGATTAGTACGACGTTACTAGAAGAGGATGAAATGAGGCTGCTTATGGCGTCACGTTTCGGTATGAGGCTACGAATATTACTGTAAAGAATTGATACATCATGTTTAGAAGGCTTATCTGGGTTGCCGACTTTCTTTGCTAGTTGCTAACGTTTGTACTCGACAACAGTCTGAGTAGGATAATCAAATACGTATGTTTTGTTACCACAGATAAGTTTATCGTAGCGCAGTTTGATGGGCATGTTTTGAGCCTTGCCGAATTCAACCAAGCGCCTACGGGCCAAGCGCGTATGCGGAGGAAAATCTTCACTTATACCGTAGACAGTGCCTTTCAGCTTGCCGCCCCTAGAAAGAATGTGGTCTTTGTCCTTGAAATGGGCAAACTTGACAATTATTGGTCGATTCTTTCTGTCTTTAAAAGCGCCAAGCCTGTGAGCCCTTTCAATGTTGCGTGCTTGAATTGTTATATCAAGATATTTTTCGCAATGCTGGATGATTAATTCCTCTGAATCGCGCCACGTCTCCGTTTGTTTGTCTGCGAGGCCATAGAACACTAGGTTGCATCGGCGAGATCTACATTCCATATCTTCAACGCGAGCAGTCAGCTGAGATACCTGAACACCGCAGTTGTTCGTGACTGTTTCTATATTTTCAAGCTTGAGATTGATGCTTTGAATTGACTTAAGGTCGGATTCAATCTTGTAGAGTCTGTTATTGATGTCATTAAACTTTTTTTCGTTTTCAGACAGCGTCTCCTTAATGGAAGTTAATTGTTCGATCATAGCTGACTGCCCATTTTGTAACACTTTGAGCATTTCAAGTAAGTCGCCCGACGCTTTGGTAGCGGGGCCGGGATTAGTTTCGACATCACCTGCTAACAAAAGTACTCTCATCAGCATGCATGTACAGTCATATATTATCACAAGCGTTCGCCGTGGGCCCGGCAGCACAAACAATGCACGAGAGCTAGTACGCTTAGCATAGAGGCAATGCTGATTCGTTACCTGCGTTACGAAGAAACGAAGCCAGTTAGGGCGATGCATCCTTAACGTGCCGCCGGGCCCACTAGTCGCGGCGATGGTTTCACCAGGCTTTATAGACTTTTCCAAGGGGGAGGGTAATATGCTGGTTGCAGATAGCACGTAGTAAGTCCGATCCATGCGCGGGCCGTACCACCAAAGATGAGCCTGCCGCGCAGATGATTCTGCGCAGACTGTTTGTGCAGGCATGCAGCCATCACGGCCATCCTCGTGGAAACTGTAGTCACTGTTGAGCGTATCTGCAGGTCCGGGGTGCGGAACGCCGGCATCCTGTAGAACACCGACGGGCTGCCTCTCGATCCGAACCGGGAAAGGCTGCCAGGAAAGCACGACGAGCTGCGTTACGAAGAAACGAAGCCAGTTAGGGCGATGCATCCTTAACGTGCCGCCGGGCCCACTAGTCGCGGCGATGGTTTCACCAGGCTTTATAGACTTTTCCAAGGGGGAGGGTAATATGCTGGTTGCAGATAGCACGTAGTAAGTCCGATCCATGCGCGGGCCGTACCACCAAAGATGAGCCTGCCGCGCAGATGATTCTGCGCAGACTGTTTGTGCAGGCATGCAGCCATCACGGCCATCCTCGTGGAAACTGTAGTCACTGTTGAGCGTATCTGCAGGTCCGGGGTGCGGAACGCCGGCATCCTGTAGAACACCGACGGGCTGCCTCTCGATCCGAACCGGGAAAGGCTGCCAGGAAAGCACGACGAGCTGCGTTACGAAGAAACGAAGCCAGTTAGGGCGATGCATCCTTAACGTGCCGCCGGGCCCACTAGTCGCGGCGATGGTTTCACCAGGCTTTATAGACTTTTCCAAGGGGGAGGGTAATATGCTGGTTGCAGATAGCACGTAGTAAGTCCGATCCATGCGCGGGCCGTACCACCAAAGATGAGCCTGCCGCGCAGATGATTCTGCGCAGACTGTTTGTGCAGGCATGCAGCCATCACGGCCATCCTCGTGGAAACTGTAGTCACTGTTGAGCGTATCTGCAGGTCCGGGGTGCGGAACGCCGGCATCCTGTAGAACACCGACGGGCTGCCTCTCGATCCGAACCGGGAAAGGCTGCCAGGAAAGCACGACGAGCTGCGTTACGAAGAAACGAAGCCAGTTAGGGCGATGCATCCTTAACGTGCCGCCGGGCCCACCAGAAACGAAGCCAGTTAGGGCGATGCATCCTTAACGTGCCGCCGGGCCCACCAGGGAGGCTTATCGAAAGCAAAGAGCAGGGACAGCGAACGATGGAAGTAAAGAGAAGACAGTAAAGATGGACACGGTGGCAGGAGTCGGAGGACACGGCACCACTTGCGAGACCTCTTGTCGGCGACAACGTAGGGCAAGTGCAGTAGGCCAGAGCTACGCTGTCATTGAAGATCGGCGTCAATAGATGGTGTAGGGACAGCCCAGTCGGCTTGAGCTACGCTGACCTCAGAGATCACGAGGGCGCATCCGATCGGCACAAAATCCAGCGAGCGACTGTGGGAGGCTTATCGTGGGCTCATCGCTATGCGGCAGCAGGGAGACCTGTCGGGCGACTTCCTCCCTGATGAAGTTTTTAGTCTGGTTCGACAGAGTTCCTTGGTGAACGTTGCCATTTGCGAGTGTGACGGCCGAGATCGAATCTGGTGATGGGACACACTGTCGGGCGATAGAACGCTGACGACGCAATTCATCGAAGCTCTGGCACAGGCTTACGAGGACTGCCACCGTGGTCGGGCTTTTCGCCAGCAACATCTGGAATGCATTATCCTCGATGCCTTTATCCTCGAGTCGGAGGACACGGCACCACTTGCGAGACCTCTTGTCGGCGACAACGTAGGGCAAGTGCAGTAGGCCAGAGCTACGCTGTCATTGAAGATCGGCGTCAATAGATGGTGTAGGGACAGCCCAGTCGGCTTGAGCTACGCTGACCTCAGAGATCACGAGGGCGCATCCGATCGGCACAAAATCCAGCGAGCGACTGTGGGAGGCTTATCGTGGGCTCATCGCTATGCGGCAGCAGGGAGACCTGTCGGGCGACTTCCTCCCTGATGAAGTTTTTAGTCTGGTTCGACAGAGTTCTTTGGTGAACGTTGCCATTTGCGAGTGTGACGGCCGAGATCGAATCTGGTGATGGGACACACTGTCGGGCGATAGAACGCTGACGACGCAATTCATCGAAGCTCTGGCACAGGCTTACGAGGACTGCCACCGTGGTCGGGCTTTTCGCCAGCAACATCTGGAATGCATTATCCTCGATGCCTTTGAGAATATGTCGAATTTTCTCTTCTTCAGGCATGGATGAGTTAACACGCCTGCAGAGGTCGAGCACATCCTCAATATAGCTAGTAAAGGTCTCGTCAGGCTGCTGGGCTCGGTTGCGCAGACGCTGGTCAGCGCGGAGCTTGCGGACCTCAGGTCGGCCGAACGCTTTGGTCACGAGGGTCTTAAAGTTGGACCAGCAGGCGATGGCTGTTTCGCGGTTGTTGAACCATAGCTTGGCGACGTCAGCCAAGTAAAAGATAACATAGGCAAGCTTAGAGTCGTTGTCCCATTTGTTGCTGGCACTCACGCGTTCGTACAAGGAGAGCCAGTCTTCGACGTCTTGCTCACCACTGCCGCTGAAGATTGGTGGGTCCCGCTGACGGGTAGCACCGGGGCAGGTCGACGGGGCAGCCGATGGTGCTGGCTGTGCTGGGATGGGCTGGTTGGCGACTGCGTCAGTCATGTTGTACGGTGGTCTTTCGGCCAACTTGCGAGATCGGAGCTCCAGGTCTGCTTAAGGATCTCAGCAGCCTCCACCAAATGCGATGATGTTTATTCAAACAGAGGAGTCGCAACGAGGTCGCGACGGAAAATGGGCGAACAGTAAGTCTGACAAAGGCGGCACAGGTTCTCGCGCAATCAGAGCACGGGCTTTTCGTTGTCTTCCGAAGGCGCATACGCGTTGGTGGGCATGCTCCACTACACTTTTTAACTGACAATTGCACAAGCATGAACGCACAACCTTGAGCAACATAGGTGGGCGATGCGGACGGGGTCGGCCGTTTCAAGTACCCGAAGCCGTTGAGAGTGGACAAACAGACAAATGTACAGACAGACAGACAGACACACAGACAGACACACAGACCAATAATTTTGCGTCGAAGGTCCCCAAAAAGACTGTCGTCTTTAAAAGTAAAGAGATAGAGAGAGAGGAAGTAGAAAGCAAAGAGCAGGGACAGCGAACGATGGAAGTAAAGAGAAGACAGTAAAGATGGACACGGTGGCAGGAGTCGGAGGACACGGCACCACTTGCGAGACCTCTTGTCGGCGACAACGTAGGGCAAGTGCAGTAGGCCAGAGCTACGCTGTCATTGAAGATCGGCGTCAATAGATGGTGTAGGGACAGCCCAGTCGGCTTGAGCTACGCTGACCTCAGAGATCACGAGGGCGCATCCGATCGGCACAAAATCCAGCGAGCGACTGTGTGTCCAGGGCCCTAACCTTGCAAGTGTATGACTTCACGGTATTATACAAGAGCGGCAGGTAACACGCTGATGCTGACTGCCTTTCGAGGATGCCGGTTGGTGCAACATTCTGCAATGCCGACAATTTAGATCACCTAATTGCATCAGTGGCACTAATGTTTCTTACACCTACACATCCACGCATACTAATTTTGTATAAACGTTCGCCGCGTATATGCGTGCACATGTCATGAAATGAGTCTTCTGCTGGCCTTCTTTCGTTCTTATATCGTCGCGTTTTCAGCGCACCCTATAAAACACCATAATGTTTAGAATTACGTAATTGTAGATTTTTTAGTAAAATAACAGACCACCTGATGTTGTGTAACAGATATGCGCAATATTTGCTTTTTGATGAACTGACTATGTTCAAATGTATGAACGCAGCCACCAGTTCAAGAAGGCCGGGCGTTTTGGAAGTCCTTAAACGTTCCTCAGATGTCTGCATTGTTTCGTGTAACAGAGAGAACACAGTTTCAAAGCCATAGAGACAGACTGCAGTTTCAATGTTCACGTATACAAAGGAAGACTGTCATCCTTAAAAACAACATAAAAAGTGAAAGACCACAAGTATACTGTTTCAGTAGTTTCCTGCAGAACTGTGAAAGCTGGCGCCCTTCTCGACTAATCAGGAGGGTGGGCACATAAAAATATATCATTGCGTGCCCTGTCGTCTGCAAGCAGCGGCAGCTGCTAGCTTTGAGCTTGCGTACCGTCAAAATTTCCTTCCTATAACAGATATTGGACACTGCTCTGCAACACACCGTCGTTGAAGTCGTACAGCAGCTTTTATAATCGCAAACACGGTATTTGAAAAATGCGTTGCGTCAAACCAAATAACGTGTCCAGAAGCTGGTGCCTGAAAAAATGGCGCGAGATATTGAGGATTCGAAAAAATCCACATCCACAGCTTTGCCGCAAAGGCGACACAACAAAAACGATAGCAACAGATTGGAAGGTCACGCGCAGAATGGAAAGCAGATCGAAACGTGCTCCGCGTTTCTCACGAACAAATGACGCACAAAACGGACTCAAAGACACAGATGCACGCGAATAAGCGTCTTAGCTGTTAGCTTGCTGTGTCTTAAAAACGCGCCCTTTTCGCAAATGGAGGCTGTGGAACACCTGTAGTGACCTTTGTGCGCCCCGTAACTACAGCGGAATTGTTCCAGTGCAAGTACAATGCCAGCCAAGACGTATGTACCTCCCCACCGCGAGATAAGAGCGCGCAAAAAATCGTCCACCTCTCTCCTTTCCGCAGGCCAAGGTAGCGTGAGAGATGAGATCCGCCGCGAGCTCATTGCGGCATCTTGCTGATAATGCTGAAAACACGATATTACCCCCCTCCCACTAGAGATGCCTGCCAACAGCAGTAAGTCGTAGATATCAATGCCTTGCATTCATACGTTAAGGGAGGTGTCTCTCGATGGCTTAGTTGTTAACGCCTCGCATTCGCGAAGCGGAGGTACCACGTTTGATTTCACATGCCGGTTTTTTGTCAGTTTTTTTCTTGAGTTTATATATATATATATATATATATATATATATATATATATATATATATATATATATATATGTATATATATATATATATATATATATGTATATATATATTAACGGTGAGTAAAGCTGACGTCGACAATGACGCCGGAGGTAAAATCCACACGAGATTATCAATATAATTGCGCAATAAAAACTAATAAAGGCGCACTGTACGCCATCCGAGATTGGCAAAGCACTCAACGTCACTGGCTGAGCCTGCAAAATAGATTATTTGAGTTTGGCTTGCAAAAAACTGTGCTGAATGAATCCTAATACTGCGTTATTGAAGCTAAAAAACATGAACATTTCCTTAATATTGTGTCAAAACACGGAAATACGAGCCCTTAGGTATACACTTCTCTCCTATATTTTAAATATATATATTTATATATATATATATATATATAGATATATAAATATATATATATATATATATATATATATATATATATATATATATATATATATATATATAGGGGAAGAAGTGTATACCTAAGGGCTCGTTTTTCCTTGTTTTGACAAAATAATAATGAGATCTAACTGACAGTAAGTCCTCCTTGGCATTACGGTCTGTTAGATCTCATATATATATATATATATATATATATATATATATATATATATATATATATATATAGTTAGTTAGATAGATAGCCCGATCCTGTTAAAGTTGCCTCAGTACTACATGTTCCTACACCCAGCACACTTATCTGAAAGCCCATCCAAGCTTTCTCGGTTTAGCGCCGTACTTTAGTATTTGTGCATGATTTCGCCATTATTTCGCACCCTTTGTCTGGTGGGATGACTGTGAAGCTGGTTTTCGCTCTTTCAAACGATGCGTGAAACTGAGGAACCACACACACACAAAAAAAAATCTGGCTTACCTACGTCAGCTAATCTCTTCCTCCTGCCGAGCGAAATTCAAACACCACCCGAAAAGAGTACCACGCCAACGTGTGGTCGTCTTAAATGTTTCGAGCTGCTTTATACTGCCGGAATTTCACAATCCTGATCAAGGTGTGCAAAGAAAAAACACGAAAAGTGCAAACACGAGCGTTGTTTTTAATTTTCTTGCGCTGATCGTGATAAGTATGTCCCAACACGCCCAATTGGCTACCTTGTTTAAGAATAGTCACGAACCATCGTATTACGTGATGGTTATTGTCTCTGACGAATTTGGCGGGACGCCTTGGCCATTAGGTGCTGCGTTTCAAGGAGTATGACTATCGCGTCAAATGTAGGTCAGAGAGCAACACCAAAATGCCGATATTTTATTGCACTGCCCGCATTTTCTAAGCGCCTAAGTGGCACCTTCCATATCTTCTTCATTTACTACCCAACTGACCAAGCTGGCCTTTGGTCCAAAAGAGTCAATTACCTCGGTGGACCTTCCTTTATCCACGGATTCGACATCGCTTCAACACTCAGATGCATACTACTGCACAATCATCGATAGGTTCACAGGCTTATCTCGTGCTCTCAACGGCCACTTAGGACGTCAGCTAGCTTGCACGTTTCAAGCTTCAAGATTGAGCCCTATGTCTGAAAACACACCCTTTGTAAAATAAATACTCTTGGAAAACATCCTCTTGGTAATCACTGGATGTCGACCATCCCTCACTCACTTCACATCCAGGTTTTACAAGTCTTGCACGATGGTGCTACAGTTGGTCACTTGGCTTTCCACGAGGCACATGACCTTACCAAAACTCGCTGCTTTTGGCCTCGGCTGTCCACCAGTGGGGCTAAGCACGACAATTTTTGTGGGTCATGCCAGCACCAAAAACGTGCCATATCTCGTCCCGTTGGCCCTTCGCAAAATCGGCCGCGCCCATCCACTCTCTTTGAATTTCTGGGCACACAGACTGATGCCGACCTCTTTCGCTCTCGCCCGCTAGTGACTGCGGAATTGTTTACGGCCGTGGACCACCTAACTCGCTACGCGGCCACAGCAGCTCTTCGCAGTAGTCCTCATTCTGAAGTAAGCTACCCCATCCTGCGCGCCATCATTTTTGCGGCACCACGGTGCCCTTCATGTTCTTTTAGTGACCATGGCAAAGCCTTTTTTCTCTTTGCAGTTTTTTTTAAGTCCTCCGGGCCTCTAACACCACCCGCAAAACGACATAAGCAGATACTCTTCAAGAAAAGTGTCATACAGAGTGTTGTCACTGAAGTTTGTCCTACATAATACCTAGGTATGTTCAACCAGATCACATGAACGGGGCACATACTTCCTTGTACGGCAGTTCAATGGATGACGAACTACATCCCTTATTTTCTCATATATGGCCATGTGATGTATTTTGTTCTGGACACCACCTTTGTCTACGAGGTCCGCTTCATCAATGACCTTTCCCGGAAAGTGCACTGATAGTGTCGCCCGCAGCCGCGCAGTTGCTTGTGCCACAACCGTTACTACTCAACACAGAAAATTTTGTGTTGATGTGAAAGGTCGAGTTGTTTCACTCCGGCCAGGTGACGAAGTGTTTTTGTAGACAGATGTTCCCACGTGTGTACCCTTCAACGGATTATCATATGAAAAGCACTATTGCTTTCTCTTTGGTTATTCATGCTTATTCAGGGTAGTGGCCATAAAATATGTCGCGCACGTCTTATCGAATTTTGTGGTAGACGGTAGCTGGGCAGTGACTGGTCTCACGTGAGTCACTTCAAAACGGGCTGTGCGCAGTCGACGGGGCTTTTTATTCTTCTTTTCGGAAGATGGCTTCTCGCTACGCTTGTGGTGAAGCCGTGCACTGTATTTGCTTTTCTTTGAGGGAGCACACGTTCACTTCGAACTAACTCTCCTGTTTTCCGTAGCTCATCGTCCGCCGACTTCACGCGGGTGCCGTACATGGCATACCTGGTGGAGTTGCTGGGTATGTTGGATCCTTGTTCTTCAAGCAATAAGCTCAATTCTGAAGAAGAAGAGCTGAGGAGAAGTAGCCGAAACAAGGATCTGCCACCAGAGTACGTAGTATTGCCGGCGAAAATCCCAGCAATGACGAACACCATCACAGCTGAACTGAGTGAGTCATTACCAACAGCTGCCTTTCTAAGGCGGCAACCACAATTACCCTGCGACTTTCGATCGCGTGCCATGCGTCGACCCGGAGGACTGGCTTGAGAAGTTCGAGCATGTGGCAAAACACAAACAGTGGAATGAATATTACAAGTTGCGTGACCTACACTTTGCTCGGAATGAGTCTGCGCGCACTTGGTTTGAAAACTGCTGCGCCCTGGTGGTCTAGTGTCTAAGGTACTCGGCTACTGACCCGCATGTCGTGAAATCGAATTCCGGCGGTTGCGAATGCAATTTCAATGGAGACAAAAAGGCTTTAGGCCCGTGCTCTCATATTTGGCTACACGCTAAACAACGCCAGGTGGTCGAAATTGCCAGAGCCCTCCTCTACGGTGTCTCTCATAATAATATGGTCTTTTGGTACGTTACACCGCACATATCAATCAATCAAATCAATCAATTTGTTTGGAAAGCAAGAGTACGCAATTACGTCGTTGCGTTAATTCAAGAGGGGTTTATCCTGCGCAAGTTCGCTAGCGTGGTGCGAAAGGAGACAGTGGAAGTGCTACTGTAGTCGAGACTCCAGCACCCGAACGAAAGTGTCGCAATATTTGTCGTAAAGATGAGGCTCCCTCTTTAACAGGTGGATCCTGCGATGTCGGAGGTAAAATACCTGCAATACCTGCTCCAAGGTGTGAAGAACAAAGTTTTATTGGGGCTGATGCGTAACCCTCCGAAAAGCGTTAAGGTCTTCATTACAGAGGCTACAAACATTGAAATGCCACTCGGTGAGTGCAGAAGACAGGATGGACGTCCTGCACAAGTATTTTTCACTTCTGCTGCTGAATTCTGTGCATTAGATGCGCTTAGTCATCGCAACGCCATCCGTTCGACCGTACAAGTGGACCTTCGAAAGTTGTTCCGGCATCGCAACTCCAGTTCGCAGTGTTAGGTTACGTGATTAGCCAAGAAGTCCAGGAAATCTTTCATCAAGGTCCTCGGGTCTTTACGAACACTGAGTTTCCCTGCGACTCAATGGCGCCGCAGCTATCCTACACCGCTGTAATGCGTAGCCCAGCGCATCCATATTAGCCGCAGTTTTCAGCGCCACACGATGCCTACCCACGCTGCTAGTTACCGCGCATACCACGTATATTCCATTGCCCTTGTCGTATTAGATTGGTTATCCTCGAGCTCGACTACCTCCAAGCAACGAAAGCTGTCATAGACTTAGATGCAGGAACATGTAGCCTCGCAGTGGACGATGCCGTTAACAAAGATCTAAATGCTCCCATGCATATCTTACTTAAAATACTCGAAGGACTGCTCACACTACCACCATTTCCGGGTGTTCTAGCTGTGGTGCGCAATGCCTAACTACGGCCTTGGCATAGTCAAGGCTCACCGTGGCTTACTCCTCAATCAGGACATTGTTCAAATATCCAGCAGCAAATGCAACGTCATAATCATAAACTTCAAACGGGACTACTGGCATCTCAATCAAGGCACCATCGTAGCGACATTTGAGACCGTTCGAGACATCACCGAGGCTGTCACGCTCGAACAGCACGATCCTCGAACGGTAAATATGTGGTTCCATGTAAATCGTTCGTATACCTCAAGATAAACAAGTACGTCTTCGATCACTGCTCCTTACCTGCAAGGGTCGTTTGTTTATTCTCAAAGGTCCATGAAACAGTGCTCACAAAACATCGCATCATAACTCGCAAAACAGCACAACCCATACGGCAGTCCCTTTACCATAAAAGAACGCGATGCTACAAGCAGACAGGTGAAAGTAATGCTCACAGATGACATCATCGAACCGTCTAAAAATTCATGGTCTTCTCCCATTATGCTCGTGCAGAAAATAATGATATACCACTATTCCACGTGGAATATCGCCGGCTCACAAAATAACAAATAAGCACGTCGGCCCTCTTCAGTGAATAGACGACGCAATGAATCGGCTGTGTCGTGCACAGTACTTTTAATGTGTGGATTAAAAAACTGACTACTTGCAGATAGAGGTCGATGAAAAAGACCCAAAAAAGATTGCAGTATTCGAACTAGACTGCTTGTACCAATTCAAAGTTATGTCATTTAGCCTTTGCTTCGCACTCGCTACTTTTCAGCGTGTCTATAATACAGTGCTAGCTGGGAAAAAGCGTGAAATTTCTTTAGTGTACTTTGACAACGTTGCAGTTCTTGCGCCCAGCTTCGAGGAACCTTTTTGGCGACTAGAGGCAGCACTCGGTACTATAAGGGCTTCCTAACTGACACTGAAGAGAGAAAATTGCCGGTTCGGCTTCCGAAAGACTCCGTTCTTCGGCCATATTATCAGTGATGCAGGACTTCTGCCAAACCCGAACTGCTGTTATTCGCTACTTCCCGTATCCCCGCGACACGACAAACAAGGTGTCCGATATTTTGTGGGCTGTGCGCATAGTTTATTAACACACACACACACACACACACACACATATATATATATATATATATATATATATATATATATATATATATATATACATATGTGTGTGTGTGTGTGTTGTGTGTGTGTGTGTGTGCGTGTGTGTGTATTGTTAAGGCGTTTATTGGCCGGCAACCAGCTAGCATACTAAATGGCAGCGACAGTCACCACGGCCAAGCACGGACTCTCAGCGCAAGCGGCGTCCTTGTTGGGTAGCCCCACTAGGAGATACTCAAGAGTTCGACCCATTTCAGAGTTCGAACGCTTCGCTACAAGAGGAAGCCGCCTGGTGACCTAACAGCTTGTTACTATGAGTGGGTCATAATAAGCGTTCAGGCGCTCCACGTTGACGATGTCGCGCCCACGGTGGCGCATGTCCGAAGATTGTTCAACGGGTTCGATCAGATAGTTGACGGGAGAGGTGCGCTCGATGACACGGTAGGGGCCTTCGTATTTGGGAAGTAGTTTGGAAGAGAGGCCACCTGCAGAGGTCGAGATTGAGAGCCATACAAGCGCACCAGGAAGAAACGTGGGCTCAGAAGTGGCGGAGCCATCACGAATACTCTTCTGCCGCTCTTGCTCATGTGTCGTAAATGTCTTGGCAAGCTCACGACACTCTTCGGCAAGCCTGGCTGTCTCAGAAATGGGTGCACACTCAGATGAATCCGGCGTGTACGGGAGTATCGTGTCCATGGTGTGTGACGGGTGCCTTACGTACAGCAAGTAGAAAGGTGAAAAACCGGTCGTGCTCTGAGGGGCGGTGTTGTAGGCGTAAGTGCAAAGGGCAGTATATTGTCTCAATTCGAGTGGTTGGCAGCGACATACATCGAGAGCATGTCGCCGAGGGTGCAGTTAAAGCGTTCGGTGAGGCCATCCGTCTGCGGGTGGTAAGCAGTAGTTTTGCGATGGACAGAATGGCACTTCGTCAGAATGGCTTCGACGACTTCCGACAAGAAGACACGGCCTCGATCGCTGAGAAGCTCTTGGGGTGGTCCGTGGCGCAGTATGAATCGATGCAGCAGGAAGGACGCAACATCGCGCGCAGTAGCCGCAGGGAGAGCGGCGGTTTCGGCGTATCGCGTTAAATGGTCTATGGCAACGATGGCCCAGCGAGTACCAGCCGATGTCAGAAGAAGTGGTCTATACAAATCGATACCTAGGCGCCCAAAGGGAAGGTCAGGGCAAGGTAACGGTTGCAGACCGGCGTGCGACACGTGTGCCGACGGTTTGCGGCGTTGGCAAGTGAGGCAAGAGCGAATGAACTGCTGCACGTAGCGGTAGATCCCGCGCCAGAAGTAGCGTTGTCGAATGCAGTGGTAAGTTTTGGATACCCCAGAGTGCGCTCATTGCGGATCAGAATGGAAAGATTCACATATCTCCAACCGCAGACTGTGCGGTATGACGAGTAATTACTGCCGGCCATCGGAGTCGTAATTGCGTCGGTGTAAGAGGCCGTCACGGATGGCGAAATGGTGAGCTCGACGACGCAAGGCACGCGTGGATGGTGTTGGGGACGGATCAGAGAGCAAGTCGATCAGTGGGGCGATCCAATTATCCTTTCGATGTTCGGTACCGAGGATGTCAACATCGATGGCAGATACAGCAATTTAGGTTACTGAGCAGGGCACGACGTCTTGAGGTAGAGGGGAGCGTGAGAGGGCATCGGCGTCAGCATTGTGGCGTCCGTTGCGTTACAGCACACGGATGTCGTAGTCTTGTAAGCAAAGAACCCAACGGGGCGAGACGGCCTGAGGGATACTTCAATAATGAAAGCCAGCATAGTGCATGATGGTCGGTGACGACATCGAATGGGTGACCATACAAATAAGGTCGAAACTTTGTAAGGGCGCAGACGATCGCCAGGCACTCTTTCTCCGTGACGGTGTAGTTTGTCTCCGCTTTCATGAGCGTACGGCTTGCTTATGCTACGACATATTCAGGAAATCCGGGTTTGCACTGCACCAGGACAGCACCGAGGCCTACACCGCTGGCGTGCGTGTGCACCTCCGTTGGTGCTGTAGGGTCATAGTGGCGTAGAATGGGAGGCAACGACAACAAATGGCGGAGCTTCGCGAACGCGTCGTCGCACTCGGATGACCACGAATTGAGGGGCCTGTAACTTCCAAGCAGCTTCATCAGCGGTGATTTTATCGTGGCAAAGTTTCGTATGAAGTGTCCGAAGTATGAGCATAGGCCCACAAAACTACGCAGTTCTTTGACAGATGCAGGTTTGGGGAATTCGGCCACGGCCCGAAGCTTGGCAGGATCAGGAAGGTTGCCTTCTTTGGACACGGCGTACCCCAGGATGGCGAGTTGCCGTGCTGCAAAGCGGCACTGTTTCAGATTTAGTTGTAAGCTGGCATTGCTCACTCGCGCGAAAACTGCTTTCAGACGTTGGAGATGCGTGGAGAAATCCGGAGCGAAGACAATGACATCGTCGAGGTAACACAAGCACGTGTACCATTTCAAGTTGCGCAGAACGGTGTCCACCATGCGCTCAAAGGTCGCAGGTGCATTACATAGACCAAACGGCATGACGTTGAACTCGTACAAGCCGTCTGGCGTGAAGAACGCGGTCTTTGGTCGAGCGTCGTCAGCCATGGGTACTTGCCAGTACCCCGAGTGCAGATCGAGAGAAAAAAAATCGGCTCCATGAAGGCTGTCAATCGCGTCATCGATGCGTGTCAGTGGATAAACATCCTTGCGAGTGATATTATTGAGCCGTCTGTAGTCCACACAGAACCGTCTTTCTTCGCAACAAGAACAACAAGAGACGCCCATGGACTGTCCGAGGGCCGAATAACGTCGCGTTGGAGCATATCGTCAACCTGATCATTAATTACCCGACGTTCCGCAGGCGACACGCGATATGGACGTTGCCGTAAAGGTGGATGGGCACCAGTGTCGATGCGATGCGTAACAACAGACGTGCGACCGAGAGAACTTCGCCTGACATCGAAAGAAGAACGATATTCTTGCAACAGGTCCAGAAGTTCGGAACGCTGTACCGCCGTAAGGTTGTCAGCGATGGAGGGGCCAAATGCATCAGCAGATGACAGATCAGAAGTGGAAACAGCATTAATGGTACGCGAACTGGGACAGCGCGTGTCATCGGGTACGCCCAGGACTTGTGCGTCGTCGATTGGTTCCACTCTGCCGAGATATTCCCCTCAAATCAAGGTAAGAGTGTGCGGGGACGGGTTGGTTACAATAATAGCAGCGTTGCCCTGGTTGACCTGTACGGTTGCGAAAGGTACTAGCAACCCTTTCCTGCTACAAGCGTGGTCGGATGGCGAAACGAGCGCAATTGTATCGGAGAGACCGGGGCAGTAGACAGACACAGCCGTCGTCGAGTTCGGAGGCACTGTTGTATCGTATTTCGTTAGAATCTTGCTCAGTGTCGAAGAACTGTCTTCTCGCGTCAAATGCGAGAAGGGTGAGAGTTCAATTTTGGCGGCGGCACATTGGATGACGGCGTCATGGCGGGAGAGAAAGTCCCATCCCAGGATGACGTCATGAGAGCATGTCGGAATGATGATGAACTGGGCAACATACAGAACGTCCTGAATGACAACGCGAGCTGTGCACCCTGCTTTAGGATGAATACGCTGCAAACTTGCGGTACGGAGGGACAACCCAGAAAGTGGCGTCGTCACTTTTCGAAGTAAGCGGCAGAGCTTTTCGTCCATAGCTGATACGGCAGCTCCAGTGTCAATAAGAGGCGATGCACAAACACCGTCCACAAGCACGTCAATGACACTTGAGGGGCTGCTCTGGGGGCTTTCACATTTCGATAGCGTCGCAGTCCTTGCCTCGGGGACTGCGACGACTAGTTTTGCCGCTCATGAGCAGCCGCACTTGGCCGCGCGGAGGACAGGGAACGACGTCGTGGAGACGGCGATCTTCGAGATGGACCTGGGCAAGACCGAGGTGGCATACACGGTGGATCTTCGTGATAAAGACGGCCGAGTTGGCCAGCAACAAGAGAAGAAATCGGAGCCGGCTGTACGCGATGGCAATAACGGGCTACGTGACCGGCGTAACCACAGGCAAAGCAGATAAGCCGGTTGTCAGGTGTGCGCCATCTGTTCACCGGGGTAGGTCTCACCCATGTCGTAAGGGCCGATGGACAATACGGTGGCTGCATGGTGGACTGAAGCTGAGGCTGAGGCTGAGCAGCAGCTTCAGCGTAGGTCAGAGGGGCGGGTGCTGGAACGACTTGGGGCGGCCTGGCGACCACTTGCGCGTAACTCAGGGACGCAGAAGCCGGAGGCTGTGGGGGGTGGTACGCATGCATTACCTCCGCGTTTTCCTGTTCAATCGCTCGGCGGATGGGAGGGAGAAGGGTAGTAGCCGATTGTTGAACAGCCGGTTGGTGGGCAAATGGCAGGAGCGAGAACTGACGTGCGATTTCCTCACGGATGAAGGACTTCAGGTCGACCATCAACGCCACTTGGTCACAACTGGCCTCCAAGCCAGCAAGCGTTGCAGCTCGTGGTGGGGGGCGTCGGGTCATCGAACGCTGCCGGCGGAGCTCCTCGTAGCTCTGGCACAGTGTGATGACCTCAGCCACTGTACTGGGGTTTTCGGTGAGCAGCATCGTGAAGGCATCATCGGGAATCCCTTCATGATGTTTCGGATCTTGTCAGACACGGACGTGGTGCGATTGGATTTGTTGCGTAGGTCCAGGACATCTTCGATATTGCTGGTGAATGACTCACCAGCCTCCTGAGCACGTTCACGCAAGCGCTGCATGGCTTGCAGCTTGCGAACAGGAGGGCGGCCGAAGACGTTGGTGATTGCGGTCTTGAAATCGGACTAGGTGGCAAAATCGGACGCGTGGTTGTTGTATCACAAACTGGCGACACCCGCAAGGTAAAACATCAAGTTGGTCAGCTTGCCATCCTCGTCCCATTTGTCGCGGACGCTCACGCGCTCGTAAATGGCGAGTCAGTCCTCCACGTCAGTGCCATCGGCGCCAGTGAAGATGGGTGGATCGTGGATCCTGGGGACACCGGGACAAGAACGGTGGCATTGGAGGAGGCGTTTGCTGATAGGCGTCGTGGGACATGATAGATGGCAGGGTACGTGATCGTAGCTCCAAGGGCATCGAAGGAGATCGCAGCACCTCCACCAATTTGTTAAGGCGTTTATTAGCTGGCAACCAGCGAGCATACAAAATGGCGACAGTCACGGCCAAGCACGGACTCTCAGCGCGAGCGGCGTCCTTGTTGGGTAGCCCCACTAGGAGGTACTCAATAGTTCGACCCATTTCAGAGTTCGGAGGCTTCACTACAATATATATATACGTGTGTATGCGTTTTCTTAAAGGTTTTGCCGAGGTACTCATACGGCTTCCAATGCATGACATCCCGTTTGTGCAAGAATTGCAGCAGAAGCTTCTCATGATCTGCAACGTCATCTGCAAGAACCACTTGTTATTGCGCACTTCGATTATAGGCTTGAACATATATTTACACTGACGCCAGCAGTAGTGGTCTGGGCGCTGTCCTTGTGCAAGAACTGACCGGCTAAGAACGAGTGATCACTTACGCCTGACAATCCTCGGCGAAAGCAGAAGTAAATTATTCTACCACTGAGAGGGAATGCCTGGAAGTAGTGTGGGCCACATGGAAATTTTGGCAGTACGTCTACGGTGAAGCATTCAGCGCCATTACGGATCACCAATCGCTATGTAGGTTAACAAACATCAAAGACACGGCAGGATGTCTCGCCAGGGTGGAATCTACGCCTCCAAGAGTTTCACTTGACCATTGTACAAAATAATGGAGCAAAACATTAAGACCAACAGTGCTTGTCACGTACACCCACAAAACAGCCATCGTCTAACGACGACTGAAAATATCTCGGGGCAGTAACATGGTCTAACTTCCCTACAGAACAGGGTAATGACCAGGGACTTCAGGACATAATGGAGTATATGGAAGGAGGAGAGTAGGTATTCCACGACTTTTCAAGTGCAATGCTGCAACGTTTTATTTGCACAACGGTGTTTTACTGAAAACATTCAAATCCCCTCCAGCGTAGCGTCTTGTCGCGCCATCCTTCTTGCGGTTAGAAATTCTGCGCGCCTGTCATGACGACCCTGTATCCAGACCTCACGGTGTTAAGCGGCCCTTGACACGTATTCGTGCAAACTACAACCTGCATCACCTTACAGCAGATTTTTCCCACTACGATTGAACATGACGGTAATGCCAACGTAAAAAAACACCCCCCACGAATGTAGCCTGGCTCCTAAAACCAACGGAACCTGCTACAAAGCAATTTCAACAGATGGGAATGGGTTTCATTGGGGCTATTCCCGACATCTTCAAGAGGAAATATGTGGATCCTACTGATGACAGACGTGCTACGCTGAAACACAAACACTTTCAAGAGCCACCACTCAAGATGTTGCCAGCGTTTTGGTCACATAACAACACTCTACATCATGACGCCCCAGAGGTGATCATTACTGACCGAGGAAGAGCCTTCTGCAGTGACGTTATGCTTGCAATATTGCAGTGTATATAGCCAGACCAGTCGCCGTAAAGAGATCGCCAACCATGAACAGGGCAGGGGCCTCCCAGAGTGGCTGAACAAGACAATGGTAGACATTGCTGTCAATCAACGTAAACGTAGAGCACAGGACATGGGACCAAGTGCTGTCCTACGTAACGTTTGCCTACAACACGGTGTTGCAGGAGGCCACAAAAATTAGCCGTGTGTGTGGACGAATACCTACAACAATTCATTCTATGCTGCCTCAGGTCGACAGCAGTGAGGGGAATACTGACGTAGCACAATATTTGTGTCGTGCTGAAGAGGCTTGCCAACTCGCCTGCCTGCAAATTAAGAGGCAGCAAGAAATAGATGCCCAGCCCCACGATCTTGAATGACAGACAAGAGTGTGGCGCCAGTGAGCTTGTGTAGCTGTGGGCGCCTATTCGCTGTAGCGAGCTGAGTGAGAAGTTCTCATTGAGTTACTTTGGCTCATAGAAAGTCCTACGTTGACTCAACGATGTGAACTACGAGATCCTCGCCAGAGGCACGTTGCAGCGCCAGCGGAAGCGGCGTCGTGCGTGACCTAAACTAGTTTACGTTGTGCGACTAATGCCTTTGTTCGAATGGCAGACAACTGGCTTATTTGTGTGCTTAACTCTCTAATGCACTTCATGCGCGCGTACGCAAGCAATTGTGTGCATTCATTGCTTCACTGCAAATCTTTTTGCACTGTTCGTTTCTTTTTTCGTTATGAGTGTTCGTTCTTATAGTTCACATCGAGGCGATGCTCTTTTTTTCAGAGAAGGGCAGTGCCACATGCTTGTCGTTCAACGGAATATAAAGTGATAAGGACTATTGCTCTCCTATGCCTTAATTATGCTTGCTTGGTGTAGTTGCCGTCAATTGTAACGTGCACGTCTTATCGAATTTCGTGATAGACGTTACATGGGTGGTGACCGATCTCACGTGACTCGTTTTAAAATGGGCTGCCTGCAGTATACGGTAATTTTTATCCTTCTTTTGGACAGACGGTCGCTCGCTACATTTACGGCAAAGCAGTGGCACTGTATTTCTTTTTTTTTTGAGGGAGCACGTTCGGCCCATGTAAACTATCTTGTTTCCGTGTGTGCGTCGTCCGTCTTCATGTGCATGCTGTACGTGACAATATTAAAACACCTGAACTCTGTGAAAAGTTTATTCGTAGACATCTCTCTTCATCTGTTCATACGCCTTGCTAGAAGGGGCATCTGCCATGAAGTATTGCGTCGTTCTTGTCATAGAAACTACAGATAGCCATCGCCAAAGCACCGACATCGCCCATGTCTCGCACATAAAACCATTGGTTCGATGTTCCTACCCTTGCAAACTTGCTGACCGCTTTCGCGAAAAGAGGGCATTAGTGTCAGCACTGACTTTTCAGTTTCTCTTTTTCATCTGTATATGCGAACCACCGTATGTATCATTACTATCATCATAACGTGTCACATGGGGCTGCGCCGCTTTTTCCTTGTGCCAGTGCCTTGAAATATAACTTCGATACAGCCGTAGCAGACGTCGTCTCATAATAAATAATACCGCAAGTTATGACGATGACATCGGAAAACGAACCAAGAGTGTCTATGTAATTCATGTCGTTGTACTAGTTTGTAACTTTATGGTGCGCCAAATTGCTTGAGCGATTGCTACCACCACTACCCAGTAACTACCCCTCATAGCCGTTGTATTGTGTAACAAGTATAACATTTTGACCTCCAAGATGGCGCCGGTGAAAAATTTCTTCTGTGCGTTGTTGAACGATAAAAATAGGGCTCAATGTACATGCCAGTGGCTGCTAATGGGGAATGAGAGACAGGAGCATTAAGGTTTTAGTCAACGCTCACGTTGCGATCCCCATTAGCAGCCATTGGCATGTACATTGGGCACTCTCTGACAAGAAAGGGTTGCTACGTTACACTCGCTGGGTGTAACCTCCTTAGTTTTAAAAAGGTTTAGTGAGCGTTGAGCGGCAGTGCCATTAATACAATGAACTGGTATATACCATGAATGAACTCGAGGTGGTTTAAGGTGGGAAGTAGATACGAAGCGCAAGCCGTAAGAAAGTAAAAGCCGAATTCTCCTGTCTCTCATTTCCCATTAGCTGCCATTGGCATGTACATTGAGCACTATCTGATATGAAAAGGTTGCTACGTTGTACTCGCTGGGCGTAACCTCCTTGGTTTTAGAAAGGTTTAGCGAGCGTTGGGCCTCAGTGCCATGAACACAGTGAACTAGTATATACCATGAACTCGAGGTGGTTGAAGGTGGGAAGTAGACCCGAAGCGCAAGCTGTGAGAAAGTGTGCGTGTGCCACCCCTCGTTTAGTCCTTGGAATTTCCGCTGGATGGCGGTGCTTCTACATGGGTATTATATGATGAGAAGAGGCCAGATGGTGGTACTTGGAGTGTTGAATAGATGGACGATCGGACACACAGACAGATGCATGGATGGATGCATGAGCGGACGCAGGGGCAGATGCATGGACGAACGCAGAGACGGACGCGCGAACAGACACACGCACAGACGGGTAGATGGACGCATGGACAGTCACACAGATGGACGCATGGACAGACGGAAGCAGGAACGAATGGACGGACGAATGCTTTGCCTCACTCTTCATCATTCACTCTGTGGATATGCTGCCATTTTTTTATATGGTCAGATGCAAATTTGTTGGTGTCGTCTTCTCGCGATTACTGAAACTTGCTTTTTGGTGCTGTATGACATCCCCGTCACAAGTATACACGAATCAATGTGTCAACTTAGCGCCTACATGGCCGCGTTATCTAATTTGAGGTTTAACAACGTGACAAAGATACACGTCCAACAGGAGAAAAACCGAACAAGGCTTTTAACTAAAATTCCATTGCGAAAAAGGATGTTAATATGTCAAAGTCAACAGGAAAGCAGTGAAAAAAATATAACATATATAAAGATATGAAATATCATCGACAATCAGAGTGGCTGCTGCGTCGATTTTTCACCAGAAAAAAACATAGCTCTCTTTCTGACAGCGTGATTGATGGCTTGCTTACGCATGCGCTTCTTGCAAGTGCCATCTGAGCAGCCTCCTTTTATATACACTATTTATATACACTTAATCTTACCGAGAACTGTTGTCTTTCCTATCATAGAGTGCACCCACACGTGCTCACGTGCTGTGCCAGTACGCCATCTTTGCCTTCGTTAACATTATTGACATGTTCTCCTAAGCCTTCATTTAAGCATTCGCCCGTCTGGCCCACGTAACATGCGGCACAAGACAATGGGGCCCTGTACCGCACGCCCAGCGCACAGTCGACTAACTTTGTTTTGTGCCTAACCGTGCACTGCTTTCCGTTTTTCTTTAAGGGGCAGGTCCTGTTTGTCAACTGGGACAACTTGTCGGGGGCACTGAAGACCGCCTTAATGGTTGAGGCGTCATTCTATTTTATTTAGACGGTGTGACACAGAGTGCATATACGGAATGACCACCACCTTTTGTCGCTTTTCCGCTGTGGTGCCTTCTTTGTTACCGTTATTGTCCATCCGTTTCCTTTTCCTGTGCATTGTCTCCGCCACAGAAATGAGCAAAGGGCGTGGATATCCCTCTCTTTCTAGGCGCTTCGACTGCCCAGGAGACTAGCATCCAAGGCCCGTTGGCAGGACCTCTTTGAGGCGTTTTGAAAATATGACTGCACGACGGCTCTCTTTACTATTTTGCTGTGTAAAGGCGAGAAAGGCAGAACTGGCTTCTCAGAACGAGGCATGTAACAGCAGTACGTGTGGTACTCTGAAAAAGAAATCTTTAGGTCAAGAAAGCGAATGCTGTCCCTTTCCGGTGTCTCGTGCGTCACCACGAGCGGACAGAGGCATTATAGAAAGGTTTGCAACACCTGCATGAACTCAAAATGAAATATTTTTAAATCACAGTTCAATATTATCAGATAATCGTCCACATAACGGAATGCTTTTACAAGAGATAGTTCACCGAGCTTCACATTCAATCTCCTATCATATTTCGCTAAGAGCAAGTTACCCAGAAAAAAGGCTATGGAAGATCCAGTTGAGACCATCCTTTGCACATCCTACATGCGGTGTTTTGAAATGGTAGCAAACGAAACCCTTCAATGCAGTCTTCGATGCACGTTGTTAAACGTTTGTGCGGAAGGGACTAATAAAGATATTTTATATCAATCGAGAAAGCCCTCAGCACCCGACTGAATGCTGCTTCAGAAAATTGACGACTTCTCCAGAGTTGGTTGTTTTAAAAGCTTCGTCTAAAGGGAGCAGTTTCAGCTTGTCTTGCAAATAACATTCTAGTTCATTCTGCCAAGAATTCATTTTTGAAACAATTGTCCGGAAAAGTGTTCCTTCTTTGTGAGTCGTAGCTGAAAGAACACGTTTAAGGCCAGTTTATCAATTTTTCAATTCTTCGCAACAAGTCTGGCAGATCATGAGCGCAGATTCTTCGCCCTGGATCTCATTTTAGCAATAATAATGCTCTCGCGCACCCAAAAGACTGATGAAATTGCTGGTGGGCTTTTTCAACGTAAAGGCCTCTCGTCAGCACAGTAAACTCTCCCTCTTTGTCCGAAGGTACACTGCCAAAGTCATTGCCCATGGATCAAAGATCCTAAGTGTGCGGTTCAGAACAGGAGGATAGCCACAGAACTTCTGGCCATGGTGCGACAGGTAGTGAACTGTGCTGCACCACAAGACAGTGACAGATGTGCATCGGAACGCACTGACTTTCTTTTACGGTGTAGGCCAGCTAACAATGATGTGCCAGTCGGTCAAGTTGCCGCTTACCTTAGAGACAATGACCTATGCGTTGTACCATCGGACAAAGAGCGAGGGTTCGCTGTGCTGTCAAGAGGCTTTTACTTTGAAAAAGCCCACCAAGCAATTTCGTCGGTTTCTTGTGTGTGCGAAGGTATTAATTTTGCTTAATCCATGCCAAGAGCGTAATATCTGTGCTCTGGTTTAGATCTGCCAGACTTTCGGGAAGAATGGCAAAAAGTTATAAACTGACCTTAAACATGTTCTTCTCAGCTAAAACTCAAAAAGAAGGAGCAGCTTTCCGGACAAATGTTTCAAAAAGGAATTCTCAGCAGAATGAACTGAGGTGGTATCTGCAAGATAAGCTGAACTTGCTCAAAGTAAACGACCCTTTTAGCGCAACCAACTTTGGAGAAGTCGTCAACATCTTGAACCGCCATTAAGGCGTAAGGTTCAGGGCTTGCTCGATTGATATGAAAAGCCCATATTTCTTCCTTCCGCACAAAGGTTTCATTACGTGCATCGCAGAATGCATTGACGGGTTTGGTGTGCTCCCGTTTCTTAACACCGCGTGTATGACGTCCAAATTATTTTTAGACCTTTTGTTTCTGTACATTACGTCCACGTTTGGAGAATGGAATGAGAAGACGTACATTTAAAAATGTGTCTCAATCGGATGATCCATAGCCTCATTTCTGGGCGACTTTCTCTCAGCCAAATTTGATAGGGCATTGCATGTGAAGCTTGGTGAAATATCTGTTGTAAGAGCATTTCGTTATGTGGATGATTATCTGATAATATTGTACCGTGATTTTAAAAACCTTACATTCTAAGCTCATGCAGGTGTTCCAAATATTCCGTGAATGCCTCTATCCACTCGCAGTGACGCACGAGACGCCAGAAAGGGCATCCGATTTTTTGACCAAAAGATTTCTTGTTCGGAGTACCACACGTGCTGGTGTTACGTGCCGCGTTTCCAAAGCTAGTACTGCCGTTCTCTCCTGCACATATCAAACTAGTAAAGAGAGCCGTCGTTCAGTCATGTTTTCAAAAGCCTTTGAGAGTCATCTTACTAGGAAGCGCAGCCACTATTACAAAGAACACGCAACACAAGCACTTAATTTCAACTCTGAGTTGAAATTAAGCGCTTGTGTTGTGTGTTCTTTGTAATAGTGGCTTCACTGTTCTTTGTAATAGTGGCCCGACACACGTGTTTATTGAGCCTTAGAGAGGTTCTGCCACCAGGTCTTGGATGCTGGTCTTGTGGCACAGTGGAAGCGCCTAGAAAAAGAGGGATACACACGCCCTTTGCTCATTTCTGTGGCGGAGACAATGCACAGGAAAAGGAAACGAATGGACATTAACGGTAACAAAAAAGGCACCACAGCGGAAAAGCGACAAAAGGTGGTGGTCATTCCGTATATGCACTCTGTGTCACACCACCTAAATAAAAAAGAAGAACGCCTCAACCATGAAGGTGGTCTTCAGTGCCTCTGACAAGTTGACGCGGTTGACAAACAGGACCTGCTCCTTAAAGAAAAATGGCAAGCAGTGCATGGCTAGGCACAGGACGCAGTTTGTCACTGTGCACTAGGCGTGCTGTACAGGACCCCATTGTGTTAGGCCGCCTGTGACGTGAGCCAGATGGGCTGATGCCTATACGAAGGCTTACGCGAACATACCACATTCGTAATGGCGAGAATAACCTGCTGGCCAGCACGTGAGCACGTTTGGGTGCACTCCACGGTTCGAAAAGGCAACAGCTCTCGGTAATATTAGAGAACACGAGCGTATATTCAATGAGGCTACTCAGATTGCGCTTGAAAGAAGCGCAAGTGTAAGCAAGCCATTAGTTGCTCTGTAGGAAAGTGAGCTATGTTTTTTGAGGTGTGTAGCAGGCACATTGATTGTCTATGATATTGCGTATTTTTAGATCGGTGATTTCTAATTGCCCTTTTTGTTCGCTCGGGTATATTAAAAGCCTTCTTGTCAATGAAACTATAGTTCGAAGTCAGTGCTTGTCCCGTCCTGTTTCTGTCCGCCGTGTTTTTTTTTCGCGCAGTTAAACCTCAAGTATGACCGTTTTTACTTTATTCTGACCACATGGCCATGTGCGTAAGCAAGCGTTTGGTGTTTAGCGACACCACGGACCCAAGCTAACAAGGCGCTCCTCACCAGAGAAGGATTGGCCACCCGGATGCAGTATTTGGCCGCTACCTCCCACATGCAAACGTCAATTAACCTATGGCCCTCAGTCCCCAGCAGCTGCGAAGGAACTGACCATGGCGGTGGTCAGATCTGCAATGCAGCAGAGGGTGCTAAGAAAATCTGGATCCGAACAGGCCGCCATTGGAATCTGCACTTGGCAACGTTTACCGCTAGAACCTCATTTAGTGAGGCAAGTCCAGCTGTACTATTTGAGGAGCTAGAGGGTGGTAAATGGGATATAATAGGGCTCAGTGAGGTTAGGAGGACAGATGAGGCCTATACGGTGCTACAGAATGGGTACGTCTTTTGCTATCGGGGATTTGGTGACAAAAAAGAACCAGCAGTAGGGTTCCTAATTCACAGAAACATAATTGGCAACATTAAGGAATACTATAGCATTTATGAAAGGGTGGTACGTACCAAAACTAAACTCAATAAGAGATACAAGATGAAGATGATACAGGCTTACGCGCCTACATCCAGCCATGAAGACGCTTCAGTTGAAAGCTTCTTTGAAGGCGCGGAATCGGCAATGAGTGAAGTAAAAACAAGGTATACCATACTGATGGGCGATTTCAATGAAAAGGTAGGGAAAAAGCAGGCTGGAGACCAGGCAGTAGGAGATTATGGCATCGGTACTAGAAATGCCAGAGGAAAGCTACTAGTAGACTTAGCAGAACGCAATTATTTAAGGATTTTGCATAGCTTCTACTGAAAGCGAGGAAACCGTGGGTGGACATGGAGGAGCCCTAATGCGAAAAAAAGAACGAAACAGACTCTATAATTAGTACACACCCAGGCATCCTGCAGCATGTGGAAGTGGTTGGCAAGGTACGATGCATTGACCTTAGAATGTTACGGTCTTGAATTCGCCTAGAGTTGAAGAAGGAACGACAGAAACTAATAAGCAAGAAGCCAATCAATGAGCTAGCACTGAGAGGGAAAGTACAGGAATTCAAATTCTTGATTCAGAACAGGTACTCGGCTCTTATTGAGGAAACCAACCTTAGCGTAGATACAATGAATGATAATCTGTCGAGTATCATTACGGAGTGTGCAGTGGGTGTCGGATGCAGGGTAGCTAGACTGGGCACTAGCAAGCTTTCCGAGGAAATGAAGAATCTCATTAAGAAGCTTCAAAGCATCAAAGTGTCAAGTACAAACAGACAAAATAGTACTGTGAGAGCTTTCGAAGTTGAATATTAGGCGTAAGGTATCGGATGTAAGAAGGATAACATGGAGAGAATATAAAATGCTCTGGAAAACGAAGGAAGCGTCAAAGCAGCGAAGAGGAAACTGGGAGTAGGAAAAAATCGAATGTATGTAGTAAGAGTCAAAAAAGGCAAAATAACTACTAATATGGATAGGATAGTTCAAATAGCGGAGGAGTTTTACAGAAATTTGTTCAGTAGCCGGTACAATCACGACCTTAATACTTTAAGACCTAGCAGTGATCCAGATGACACCCCACCAGTAATGTTAAAAGTCAGAAAGGCCTTGGAGAGCATACAAAGAGGCAAAGCTGCTGGTGAGGATCAGGTAACACCAAATGTGCTGAAAGATGGAGGACAGATTGTCTTCGAAAAACTAGCGACCCTGTTTACGAGGTGTCACTTGACGGGAGCAGTACCAGAATCTTGAAAGAATGCTACCATCATCTTTACACATAAAAAAGAAGATGACAAGGACATGAATAATTACAGACCGATCAGCTTGCTCTCCGTAGTATACAAGCTATATACAAAAGTAATTGCTAACAGAGTTAGGAAAACTATAGAATTCAATCAACCAAAGGAACAAGCAGGATTTCGAGCAGGCTACTCGACCATCGACCACAATCATACTATCAATCAGGTAATAGAGAAATGCTCAGAATATAACCAATCACTATACATAGTCATAGATTACGAAAAGGCGCTTGATTCAGTAGAAATATCAGCAGTTAGGCAGACACTGCGAAGTCAGGGCATTGATGAAGCATATATAAACATCCTTGAAGAAATCTACAGGGGATCAACTGCTACCATAGCGCTTCACAAAGAAAGCAACAGAATAGCAATCAAAAAGGGTGTAAGGCAAGGGGATACAATCTCCCCAATGCTACTTACCGCGTGCTTATAGGAGGTTTCCAGAGGCCTAAAATGGAACATTCAGGGATAAGAGTAATGTTGAGTACCTCAGTAACCTGCACTTAGCCGACGACATTGCATTGCTGAGTAACTCAGGGGACGAATTGCAACTCATGGTTACGCAGTTAGACAAGAAGAGCAGAAAGGTGGGCCTTAAATTAATCTGCAGAAAACAAAACTAATGGAGAACAACCTCAGGAGAGAGCAGCGCTTTGAGATAGGTAATAGTGCACTTCAAATTGTAAAAGACTATGTCTACTTAGGGCAGGTAATACCACGAGGTTGAAGTAACTAGAACAATAAGATTCGGGTGGAGCACTTTTGACAAGCACTTTCAAATCATGACAGGTAGATTGCCATTATCCCTCAAGAAGAAGGTATATAACAGCTGTATCCTGCCGGTACTCAGCTACTGAGCAGAAACATGGAGACTTGCAAAGAGGTTTCAGCTTAAATTGAGGTTGACGCAGCAAGAAATGGAAAGAAAATTGATAGGTGTAACTTTAAGACACAAGAAGAGAGCAGTGGATTAGGAAACAAATGGGAGTTAAGGATATAACAGTTGAAATCAAGAAGAGGAAATGGACATGGGCCGGGCATGTGGCGTATAGACAGGACAATCGCTGGTCATTAAGGGCAACTAACTGGATTCCTATAGAAGGCAAGAAGGGTTAGGGGGAGACAGAAGGCTAGGTGGGCATATAAGATTAAGAAGTTCGGGGGTATAAATTGGCAGCAGCAAGCACAGGACCGAGTTAACTGGCGGAACATGGGAGATGCTTTGTCCTGCAGTGGACGTAGTCAGAATGATGATGATGATAATGAAGATGATTATGATGATGATGAACCAGCTAGCCCAGTCACCCATTTTCTTAAGGCGTTACCTGGCCTGCAGTTTACAACAGTTTAGAAAATTTAGTGTGTCATAATCTGAAAATTTCAGGGGCTCTAACTGAAACGACCTCGTGGCGTCACCTACCAGTGGCTGTGCGTTCTAAAAAAGATTTTGTTTATTCAAATTACTGTAATATGACGCCATATCTCACGCAGCGCCTCCAGAAGACTAGCGTCTTTCGACGTCCCTTTTAGCGAAGCGCTAACATACGCAGCAAATTTTTCTCTACTGCATTCATTTTTTCCTCCTTGCAGTGAAAACTGTGACCTTTTCGCAGTTGCACTCATTGTTGCAACTTGGGGCGTCCGAAAGAAGTGCAAAGCTTTTTAACGTCTGGGTGATATCACGCCAGAATTCTTTGAGGCAAATGTTATAGGCTTGTGTGCGCAGATGTGGGTGCATGTTAAAGAACCCCAGGTGGTCGAAATTTCTGGTGCCCCCTACTGTGGCATCTCTCATAATCATATTGTAGTTTTGGGACGTTAAACCCCACATAATAATAACTTCTTCAGGCACAGTGCGGGGAGATGGACTCAGGTGTGCTAGTGCTGCCTACGCGAGCACGTGGCTGCTTTCAATCAAATAAATACGTGAATGTTTATTGCAGTACGTGAGGTTGATGTGGCTTGTGTTAAGGCATGCTCACTGAAGGTAAATGCATGCTTTATAGATCACTCACTCGTGCTTTCAGTGACGCTCCAAGTTTTACTTACCTCAAGCTCATTCTCATTGCAGACAATAGGCCACGAGCTGATGCACACATTCGATGTAGCACACTTGGACAGTGACTTTTGGAAGGCATACGAGGTGACAAAGGAATACACGAAAAGGACACTCTGCTTGCGGAGATCGCATAGAGCAGTTGTAAGTATGACTAGTTTCATGATTTGTGTTTTGCACACACACACACACACACACACACACACACACACACACACGCATATATATATATATATATATATATATATTGTCACGGGCGAAGTAGATGCCTGAGGTTGACGACGACGAAGTGCTCGGGGAACGTGCTCGGACTGCAGCAGCGTTGTACGCATTTTGCTCGCCAGTGTATTCATTTTGCATACTTTATTCCCCGTAACATCATTGGTGGAAGGTGCGGGGTACAACTCGCTATAGAGCCCCACGAGCTGGATCTTCGCAGCGGACGGCGCATTGCAGCTACCACGATGACTGACCAGGCTACTCAATGTCAACAAGAGCCGTCAGCCCCGCAACCGTTCGTTGTGGTGCAACCTCGTGACCCAGGCCCATTCAACGGCACAAGTGGCATAGACGTCGACGACTGGCTGGTTCTATATGAGCGCGTCAGCAGCAGCAACCATTGGGATTCGACGCTTATGTTGGCGAACATCATCTTCTACTTGCATGGCACGGCAGAACTCTGGTACGAGACAAATCAAGAAGAGTCGACTAGCTGGGACGTCTGTAAGCAGAAATTGCGCTATCTGTTTGGGAAACTCATCGGCTGTCAAGTGGCCGCAAAGAAAGAGCTTGCGATTCGTGCCCAGACATCCACCGAGCTGTACATCGCGTACATCCAGGACGTGTTGGCTTCGTGCCGCAAGGTCGACAAGGACAGGCTCGACGAGGACAAAGTTGGACACATCCTGAAAGGAATTGCCGATGACGCCTTCAATTTTCTGCTGTGCAAGGACTGCTGGACGGTGGAGTCGGTCATCGAAACATGTCGTCGCTTTGAACAGGCGAAAAGTAGGCGCACAGTTCACCGATTTGAACGCCTTCCCAACACGGCTGCTACGTCCTCTTGCGAAGATTTGCCCACACTAAATCAACCACCAGCGCCGGAAAACGTCCCCAGAATAATCCGTCGGGAACTTGAGGCAATGGCACCCGCTATGTCTAGCGTCAGCGCGCCTAGACACAACCTCGATGCTGTTTCGATGATACAGGCCGTGGTTCGCCAAGAGATCGCGAATATGGGCATTTCGCCACCTCATCAAAATGCCCCTGCTACTTCTAGCTCGGCTCCAGTCGTTGCGACTGTCACTCTGAACCGCACGTTCGCGCCAAGACGAAACCCAACTGAATGACGCACTCATGATGATTGGCCCATATGTTTCATGTGCCATCGGATAGGACACATCGCTCGCCATTGCCGTAGCCGTTGGACCTCATCACCTCGACCGAGATTCTATGATTGTGGACCTCGCTCGGAACGTGCACATTATGCCCCATCCTACCGTGCAGAGACAGCTGCAGAGCATAATTAAGAACGTCGGACCAGCCGCTCGCCATCGCCCGTGCGTCGTCAGTCTCGCTCGCCCCAACCCCGCCGTTCTCGATCTCCCTACTAGCCGGTGCAGCCCCCGGAGGTGACGCTGCATACACGACTCGGACTGCAAATCCTCTGATTACTCCCGACCAGCGGTGGAACCTTCTTACAATTCTCGTTGATGGTTTACGTGTAACTGCTCTTATTCATACCGGTGCGCAAATATCTGTGATGAGCTCAGACCTCCGCCGCCGCCTTCAAAAAGTTCTGACGCCTGCCATTGCTCCTACCGTTCGTACAGCGGACGGGAGTACTCCTGCTGTCCTTGGAATGTGCACTGCGCGAATAACGATTTCTGAGCATCAAACTTCAGTTCTGTTTACTGTACTGGAAAATTTCCCTCATGACCTCATCCTTGGACTCGACTTTCTGACTTCACACGCTGCGCTCATTGACTGTTCTAAAGGTCTTCTTCGGCTCGAACTACCATCCTTCTCAGAGACCGTCTCTACCAGCCCACCTCGTCTACGCTCTGTCGATTTCCTCAGACTTCCGCAGCAAGCCGCAATCCAAGTCCAACTCTCGCCATATCCTCCAGTACCCGATGGTGATTATGTTGCTGCCGAATTTCTGACGTGGCCATGACACGTAATGTTGCACTCCAAAACACGGTGGTTACCGTCAAGGGCAACCGAACTTCATTTCCCGTCCTCAATTTTGGCTTCTCAGTGCAAGTTATTCCTCGCGGCATGTCACTTGCGCATCTGACACCACTGGTCGACCACACAGTTTCCGCCCTAACCACCGATCCGCCACCAGATTTTCCATCAACGTCGCTCTCGTCACGTTCCTGTTCCGACTTTTTAAAGCCAATGCTATCTGACAAGCTCACCTCTGAACAAGTCTCTGCTCTCTGCCGTGTGCTTGCTTCTTATCGGGAGATCTTTGACTTCGGCGACCGTTATTTGGGCCAGACATCTGTGGTAACTCATCGCATCGACACCTGTGACGCTCGGCCCATTCGCCGACGGCGCTACCATGTGTCAGCACCGGAGCGTGCTATCATACAGCAAGAAGTCGATAAAATGCTTCACAAGGGCATAATCGAACCATCATCTAGTCCCTGGTCTTCACCCGTTGTACTTGTTAAAAAGAAGGACAATAGCTGGAGATTTTGTGTTGATTACCGCCATCTCAACCATATTACCAAAAAAGATGTCTATCCTCTACCGCGCATAGATGATGCATTCGATTGCTTACACGGTGTCAAATATTTCTCTTCAATATACCTTCGGTCAGGCTACTGGCAGATTGCTGTGGACGACAAAGACAGAGAGAAGACGGCCTTCGTGACTCCTGATGGACTTTATCAGTTCAAGATGATGCCTTTTGGATTATGCAATGCCCCCGCGACTTTTGAGCGCATGATGGACTCTCTCCTTCGTGGTATGAAGTGGACCATCTGCCTCTGCTATCTTGACGACGTTATTGTTTTTTCGACTACTTTCGACGACCATCTTACCCGTCTGTCCACAGTGCTTGATGTTTTCCGACGTGCCAACTTGCAACTTAACTCGTCTAAATGTCGCTTTGGGCAACGCCAAATCTGCGTACTCGGCCATCTTGTTGACGCTGCGGGCGTTCAACCAGACCCTGCGTAAGTCCGAGCAAATCGCGACTTCCCCACACGCCGCTCAGCCAAGGACGTCCGAAGTTTTCCGGGACTGTGCTCCTATTTCCGTCGTTTTGTCGAGAAGTTTGCTGAAGTAGCCCGTCCTCTAACCGGCCTCCTCAAAACTGATGTCGCATTCACCTGGGGCCAACAGCAAGCAAACGCCTTCTCGTCGCTTGTTGAGATTCTCACCATTCCACCAGTCCTAGCACACTTCGACCCATCTGCCGCCACGAAGCTTCGTACTGACGCCAGTGGCCACGGCATAGGCGCAGTGCTGGCGCAGCGGCAACAAGGAATGCACCACGTCGTCGCGTACGCAAGCCGACTGTTGTCGCGCTCGGAACAAAATTATTCGATCACAGAACGCGAATGCTTAGCTCTCGTCTGGGCGATGGCGGAATTCCGACCGTACCTCTATGGCCGACCATTCGCAGTTATTACGGACCACCATGCGCTTTGCTGGCTCTCCTCACTCAAGGACCCTACGGGACGCCTTGGTCGCTGGGCGCTGCGCTTACAAGAGTACACTTTTTTCGTATCCTATAAATCTTGACAACTTCACAAGGATGCCGACTGCTTGTCCCGTTACCCAATCGACCCCCCTGACATGATGGAAGATGAACAAGAAGTACTCGTTCTTTCAATTACCGACTTCACCGACATAGCTGCTGAACAACGCCGCGACCTCTCTTTGCGTGCTATTATCAATGGTCTGCACTCCCCCCAACCGGACTACTCCTTACAACTGTTCGTTCTTCACAACGACATCTTGCACCGCTACAACGCCCGCCCAGATGGTGCTGAGCTTTTACTCGTTGTTCCTGCGCATCTTCGCTCAGATGTTTTGGCCCAGCTCCATGATGCCCCCTCCGCTGGACACCTAGGGGTGTCACGCACGTATGACCACGTTCGCCGTCGATTTTTTTGGTACTGGCCTCTGCCGTTCTGTGCGACAGTACGTTGCGGCATGCGACCTCTGCCAGCGCCGCAAGACACCTGCTCTGAGACCTGCTGGTACCCTCCAGCCCATTGAAGTACCAGATGAGCCATTTTTCCGAGTCGGCCTCGATCTTCTAGGGCCTTTTCCCGTGTCGGCCACCGGTAATAAGTGGATTGCTATTGCTCTTAACTACGCAACGCGGTATGCCATTACACGCGCCCTCCCCACCAGCTGCGGCACTGATGTAGCCGGTTTCCTTCTTCATAACATCATTCTGCGTCATGGTGCTCCTCGTCAGTTGATCACCGACCGCAGCCGCTCTTTTCTATGTAAAGTAGTCGACGAGCTCCTGCGATCCTGCTCTACCCACCACAAGTTCACTACAGCGTACCACCCACAAACCAACAGCCTCACGGAACGCCTCAACCATACCCTGACGAATATGTTAGCGATGTACGTCTCCAAGGATCGCAAAGACTGGGACATCCACTTACGTTTCGTTACCTTCGCATACAACAGTTCACGTCATGATACAGCTGGATTTTCACCTTTTTACCTACCGTTTGGTTATGATCCGCTTTTCCCCAGGGACACCATGCTCCAATCTGACGCTCCCTCATCGACTGCTTATGCTCGTGATGCCCTGGCCCGAGCTGACATCGCCCGCCAAGTCGCCCGGGATCGTTTATGTGCCTCGCAGCTTAACCAAAAGAGTGCTTACGATCGCCGGCACCGCGACGTACAGTACTCTCCGGGGTCGCTTGTCTTGCTGTAGTTACCATCACGTCGTGTTGGTCTCTGCGAAAAACTGATGTTCCGTTACGTTGGCCCCTATCGCGTCGTACGCAAGGTCACCAGCGTGACCTATGTGATAGCTCCACTTCATACCACGTCAGTACCAGCTTCAGTCCCGACCAATATAGTGCACGTCTCACGGCTTAAACCATACTACTCACGACCCGAGAATCGATCGCACCGGGACGGTGCTTCTGCCGCCGGCGGGTAATGTCACGGGCTAAGTAGATGCCTGAGGTTGATGACGACGAAGTGCTCGGGGAACGTGCTCGGACTGCAGCAGCGTTGTACGCATTTTGCTCGCCAGTGTATTCATTTTGTCTACTTTGTTCCCCGTAACATCATATATATATATATATATATATATATATATATATATATATATATATATATATATACTAAGTAGAATATGTGGCTTGTTGTCGAACACTTCCAACAACAATCACAGTGAAAAATATTGAGTGAGTATATGATGAAAGAAGCAGTAGTGATTGAGGCGTTATATTGCGTTATATTTTGGAAAATAATTGCGATGTCTAGCGGGCACTTCGAACTTTGGCTACGGAAAGGAAATAATGCTACGCAAGCTATCTTCTGCCTAATCAATGGTTTGAGCCACTGTTACAAAACAAAATATCTCGTAATCTCCAAGCACTGATCATTCCTGATGGTACTATATTCATCTTAGTTACATTTTTCGTGGTTTTTTTAACTGCTGAGATTTCGAAAAGGCTGAATATTTGTTGTTAGGTACACAAACCAAAATACTGGAATCAATTGAGTCAAATTCTGGGCTTCAGAATTTCCTATCAAAGTATACTTCTTCAAAGATTGAAGCAAAAAATTTGCAAGAATTTTGCGCAACAAGACAAACATCATTGTGACCCATACTGCGCCTTTATATTCGCAATGAAGTGGTCCAAGTAATGTTATGATTTATGCATATTTTTGCTAATTGTTGGTATATCATGCGAAGAGTTGGGAAAAGGTAGACTTCGCTTTAAGTGAGAAAAAACTTTTCGAACTCGACAACCACACGGTTTCAAGAACTTTGCATTTGCTTCGCCTTCTCTGCGTAACATGTCAGCGTAGAAATCTAGCTCGGCTCTTTTCGCATTGAATATTGCAATCGTACAACTTCTTGCCACTTATTTGTGTATTTCACTATACTACATGTCGAAAACAGCAATGTAATATAAAGCAGCTTCATAGTACAAAAATCGCCAGAACTAAAATATTGTTGATGGCGTGCAGGGCAGTTCGTGGTTGTTGTGTTTGGTTTCTTTTAATTAAGATACGTTATGTTGTGCATTATTAGTAGCAAAATTAAACAATAGATCTATTAGGTTGCGTTTGTGATCTTTCGGGTGGATGTCCACGCGTGATCGATTATGCTGGCGAAATAATGGATCGTGATGAAATGGTATATTTTATGTTGAAGTATGTTGAAATGGTGTTTATGTCGAAGTGCCAATTTATTTCACCAGAGAAATTCTGCATAGTGTTCGGGGCTCTTACTGCTAAAGGCAGCTTGACTTAGTTTCTGAAGGCCGCGTGTACACGTCTTAGATGATTCGATGTCTTGCACAACATTCACACGTCAACCACCGTTTCTAAATGGGATTTAACATCTTTATTTGGTCTTTTTTCAGTTTTCCTATATAAGGGTGACGGTATATACGTTAATCATATAAACATGTTAAAGAAAGAATAGTTTAGTTATACCGTGAATATGGCTTCATATAATGTACCCTAAGTACCAGAAGCCTAACACGACCATCCCGAACTGTCCTGCAGGCCTTCAGCTACATAATCATTCTGGCTCTTCGTGACACATGAATGTGCTTTTCACGTGCTGTTTTTTGTGTTTCGCGGACTTTTTTGCAGCTTGCGTAAATAGTAGACGAATACTTTCCTTATCTCGAATCTTGCAATGGGGGTTCCTGAAGGAGCTTTCGAACTTTGTAAATCCCATTTCTAGCACCAAGTCAAGATTCAGCGAGTTAAGTGATCATTTGTAAAAGTTACTTATTTGCAAAGCAGCAAATTTTGTGTCGTATGCAAAAACAATGCTGACGAAAACTGAGCTACGGCTGTTAATTTCAGAAACGTGTTCTTATTGAAATCTTTCTTTTATTGGAACATTCAGAAGCCTTTGTGAAGACGTCACATATTGGCATCATTACGAGATTCGTTTCTAGCAAAATGTTTTCACACATCTGATACCAGCTTACCATATAGTGCTTCAACTGTTCTCTGTTTCAATGAGGCTCACAAGTGAGCATTTCGCAGAACTATGCTTGTTTGGGATAAAATCTCAGGTAACGAGAAAATAAAAAAATATATTAAAAAAACTCCAGGTTTCGAAGCCGGTCTGGCTTCTTCTTCAATGGTAAGGAGGCCCGAGATGTGCGCCGCCTATAAAGTATTTCTTGCAGTGCGTGAAACACTCACAGTGACACGTGGTGACAGTTCAGAGAGGCAATGTACGCGTGAATCGACGTCCCCGATGTCTGCCGAACATGCCGGGATTCGACGAGGAGTCGCTGACGGGTGTTCCTTTCTTTGTTTAACATTACCGTGAGCGGTTCGACAACCACATCCATCCAGACTTCGTGGTAGTTCTAGAAAAAGGAAAAAAAACCGTCACGTCCAGAAAAAACCCGTGAAGATGACGGTTTCGACGTTCGTCGCATGGCACGGATATAGACATAGAGTTAGGCGAAGGCATAAAAATTAAAAAATATATATATTTCAGTTTCACATTTCAAAACAAAACCTGGCTCAGCTATTTCAAGAATCAAGCTCATTAAGCTATCTATGCCAAGTTATCTGTATTTCGAGTAGCACTGCGTTGATTAGGCTGATAACCAGTGTGACTGTTCTTTGCAGCTGTCTTTGCGTGCCCAGCAAGTGAAGTTGGATGACAACACGGACTCTGAGAATCTAGCTGACTTAGTCGGAACCAGGCTTGCTTATTCCGCTTACATGGCGTTGCCAGAGGAACAAAGACGAGTACGACTAGCAGGCCTTGACCTGTCCCCGGAGCAACTGTTCTTCGTCAGCCAGTGCTCCACGTGGTGTGCTTGGAGCGGCAGAACAACGAAGTGATATGCACCAGACCACTCCCGGTGCATTGTGCCCCTAAGGAACATGCCCGAATTCTCAAAAGCATTTGGTTGTGCGGAAGGGACGGTGATGAATCCTCAAGAAAAGTGCAGCTTTTGGTAGGGCATGGCACATTGAACTTTCTGTTTGTGGCGCTGTACCAACCGCGCTTGTTCTTTTATACATTCAGGCAAAATAAACTAAACGTTTCTCGAGCTTAGAAGTGTAGTGGTTTGAGCTAGTTGGTATGACATTAGGACAGTTATAGCGAGAAAACAGAACGACGACAAAGGGACACTTCTTGCCCCATTGTCATCGTTCTGTTCTCGTGCTATAACTATCGTCACGTTTCTCGAGCACTCTGCCTCGAAGTGGTATCCTACGGGGCTCGGTAGACTGTTCAGTGTGTTATTATATTCGTTTATCGTCCCACTGACTGATTTATTAGAGGTAATAACGTGCTGTGTGCTACAATCATATTTGAAACATTATTGTTATAACTGGCTTTAAAATTGTTTTTCAGCTCTGAAGTACACGTGAGACGTGCACGAATGATGTTGAATGATATTTTTATCTTTGACACCATTTTCATGAGCGGCCAGGGAGTTTTATGGTCGTGCCATATCTTGGCTAACGGTGTGGCAATATTAGACTTGCCTCGACAAGGCTGAGATTGCTGTGGCAAGGAAAGAACATGGAACCCAGAAAAACTTGTCTGAATTCGCATAATGGTTTCGTTTTATCGTTACTGTGGACTTAAGTCACCATAGCTTTGAATGTTCTTGATTGTTCTGTCATTTCGTCACTACAGCTTGAGATTATTGACAGACTTGATGATGTGAGGAACAGTCCATTTTTGTTCATTCATGTGACATCTGACAGTGTTCTTTTGAACTGGACAGCAAATGCCTTTCCACAACTTTTTCCCAACGCACTGCACATAACCGTTCGCCGAAAATCAGTCAATTGGAGTTCCAGCAGCAAAAAAAAAGCACCTTCAGCGTTTATTGAAAGAAACAATGACTATTCACAAGTATATGTCATACCATCTGATAACAAATATGCTTCTGAAGTAGCAAGTCCTCCTATAATGCTTTCGTACGAAAATCTTCAGGCAATCTGCGAATGCCAAACAATATTACCCTAAATATAACTGAACGCTCACACAGATACACACGTGAACTGAATTAAGAAATATCATCACATATTCATAAAGTGAATGATGATGAGTGGGTGAAGCGCCGGTGATCACTCGGGTAACAGCGAATCCCTCATGCATTGCCCGATGGAACATGCAAATAATTCAAAACAAGTGAGTAGAGTATAGACACAGCGATTTTGTTGGTTGCATGTTGTTCAAAAGCCCGCACTGCCGTAAAGGGCACTGTTGGCTATGTCGTCGATAGTGAGTGTTCTACGGTGTGGTCGCCCTGATTTCTTTCCTTGAGAAAATCCCCAGGACAATATCTTGGAAAGCTACGCTACAATACATTAGTAAAATGCGATCATTCATAGACAGTTTGAAAAAGTAGAAATGGCTATTTTTTAATTAAAGGTGAATGGCACTAACACATGCATGTTGTTTCACAGCGGAGAGCTTTCGCGCGTGTTTTGGGCTATAAAAGAACTTTTTCAAGTGGTAGCCTCACAGAATATCTGTCCAACGTGAGTCTTGTTCTTTTTCTTCACACTTCAAAAAAAGTTAAAGAAATTTTTCTTCAGAAGACACCATATGCCACATTCTAAAAGGTGAATGAAGATATTAAAATACTCTTTATTGTAAAATAATAAATTCTTCCAGCTTTATTTTTCTTCTTTTACGACTCTCAATCGTCTTTCGCCTGCGTTCATTCGCTGGTGCTCTGCATTTGTGCGCTTGAAAGCATGCAAAGTTCTGCGCGCTCTACATAGATTTCCTTTTAAAAGCCCACTCTGAAGTATCGATATTCCAAACTTTCTTCAGAGGTGAAAGTCCATGAAAAGTTGTTAAGGCTCTTTGAAAACCCGGAAAGGCAGATTTTTCGTGCTGCTACGGCAATCACAAACAGCGAAAGTAAGTTCAGCGTGGTATTATGTGTGATGCACAAGCACAGGGTGTCCTAGATGATGTGATGATGATGATGATGATAATAATAATAATAACAATAATAATAATAATAATAATATGATGTCTACTTTTCGAGCAAAACTGACAGCATTGTAAGGTTAAATAAAAAAGGTTAAATAAGTTGTAAGGTTAAATGAAAAAAGCTTGAGCTAGGCTAGTTCCAACAAAACAGATATACTCAATTAGTATAATACTCAGACACATAGACGCTGTAGACAGCCTATTAAAAAGAATTTGTATGTTGTTAAGTTGTTAGTGATAGCATCCGTTTCATGTGTTTAGGATCATTGAGAGGAAAAATTGCGGGGTTTGGTATCCCTAGGCTGTTCTTGCCCGAAGAAAAGTCCACGTCCAGTACCACGGCCGCTAGATGAAATAGTGCACCCCTTACGGAAACGCCATACATGGCCCATATATAAGTTATATCTGGCCATATATAAGCATACATGGCAGCATATGTGGCCATATATAGGCATATATGGCAGCATATGTGGCCACATATAAGCATATAAGTTGTATATCTGGCGGAGTCGGTTCATGTATGGGGCTATATACGGCCATATATGACGCGGTTGGCCCATATAAGGAGTCAAATCCGGCCGAATAAGGCACGGCCACACCATATATAACATATCAAGTGGATCCTTATATGTAAAAGTGCTCTCTTATTTGGGATGAACCACGTATATATTTAGCACCGTGATCACACTTTTATGCGAATTGTAATATATAGCAATTTGTACACAAAGCTGACCTGCTCATTTTTCATAACAATAGGAGTATTAAATATATATGTTGTTTCTGCCGTGCAAAAAAAACCGAAATTTCAGGTCAGCTTTGTGTACGTGATAGTTGCAACTCAGTTGAATGCATATATGCATGCATTCGTGTAATTTAACTTGTACATTTTTCATGGCATTTAGGTTTCAAACAATAAGTTGCAATTAATACGACGTAAATAATGTATACAAGAGCAGACATGTTTTACGAGGAAGGAATCGTGTCAAGTCACAAAACGTATTGAAGCTTCCGAACCTCGCTATTATTATAGAGCAATCCTATATAGTATTGTGTAAAGACAAAATGCATGCAACTTATATTGTTCACATTAATGCATTGTTTAAAGTGGCAGCAAGAAATAGTAATTTCAATGCGCTTTTAGCTTCCACATCGGTGGACAAAATTCCTGATTATTTGAAAGTTTTGATGGCTATATGCTCCCTTCATATAACAAGATTTCTATTCATCCTGTTGACCCCTCATCTGCGATTGCTTTCAGCAGCCATTTACTATAATTGCATGCACAGTGCAATGTTTAAGGGAGTATTTTCAAAAACAGAAAGAACTTGCGTGAATGAAACTTCCAGGCACCATTATGATTACATTCAAGATGGAAGTTGTACTAATTTATTGCAAAAATATATCTTGCGTTTCCTTTGGCTACGTATAATGTTCCTGGCTGTGCACATAGTAAATTTATCGAAACTTTTATGATTGCACAAGTGAACAATTAATTTAGTGTAATGTTTGCAAGCGTCAAATATATCTCACGTCATAGACATGTACGTTAAAAAAGGTGCAGCTGACTCATATGTGATACATATTTAATGGACAATGTAATGAAATTCTGAAGCTTTATAGCAACATTTAACGTAGGCTGCCGAATTCACAAAACTTCTATTTTGTGTCGGTGTGTCATTACTTGGTCGAGGTCACTAAAGCGCACGTGCCATCATCAGGATTAGCCTAAACATTGCCTTGTGAATACAATTCGTATGACACATTTTTTGCGGGCTGGCGTGATACCTAAGCCAATTTCTACATTATAAAAACAGCCCCTTGCTGTGCAGGCGCGTAACGATTCAAACTGCTTGCGAACATATCCTTTCAACAACAACACGGTAGTGCACTTATAAGATATGTATGCCAGTACATACCCACCAAACTGACAAGTGTACACTCGCGTATAGAGATTCATGGGCACCCGGACACTGGCATTTCATTCAATGTGGCTAGATATTTTCGGACATGTCAGAATGATATGAGTGTGTAATTATTATTATTATTATTATTAATATTATTATTATTATTAACGTTGTTGTTGTTGTTGTATTTCGCAAAACGTCCAACAGCGAATTCATATTCTGTCATACTGTGTCATTATGTAAGTTTTATGAGATCAGTTATCTTGGTGTTCTTTTTGATAGCATGCTGAATTTTTTCTACTTGCATTAAATGTGCTGCCATGCGAGGCCTTCATTCTCTTCTTGTTGGCTCAACATCTCGCGAGAATCCGGTTCTCCTACAGCCTTCTACAAATTGTACACCGCGATATGTCGTCGTCAATTTGAGTACATATGCATATTTGATTTGGAATGGCCCTGCTAAATCCAGCAGTAGCGCCACTGAGTGAGTCCAGAAAAATTTCATAAGCATTTACCCTCATTGTTTCACTAGAATCATTTCAACACTGCTAGAATATTATATTTTCCATCAGTTAACGGCCAGCAAAATCGCGCTGAGCTGTTATTTCTTTACAAGCTAGTTCAGGGTGAGATATTCTGCCCTTCTCGGTTGTAATAATTTTGAAACTCCGCGTAAGTTATCGAGAGAGAATCGACCGTTGCATGTACCTGCCAGCTTCTTTCAACACTCTATCCTTTGCAGAATACTGAGTCTATCTAACGTCAACTTTCTTAATTCGTTATGTTTTTCATAGTCTACGGTCATTTTCTTTTTGTCAGTGAGGGCTGCCCTATCCTAACGTAGCTTTGCACATGCACAGATTCTTCCCTTTTCCGTCTTTCAGGAAGCCTTCGGCACGGTTATGTATATTCTACATTATTTTTCAGTCCCATTCTATGAATATCTACTCTTTTATTAATTGTTTTCATTGTGCGTTGATTTCTTTTCGACTGCTCGTCTTTGCTCTTTTTATTGATTTGCATTTCTGTGGACAGTCTGTAATGTATTGTTTGTTTTTGTTTTCTTTTCGCGCGCGCCAGCATGAAAGACCCTATGGTTGTTCTTGGGTAGGTTAAAAAATGATTGATTGTATATTGGTTGATTGAATATTATTATTATCATTATACATGCTTGCGAAATAAGATGATAATTCGGCTTAAACGCGTCTTCGTAGTCAGCGTACACGAAGCAGCGATTTCAGCTCCGCGGAATGCCTGTCTCAAAGGACTTGCACGTGCAGCTTTCTGGGCCCGCGGAAGGAAGTTGAAGTCCATTGTACGAAAAAACTCGCCTGACTGCTAGGTTGCAAGGGGTGCGCACAGTAAAAAAATACAAAAAAGGGCGCCCATCGGATGGGTGGACAATTCGGAGAAAGCTGTTCGAAGGAGCGCACGTAGGCACCGTGAAGCCCTGCCGTGGCTTACACCAGTCTGTGGACAGAGCAGGAAAGAGAGTGCCGCGGCCCATTTCAAGTAACGACGAAGAAAATAGTTTGCACAAACATTCTGTCGTATGGTAATAACATTGCGTCAATAATAGTTAAAAAATGAAACGTCGTTCGCAAATAAGCTCAGGAAAATTTAGTTCTAGTGAAAAGTGCGTAAATCATTGATCTCAAGGAGTAATGTAGCGTCCATTGCAATATTCATTGTCAAGCCTGCGTGCACTGTATCCGTCCGCGTCATTGTTGTTTTTTTTTGCTCGCCGGAGTCATGGATGCTGTGCTGATCGAGTTTGTTATTTTCATTCCTTTTGCTCTTATTTCGTGTTCAACTACTGCTCCAATTTACACAAGATAATCGCGCAGCTCTTAGGAATCTACTTCGCTGTACGTGGCGAAATTGTGGACGGACGTGGAAGTGTTTTTGTGTGCGTGTGCGTCTGTACGCTGCTGGATTGGCGATCGTCAACTTTTCGTGCGAGAAGATGGATACCCAAGCTTGCAGGCAAGCGTTCCTTCAAAACTTCTTCCTAAAGCAGTACGAATGGACGTGGTGGCTTTAAGGTGTGAATAGCTTATCAGGATTAACAGGCTCCTTTAAAGACAAGTCTCGGTTAAATGTTAAGGTAAGTTCATCATTTTCATTACCTTCGCACGTTGTTCATAAATATTATGATAACTCGAAAACATACCACATTGCATGCTTTCTGAGTAAATAACTTTATGCTAATCGTGGTTACGTCATTAGGCTGTTTTGTTTAAGCGATATGACAACACTTTCTCTTTTTTTTCACTTGATCCAGACAGTGCTCTATTTATTCAAAAAATCTACGTCAAGAAAATGTTGGTTTTGTGTATATTGATGTAAATATACTTGTGTTGTATTTTTCTCATTTTAACGCTTGAGGAAAAACCAAGGATAAATTACAACTTGCGCAATTACAAATGAAAAAGAGTTGCATATCTCCAACTCCAAGGGTGTCATGAGATTTATGAGCCCACGTTTGAATTTGTCTTGCGTTTGAATTTATCTTTCTTCGTCTACGTTCCACTTGTTTTTATATTTACGTGTGTTTTGATAAGGACACGCAGTTAAAATTTTGTTGCTAGTTTGATTCTTCAAAACAGGGTGCAATGTCCCGGATCCAAACGGAAAAACTTAAGAATAGCCCGTAATTTCGTTTCCGCCGTCTACAATCAGGGTGATATAAGTGTAAATTTGACTGGAATGCGTACATCACAGGCGACATTATCGTTACTGATGTCGCAACATCGCGTGGTTATCTTGAGGAACTGCGCATACCCGCATACATAGTTACACAAAATAATGTGATGTCACGTTTTAATCCGTGAGCACTGTAGATATTTTTACGCAAGCCGACAAATAAAATGGTATGATGAATTAGAGCTTGCTACTGTGTGAAAAAACTGGGGGACCTTTAAGCTCCGTTTTTCACAGTTGAACGTGATAGCAGTATCGATCATGTTTCTTGTGTGTAATTCAATCACTTAGTGTGTACTCTTTATTGCATGATGCTACTTGAACAAATTTAATTGTGGAATAGTACTGCGTAATTGAGAAGGTTGAAAGTGTCTCAATGAAGGTTTCGCACATGACTGCATTTTGTGTAAAAAACGAGTAACACAGTTTAAAGAACAAGAAATATTATGTAATTACTGAGTTGCGCGAAAAGATTAAAATACAAAAGGAACACACCTAGATGCAGCACACACTGACAACTGAAACATTGTTGGAGAAAACACACATACGTATATATGCGGTTACAAGAACACGTGCGGTGAAAGAAAAGAATTAGATGAGCAGACAGATTGTATAAATGATGCGCTTACAGGAAAGCTACCTCAGTAGCAAGCAACATAAGTGAGAGTTACGTGACACATGAATCCCCAGCTTTGTTTATGAAATACGCCTCTCCGACTTCCCGCGCTATACCGTGTCACTAAATCTAGCTTTAACTACCGTATTCCAAACAAGGGCGCGCAGCCACACTCTCAACAATACGATGATTGGTTAGAGAATGGTTGTTAATTCCTTTAGAGAAGCTTTGTGATCTACAATTATATAAATAAATTCTAAATAATACTTCCCACATGACAGCGCAGTGCCGTCGATGTTCACACTGTGAAAGAAAATGATCAGATGTCTGCTCATCTAATCATTTTTTTTCCACCTCACGTGTTGTCGTAACCACATATATATGTCTGTTTTCTCCAATGAAGTTTCAGTTGTTAGTGTGCGCTGTGTCCAGGTGTCTTCCTTTCACACTTCAAATTTTTTCGCGCAACTAAGTTAAGATGAAGTACCAACTCGCCCAGCAGAACGTGCTTCTCAATATAATGTGTGTAAAATGTTTTAGAACTTTATGCACCCACTACGCAGTCGTGAGGGAATACGTGCAGTAACCAGTGTGCCTTTTGTAATGGTTGGCTGTCTTTAGACCGCGAAGTCACGTTGATAATAACGTGTTGTGATGCTTGATGACAATGCACGCTTGTATCATGCAATATAGCTGCGATATTAAATGTTGTGTTGTGAAACCTGTATGCGGGATACATGTATTTGTTAAGCATGACAGTTATTTTCCTTGCATTTACAACAAGAGGAAGTTATTCATGCTTTATTTCCAAGCAGATGCAGAGCTGTGTTGTAGAGCACTTGCATGCCATGCAAATTGCCTGCATGATTTCGATCATCACTCATATCCGAAAATTTATATATTTTTTATTTGATTCTCTCAATTTTCGATCATTGACAAGACGATTTTTCACGGAGAGACACCGATGCCTACACCGGAATTTTTGCAGAATGAGCTCTTTACTACTGTTACATTAATGATGCATTATTGGCAAAATGGAAAGTGGATTACGTTTACAAAGTACATTTTTAGTGTCCCGTTGGCAAGAAATATTGTTAAATGCCTCCGTTACCACGCACACAGAGACCTATAGACACCAGTTTTAGCAGTCGTTCTATAGGTCATTAGTCACAATACTTGTACATAACAAGCTTGCATACCAATCACTTTCGACCGAACTCTTTAAAAGTTGATTATCAACTCATTTAAGTTATTCAATGCACACGCAGTTCATATGGTCAATAATAAGTCAATATTTCGTTTTGACTGACTATGGACGCTCCATTGACACACGAGAAAAGTTTTAAACATAACACACTGTGAAAGATATCTTTACGAAACTCAAATTGGGTTCTTTTATGCTATTTATTTTTGTCAAGTCGGAATCAATAAAGCGGAATATTTACTTGCACCGTACTATGTCTCAGACCGTGTTGACCATAGGTTCAAGATAAGAATAATCGCATGCAAGACTGACGTGTTTCAAAATGATTTTTTACCAAAAAAAATTACAAGATGGAACCAGCTGCCTTCTAGCATTGCCTCTACACTCCCAAATATTTGTTTTATTTCATGTTAGAATTGTTCCGATTTATATTATAGAACATGTTCTGATTTATATATGAATTTCTCTTGCAGATTGTGATTCAGGTGACTGATTATTTGTTTGGCTATGTATTTTTTGTATTCTACTTTTCGTAAATGCTCCCTCAATGTAATGCCAATTGCTGCTGTGGGTAATGAAATAAATAGATAAATAAAATAGTGTCGATAAGTAAGCAATATATTTAGGCACAAAGAATGTATCTCTTCAGGAAAAGTGGACTAACAGTGACATGTGCCCACCACAAGCTTTATATATGATGCCAAGTTACATTCTAGCAAATAGTTGTTGAGAATAACTTGAGATATATTGAGGATAACTTAATTGAACAAGAATGTTCAGGGGGTATGTACTGCCTTTGTTTTGGAGATGATAGTGGCTGCATGCAGACCTTTCAACAAACAGGTATATTTCTAGCTGAAGAATGATTTGAGCAGCTATATTTTTTGCCGGTGACACAAGCTGAACTAATATAGATGAATCATTTGAATGGCTTTATATAAAGGTATTCATATAAGGCCATATATGAAAGCATCCATATAAGACCTTATATGAATGCTTCTGTATATAGCCATATATGGCCATATACAGCAACACCCATATATGGGGATATAAGGCCCATATATGGCTATATCAGGATTTGGACATATCAGGTTATATACGGCCCATATATGGGGATTCCATATATGGGCCAGATATGCCCAATTCCTGATGTAGCCATATATGGGGATTTTCATATAAGTCCATATATAGGATTTTTGTAAGGGACGGTACGGCCTTACGCGTCGGGCGGCTTTCTACTACGGGCGCTGCAGCACCCGTAGTAGAAATTACGGGTGCTGCAGCGCGACGGGGCGGGGACGGGAGGGGCGGGAAAACGAGTGGCGGTGGCTCTCTCGGGGCAGCAGCCGCAGCAAATTAGTTAGTATTTGTCATAACAGTGACCCACTCAGTTGTTCTAATCAATGTTTTTTTTATCTCATTTATAAAAGCGACGACATATCGCGTATTTAGTAGACAACAAGGTGCTATCTAGTTAAACAGTTGATTGCGTCTGTGCATGCTGAACACCTGACTTTTTTTTTCAGAACTAGCTTCTTGTTTGAGGCTGAAAGAAAAACTCACAACGCATGTAGCTCAATGATGTGGCACTGAATGCGGAACGAAGTCGTTGTTCTATTTATGACGATGTCTTGAACTAGCGTATTTTGATTTTCCGTGACGTTTACTTTTCAAACATTTTCAAACTGTCTATGAATGGTTACACTTTTATTAATTTATTGCTGCGTAGCTTCCCAAGATATTGTCATGGGGCTTTTTGCAAGGAAATAAATCAGGGTGACGACACCGAAAAACACTCAGAAAGCGACGACATAGGCAACAGTGCCCTTTAGCGTTTTTTCAGCCGGAATGCTTGGCAAATAATTTTTTGCGCACTGGACAATAGACGTTAATAGTTTTTATATGCTGAAAGCATGTATAAGAAACATAATTTGAATATTTTTCATGTTATCCGGTACATGATAGTGTGCCGAAAAGCAATTAGGCTTCAAACGCTGTACTAAACTGCTTTCTACAAGGGTGACGTGCTTCTCGTAACTTTACTGAAGAGGCTGCAAAAGTAGTAGAGGTGGCATATAAATGCATTGATTGTTCTTACTACGTAGAGCATTATATATATATATATAAATATATATATAGCAACAATGAAGCTGACAATAACAGGCCTTAACTCCTGAAACAAATACATGAGACTGCAGGGATAAACTTAAGCTATATTGATTTATGCGCGACATACACTGAACCAGTTATACACATATATACGGCCCGGTCAACTGACAACCACATTTTTGTTATGTTTACACCTCGCAATACCACGGCTGCTGTAGGGAAGTTGAGTACACTTGACGTGCCTTCGTTTGAGCGTGCCCAGGTGCCAATTTGTTGGCAATACATAGTAGAACAAATAAAGACTAATTAATTACGGCACCGCATTATGGGCACTGCTGAAAGACAAGCGCCTAGAAGTGCTATCGGGATTAGCCAGTGCACGTGAAGAGGCTAACATAAAAAGACTGAACGGCAGGTCTTATTGTCGATAGACACAGAAGCCGAAAATTCGGTGCACAAGCTGGAGCAATTGTCAAGTCGGTTTGTTATGCACAGTTTTAAAGAAGTAAAAAAGCTTAAAATACCAGCATCAGCCCTAAATTGAGCATAAATAAAACATTTTCACGAATACTCTTCCGATTATGTGTTCACTGTTGAATTAACTGTACTATCTATCATAACAACGTCGGGACAGAAAGAGACGAAAACATTCAAAAGCGCAGGAACGCCAACGGAACGCAACGTGTTTGCATTTTCAGCATTTCATCGCTCTTTTTGTTTCACAGTTTATTACATCATTCACTTCATTATTGCTTGCTTGATTGCCAGTATTTAAGTTATAGTCTTTGAAATTTCCAAGAAGCTCGAGTCCACAGTTATGAGATCGCACATATGCTGAGTATATTTCGTGGCTGTTGCACCTGATACTGTATTGTATGAATACTATAGACGCGTTTTGAGGAAGTAAAAAGTCTATCTTATTTTGGATTAAAGGAACAGTGGCAACTGCAATTGCTGAGGTTACGTATTCTAAATGAAATGATTAAATCTGAAGGAACGTTTTCTGATGCGACACACTCACATTTACTATAATCAATTTAGATGCATTAAAAAGGTGTAGCTCTTCAAGATTTGTTAGTTTTGATCTTGTAGGATTCGAGCAAAATGCACTCGCAATTCTTACTTCCTCGAAAACTGATCGGTGTGCAAGGTTATATCTCGGGTAAGACAATACCAAAAACTTGCAAGAGCTGCAGGTCTCTAAAGGCAAGATTGGTAATTACCTGGTGGGCACACGCCAGACGGATATTAAAAGAAGATTTCGCGGGTCACGCAAAGATGCAAGCGCTCAATCGTAACTACCTCAAGTGCACCGCGCATGCGATTCCGTGGACGCTCGGGAAAACCGTCCCCCTCCGGTGGCGCCACAGCGCTGGTTCGGGAACTGGACCTGTCACGCCGGTTTCGGAGCACGCGACGGGCCGTACCCGCGCACTTTTTCATCCAGCGGCCGTGCCAGTACAAACAGCTTTGTCTCTTGGGGTTGAAGTTGTTAATGTTTCAAAAACTCGTTTAAAATAGATGCTGATAAAAGCAGATGGTCAAAAAACAATATTTATACTTCGAAAATACTGATAACGCGGAGAACTTCATATTTCACAAATAATTCTCCACCGTGGCCGCTCAGACTAATGCCAGCATTATGTGTCACATTTTTTTTCAATACAAGCACTCTTTCAAGCTGAGTTTTTTTTTTGTTACATTCTGTCGCGAAACAAATGGTAAATATTGTGTTGTTGCAAGACAGCTTGACAAATTGTTAGTTTTAGCCGAGAGGGAAATCAAATAGATATTTGAAACGAAAACCAGCTGCCTGATGTAACTTTTCTGTGTTAACTGGCGAAACTAAAGCAAGTACAAGTGACCCAAAATAACTTATCATGTCTGCTTAATTTTTGTAAACAACTACGTGGTTTTTTAGGAGCAACAACTATAATTAAAGACCTCAAGTGCACAGTTTGGCTTCTTTTAGGATCTCTGAGCAATCCATTTACCCTTGACCATTCTCTCAACAATTCAGTAACAGTATTTTCTTTCTTTATCGCCTCATCAGTAGTGTGACCGTTATAAAATGTTGGTGCATTGTTGACATATAGAAGGAACCTAGGGTATGTAAAAATTTTAACAATAGCATTGTCGTCATATAAAAGCAGACATTCTAACACAGAGGTTGAAACAAGAGCAGCAGGTTGTTTCTTCCGTGTACTAAATGTAAGCAAGTTCTTCTTACTCACTTCTATCTTCCCATAACGTAGCACATGCGTAAATGTATTGTCGCGTTTCTTGCGTTCCTGCCACAAGCACTTGATATTTGCCTCCCTCCGAAATAGGCGCTGTCCCAATGCGCAACCTAGGCGCTTCTCTTGAGAAAGCGTACACGTATGCATTGGTGGAACCCACATGGAAAGCGATAGCGGACTGCCCCGCCGCAGTGGTCTAGTGGCTGAGGTACTCGGCTGCTGACCCGCAGGTCACGGGATTGAATCCCGGCTGCGGCGGCTGCGTTTCCGCATGAGGCGGACATGTTGTAGGCCCGCGTGCTCTGATTTCGGTGCACGTTGAAGAACTCCAGGTGGTCAAAATTCCCGAGCCCTGCACTAAGGTGTCTCTCATAAATATACGGTCGTTTTGGAACGTAAAGCCCACATATCTATCAAGCGATAGCGGACTAAATAATTGGCCCTAACGTGCATGTTGCACTGTAAATGCCGTCAAAAGACGATAGTCTTGCGTCTGGATAAAGTGAACAAAACAATTATGTTCTCCGCAAGAAAATCGGTGAATGGTATTCAGAAGGCGCTGCGTTAGAGTGCCTCGAGCGTGCAGCGGAGGCGAACGAGCGCATCAAGCCACGTCACACGTGAGACATGAGTGCTATCTGGGAGTTATCTTGGAAAACGAAAAGCAGGGCGTGCACGTCTGTTTTTCAAGCGGTAAGGTGTGAAGCGCAAGGCGACGGGTAGGTGACACCACCGTGTCGTCTTAGCAAAGCGTTGGAAACACTTGCCTTTTCGTGCAAGCGTTGCATCTTCAGCGCAACGTGGTAAGCGCTACGGTCCTTAGAATTACTTATTTATTTATTTATTCATTTATAATACCCTCAGGGCCAACAAGGCATTAAAGAGGGGAGTGGGTAAATACATGAAAAATACAAATAAAACAGTGCAATAAATACAAATAAACAATACAATAATTACACATAAAACAATACAATAAAAGACATATTATTAACATTTCTGCAGAATGTATAAAAAAATAGTTATTACTAAATATACAAAAACAGAAGCAATAGGCATAGGTAACAGATTTTCTTCGTCATACAATGTTAGCTAATGTTTCGTGGAAAAGTTTGAAGTCAGTAATGGTTGCGACATTCGGGGGAAGGCGATTCCAATCATGAGATGTGCGGGGAATAAATGACTGAAAGAAAGACCTAGTGTGACATGATGCGATTCCTACCTTATTGCGATGATCAACACGGTTTGAGATGTACAGAGGCTGGAGTATCAGGTCATTATGAAGTGTAGGGTGATAGAAAATTTTATGAAACAGTGAAAGACGGGCGATTTTTCGTCGGTGAGCCAATGGAATAAGTGATAAATTATTTTTCATTGAAGTCATACTTGCAGTGCGGTTGTAGTTAGAGAGGATGAACCTAGCAGAGTTATTTTGTACTAGTTCAAGAGATGTGATGAGATTAGCATGACTGGGATCCCATATGGCGGATGCATATTCGAGTTTGGGGCGTATGAGAGACTTATAGAGTACTAGTTTCAAGGAAGAGGGTGCTTTGGAGAAGTTACGTCGTAAGTAGCCGCGCATGCGATTAGCATTGTTAATCACGTACTCTACATGAGTTGTCCAACTTAAGTTATTTGTGATGTGCACGCCAAGATATTTATAAGACAGGACGGAATCTAAAGGAACGTTGTTTAGGTGGTAGGTGTTATAATTGGAGTTAGTTCTTGATACGTGCATTATCTTACATTTCTGAATATTAAGTTCCATTAACCAGATATTACACCAATTAGCTATATTATTTAGGTCAGTTTGAAGTGTTTTAGTATCATCAACATTGCTGATTTCGCGATAAATAACACAGTCATCTGCGAACAGATGTATGTTGGAAGTTATTGAAGAAGTTTGATCATTAATATATACAAGAAATAATAAAGGTCCCAACACTGAACCTTGAGGCACACCGGATTGTACTTCAGTGAGTGGTGAATGATGGTCGTTAGCAGTTACGAATTGGAAACGATTAGAGAGAAAATGTTCTATCCATTTAAGAAGGTTAGTGTCAATATTTAGCAAGCTTAGTTTTAAGAGCAGTAATTTATGGCAAACCTTGTCAAATGCTTTGCTAAAATCCAAAAAAATACTGTCAGTGCAAGATGATCGATCCAGAATTTTATGCAGATTATGAGTAAACGAAGCAAGCTGTGTCTCGCAGGAATACTGTTTTCTAAAACCATGTTGCGCTTTAGCAAAGTATGAGTTAGACTCTAGAAAGTTAGCAAGGTTCGAGAAGATTACATGTTCTAATAATTTGCAGCAATTACTTGTTAGTGATATGGGTCGGTAAATAAGAGGCGAGTTTCTGGGGCCAGATTTATAGATTGGAACCACCTTCCCTATTTTCCATTCCTTTGGAAGTTGACAAGTACTCAATGATTGTTGAAATATTTGACTTAGTATCATTGAACTAACTACGTTAGTGCTTTTAAAAAATTTGCTATTAATGCCATCATAGCCAGGAGCGGAGTGGAACGGTAACTTATCTATTAGTTTCAATATTCCAGGTACCTCAATAATTACTGGACCCATGGGCATGTAATTATAGCGGTGCGCATAAGGAAGTATGATGTTGGCGGACATTGAATACTGGCTTGAAAATGAATCAATAATAGCTGATGCGCACATGTTATCGGGGATATTATTTCCAGATGAATCTTCTAGTGATATAGTGTTGTTAGTGGTTGGGTTAATCATTTGCCAAAACTTTCTAGGGTTATTTTTCAATGTTTCAGGTAGTGTTCTAGTTAGGTAGTTGTTTTTTGCAGTTTTTAGAGCTCTTAAGTAGGCGTTTGCAGCAGATTTGTAAGTTGTCCAGCGCGAAGGTGAAGGCGAGCTTTTAGCTAAACGAAAGAAACGCTTTTTCCGATTAGATAGGCGTTTTAGATGACTGGAATACCACGGCGCTTGGGGATTGGAAATGAGTGTGCGATTTGGGATGTACTTCTCTATCAATTTATGGACTGTGCATGCGAACCGATCCCAGATGGATTGAACGGAACGAGATTCAAAATCTCTAACAAAATCATCGTAAAAGTGAGTTAGCTCATTATTTATTGCTTCGAAGTTAGCTTTCCGGTAGCATCGTATGCGTTTCTGCTGTTTAGTCTTTTTACTAGGGCTAATATTGATAACAAAGTTTAGCGAGACGTGGTCGCTGATTCCTGGTAAGTATGTAATGTCGGAGACAAGGTCAGGATGCGTTGCTAGTATTAGGTCGAGAGTGCTTGCTGTATTACTTGTAATTCTTGTGGCTTGAGTTACTAACTGATTCAAGCAATAAACGGAGCATGTATTCAGAAAATCTTCACTCTGCTGTGAAAAGGGGGAAATACGTATCGGCATTGTGTTCCACGTTATGTTGGGAAAGTTAAAATCTCCGAGTAAAAACTTAGGTAAAGAAGGGAAACGAGAGCTTACTATGTTGATGGAGTCATGCAGTTCGTTAACAAATGAGGATGGTGAGGAAGGTGATCTGTAGCAGGTACCTAGAACCAGTTTAAAGCTACCCAAAGTAAGTAAAGCCCAGGTTATTTCTAGTAAACTGTTTACTTGGATTGGTGATGATGGTATGTCCTTCGAGACCGCAAGTAGTACGCCTCCTCCTCTATGCTCGCTGCGGTCGCAGCGATATACCATAAAGTTGTTTGCCTCGTGAAATATTTCTGAGTCTGTTGTTTGTGCGGAAAGCCACGTTTCAGTTAAAGCTACTATTTTCGCATCGCATGTATCTATAATGGATGAGAGGGCACAACGTTTATTGAGAACACTTCTGGCGTTAGCAAACAATACAGATACCGGATGCGATTGACGATGCGATGATATGCCACTACCCCTCCCTTCTCCCTACAGTGAGGCATTTCGCCCAGTGGAGTCTCCGCGACCTGATTGGTTGCCACGTGATCGTATTTCTTCAACGCAATCAAGTTCAAAGTTGTAGTAAAAACGTGTATTATTCATGAGAAATTTGTTATAGCGCAGTTTAAACTGCGGGCGCCCAGGATAGTTCTTTGCAAATTCAATTAGTTTTTGGCGAGAAGTGCGGGTACGTTGACAAAAATCTTCCGTCACTGAAATGTTCTTTTGTTTCAGCTGGTTACGAAGTGACAAAACTTTTTCTCTGGTCTTGTAGTTGGAAAACTTGGCTATTATGCGGCGGCATTTGGCAGGTGCAAACAGGCCAAGTCGGTGTGCGCGATCAATTGACTCTGTGCAAAAAGATCCAAGTACTTCATTTATCGCTGCTGATAGCTTAGCTTCAGTTTCGTTCCAGGTTTCTTTAGCGTCAGCTATACCATGAAAGACTAGGTTGTCACGCCTAGATCTGTCCTCAATCTCATCGAAGCGTGTTTGATAGTTATTACTTTGGTGCGTTAGACTAGATAACGACGCGTGTACTTCTGATAAATCTTTGCCAAGTTGATCAAAGTCCTTCGATTTTTCTTCGAGTTCGTCTAGCCTTTTTTGTATGCCGGTTATTTTTGTTTCTATGTTTTTTTGCCCGTTTTTAATTGCTTTAACGTCAGCAGCTAGTTCGGTTTGCACTCTCGAACTTTGAAATGAACGGCTGTGTATATCTTTGAGTAGTTTAAACATTGCTTTCATCTGCTCGGCAGGATTTTCTGGTAACGAATCAATATCAAGTACGTTTTCAGAGCGCGTGTTAGGTCCCGGGTTAGTTTCAACATCTCCAGATTGTAGGAGCAAAAAAAGCATAGAAAAACAGTCGCATACAACTTCATACAACACTTTTGGGCACGGAAACAGTAGCAAAAACGGGTTGATTGATTTTTTAGCGTATAGAGAAAACTTTGTACACACCTGCATGATGAAAAACCGGTGGTTAGAAGCCATGCAAAGCGCACTGTTTCCGTGCCCACTGAAAGGCAAATCCATGCGCCGTGTGCTTAAGTAGACCACGGGAGGTGTTGGCGACGTCGATGCGGCTGGGAACCCGAAGTAGAGTCCTTCTGTCGCAGTGAAATTGTAAAAAATGTCATCGTCAACCCTGTTGTCCGGTCCGTACGAGGGTGGCAACTTCATCACTATCTCCCACGAACACACGTGTGCCGCCGACGAGCACGCTATCAGGAGAGTCAGCAGATTCTGCATGATGAAAAACCGGTGGTTAGAAGCCATGCAAAGCGCACTGTTTCCGTGCCCACTGAAAGGCAAATCCATGCGCCGTGTGCTTAAGTAGACCACGGGAGGTGTTGGCGACGTCGATGCGGCTGGGAACCCGAAGTAGAGTCCTTCTGTCGCAGTGAAATTGTAAAAAATGTCATCGTCAACCCTGTTGTCCGGTCCGTACGAGGGTGGCAACTTCATCACTATCTCCCACGAACACACATGTGCCGCCGACGAGCACGCTATCAGGAGAGTCAGCAGATTCTGCATGATGAAAAACCGGTGGTTAGAAGCCATCCAAAGCGCACTGTTTCCGTGCCCACTGAAAGGCAAATCCGTGCGCCGTGTGCTTAAGTAGACCACGGGAGGTGTTGGCGACGTCGATGCGGCTGGGAACCCGAAGTAGAGTCCTTCTGTCGCAGTGAAATTGTAAAAAAGTTCATCGTCAACCCTGTTGTCCGGTCCGTACGAGGGTGGCAACTTCATCACTATCTCCCACGAACACACGTTTGCCGCCGACGAGCAGGCTATCAGGAGAGTCAGCAGATTCTGCATGATGAAAAACCGGTGGTTAGAAGCCATGCAAAGCGCACTGTTTCCGTGCCCACTGAAAGGCAAATCCATGCGCCGTGTGCTTAAGTAGACCACGGGAGGTGTTGGCGACGTCGATGCGGCTGGGAACCCGAAGTAGAGTCCTTCTGTCGCAGTGAAATTGTAAAAAAGTTCATCGTCAACCCTGTTGTCCGGTCCGTACGAGGGTGGCAACTTCATCACTATCTCCCACGAACACACGTTTGCCGCCGACGAGCAGGCTATCAGGAGAGTCAGCAGATTCTGCATGATGAAAAACCGGTGGTTAGAAGCCATGCAAAGCGCACTGTTTCCGTGCCCACTGAAAGGCAAATCCATGCGCCGTGTGCTTAAGTAGACCACGGGAGGTGTTGGCGACGTCGATGCGGCTGGGAACCCGAAATAGAGTCCTTCTGTCGCAGTGAAATTGTAAAAAATTTCATCGTCAACCCTGTTGTCCGGTCCGTACGAGGGTGGCAACTTCATCACTATCTCCCACGAACACACGTGTGCCGCCGACGAGCACGCTATCAGGAGAGTCAGCAGATTCTGCATGATGAAAAACCGGTGGTTAGAAGCCATGCAAAGCGCACTGTTTCCGTGCCCAATCTGTATGTATGTCTTCTTTTAGTAAAAAGACACATATACAGAATATTGACGTGTTGTCAGGGGTCTCAGATATGCGCAATATTTACTACTTAATTGACAATATCACACAAGTATGAACGCTAAATATTCAGCAATATTGGTGGGCACTGCGGATGGGGTCGGCCTTCCGGAGTATCGTCTGGTGTTGTTTAGAATACCCTTAAGGGCAGACAAACAGACAAAATTAGAGACAGACAGAACAAAACGTTTTCGTCGAAGATTCCCAAGAAATAATATGATCTTTATTGAGCACGGTTTCATCTGCACGACATGCACGACTGCGGGTGAATGGTTTTTGCCTTTGGAACTACAGTCATTGTTAACTCTTGAGAATAACTTCGTAGCTTACATCGCTCAATAGTCGAGCGAATCATTAAGACGTAAAAATATCGTCTCAATATTTTTTGAGACAATACGCGTCAGATTATGGAAATCCAGACCAATATCTTGTCACCTGGTGTGTAGCTAGTGAAGGTAATAAGACAGTGTTATCAAAATTGCGTTAAAGAAGTTTTTTCATGGAAATCGCGGCGTCGGTGTCAGCATCCTTGGTCGTGAGCAAAAAATAATGACCTTGTACAAGAGCAGAAATTTGAGAAAGATAGAACTTAAATAAATAATAAATATCTCCCCGTGTGAGTGAAGATCAAACTCGGGCCCTTTTCGTGGCAAGAAGGTGTTCCACTACACAACCGTGCGTATTGTTAGAAATGCAGTGAATATACTTTCGAGCGCTTGAAATTGCAGTGAAAATACCATTCACGCTTTGCAAACACAGGCGTCTTGTATACAGACTTCACAGTACAACATGTAATATTGCAGTAATATTGGGTATTAGAAGCGCACATTGACATAGGGCATCACAACATGTGACTATCATATGAACTCTGTGGGTAAATCAGGCCACCAATTACAAAAGACCCAAAAGGCACACATGTTGCTGTGCAAATTCCTTCGAGACCATGTAGTGGGTGCATATCAATTTTTAAAACGTTTTATGCGCGTGATTGCTCGTAATTTAAAACATGCTAACCCTTACAAAGATTGCAGCATTGCAGCCATACGTGAAAGCTTCACGGACACAAGCCGCTTTCAAATTTAAATATCACATTGTAGTAATGCACAATACAAGCTGCTCGAGTAACATCCTACAAATAAAGGCGTGCGCTAAACGGATGAAGTCCGAACTACGGCAGCATGCAAGTATCGCGTTCTACTTTTAAAAAGGAAGCGTAATGTTCCCGCTGTTCCTTCGCTCTCAACCAATGACGCAACAAGTTCTTTCACGCCATCGCGTTATAACTTGCCCTGAATAATATTTTTTTATTAGGAAGCCAAAAGATCCTTCTTAGTTTGCAGATTCAACATTCTTACCATCAAAACATATTTGAATATATACATATCATCGCAAACACGCTTCGAGTTTGTAAGCCTAACTGAACCGTGAACATTCTCTAGTGAGCCTTGTCTTCGCATGTATCAAGCACCGCTTTTGATCATTCAATACCAACAATACTCACAGGTAATAAACGAGCTTGTTGTAAATTCATTCGCAAAAAGAAAAATTGAATTTAACAATATATTTCCATCTGATACTAAACATTTACTTTCTAGATATTTAACGGGCTTAGCAAAATACCATGTACTTAAATTCAGAATAGATAGAGTTATTTCCACTTATGAACCTATATACGAAAAGTAAACGGGAGTGGGCATTTTTTCAAAGACTCTATTTAGGACATTTGCCTGGCGTCTTTTCGACAATATTGGCATAATTGAAAATGAGCTCATAGCAATTATAGTAGCCCAATGAGAGCTTTAAATTAGTTGATTTAGTACGTATACATGAAGCTGGGCTCAAGACGTCACCGTTATGTTGGTTTCTGAAGGAAATAGAAACAACAAAATATTTACTTTAATATTTCCCCTGCTAAATTTTTATCAGAAAAAAAGTATGGTTTGGCTTTTTGAAAAGCTTAAGCTAGAAATAATGTTGCAGTATTTTGTCACTTGTTGGCACCACGGCAGGTTATAGCCACATGAGTGCCTGCCGAGTGGTATATTTTACCAAAAATAAAGAATGCATGACCATGTTTGTGTATATTCTCGGTCTCAGTTCCGTCGCTATGTGCTTCAAAAATCTCACCTGATAGTCCAACCGTTTTGTGCTTTTAAAGTTTTTATTCACTATCCACATTCTTTTAAAAGCTACAATGGTTGTGCAGCTTCTTAGGTCTTTAACTTGACGATATTTTTACACTTGGTAGTTAGCCCATCCACCTTTGTGGGTGAGTGCCATTAGAGTGAAGGCATCATCGTTATCATCAGTTTTATTCTAACCTCTAATAATGAAATTTCCTATAATGGGTATGCGTCACGGATAATAGATGAACAAGAACAAGAACAAAAAAACGTTCCTTGATTTCAGACTTTGCAAGCGGAGTAAATCATCACCCGCTCTTCTTCTGGAAGGTCCACGATCACACCATGGTAATGTGACTTCTCTGACTCAATTGCTAACCTCACGTCCACGGGCGAACCACGCGCGATGAGAGATGCCCTAATAGAAGCCTTTAACGCAATCCTTAACATTTCCTTGTCTTATCGTCAGAATTGCAGTACCTGGAACAGCAATAGTATTCTTTTTGGCGTGCAAGTTGGCAAATGGAGCGAGCATGAAACCACAGGGAAGTTTTATATTACCACCACTTTTTACATTTACGATACTTTTGTGCGTAGAACTTGACGTGTCGTACGACAGCTATCAAGCTCGCAGTTATGTTACCGTTCAACCTTTATTAGGTAGCACCTACTAAAACAAGTATTCTATAGCATATATACTGAGACATGCAAATCACATATTGGAGATAGATTCTTCTTGCCACGAGGCACGTATTTCTCATTGTTCTCCCGCTTTGCAAACGGCTGTTCCCGGCTCTGTAAAATGCGTCCAACTTCGAGAACGCTGGTGTAGAAAAAGCATCATGGCCCGTACCTACAGTGGAATCGCTATCTTACTTCGTGCGATATAATTTTCTAGCCTACAGCTTAGACGACTGACTAATCATAGGCTGAAGCAGTTTCAAAGCAAACGTAGAATTTTTGTCCGTCTAAGTTCTTCCAAGTTTTCTGATGACCCGAAAGTTTTAGTATTGCCTAAAAACTTCTCACAGCACAGGGAACTCATATTTTTGATGTGCGCGGGGAGCACCCAGGTGTCAGAAGATTGTCTCTTCAACCATTGCCGACTGCCGCATATCGATAGTGGGGAGGGCCACAAGCGACGTTGGATTACAATTTTCCTAACCAGCCCAATCATTCTCACGCTAGGACTACTGTGCTGGATACTTGTACTCGCATACCTGTTCACCGAAGAGTCACCAGTCAAGGTTGACATCACGGTGAGGACGCAGGTTGTGTTCCTAATCCAACGAAGGGGATAGCATGGAATGGTATGCACAATAGTAGCTCTGCTATCACTCGATTTTCTAACTTGTGTTCTTTTTTGTCGCTCTGCAGCGTCCCTCACCACGGTATCGTTCGTTGTCTCTTCTCCTCTCTAGTCCACCCTAGAGTAAGGCTGAAGCTCTATGCATGATACACAAGCAATTCGAACTTTTATTTGGCTAACATAGGCCAAAAAAACGCACTTGCCGTTTTTCACCCACAACTCAAGATCAATGGCTAAATAAATGAATTTTTTTGCAGCGCCGAATTTAACGTATCACGCTCCGAACTATTACTTATACGCCCAGTCAGAAACACTTAGCATAGAAAAGCTTACATGTTCTGCACTTCTTGATGCAGTATAGTTAGCCAAGCTCCCAAGCGAGGCTGTCACTTAAACTTGGTAATATCCAATATTGAGTGGCGTTCTTCCAATAACTAAGCGCCTATGTGAACATAATGACTACGAGCAGGTCGTAAAGAAGGTCATGCAATAAAATATTAACCGAAACCGAACACATCTACAAAGAAGGGTATAAGCTTGTCAAAAATAGGGAAAAACAACAAAATCGCTAGTGTTGTGCAGACAACAGGCCCTCTCGTTCTCGCGTGGTAATTCCACTACAACAAATTTATGTATAGATTCAGTTACGACAAAACTATAGCAGAACATTAGCGATTTCTCTTGTGTGGCATTACGTAAACCGCATGTCATTTTCCGTTTCATAAGTGCACTGCGAAATTGCTAAATGGAGGCATCACTTCTATAAGAATTACTTTGTTTTCTGCTTTACAAACAGGTGGACACTTTATCTGCCCTATATGTTCCAAAAGTTCAGACGCCCCGGGTAACACGGTCAAAGAGAGAGCCTCCATCTGTGATTACAAATACCTCATCAACTGGGCCGCCTGAACAGAGCCGTCTTCTTCCGTCATCTCACGTAGCTGTAGAGGAATGTGTCGGGCTTCTTTGCCGCTACATTACCAAGACGCTGCGGTCGAAACTCGACTTCTACGCGGACCCTTGCAATGACTTTTACCAGTACGTCTGTGGGAAATTCAGAGGGACGTACATCTCCCTACAAGTACGTCATCATAGCCGCTGAGTCAATTCTTATAGCATTGCTTCATATATTTTCCGTTAATAGAAATATGCCTAAAATTTTTGTCACCATCTCTCCTTGCGATTGTGTACGTCCAGCGAAGCTGTATAAAACGCGGCACATGATGGGATACGGGTCTCAAGAGGTGCTCTCATTGGCCTTTTCACCACGTTGAACATCTACTTTTACCCTTTAGCCACTGCACTTTCGTGCAAACGAGCCTTAACGGTTATTATGCTAAAGTGATGACAGCGATGATAGCTTTGTGATCGCTTAAGTAGGTGGTATTCGGCTCCGCGATGACCAAACCTAATCCTTTTCATCGAGCAGTGCATTCGCGCTTTTTTTTCTTACCACTTCGGTTTCAGTGATTCGCACATGACTGTCGGTTCAGGTTTTTGTGTTGAGAAAGCGGGAAAGACAAGCAGATAGGTGGGGCGAGTGATGAGCTATTTTATATCAATCGAAATGCTCGAGGGTTGTGCAAAGAAACTGCGAAATAATCTTTTCAGGAACACGTTGGAAGGCGTTCCCACCGTTAGTAAGTGCCTTCTTCTTTATTATAATACTTAGGGCTACACTATATGCCTGATTGCATGGAAGGATATGACGTTTTCCTTCACGGACTCCGAACTTCTCTTGGGGCTGTAGTTGTCCTGTGGCAATGTAACTCAGCGCGAGTCTGCAGCGAACTCGTCTATTCGCCTCTCTGAGTGACCTTCGTCAGCGTATGCAACGAGCACTCATCTTCCAGCAGGGCAGCACGCGAGCGTGAACGTCTATTGGTTTAGAGCTCGGCCATTGGGTTTTATATGAGAAAGACTTATGGCGGGGGTCGTGCCCGTCCCTCTTTTCTTCCCGCGGGTGTCAACCCCCCACTGCGCATGCGCGTCCTTCCCCTTTTCCTATGCTCCCCCATTTCTCCCGCGAGCCGGCGCTGAAGGCAACAAGCTTCCTCGGTATACATGATCACTTGGCAGCCATTGATCGTCGGTCATGTGCGTTCCACATTTTCTTAGCACATAATGTCTTTGGCGTGTGTGTTGAGAAGACGGCTGTTGAGCACTGCTTTATGCATGGTCACTGGCAGCGTTACTCAGGAAGATGTTCTGATTGTCGGTGCCCCTACTTGGAGTCATTTAGACGAATTTCTGCGGCTGACGTTCACCATCTCTTGCTGTTTCGCATCCGCAGTTGGTCTCATTTAGTGTGTGGTGATGTATTTTTTTTCTGGTGCACGAAGACAGAACCGTTGCCTGGTATAAACTGATAAAGTAGCTCTAAATACCCAAGAAAAAAAAAACAATCAAGATCTAGAGAATGAATAAGACGGACAACAAGAGAACTCAACTCGGATGGATACCAAACCACACACTACGAAAAAGATAGTTTCTATCACATAATTGATTTTCCCCTTGACAAATATTGCGCATCATTTAGATACTCCGAACAACGCCTGTTATGCTATACAGGCATGATTGCCATGTTTGATATTATTGTCATATAAAAAGAAGAAATACCGGTCATATTAAAAATCCTGAATTTTTATTCACTTCACTGAGAAACCCTGAGCCTGGCATTTATATGACTTTATCAACCGCAGAAGTCTTTACTAATTGATCATAACGTTAAAAATTGTCTATTACGTGACATCATCTCCTAAAAACAGCGTTGAACATTCATGGCTCTGAAGACTTATTGAGTCAGCTAAAGGCTCATTTCCAAGAAAAGCTCGGCGATGAAAGCGCAGGTGTGAGAACGCGCAGAAAACTTTAGTAGGCGGCTGCGACGTGGAGGTGGAAGAGCGTAAACACACCAGTTCAGTTGGAATAGGTGCAAGAAAAACTTGCGCCGGCGTCCCTGTACAACGGCGACAAGCAGTGACACGAAAGGGTGGCACACCTGGAAAATTCCGGAAAAGCCCAGCCACCCCTGCCACAGCCAAGGGAACCACCTGGTATGAAATGTACGTACACTTAGAGGTAGTTGTTTCTGGGCTAGTTGATACAGAATTATGAAACAAAATTCTGACGCCTAAAACACCACGAAAAGAGCTAGGAAGCACTCTAAGAAAGCTTTTTTTGTTTTTTTTTGGTATATACGCTCTTTTACGGTCTTTTCCTAGACGCACTTGCCTCTTCTCTGATTCTGTCATTTAGCTGCAGCACTTTACGTTTAGTGTTTCTAGGACTTCAACAGTTCTAAGGCTTCAAACTCGGATCAAAATTCAAAAAAAGTTGCAGTGGAGAACCACATCACTCAGCTTACGTGACTGGCAGTTGACTGCTAGATACGAAAGTCTTGAATTTAGGTTGTGGTAGCTGTAATTGAGTTTATTCGACCGTGAAATTCTAAAGAATGAAATGGTTGAAAAGTTCGCTTTTATTCGTTTTTGGCGAGAATTTGTCTCTCGAAATCTAGAAAATTACGCATGCCATCTATTTGGCACAACCTAATTTTGTTTAAATAACTTTGGCCCAGGCTCTATTTAGCGTTGTTTTTAGGTTGCTTGGCGGATAGAATAAAGGCAACCGCAAGAAATTTGCCGTAGATTGGGACGAAACGACATTATACATGCCAAATTGCGCGCCGACGTAGTTGACGTCACAGGTGCGTGGTAACTATGCCGTGGCTTCACCGTCACTGTGGGTTTCGAGAAAAGCGCGAGCGATGTGAAAAAGCAAGAAATTTGCTCGAACGGGCTTTTCCTGCGTTTCGTGACTTTTCTCGCTTTTGTCGTAACTCTGCCTCGCTTTGAGTTATAGATTCGTCGCAGAACTGCTTGCTTCAGCAAGTCAGCTGACACTCCTTTAATTGATGTGGACATCATATCTACACGAGAAACAACACTGCACGCAAGCAAAGCGTGAAAGATCTCGGCGTTTAAATGGTGAGACGTGGCGCAGCAAGCAGTCAGGCAGTCTACAGGATGTCCTTGTCTGGAAAACATTTTGCGTCGAGGTAGTACACAACACAGGCATTCGGCAAAAGGCAAATTTGTGATAAAAAGCAAAAAACAAACGTCCTCTCCTTCATCATTAATAATGTGGCCCACCGTGTACATCAATGATCGCACCAATGCATGTTCGTGAAAACGTACTTGTCCGACTAGTGAAGCCAGTCGGGCTACAATTTTCGAACTCCTGGGCAGCCACTTCGCTTATAGGTTGAAAAAAGAAATGTACTGCGGATCACAACCTGAAACTTTCCTTTTTGCGGGAGTGAACTTCATATTTAGTCGCATTATAGAGAGGGCTAATGCGTATCGCGTTAAGAAACGTCACCAGGGACACAACATTTTCACTTTGTCGGGAGAATTTTGTTCTTGGCCGCTGTCGCTATCGAGTCTCATTACCGAGTGAAGCAAAAGTTGGGGCAAAAGGCGGCCAAGTTTTGAAAACAGTGAATATAATATACATTTCACTCAATTTTGTATATAGTCAATGCATAAACATTTATTTGGGTATTGCTGCGGTATGTGCTGCATAATTATGACGGTGTTGGAACTCCGAAAAAGTTTATTTACAAATCAAATAAAAATCGCACCAAGTGTCTCAGTTTGCCTCAACTTGCAGGCCCTGACGAGAAGTTGCGTGGGGCAAGATAAGACGCTGTAAAAAAAATTTTTTCCTGCAGTTTTTGCAGTAGAATTATTTGTAGTTTCCTCCACGGGCCAACACGTCGTCTTCACAAGCCTGGTTTTTGTAGTGCATGCAGTGAATTGAGAAAGACATGGGCCCTGTGTTTCTCCAAAACTGCTTGCATGACCACGAGTCTTTTTGCGTGATAATGGTGTCTTTTGTTGCACCAACCCCTAAATAAGTTTTTAAGAATTTTGAGAATATAATTTATTTTGACGCATTTTTGTTGCTACTTTTTGCTGTGTCAATTAGGAACAATGAATGGGCGTTTGTGACTTTCAAATTCGTCGGGATATAAAACTGGTGGACTTCTACTTCCTACAGCTTGTAATTATTTTTTTGTATTGAGGAAACACTCAAACTTGCCACTCAGATGCCTTTGTGATCAACTAAGGAGGCTCTTTCAAATTTTGTGCACCTCTGGGGAGCTTTTTTGAGAACGCAGAACAGCCACGACGCAGCACGACTAGAGGAAACCTTCTCTTGAACAGCACTCATTGACTTTTCATGTTGTTTTCATTCCAGGAAACTTGATATACTATTCTCTTCTACGTCTGAACCTCCTTAAACAAATATATATAGTATATTGTCATGGCTAAAGGCCGGGCAGGATGGCAGAGGACGACGAAGTGGCAAGTGCACAGAGCAATCACGGGAGACGACGTTGAAGCGCCTGCATATCTGTTCTTTCAATACATACTTTATTTTTCCTGTGTCCTGTTCTTTCAACGTTGCGACACCGGTCGCGAACGATGCCCACCAGTCCACCCTGCATCCGTAAGCCGGACTTGCGGCACACCGTCGACCATTGACCACTATGCTTCCATTGCGGAGAAGCCGGCCATGTTTTTCGCATTTGCGCGTACCGTGGCGATTGACATCCGAACTTACTAAACAAATCCCCTCATGCTCATCTTGATAACCGCCACAACAGCAATGCAGACCCGCAAGCACAGCCACCCGATGTGCTGCATCGCTGACTCCACTCTCCTTCACCTGCGCCTAACTCACCGCAGCACCGCAGTTGCACTGAGGTGGTCCGAGGCAGGTCCCCTAGTCCTCGTCAGAGAAACTAACAGCAGCGACCTTTGGCGTAAGGTTGCTGCCCGTAGAGATTCTACCCCACCCCCAACATCTTCACGACAGCGCGATACGACGGGTGATACCGCAGATCATACAATGGACAATATGAAGGACGATGCGACGTCACCGACATCACTCAAAATCATAAGTGCCAACCTTGACATTTGCATAGACGGATGCCCAGTAACAGAGCTGGTAGATACTGAAGCGGACTTCTCTATTATCAGCCGTAAACTTGCCGACTACCTGAAGAAAGTGAGAACAGCATGGATGGGCCCGAACGTGAGAACCACAGGGGGTCAGTTTAAGACTCGTACCTCTATCTGTTGATATTGGCCCAAGTTTGCTGCCGGCGCAGAGTATCCTGATGGTTATTAACCAGTATGAGGATTCTTTTTCTTCGACGTCCCCGAGTTTGTCAAGCGCCACTGACGAAATATTGAATTACAACAGATGACATGACTAGACACATCAGGCGAATCCCGAACCGGGCAGCCCCTCGGAAACAAGAAGGCATCGAAGACCAGGTGTGACAGATGCTTGAAGATGACGTTATTCAGCCGCCGAAAAGCCCTTTGGCTTTGCCGGTTGTAATGTGGAAGAAGAAAGACAGCACCTTACGTTTCTACTTGGATTACTACAAGCTGAATCAGGTCACAAAAAAAAGATGTCTACCCACTTCTATTTATCGACGATTCACTCGATCGACTACGGCATTTCTCGTCGATGGACTTGAAGAGCGGGTATTCACATATAGAAGTCAACGAAAGAGTGAGGAAAAAACAGCTTTCGTGACACCCGATTACTTTTTGAATATAAGTACTTCCATTTGGCTTGTGCTAGGTACGGGCAATGTTCCAGCAGGTAATGAACACCGTACTATTAGGCCTCAAGTAGAAGACGTGCTTAGTGTATTTAGACGACGTCACCACCACATTCGGCGAACACATCAAGGTACTGCATTCAGTAGTTCAAGCTATCCGTTTCTCTGGACTAACACCTCAGCCGGAAAACTGCCACTTGGTCTTCGAACAGCTTCTGTTTCTGGAAACTCGTCCGCAGTGAACGTGTGAGGCCAGAGCCTGAAAAAATAGCTGCCGTTACGAATTTTCCTGCGTTGACTTACAAAAAAGGGGGTCAGACAATTTTTTGGACTGTATGCTTACTAACGACACTTCATTGAGTACTTCTCACGTCTTACCTCGCCATTCACCCGCCTTACCATAGAAGACGTTGCATTTGTATGAAATGATGAACAACAAAAAGCGTTCGACGAGCTGCCGCAACGCCTCAAGAAGCCAGCAGTCCTCACACACTTTAATGATGATGCCCCGAGAACAGTGCACACCGACGCCAGCAATTTTAGCTTAGGAGCTGTACTCGTGCAGTGGCAGGATGGCGCCGAACGAGTAATCGCTTACGCGAGCAGTGCTCTTTCACGTGCGGAAGAGAATTATGCCACTACGGAAAACGAGCGCAGGAATACGCAAGGACGGGCCTGTTGGTCCATTGCATACTGTAGCTTTAGCGCACACACATGAGGACAAATACGATAGAGTGGTTATCGTATTTGTCCTTGTGTGTGTGCACTAAAGCTAGAGTATGGAAAAAGAGTACCTTGCGGTGGTGTGGGCAGTGGTGAAATTCCGTCCATAGTTGTATGGTCATCCTTTAATGTTGTCAGCTATCATCACTCCTGCTAGCTGGCGCATTTAAAGGAGCCATCAGGGCGGTTGGCACGGTGGAGCCGCAAGCTTCCAGGCTTTTACATGCCTGTGGTCTACAGAACGTGGAAGGTACAGTCAGACGCCGATCGCCTTTCTCGTGCACCATACGAACCTGCGATTGCAGCAGATGACGATGCAGCCATTGTGGGAGTTGTAAACATGGCTACTGTCGCATAGCTGCAGCGAGACGACCAGGAACTGTGAACTATCATTTGTTTATTTGGAGGGTCGCACTTCAGCTCTACCAAGACTGCTTGCGAGAGTGCTATGGTCAGTTTGATTGCATAACGACGTCCTGTATAAGATGAACTTCATGCCCGCGCAAACGACTACTTACTTCTCGTTACAACATCTCTACAAAACTAAGTAATACAGGCATGCCACAATGAACCAACATCCGGCCACTTGGGTTACACGTGTATGCCTGCAGAGTGAGGCAGAGATTCTACTGGCCAAGACTGACGGCCATCGTTCAACACTATGTTCGGACGTGCCTTGATTGCCACAGAAAAGTTCTACTCATGGAACCAGCAGGTCTCTTCCATTTTATTGACGTATCTGTTACTCTAATCGCCCAAGTCGGAATGGATCTTCTGGGCCTATTTCCCAATCTCAGTGGCAGGCCACAGATGGAGTATAGTAGCCTCAGAGTACCTCACTCGCTACGGCGAAATCAAGGCTCTAGAAAAGTGCATGGCAAATGAAGCGGCACGAATTTATTTGAGGATGTGATGCTGAGGTATGGCTCTCCGTCAGTGGTAATAACTGAAAAGGGAACGGCATTCGCAGCCGAACTATTACAGACTGTTTTAAGACTTAGCGGCACATCTCACTGGCGAACAACGACGCATCATTCACAAGTGAATGTTCTTACGGAGCGCCTCAACAAAACACTTGTGGATGTGCTCTGCATGTACGGCGATATGCAGCATAAAAAGTTGGACGAAGTCTTGCAGTATACCACGTTCGCCTATAACACGCCTCATCAAGAAACAACAAGAACAACGCCATTCCACCTTCTTCATGGTCGTGAAATCATGACTACGCTAGATGCTATACTGCCCCACGAGTGCAAAGACGCCGAAACGGATGCTGAATATATCATTCAGCTTGCCGAAGTAGCCCGACAACTTTCGCGCCTACGTATTACTCACCAGCTCGATTACGATTCGAGACATTGCAACCTTCATCGACGACCAGTCTCATTTGAGCTGGGAGAAAAAGTTTTGGTCTGGACTCCCAGTCGGCATCATGGGCTCTCAGAAAAGCTGTTAAGCTGGTACTGTGGGCTGTATAAGGTTGAACGACGTCTCAGTGACAATAATTATGAAGTTGTTCCCGATACCGCGCCCGAATCCAGGCGTCAACGGAACGCACCAGAAGTTGTCCACGTGGTTCGGATTAAGCCTTGTTTCTCCGACTGAGCTCAAACGTTGCTAACAAGTACAAATTACTTTGATTGTAAAGCATAGGCACGATGTTTTCTTTATTGGGTGGCTAATGTGACGGCTAAAGGTCAGGCAGGATGGCAGCGGACGACGAAGTGAAAAGAGCGGAAAGCAACCCCGGGTTTCTCCGAAGAAGATGGCGTTAAAGTGGCTGCTCTATTGTTCTGTTATTAGAGACCTTTTTTTTCCTGGTCGCGCCATCGTCTTGTGTCCTGTTCTTCCCACGTCGTAACAATATAATAAATGTGTGTATGCTTTTCACCTAGTAAGACATTGCCAAAAACACTTCAATACCTTTTAGTCCCGTTTTGCCCCAAAAAATTAGTGCTTTTTTCCGGTTCTCAAATGAACTAAAATTTTTGTTGTATGTTGCTAGTAGAACAAAGCAACTTAATAAATGCTGTGGCTGTAGTCGCACTGGACCGGCGACATGCACGGATTCAAAAATTTGACCAAACAGAATTTCGCCCCGCTTCAACACGGCACCAACACACTGACAATAGCCCCGTAATTTTTTCAGCGCGATTGGTCGCAGCAACCTACAACATTTACAATAAAAATGTGGGCAACTCCTAGTGCCTATCATTGAAATAGAGAAACAAGGAAAAGGGCATTTTTATTATGTTAGATCTCAGCAAAGTGAAAACATCGCTTTCGCCTTCTTCCTCACATTGCCCCATCTTAACCTAAGTCATTCCCCTCCCCCCCCCCAATTTCATAATCGGCACTATACCTGGATTTAATAACATACGCATGACAGTATAGACGGGCTTCTACTGCTTTCAAAAACAATCTTGAGGCCACACAGAAAGAAATAACGCAGAAAAAAGCTACGTTGCTTTGTTTTCCTGCACTTTCTTCCTCTCTATGGTAATCCAGTGTGAGCATGTGATTTAACAGATAATTTATTGTGGCGCCCAGTGCGTGGCGAACAGTCGAAGTCTGTTCCAAACGACACTAACAGTTTGTCAGCTATATCCAAAATAAACGGTCTCTTTAACGAATACCATCTGACGACACTCTACAGTCTTCTGTTATGAAAAGATTGTGCGTGTGGAAGTTCAAACTTCGCGCTGCGCTTGGGAAATCTCCGCGCCATACCCCGCTGACAGACGTTGCTGTGTTGTTGACAAAAATACGTGCTTTCTGCTGTATGTGTCCTTTCATTATTTATGAGAGATGTTTCAGGATTACTTAATGTTTGGGCGTAAACATATTATAACCCTGTTAAGTAATGTGGGTAAGTAGATTCATGTTTTAATTTGCTCTGACACCTTACAACACCGGTTACGCACGCTGTCATCTAAGTAGTTTGTGCATGACCGTATTGGCCATTCATGGTTGTGTGAGTTCTAGCTCGTAAAGTGCACTATAATTTGAGTGCTTACCAGTGCGGTCCAAGTTATTCATTGTACCGTTTCACTACACTTGTCAATCTTCCTTGTTCTTTCCACGGATGACACACACGAGTTCATTTTGTTTTAATAGGGAAGACGGGGGTAGCATTCTGGCCTTCCTACGATATACGCTGTTCACTTGAAACTAAGCTACATGAGTATAGTAACACAATGAAAGAAATACTTGTTCCTTTCGACCGTAAAAATAGGTTCTAGTGGTTTCGATCTACATTTTAGATGGCCTAGCGCATCATGTTAAAGCAACTAATACTCTTCTTCAAAAACATTTAAAACGGTTTACGTGAGAAGGTACATTCTCTAAAGAGATAAATTCAAGTCATTTTGTGTTTTTTACAGATCCAAGAGTCCATAAAGGTTGGGACATTTTCAGACCTCGTTTCTGCAAAAGCACCATCATCCAATCAGAGTGCGTTTGAGAAAGCGGCCGCCATGTACCAATCCTGTATGTCTTTCGCCTCATCAAACCAACGGGAGGTAACTTAAAATGACAGCTGATGTGTCAAAAAACAGATGCGCTTGTTGCAAAGTATATATATATATATATATATATATATATATATATATATATATATATATATATATATATAAATATATATATATAAATAAATATATATATATATATATATATATATATATGTATATATATATATATATATATATATATATATATATATATATATATATATATATATATATATATATATATATATATATATATATATATATATATATATATATATATATATAGTGAGCGCTGACTGTGCAGTTCATCATTTTCGCCTGCGCATAGAAATCACCGTGATCAATCTCAGCGTAGTAGTCTCACGCTTTGTGTTTGATTGCTGGTTCGCAAGCCTGTATTAAAAATACACCGATCGTTCCGCAGTACCTAACGTCGTCACTCAAGTGGTGCAGCGTGCTGTGATTCCAAAGTCCTTCTTCTCCACTGGTCACCTCGCTCCAACGTGCCGACAAATACTGCCTTACAATCATCAATCGGCTCACCGGCTTCTTCCGTACTCCTCACAGTCGCTTATGTTGACAACTCCCGGGTTTCAAGCTTTACGATGGAGTGCTACTTCGGCAAACTTGCCATCCTCTCGGTAGATGATGGGTCCCGATCATACCTCGCTCACTTCGACTCCAAGCAAGTTTCAGAAGCATTTCATGATGATTCGATGGTTGGCCACTTGAGTTTTCGTAAAACCAACGACTGCATCAGTACTCGCTGCTTCTGGCCTGGCGTCTCCACTAGTGTTTCCAAGCACGTTGCTTCCTGTTCGTCTTGTCACCACCGAAAAAATTCGAAATCTCTTTGCGTGGGCCTCTACAACCTCTGCCGTCCCCATTAGGTTCCTTCAAGCTTGTCGGCATAGACTTATACCCTTCCACTTACACCCGCCGGTCATCGCTGGATTGTTACTGCCGTGAACCATTTTATTGCTACGCTGACACAGCCCCCATTTTTTCTGGTGCTGCCTCCAAAGTGGTCTGGTTTGTTCTGCGAGCCGTCATCCTGCACCACAGCACCCGTCGTATTCTCCTGAGAGACCGCGGCAAGACACTTTTTTCTCGTGTCCTGGCTGAAGTCCCACAGGCCTTTTACACCATGCATAAGACCATCACTGAATACCAGACGTAAACGAATGGTTTCACCGAGTGTTTTCATAGAAAGTTGTGTCTTTGTCAGACATGATCTCTATTTATGTCCAGCCCAATCACAAGCACTTCGACGCAACACTACCTTTCATCGCGTTTGCTTTTAACAATGCCCTTCAATGCACTACAAGTCACAGCCCGTTTTTAATTGTGTATGGCCATACACCATCTTATGTTCAAGACACCAGCTTCTTGTCCACGCACTCTGTCCCATCTGCGTATTTCCAGAAAAGTTCGCTGCCCATGTCAACCACCGCCGAAAAATTGCCCGCCCCAACACCTCTACCATTTAGGCCAAGCGAAAAGTTCATCGTGATGTCACACGTACAGTTGTGTCATTCTACCCAGGCGAAGAAGTGCTCCTCTTGACACCTGTTTGCACACCCGGCCTCTGTGAAAAATTCGTTCACAGATACCTGAGTCCTTACACCGTGCTTGAACGAACATTGGCCGTGAGTTATCACGTCGCTACGGTTAGCAGGGCTTCTGATGACAGTCGTTACAGGACCGAGATCACCCATGTGTCTCACCTGAAGCCTTGTATCTGGCACTCGTACCCTTCCTAAACAGACGTCTTGCTGACCGTTTTCATGAAAAGGGGATATGATGTGAGCACTCACTGTGTAGTTCATTATCCTTACCTATGCATAAAAATCATTGTGATCATCATAATCTTAGTCTCACGCCGCGTGTTGGGTTGCTGGCTCGCGCGCCTATATTGAGGATACAACGATCGTTCTGTTGTACCTGATGTGGTCTCACACTATAAATATATATATATATATATATATATATATATATATATATATATATATTGTAGCGATGCTGAGGCAGACAGGCTAAGAAAACAAGCAACTTTATTAGAGCGAACTTGTGCCCACAAGTCTAATGACTATGGTCGTCGAGTCCGAGTAGCCGAGAGGCACAGATTCAACTAACTTCCTCTTCCTCGTTGTTGGAGCGCACGAACGCGTGGCGCATGCCAGCCGGGTCTTGCTGGTGCTCTTGCCATGATGATTGCGGCGGGCTACTTGGACGTGGCCAACCTGTCGCGGCATTATCCCCCTCCTCAGATGCATCGTTCCGATGCTTGAGAGAGTGAAATGATACATGCGCCCTCTCACTCGTTTTCCGACGATCTGTCATGATAGGGCTTCATGCGGACTACGTGTACCACTTTCGTGGGATTGCGGTGTCTTGAGCTCACGTGTCCCGCGGATCTGACTTCATAAGTGACGTCGCTGATACGGTTGAGTACTTCATAAGGGCCGAAGTATCGACAAAGAAGCTTTTCAGAGAGTCCGCGGCGGCGCACTGGGATCCATATCCACACTTTGTCACCGGGATGATAGAGTGCGTCACTGCGTCGCTTGTTGTACTGACTAGAGTCGATGCGCTGTTGACGGCGTATTCGGTATCTTGCCATTTGTCGTGCTTCTTCGGCTCTTTGCAAGAAGTCATCTAAGTCAGGTGGATAGCTGTTTTCTTTCTGTAGTGGTAACATGGAATCCAGTGGTGTGGTCACTCTCCGGCCGAATACTAGTTCGAAAGGGGCAACGTGGGTTCTTTCTTGAACGGCCGTATTATATGCGAATGTTACGTAGGGTAATATTTCATCCCACTGTTTATGCTCAACATCGACATACATTGATAGCATGTCGTTCAGAGTTCGGTTGAGGCGTTCTGTTAAGCCATTTGACTGAGGGCGATATGCCGTTGTTCTTCTGTGATCGGTATTTGTCATGCGCATCAGACATAGCATAAGGTCTGCAGTAAATGCAGTGCCCCGATCCGTAATAACGACGATGGGCGCACCATGTCTCAGCACTATGTTGTTCACAAAGAACTTGGCGAATTCGGCAGCTGTCGCACTGTACAGAGAGTCAGTCTCAGCATAACGGGTCAGATAATCTGTAGCTACGACAATCCATTTCTTGCCTGCACATGATGTCGGGAAAGGTCCTAGGAAGTCCATGCTGACTTGTTGGAATGGGGCATCCGGAGGCTCTATTGGATGGAGAAGGCCGGCTGGTTTTACGGTTGGAGTTTTGCGCCGTTGACATTGAGGACAAGTTTTCACGTAGCGCTGCACTGATGCGAGCAACTTAGGCCAATAGTACTTCAGGCGAATCCTGGCGAATGTTCGGCTCACACCCATGTGGCCAGATGTTGGCTCGTCATGGCATGCATGCAAAATTTCCTGTCGCATGGCTGTGGGCACGACTAGTAAAAACGTTTCGCCATTAGGTTCAAAGTTCCTCCTGTAAAGGAAACTTCCTCGAAGGCAGAACGTGGAGAGCCCTCTGGAGAATATGCGAGGAACTTGAACGTCGAGACCCTGCAGGTGTTGTATAAGCGCCAGCAAATCCGGGTCATCTCGTTGTTGTTGAGCGATTTCGGATGCGTCGACAACGCCTAGAAACGGGAAGTCTTCCTCTTCAGGTACACTTGGATCGACGGGAGAGCGTGACAGGCAGTCGGCATCACTGTGTTTCCTTCCAGATTTGTATACGACCGTAATGTCATACTCCTGCAGCCTAAGGCTCCATCTGGCTAGTCGACCTGACGGATCCTTGAGATTTGCTAGCCAGCATAGAGCATGGTGGTCACTGACAGCTTTGAACGGTCTACCATAAAGGTAGGGTCGAAACTTGTTTATTGCCCAGATGACTGCGAGGCACTCTTTTCAGTAGCAGAGTAGTTTGCCTCAGCTTTTGATAGTTTGCGGCTGGCATAGGCTAACACTTTCTCTTGACCATTTTGCCACTGGACCAGGATGGCGCCGAGGCCGATATTGCTGGCATCGGTATGGACTTCAGTGTCGGCTGTCTCATCAAAATGGGCAAGTATTGGTGAACCCTGTAGCCATTTTCTTAATTCATCAAAAGCTTTCTGTTGTTCGCTTTCCCATGTGAAGGGCACGTCGTCTTTCGTTAGTTTTGTAAGCGGTTCCGCAATCTTTGAGAAGTTTTCCACAAATCGCCTATATTAGGCACATAAACCCAAAAATCGACGCACTGACTTTTTGTCTTTGGGTGTAGGAAACCTCTGAACAGCGGCTGTCTTTTCGGGATCAGGACGAACACCATCAGAACTAATGACATGTCCAAGGAATCTCAGCTCTTCGAAGCAGAAGTGGCATTTTTCGGGTTTGATTGTCAAGTTTGCTGACCGGATGGCTTGTAATACAGTGCGCAGTCGCTCTAGGTGTTTCTCGAACGTTGCAGAGAATACCACCACGTCATCCAAATACACTAGGCATGACTGCCATTTCAATCCCGCGAGGACAGTGTCCATCATTCGCTGGAACGTCGCTGGTGCGGTGCAGAGGCCGAATGGAAGCGCTTTGAATTCGTAGAGGCCATCTGGTGTTACGAATGCCGTTCTTTCACGGTCCCGCTCGTCTACCTCTATTTGCCAATATCAGGTTTTCAGATCCAAGGAGGAGAAAAACTTTGCGGATCGCAGCCGATCTAGTGTATCGTCAATACGTGGCAAGGGGTAGACATCTCGTTTAGTTACACTGTTGAGTTTTCGGTAGTCGACACAGAATCTAAGCGTATTGTCTTTCTTCTTAACGAGCACTACGGGGGACGCCCATGGACTATTCGAAGTTTGGATGACATCATCCGAAAGCATTTTCTCCACTTGCTTCCTAATGATCTCCCGTTCTTTCTGTGACACTCGATATGGATGCTGGCAAATAGGCCTCGTGTCGTCTTGCGTTATAATTCTGTGTTTCGTAATTGACGTGCGCTGGACCTTCGAGGCAATCGAAAAGCAATCAGAGAATTCTTTTACTAAGGCGTAAATCTGTTTCTTTTGACTGTCCGGAAGGCTCTAATTGACGGTCACTGATGTGTCGATGTTGCAGGCCACTGGTCGAGTGGTTGATGTCGTTAGGCTGCATAGTTCAGTCGCCATACAGAAGTCGTGTAAGTAGGCAATAGCAGTGCCTTGACCGATGTGTTGAAGTTCATTGGAGAAATTTGCGAGTAGGACATCTGCACGGCCTTTTGTCAAGTGAACAAGACCCCTAGCTACGCAGACACCTTTGTTCAAAAACAGCCCTACATTTGTATCCGCTATGCCTTCGCGGTTGTAAAATGCGTCATTCTCTACGAGCACCACTATACTGCAGCGTGGCGGCACAGTTACGTCACCATGAACAACGCGTAGAGCAGTTAGGCGTCGCTCCTCAGATTCCTCTACAGGTATAGCTCGTTCAGTCGAAAACGACACGCTGGACCTACGCAGGTTAATTACAGCGCCATTAGCTCGCAAAAAATCTATTCCTATAATGAGGTCTCTTGAACATTCTGGTAGCACAATGAAATCGGCAACGTAAATAAAGCCCCGTATTTCAAGTCTTGCGGTGCATCTGCCAAGGGGCGTAATAATGTGCCCACCAGCCGTGCGTATCTGCGATCCACTCCACTGTGTCACAACTTTGTTTAACTTCTTCACCATCTTGTGACTTATCACTGAATAATCAGCACCGGTGTCGACTAAGGCATTCAGCTCCCATCCTTCCATTCTCAACCGCAAATCTGAAGTAACGCTTTCGTGGCTGCACCCATTTACAGGAAATACACCGTCGTCCTCTCAAGCCATATTGGAGGATCTTCGTAATTGATGTTATCAGCGGCCTCACCTCCACAGGTCGCTTGCTTCAGTTTTCCGGGAGTGGACTTGGAGAGCGATGACCAGGCTGCCTTGAAGGTGCACGTGGGCTGGATGACTGGTAGTGCATAGGCGATGGTGACCGTGACCGACGTTGGCGTAGAGGTGGCGAGTTCTGGCGCGTGGACAAGTACTCCTCAATCTCTGCTGGTCGTTCGCCGTTTCGGGGGCACGGTGCATACGACGGGAAGCCTCTTAATCCGGCCTGTCGGTAAGGGCAGAATCTGTACAAATGACCCGCTTCGCCACAATGGAAACAAAGAGGCCTGCGCTCGTGATCACGCCAGACGTCACTTTTCCTGGGCCTAGGCTCCACATAGCGATGCGTGCTACGTGCTCCTGGGGGCAGATAGGTAACCGTTGGTTCCCGTGGACGAGGTGCGCTGCGTGCTGTAGATGGGAGACGAGTCGCTGCCATCGCAACTGCTGCATTGTTGTGTACTGTAGGTTGTCGGAGAACTTCAGAGTACGTTCGGATAGGTCGAACCGGCTTCAGCTCACGCTCTGGTTCTCGTATGACCTGCCTCAGTTCGTCACGAACAACGTCTGTAACAGATAGTGCAGTTGGAGTCTGGGGCAATTGCAGTCTGCTCGGTTCTTCCCTAATGACTGATCTAATGAGCTTTCGCAGGGCTTCAACGTCGTTTCGCACGCCTCCAGAGAATACCTGTGCAGATGAGCAGTTAAGATTCCGGTTGTACTGCCGAGCGCGTTGTTCTAGTGTTTTTTCGATGGCCGCGCTTCCAAATAAAACTCAGCAACAGTGCTTGGAGGGTTGCGGACGAGAACGGCGAACAGCTCTTGCTTCACTCCGCGCTTTAGATGGCGCACCTTCTTATCCTCAGCCATGTTATAATCCGCACGCTTTAACAGACGGACCATGTCCTCAATGTACATGGCAGCACTCTCGTTTGTGAGCTGGTTCCTGGATTGAAGAGCAGCTTCCGCTTTTTCTTTTCGGTCCATGTTCGCGAACGTAGCCACCGCTTGTCGTCGAAATACCTCCCAGGTAGACAACGGGGTTTCATGGTTCTCAAACCATGTCTTTGCGAAGTCTTCCAGGACGAAGTATACGCGACGAAGCTTCTCTCTTTCGTCCCATCCATTCAAGCTTGCCACTCTTTCGAACAGGTCCAGCCAATCTTCAACATCCTCGTATGAGTCGCCGTGGAATACTGGAGGCTGGTGCGGTTGGCTAATGAACACTTGTGCCGGTGTTACCTGGGTAGTCATAGTGGTGGCATCCATAGTTTGAATTCCCCTTGGTGTGAAGTGAAGAGGACCGAACTCAGGTGAGTCACCTCGAAGACAGCGACTTGCCCTCTGGTATACAGGAGTCACTTCCACGGGGTTGATACGCTGGTCGTCGGGGCTACGCTGTCTTGAGCTCGCGGGGCTTCGATTCATACCCAGCATCTCCACCAGAAATGTAGCGATGCTGAGGCAGACAGGCTAAAAAAACAAGCAACTTTATTAGGGCGAACTTGTGCCCACAAGTCTAATGACTATGGTCGTCGAGTCCGAGTAGCCGAGAGGCACAGATTCAACTAACTTCTTCTTCCTCGTTGTTGGAGCGCACGAACGTGTGGCGCATGCCAGCCGGGTCTTTCTGGTGCTCTTGCCGTGATGATTGCGGCGGGCTACTTGGACGTGGCCAACCTGTCGCGGCATTATATATATATATATATATATATATATATATATATATATATATATATATATATATATATATATATATATATATATATATATATATATATATATATATATATATATATATATATATATATATATATATATAATCAAGTAAAGCCTCTGTGAGCGGTCACAAGGTGGTTTATTGCGACGTTTCGGCCTACAGTCTGGCCTTCAGCATCCTGATAAAGACCAGACTGTAGAAACGACGAAATAAACCACGTTGTGACCGCTCACGGAGGATCTACTTGACTGTATGCAACGCTACGACCACTCAACCACCATGCCTGCCTATATATATATATATATATATATATATATATATATATATATATATACATATATGAGATACAACACGCTTCGCAGGGCGGGCTGCATTTTATGTGCTGCTTTTTTATATATATATATACTTCGCTCTAGCTGCTCGCGTGCCAGAGCTTCAGCGCCACTTTTCGTCATCTCACTCGGTCATGACTGCGAATGCACGGGCTGCTGATCATGTATCCGTGGGAAATACTGGCTGCTTTGGAGTTGCCGGACTTCACCACGTTTGAATAGAACCTAAGAGTTTCTGACAGTTGTGGTGGTCGACAAAGGCAAAGTCACCGTGGTCGTTCCCTATGTCCCTGTAAATGCTTGCGCGTGGCGCAAACCTTGTGTTGCGGTGGTCTACGACGTTTACCACTCTGCTTCAGTGCTGCAGGAGATCTGTCAGTGTATTTCCAGGCAGGCGGAGACAGATCTGTAGCTACAGTCAGTCTGTTACTTGCGGTGTAGTATTAAAACTTGCAGACGTGTTTCCGGTAGGCGGTGCTGGCTGCATCGTAGTGGTTGAGACAGTTGACGCTGCATCTTGCTTACGAGGCCTGGCCAGTAGGCGACATTGGCCTGGATAGTCGTAGCACTGGCAGGCGCTGGTCCCATTGAAATGCAGTGAGTCGTAACGCATGTTCTTGTGGAGCTGTTCCGAACACTAAATGCCTGCGACCGCAGCGAGATAGTATAACACGCGGTCAGATGCAGGCTTAAAAGCCTCTTTCTCTAGTGCGCTTCAGTCTCATTTTCTTGGGGATTCAGATGACATGGAAGGCGTGGCGAACAACGTTTCTCGTACTTATGAACCGTGACGACGGAGTGAGCCTCGACTTTAGTGTGCGACGTTTCCGATATGCATCTGCCCTCGTAGGCATACATTTGTCACTTGTGCAGATGGCTGTTGGAAGACGAATGCGCACAAAACAGGCATCCTGAACAGCAATCTGGGATACTGAAAGATATTCGCTGTGATATTTATGGCTGTGGTGCATTTATGTTGGATCCTGACACAGCGTCTGCAGCCTGAGCATATTTGCTGTAGTGCGCAGCTACAACATCGAAGATGCACCCATTTTGAGATCATGCTTGGTTGCAGTTTTGTTGAGCTAAGTGGTGGCAGAGGTGGTAAAGAATCCGGCCTAGGGAGCTATGAGCTCGCAGCTCCTGTCCGCTTAGCACTGCTGCCTGACACCTTCGTACCGAAGTCGTGCCGTAGTATCTTTTCCAAGACGGTATGTGGCCATACACCATATCTGCGTCTCCATCCAGGCTTCTCGAGCTCCCAGAGCACTCACGCTTGTCACCCAGTCATTAGCATCGCTCTTAACACCGTCCAACTTCGGTATCTCACTGACGGCTTGCGATGGTGGGACTGCGAACGAAAATACAGAGAGTGCCAACTCGAGACAGCCCAGCTGGTCTGAGAGTTGCGTGAGGGCACTTTTCAGCTCTCTGCAATGCTCGGGTAGGCTAGACTCTTAGCCGTGTGTGATGAGTGAAGAAAACGACAACGACGGAAGTGCGGGGCAAGGCGTGTGTAATGTGCGCGTGAGTGTCAGCGAATCAGCTGATGACCTGTGGTGCCCCGTAGAGGTGGCGTGCCACGATTGGGCCGCGGGCGACCATCACGTGGCAGTGGGCTTTGTGGCTGGGGACGAGCCGAAGCAGCGGCAGACGGGAGACAGCGGGCCGAAGCGTCGGACGCAGGCAAGCCAGGTTCCGGCCAGGGAATGCGGCCGTCCACGCTGCTGCCGTCCAACCACTAGCTGGGGCGGCATTGCCGGCACGAGTACTGCATCTCGGGGCGCGGCCTGGCCTGCTGTTCTCTTCATTGCCGAGGGCATCGCGGATCTCGGCGAGGCGTCTCCACGGTCAGCCGTTCGACACAGCGATGAACGTGGCCTGGCTATTGGTCACAGTTGCGTCGAGCATCGCGTCTCGGCGCACGCTCTTCGCTGGACGGGCTGGCCATGCCCCGCATGAGCATCGCGTCTCCGATGCGGGTTGACTGCTCCGTGGCCGCACCCATGCCATCAAGCGCCGGTGTCACCAGAGCGTCGCACTTCGGCAAGGGACGAGCGAGATGTTCTGCCGGGCGAGACGCGGGAGTGCGCACAGAGGAGCACGGAGCCGGGCGAGGATTCAGGGTGGCCGAGGATTCAGATGCCAGGGAAGTTGCTGGCTGAATCTAGGATCTCCGAGCCGTACCGAGCGACGCGCCAGACTCGGACGTGGACCACGAGCTCATGAGCTGCAGGGTGCACCCGAGGGTACCTGGCGGTGCCCTGGCCAAGAAGAAGGAACGTGCGGAAAAGAGAGCTCGAGGGTTGAGGCCATGAAGGCAGAGGAAGCGGTGCGCCGCTCGAGAGGACGAGTTCCTGGCAGCGTTCCTAAGCCGGACGTGAGACCCGTACGTGTCGGCCAGGTCGAGCTCCGGTGTGTCTGTTCAAGGTCCAAGGCCGATACCTGCCGAACGGCTCCTGCCTGGGTGCAGTGGCCGGGAGCAGGTTCGTGGGCGAGGCCTACCGGGTGCGGTCCTCGTGAGCCGTGGCCTGATCCTGAACCTCCGGAGTTGCAACCCTGACGGCTTGGTTGGCCGCGACGTCCGACTCAACGGCGCTGCACACGGTAGCGTATCCGGCGCCGTCAGCCGTTCCACCCATGCCATGAAATAAAAAGTTCATGTTAATCCTTTCTCGTCCGCTATAAGCAAACAGAGTGACGAACTTCCCTTAACCATCACACCGTGTAAGGCACTACGTCAAAAATGGCGTCAGCGGCACTTAATACCGGCAGGATGGCAGGAAACGATGCAGAACTCTACGCTGGTAATGTTTAGGCATAGCTCAGAGTCGCGCGATGATACACCGCAGCTACGCGACGTTGTTTACTGATCCACATGTGGAGCCAGTGGCAATGTTGTTCAATGAAGATCTGGTGGCTGCGCTCATGGCTGGGGGATCTTCTTCACAAGGAGCTGGAACAGCACCCATTATTATCAGCTCACGTGCCGATTCAGATCTGAGCGAGAGCTCCTTGCCATTAGAACTGTGAACAGCGTTCTCGGCCGACAGGAGGCTGTGCATCATCTTGATGTTTGCGAGATTAACATGCCCTTTGGTCACTAAGGATGCTCAAACGCCGCCCTCGCGTGGTGACGTAGGTTCTACCGGCAGTGGCAGGATCGTAGAATCCAGGAGCAAGGAAGCGTGGATGACGTTTCTCAGATGAAGAGACTCCTGCTTCCGAAGACCCACGGAGGCAGCAGCTTCAGCTGCAAGGTTCCGTTCTCAGACGCCGCAAATGTAATGAGTAAGACGAGATACAAGGGCCGTTCACTGGGCCAGCTGTTCTTTATCTGCCTCTTTTTTAGCTGCCTGCGCGCCAGAGCTTCTGTGTCTTTTTCACCCCCTCCCCCCTCACACAAACACACACACACACACACACACACACACACACACATATATATATATATATATATATATATATATATATATATATATAGGCTTATATGCAGAAGAGTAACTTCGGTTGCCGCAAGGTTATAAATATGAAAGTAGATGCGCTTTCAGTTAACTGTTTATTGTGCCGATGTTTCGATGGGATTATGCCTTGAAAAAGACGGGGTTCCCGTCGAAACGTCGGCACCATAAACAGTTGTAATGTGAAAGCGCATCTACTTTCATATATATATATATATATATATATATAGATATATATATATATATTATTGCCACAGTTTCGCTGTTGGAGGAGACGCGTGCAACCAATTCGCATAGTACGTAAAAGCCGCCATACAAGTGGCAAGAAACCGCGCTATAGAACGCCGTCCTGAACGCGCCACGATGCTATATGCCGCGGGAATGGCAGAATACTCGAGGGTTCAACAAGAAGAGACCGAAGAAGTTCGAGACAGCGAGCAAGGGGCATTTTTGGCCGACCATTTAGTTTTGAGTTTAGGGGCACAAGTCTGCCCTAATTAAATTGATCTTGTAGTACAAACCGTTTTATTTATCAAAAACATTCTGGAAGAGGTGCTGGGTATGTTTAGAGGCCCACCGCAGGCTAGGGAGAGAAGCCCAGATTGCAGATTGGAGTCAGCAGCACTAATGCCTGTCTACCAACGCATGAGTTTCCGGCTACGTGGTCAGCAGCCAAAATTTGGCCTCCTAATTGATCAATCAAAACCTGTGGAGACCTTAAGCACAGGCGTCACTGCGACGACCACACAGTCGATGCCATCGTCGTCTCACCTCATCATAGATTCACTACGTACACAAGAGGCCTTCACGTTTACACTTTTGAAGATGCTGAGAACTCCATGGCTCGAAGGCTTCGAACGCGTTGCCCGTTTGAATATTTGGGCCGAAGCTCGAAAACTTCGTCTCGTTTGCGTGGCCGTGCAAGATTCGCTACGTACGCGGTATGAGAACCACAAAGCGTCCTTGCGGTCGTGGGACGAACTCCTACGAGAGGTATTTGCAACCTATGCGAACACAAACCGCAAAGAGAAGGCAGAGGCTGCTCTTCTGTCGAGAAACCAACGGAATAACTGAGCGTGGCCATGTACATGGAAGACACGTCGTGGCTTTTCCGCCGAGCTGACCAAAACATGGCCGAGGAGAAGAAGTTGCTGCGCCTAATACGCGGAGTAAAAAAAGAGATTTTTGCATGCCTGGTGCGTAATTCACCCCGAACTGTGGCGGAGTTCCACTCCGACGCAACGACAATGAAAAAAACTCTGCGGCGACGTGCATAACTCTACAACAGAGACATCGGCATTTCTTCTGTTAGGGTGGTTAAACAACCCATCCGACCAACGTTGATGTCCTCCGGGAAATGGTGGGGGTTGTCGTTGAGGAGGAGCTCGAAAAAGTGCAACTCACCCAAAGTCCTCCAGCGATGCCCTCAATCGCAGACGTTGTACGTGAAGAAATACTGCAAGCAATTCTTCAACCACAGCCTCAGATGCTCCACCACGTGCAACCAGAACCTCAGCCACAGCTGACGTACGCGCAAATCGTACCGCAAGACCTCAGATGCACGAATTTTGCACAGGCTTCTGTTTTGCCGCCAGCGTTTTCTTGCAGTACGCCTGCATCAATGCCAGAAGTGAGACCCCGAAAATGATATATGTCACACTGCAGACTGGCGGCCCCTCTGCTACTACTGTGGGGGGGGGGGGCAGGTCATCCTTATTAGACATGCCACTATCGTCGCGTCGGGCTACGTGGCCTCCTAGTGAACGCACTCTTCCCTCATAATGGTGAGCGTACTTACGAAATCAAAGAATTTCTATCTTTGTGCTGAGACGTCCCCTGCTACGCCACAGATCGCCAAAGAGAGGGAAGAACACTCAACACTTTTTCTATCCGGTTCCCTCTTGGCTACGTGTCTCAATCACTTTCCACATACAGAGATTCGTGCTGGGGCCGGGAAGTAAGAGACGCTACGCCCTGTTCCTGTTTACTGATTCATTTAATTTAATACTAACTGTAAACATCGTATACCCGCATACATCAACCACTACCCTAAATTATAACACATGATTTAAACACTCGTGACATTCGACACAGGGCAGGCACATAAAGAACGTAACTGTAACGATACAAGGGTATGCATATAAAAAAACACGACGACACAAATGATGAAGTCATTATTAATAAAACCGCGCAATGTCTCAATATGCCGCATCCCTTCCCGCAAAGCTCGATTAAGTATGGGAGGTGAAGTTCGTCTCACAGAATGTCCATGTAGTCGGGGCCTCGGAGTTGGCTGCTCAAATCGAGGCCGAAGGTTGGTTCTTTTCGTCGCGGTCTGATCTGTCTTCTTCCGACGCCATTTTCATCGTCTTCGTCATCTTCGCCTACGTCGTCCCTCTTAGTGGTTTCCATCTTAGCTTCTCTACCATCTCGAGCTCATCGCATCGTCTCTCTGACTCTCTTCACATCGCATCTCTCTGACCACCTCGTATCGTCTTGTAGTCCCTTTTTGTAGAACCCGACTCCGCCCTACCGGGGCACCAAACCTGTCGCCACTCCACGTGGCATATCTTTCCTTTTCGGTCTGAGTGTATCATCTTCGGCGGCCGCACCCGCGGCCTACACCAGTAGAAAACTCTCTCCCAAACAAAGCCGAGCAAGTAACAATGTACAAACATAAGCCTCAGGGAGAGTGATGGGCGAGCCGTCCGAAGACACCTTAATTACAGGCGAACAATGGTCCCGATGCTTCCGGTACTTGGTGAGCCGATGTCCAGACCAAGTCTCAACGTTTCTACGCAGCTCGGTGTCTCTCGCGAAATTCTCCGTAGCCGCCGCTTCTTTGTCATTCACCGCCATGGGCGGCCATCCACGCAGAACGCAGTAAAGAGCCATGGAGCCATGGAGGCTGACCGAAAGTCATACTGGACCAGGCACAAGCGCTGCGGCCGCGCCGCATTCCCCAAACCAACAAAAGGTGCTCTGCTGCTCCCCCATGCCACAAATCTGAAAGGTGCGCGCCGATTATCTCCACCGTACGCTGTCACACGGTCTGTAGACGACAAGGCGCCGCCCGGTCCTCGTGTTTGCGCGGGGGAGCCCGTGAGAATAATAGAACTAATCCTTCTGGTACTTCACTCCGGAATGCCCATTTTTTATACCGAAAGTTTTTTTTCTTTTTTTGTGGGTTTGAGAAACGAGCGAAAACATCCCGAAAGGTCCGCGGTTCAGTCTGTGTTTGCGGGGACGTCACAGTGCTATGCTTCTCCGAACACATGGCAACTTGAATCGTGGTCGATCGTAACACTGCGCAATATTTCGCTAAGTCCACGTCCATCATCTCCTTTCCCGAGGCGTCGTTCACCAAGCCAGCAACGGGAAAACTAGAAGCAGTGACTTGTGGAGGCAGGGCTGCTGATTTTGGGAAAGATGAAAATTCTTCGTCGTAAACAGGATCTGATCACGTCACTGACAAAATAAAGGATAAGGCGGACAAGTGCAGTAATGGCGGCGTAATATCCGAACTGCAAGTCCGAATTTACGATTTCGAGACAACAGCGTTAATAAACACTGGTGCAGACTACTCGAAAAGAAACTGAAGGAAGTGCTCACTCATTCTACCGGACCGCTGATCAGCACCACCGGCGGGCACTTAGTCAGCCCTGTAGAATTTTGCACAGCGAGAGTAAGAATTAGAGGCCTCGTGTACGTCAGCGGCTTCATTTTTCTCCCTGAATGTTGCCGTGAGGCGATTCTAGGCATGGACTTCCTGCAAGCAAACAGTGCCATCATCGACTTGCAGAAATCCAAATTTTATTTTTCTACAGAGAATGCTGTTGCTCTATGTCATGCGGAGCAACCAATTGTTTCGCCTCTTCGTATTGTGGATGAAGGAGCGACAGTGCCGCCCTGTAGCAGCGTGACAGTTGCTGTGAAAACCAATGTTTTTCATGAATATTCCGGAATAGCTGCTGAAAATGTTGGACTTGTCCTCGAAAAAGGGATATGCGTGGCGAGAGGTCTAGTGCACCTGCGTAACATATATACAGCTGTGCTATTGACCAATTTTACCAACCAGGGACAGCATATGGTGGAGGGAACAGCCATGGCATCCCTTCACAACTAAGTACAAGTTTCGGATGTTTGCACCATGGAAAAAGCACCACCAAATACCTCAACAGTAGACAGTGTCATTTAGAAAATAGATATCAATAACCAAAAGCTGTCATCCCAACAGAAAGACGAGATTGCGGACCTGATCAAGAAATTCACTTAGTGTTTTTCTCTTTATGTCGAAAGCCGGACGTACTCCCATTGCAAAGCACCACATTGTAGTCGAAGAATATGTTAGACCAGTACGTCAGCATCCATACCCAGTTGCTCCAAAAGAAGGGGAGGTGATAAAGAATCGAGTAGAGAAGAACCTCGAAGAGAATGTGATACAGCCATCCAAAAGCCCAGGGGCATCGCTGGTAGGACTTGTCAAGAAAAAGGACAACACCATGCGGTTCTGTGTTGACTACAGGAAACTGAACCTAGTCACGAAGCGGGACGTGTATCTACACCCACGAGTTGATGACACGTTAGCTAAACTGCGCAATGCTCCGTTTTTTAAAGACAATAGTTTTTTTCTTGAAAATCTTCGAGGAAAAATTTTTCTGTTTGTCTGTTTGTCCACCCTGAACGATACCCTAAAGTTTAAACGGTGCTTAACAATAACCCAAACAGCCGACCCATACTGCCGACCAATATTGTTCAAGATTCAGCGTTAAAAAGCAATTATTACGCATAAATGAGTCACTATAAGAACACGTCAATAGTTTGTATGTGTGGCTTTTTGTTAGAAAAAACATGCATCAGTAATATTAATGGCCGTAGCGCTTATCACGCCGCACTGATGACGCAAAGCTTGCACGAAAAGGCGAGTGTTTCCAATGGTTTGGTAAAATGGCACGGTGATGGCACCTACCCGTCGCCTTGCGTTCTATACTTCATCACCTCCGAGACGGGCTCGCACGCCGCGCATGCTTCGTTTTTCAAGATAACTCTCTGATAACTGGCAGTGAGAAGGGACTCGATGCGCTCGTTCACCTTCACTGCATGCTTGAGGCACTCTGACGCAGCGTCTTGAGATTACCGTTCACCGATTTTCTAGCGCAGAACATGATTGATATGTGGGGTTTATCGTCCCAAAACCACCATTTGATTATGAGAGACGCCGTAGTGGAGGGCTCCGGAAATTTTGACCACCTGGGGTTCTTTAACGTGCACCCAAATCTGAGTACACGGCTAGCGCAGAACATCAAATAAACGTTTTGTTCACTCTCTCCGGACGCAAAACTATCATCTTTCGACAACATTTGCATTGTAACGTGCAGATACGGTGCCAATTTTTTTTCATCATTGGACTTGAAGAGCGGGTACTGGCAAATAAAAGTGGATGAACTAGATCGTGAGAAGACAGCATTTGTGACACCCGACGGACTCTATGAGTTCAATATACTCCCGTTCGGCTTCTGTTCTGCTCCCGCTACCTTCCAGAGGATGATGGACGCTGTGTTTTTCGGCCTCAAATGGCAGTCATGCCGTGTGTATCTTGATGACGTAGTAATTATTTCCACTATGTTCGAACTATGTTCGAGTAGCAGGTAGAAACAATGAGAACTGCACTAGGCGCTTATCGCGCCGCGGCACTTACGATCAAACATGGAAAGTGTCACTTCAGATTCGGTGTGCTTTGGTTTCTCGGGCACATTGTTAGTTTTGATGGTGTCCGCCTAGCCATGGATAAGATCACTGCGGTTTCAAACTTCTCAAGGCCAAGAAACAAAAAGGCTCTCAGGCGTTTTCTGGAGCTTTCTGCTTACTATAGGCGATTCCTCTAAAATTTCTAAAAGATAGCGGAACCACTCACTCGGCTTACAATAAAAAGTTTAACATTTATCTGGCAGCAAGAGAAAAAAATGTCTTTTGCGAGTTACGACGGCGTTTGCAGTCACCTTCCATACTTGCTAAATTTGATGAAGATGCTGAAAGAGACATTCATACGGACGCCAGCAACGTTGGCGTTAATGCTATTTTTGTTCAATGGCACACACGGGAAGAAAAAGTTATTGCATGTGCAAGTCGCACTCTGTCGAAAAACCTAGTATAACTGCTCAGCCACAGAAAAGGAATCACTCGCAGTTGTATGGGTCATTATTAAGTTTCATCCATATTTATATGGTAGACCATTCCGAGCAATCAGTGACCATCAATCATTGTGTGGGGTTGCGAAACTCTAGGACCCTTCTAAAATACTTGCTAAATGAAGCCTGCGTCTACAGGCATATGACGTCACCGTAGTCTATAAGTCCGGTCACAAGCACTATGACGCGGATTGCTTGTCACTCGCACCAGTCCAGCACTCATCTCCTGTGCATAAACAAGATTCCGCGTTTCTTGGATCTGTGAACATGTCGGAGATGGCACTTGCTCAGGGAATGAATGCAGAATTACTCCTGCTCATTCAATACTTAGTGGGCAGCATGTCAAAGTATCGCGAGTTTTCGTCCGTGGATTTCGTTAATATGTCCGCGGCAACAACGTTCTCTACAAGGGGAACTTCAAACGCACCGGTAAGACGTTGCTACCTCTAATACCATCGTCACTGCGAGCGGAACTTCTAGAAGCGTGTCATGATGACACAGCGACAGGTCACTTGGGCATCAGTGGGACTTTGGCAAGCATCCGTCAGAGATATTACTGGCCAAAATCGCTGGAGTCAGTAAATCACTATGTCAGATCGTACCGAGAATGCCAAAGGCGAAACGTACCGCCCCTAAAGCCAGCAGGTCTTTTAAAAGTGACACAGCCACCGAAAGTCCCATTTGAACATACGGGGAATGGAATTATTAGGACCATTTCTCATTTCATCGTTCGGGAAGCGGTAAATAGTTTTCGCAACCAACTACATGACCCGATATGCCGAGACGTCATCTCTCACAAAAGGAACTGCAAATGAAGTGGCTCAGTTTTCGGTGACCCAGACAGTCCTGCGACCTCTGCGACATGCTCAATGAAAGTCCTTATAACAACAAAGGTTCTGCGTTTTCTGCCAGGCTAGTACAGTCTGTCATGAAACTACCGCCCACCGACCGCAGAAGAACTACAGCGTACCATACACAAAAAATGGTTTACCTGAAAGGCTGAACAGGACGCTTTATGACATAATCGCGATGTATTTGGACGTCGAGCATCGTACTTGGGCCACAATATTACCGTTTGATACATTTGCGTACGATACCGCAATACAAGAGACAACCCACTTGAAGCCCTTTTAACTTGTTTATCGTCAGACAGTAACACCGACAATAGACGCGATGTTTCCTGTCAACTACATTAACGAAGAGGACCCTGACATCAGCGATTATGTATAAAGGGCAGAAGAAATGCGACAACTAGCACGGTACCACATCATTCAACAGCAGAACGTCGACGCGCACCGTTATAATCTAAAACGGAAGGGACGTTCAGTAGTCGCCTGGAGACTAAGTGTGTGTCTGGACACCTCTACGTGCATGTGGCCTTTCGAAAAAGCTTATGTGACGCTATTTTGGCCTTTACATGGTTGTTCATTTGCTGAGCTCATTAAACTACGAAGGGATTCCTGAAGGTCAAGTATGCACACCATGACGCAGGAATCTCCCGGAAGTTGTAGATGTTGTACGGATGAAACCATTCTACGAAAGGAAGTGAAAAACCGAACTGACTCACGTCCTCTAACACCAGGACAAGTGCTATTGTTTGGAAACTGTCAACCGACTGTGCGCATCGGGACCATGCGTGCTAGGAGGCGGACTAACGCCACAGTTCAGCAGTCGCAGAAGACGTGTGCAACAATTCGCGTTCGTAAAAGCCACCTCACAAGTGTAAAGAAAATCGTGCAATAGAAGGCCATTTCAAACACGCCACAATGCTACGCCACGGGACCAGTATGAGATTCGAGGGGTGCAGAAGAGGAACCGACGATGTTTGAGACAGCAAGCAAAAGACATTTGAGGCGGACCATTATTCATTTTTGAGTTTACCGGCACAAGTTCACCCTAAATAGATAGTTTTTCTAGTACCAGGCGTTTTACTTTCTGATAACAAGATATATATTTTTGTTTTCAGTGGGAAAGTTGGAAAGTTTAGCGCGTGTGTTAAGTATAAAAAAAGAAGCTGCTACACCTAAGAGAAAGCAAGCAGTTTCCTCATCTATTTACGTTTCGGCCGTCCTACGGCCGTCGTCAGAAACTGCTTGCTTTCTCGTACGCCTAACAGGTTCTTTTATAATATATATATATATATATATATATATATATATATATATATATATATATATATAAATATATATATATATTTATATATATATATATATATATATATATATATATATATATATATATATATATATATATATATATATATATATATATATAGTGGCCATGTATTTTCCTCATACCTGCATGATTACAATCACCATCATCCACTTGTCTCGTCCTCATCGCCTCTGTGTGTCTTCATTATCGTCATCGTTCATGTACATTGCCCGTTTATGTACTCTGCCCGTTCATTTTGCGAGGTCTTCTCTCGAATAAACGCTGTCGCAACCAAGACGTCATACGTGGTGGAGGTGAATGTTTGGTCCTCTGTCCTCCCAGCAGCCCACTCTATCCCCTGGAGCTTCGTTCAGGCCGCCGCTTGCGCCCACTGTCCATCAGCGTATCGCAGAGCGAGCCTGCCGGCACTGATGTCGTGTACCTCTCACCGCCGCAAGCCGCCCCTCCTGTTTTTATAACCGGACAAGAGCGTGAACCCCCGCTCTTTGCTGGTCTTTGTGGAGAATACGTAGAAGACTGGCTTGATGACTACGACCGAGTAAGTGTCGCCAATCGGAGGGCTGAGGTCGCTAAACTGCGTTATGTAACTTTTTATCTAACTGGAGTCACGAAGGCACAACATTTTGACCATGTCTTTGACTTACCCGAATGGGCATCCTTCAAGCACCAGCTCCGACATGTTTTTGTGACACTGGCCATCCGTTTCGCCGTCTTGAAGAGGCCCCTCGGTACATGCCGACAACATCACGGCAAATCTTACACTTCCTACGTTGAGGATGATCTTTCTCTGTGCCGCGTGTGAATTCATTTATACAGGATTGATTGATATGTGAGGTTTAACGTCCCGAAACCACCATATGATTATGAGAGACACCGTAGTGGAGGGCTCCGGAAATTTCGACCACCTGGGGTTCTTTAACATGCACCCAGATTTATACCGTAATCGGACAAAGGACGCCACATTATGAAAGACGTTTGACCTGTTTCCATAAGGCCCTCGCTGCGCTAAATCCCGCTACCATCGCTGACGTGATCGCTTCATGCCAGCACCTTGATGCACTGGACTCTGTCTCCAACTGAACATTGGCGACCACCACTCCATGTCTCATGGCCATCTGCGTGACATCAACCGGGACATAATATGCGAGGAATGGCGGTCTATAGACTTCACACCTCTTTCACAGCGTTCCACACAATTTTTGGGAGTTCATTTCCGTGACCTCATCAGGGATGAACTTATATCCCTGACCGGCCTTGATCTCATACAGCCACCTGTTTCTCGCCCCATATCAACCTATACTCAAGTCGCTGGCGCGCCTCCGAGCAATGTACACGTTACATTGCCGCAACCATCCTACGCGTTGGCTGCTGCCGCTCCCCCGGTCAAATACCACTCGATTCCATCTGACCCTTCTTTGGTCCACCTGACCACGCCATCTCCAGGTGCCGCTAATGTCTTCTACTCCCAACCCTGGCACTCGTCCCGCTCTCTCTGCTATTACTGCCGCTACTGCGGCCACATACTTTGTTTCTGCCAAAAGCGCCAGCAAGATGAGTTCAGGGTTGCGCCTTGTGTGAACGGGAATGGTCCACTGGGACCTCTTATCAAGGGCAGCGTTATTAGTCTCTTCCGCACCGGTGTCCACCCTCACCGGCATCGAATGCACCGCGGAACAGACGAAACGCGAGACGCCGCTCTCCCGCCCTTCCGCCATTTCTCTTCTCTACTTCGGCCCACCTCATTCTCCTCTGATCGTCATTCAGAAAACTACAGGGTGCAGTTTGTGGAGGAAAAACTGCATACAAAATTAACACTAAAATCCCTCCATCAGGCCCGTGGAACATGGTCTCTGTAGAAGTAGAAGTGCGTGTTGAAGCTTTGGTTGACACCGGTGCGATATTTTCTGTTCTACGTGCTGATTTTTGTGAACATGTAAAGAAAGTAATGACGCCTTACTAATGTCTCACGTTAGTTTCTGCCCAGGGGAACAACATTTTTCCTTGCGCGTTTTGTACTGTACGTGTTTTCGTCCACAGCATCCGCCATCATGTCCAGTTTGCTGTCCTGTTCCACTGCTCTAATCAACTATTTTTAAGGTGGGATTGTCTCTCCTCTGCTTTTGCGGCAATTTGTTATGTACAACGCGTCGTTCACCTCACTGACACCGTCTACATGCTTGATGACGACAATAAGAGGCCGCTTCGTCTGATCACTGCGAAAGATAACGAATTGCCTCCACTACAAGAGCGAATTATCAGCATTCCGTCCCTGTAGCCTTTATTAAACATAACGAACATTAAACATACTGGTAACCTTTAATTAACATAACAACGACTGCACACTTTGTCCCAACACTTGCATACTTTATAGTAACTATGATTATACAAAGCGATTGAGGGGCAGGCCAGATTCTTGGTCCAGGAACCTGTCCATATACAAAAGGCACAAACTGCTCTCTTCGAGCAGCATTCTATCAGTGCAACGAAATTTAGAAGGCTAGCTTAGCAAACACATTGGCCCAGTAGCAAAGTTATAAAGGTAGAAAATTTGTTACAACCAAAAAGCAGCAGTCGAACAATTGATTCTTTCTCACCTCTAAATTTAGGTATGTTAGAACCATAAATCAATAGGTTTCACCACAAATCTGTGTTTAACAATTAAATTGTGATTGTAGCAACACCCCGAATTCTAATTCCATTCCAAAATACTCGCACAAAAGACACAGTGAAGCTAAAAACGCTACAGTATTCCAGAATGTCTTCTGTCAGTCATCATTAACAACGTTAAACATGGTTACGTATCACTAATATATCACAAATATGGTTAGTTATTGACAAAGTTGGGTATGATGAAGTAAGACAATAGCAAATCACTTCATTGCACTTATGGCAATAAATTCGAGAAGACAATGAAATAAGGTTACAATAAAAATAAAATAAAGTATTTTTCAATAATACAGTGAAAATAAAACCACTGATCTTCTACAGCCTTATTGCAATGCAAAAAGTTCACTTTTAGGTTAACTGCAGACTACACATTAATTTAACATGACATAAAACCTTAGAAAGAAGTAATGACACATCAGAGACATGCTTTGTGCTTGCAATTAAATTCAGCCTTAAGAACAGAAAGCTGCCTTTGCAGATAAGTTATGTGTCCGGGAGAACACAAAGTAAGACAATAATGCTGTCAGCTCCCCAATCAATTAAAAATACCGAAATTTTTGTGCCTACAATAAGACGTTATGTTTGCATACAACAGTTTGTCGCAGTCGTGTTTCTACACACCCCCACTTCGAAAAATTCTTCTAGCATGTCACTGCTCTGAGATATTCCACTCGGAAGTATATTTGCTTTTCATGATTACGCATGCAAGACAGTGAGGATCACCAAAGCTTTACTTCCTGGTGAGAAAAGCAGTCAGTGCTCGCTATTCTAGCCGGTAGTAAAAAGGTAACCATTTGAATGCTTGCCTATGGCTTCGATCCATGATCAGAATATATGCGGCACCTTAGGGAGTAGTAGCTGTGTGCTAGTGCTCACTTTCCTGCATGCATGAAGATACAAGCCATAACTATACTTTCCAGCGGGATATATGAGCACAGGCATGCCAGAATTATTCGGACCTATGTAGAAATGTGATTGGCTCAAGTTTTATTAGGTGCATGGCCACCTGCTGCAGTCACTAATAAGCTCATTATTGAATCTTATTTAAGGGCACGGCTGACAGCGATAACTATTGTTGCACATTGTGTTCCCCTGAACACTTAGCTATCTGCAAAGGTGGCTTTTACACACACAACTTACAGCACTGACTTCTTAAAGAAAAAGAAAAGGCTTAATATTGAACATTATGAACATGCGAGCTACTAGAATACAGCAACCAGGTGGCTCAGGGAAGTTCCCTTTCCATAGAAAACAAAAGTCATGCGTAGCTGATGTACATTCAGTAGCCAAATTTTCTACGAGCCACCACTGATGGCAGGCTTGTCCGGAATTCTTTCACACTCAGTTCGTACGAGGTGCGTGCATAGGCTGCGATAGAAACACTGAAAAAAAAACACTTTATTGACACGTGTCTCTTAGAAAAACTGAATTTGTCAGTATATTTAAAATTATTTGGAACATTGTGTCTTCAAACAAGCAGGACGTACACAGACTAAAGATGTTACAAGCAAAACTTTATTGACGTTTTTGGCGAACACAGCCAAAACCTTACGAAAGATAATGCAATCTTCACTTTGCAGTTGTGTCAAAACCATGCTTGAATTGCGCTCGTGCATAGTGCGTTGAAAGCAAATTCAATGACACCTCAACACATACATGACAGTATGCACTTTCTTCAAGTATTCATGAAAGGTAACCTATGTATTTAATATGAATTTGATTTCAAATACAGCTAATGTAGCTTTTTTCAGGCTTCTCACACTGGGACAGTTATACCTATAATGTCATAAATTGGCATCGATAAATTACTATTGTGTGCTGCGAAATTATTGTCATCAGTTTCAATGGTTCTGGTTGGCTAAAATGGAAGTACCCCTCACTCAAGCACCACAGGCTGTCAATGCAAAAAAAACATATGAGGCACCCATTTTGAACCACACACAATCCCAATAAGGCATGCAAGCTTCTGCAATGATCTCCGTGAACCAGAATCTTGGAAGCTATTCACCGTGATTTATCAATAAGATCTGGTCAAACTGATTTCCGACTTTGTATAATTCCTTCTGTCCCAATAGCTTGAAAGCTTGCAGTCTATATTAATGACTCTCAAATACATACGGTGTCCAATTTTACATTCTAGCAGCAATACGTTCATGACTTATGCACGCTTACCATTATTTATAACATCATCGCGAGTATCGAGTGACAAATAGAATATTGATTCTCCACATACCACAGATTCCGTCAACATGTGTAGCGCATGCGTAGAAAGTTTACTTTATCCATTATACTGGTAAGCTTGTCATTATTCAGAAAACTTCATTGGAGGTGGTGCTATAAACTATTTTTCATGTTCAAACACGTAAATGTGTTTATCAAAGTTTCAACACCAAGGTTGGGCAAGGGGCATAAAAGATTTATTAAACCAAATCAAAATACAAGCATAAAGCAAACAAGCAGAGTAAAATCAATGGTGCTCGAACGCGTGGACTTATGACTGAACTAGTGCTCGCACAGTAAGGTAAAGCACTTTGGCCACGTTTAGCCATGAATTATTTGTTCTAAAATACAGTTCAGGATAACCGAATGACTTTAATTGCACGGATTCAGGCCACATGAGGCAACCTATGTTGCTGGTGTATACGAAAAGCCAGAATTTTACTAAGCGAGCTGCATGAACACCTAATCGTAGGTGCAACCTTTGCGAGGCCTGCCTAAGATAATGCAACACGCCGCAGACAAACACGCATCAACTCGAGTATCACGGTAGTTTATCAACACGCGTGCCGGCGCGGATGCACACACCAGAATACATTCAGCCACTCACAAGGAAAAAATTGAGAGACGCCAAAGAGAACTTTGCCAAAACTTCTCTTATAGTAGTCATAACGTATAAATACTGTAGCTGTATAAAATGGAACGTACAGCAAATGGAACTGTCTTAGGAACGTTTACTTCAATAGCGCACAATATGAACAGGCATCAACGCCTACAGCTAACAAGCACCCCAAAAATTATAAACAAAAATTATTGACGCTCGCGAGCAGGGCCCCCTCCAACACCACTGCTAACAGAGGCGAACAGCCGCCACAACTCTGCTCGAATCTTCCGCCGAGTTACCGCTACGCGTGCATGCTTCACACTCCACACAAAACAAGAAAAAACTTGTCCGCGCTTAACTTCGCACTAGTTAACCTTTACACTGCTGAAGTAGTACAGAAAAGCCTGGTCCCCATGTAAACAAAAGCTAACTTATCGAGCGCATGGTAGGAAAACCGTTGTCAGTGATAACAAAGCGCTGACACCAGCAGTGTGGTACATATTCGGCGAGTGCTCCACGATACAAACCCAAATGTCTTCGCTTCAGTATGGCGAATCATCCTAATCAGCAGCACTGGCAGAACACAAAACACGAACACAAAGCGCAAGCACACTTTTAAAGCACGAGAGAAATCGACTTAAGCCCTCTTCTTCAAGAGGTGACTGAGCGGCCGGTAAACACGTCCAGAGAAGTAAAATTGCTCTGGCTGCGCATGCGCACACCGGATTTGCACCACCTAATTTCTTAATGCTGACTAGAGAGCTGAATTATTACATTTTTAAATGTAAAGAATACGTAAAAATATATACTACGTTAATATGTAAAGCAAATAGACTTTTGCTTCAAAAAAAGAAAGAAACGCAAAAAACACCCCCGGAGACCTCATCCGCGAATTCTACCAAAGTTCTAGAAAAGAACTTTTAGTTAACGTTTTGAAAAAGACTTCTTGTAAAGAACGTTTTCTCAACGTCTTCTAAAAATCTTCCTTTAAAAAGCGTTTATTCAACGTCAAATATTATACATAGATGTCCGCATACCTTTCTAGACGTTTCGAGAAGTTTATACGACGTTTTGTGTTTCTTGGGCTACTGAGTAATCAAGGAGTGGGCCAGAATTAACCATGCACCCGCTTGCCAGCCTGTGCGCCAATGCGTGGCACCCATCTTTCAACTACGATCTGTCCACGAGGCACTGAGTAGTTAAAGGCTTAAACGTTTCAAAAAGCTCTTTTTCCCCACACCAAACAGCCGGAGCCTTGCGGCTTCCTCTGGTCAGAAACAATACGTTAGTGGAAGGAACGAGATGCAGACCGTGGACATCTTGTGATCGTCGGAGAGAAAAAATAAAGGTGGAAGGCGGAACTCAGGGAGGGGGGAAGGGGTCTAGCTCAGGTTCTCATTGCCTTTTTTTTTCTCGCGTACCCTCTTTTTTAGGATTGTACAAAGCTTAGCACCAACAAACTGTTCCCTGATTCCTGTTGAAGGCCAGACTCTGGCTGAAACGTCGAACGAAATAAGCTACGTTCTGACTTCTCATAAATGATCGACTTGAATATATATATATATATATATATATATATATATATATATATATATATATATATATATATATATATATATATATATATATATATATATATAACAGCTGAAAACCGTAGTATCGTAGAACGAGCAGAACTGCTTAGCCATCAGCACAACGCAAGAAAAGTGTTGCCTATGTATTCGTCTGCGATTTGGTGGCTAAAGTCTTTTTCTTCTTTAGTGATTTTTTTCTTCTCATTCTATTTAGTAAACCTTGTAATTCACTGAAGTAAATGACATTGTCGAGAATCTGAACGACGTGTTACACTTCACATTGTGGTGGCGCGTTTTTATCGCAGACGATGGAGCTCGTCCGATGGATGACTGCCATGAACTTGGACTTGGTAAATACTGGAAGACTTGAGAAAATCGATCCAGTTGAGATGATGGTGCGGGGCTCTCTCGACTTGGGAGTTGAAGTCATCATATCCATCAGATTGTACGATAGGTGGTTTTATCGCAGGAAAAGAGTCATACAGGTGCGGCAGCGAAACCTCATATGTCTTCAAGCCTAGATATCGAATTCAAATAACACCGTATGTCACACTACATGCAAGAATGTATTATTATTATTGATGGTCAACGTACACGACGATTCTGTGGTCTGTTATTTTGTCTTTAGCTCTATAATGTGCATACATTTTCTTCAGTTTTTAATTGTAGCGATAGTGGTTTAATAGAAATACTTGATCGTAACCAGTGCATAGTAGTGGCCATCAAGCGATGCATAAGTGCTTCAGCGCTGGTGTAGTACAAGAGATGAAGAACGAAAAACATGTTTTGGAAATACCATGTTTATGTTTAGGTGAATCAATGCAGAATGTTTGTGGCAATGGGGATGATATATCAATGGTCTACATGCACCTTGGTAAAAACGCAATATCATATAAAAAATGAACCTTTTAGAGCTTTTGTATTGCATAGAATTTGAAATATCGTCTTGGTTCGTGGGTGTGTCACCATCAGCTTAGGCGCCTGGGTGTGAGATAGGCATGATGCGGTCGATAGAAGCGGTGCTGTATTCTAGACTTGTGAGAAGCAAAAACGTTTTACGTCACAGTTAAACGTACTAGTAAGATAATCATAAGGTAGAAACCGCTGTTCCCGTTTATGGTACCCTATCGAGTAGAGCATTCATGAGTTGATAGCGGCTCAAATGTGCGTATGCGTTAAGGCTTCTCACGAAAGCGCGCAACAGGAATGCATAGGACGAGCACTATATATCTCAACATCTTGCCATCGATAAGATAGCGAGTTCTTGGATGCACATTCAAGGCATATCCTCCACCCCAGCACTCTTGGAAGTCCTCTTTGAATTGCATAAGACGGCAGGAAGACAAAATGCATTTACACCTAAGTATAGATTTTATGCCAAACTACAATATGTGGGGCAACGATCAAGTAATGTACGGTTATCTAACATTACGATGCCTAGTACCTCACCTACTTGTTACGATTAAATTCGTGAAGAAGCATCTTTTTTTTCCTTACTCCTTCTGTCGTGTTTAGAATATTCTTTCCACACTATAGTCCTAGAAAGCTTCAGACATATTCTTAGATGTTTAACGACACAAAAGGGGATGTTCAAGGGTCCTTAAAATATGAACTTTGTTGAGAAATGCATGTCCTACGTGAAGCGTAACATATAAATTCACCAGCAAATAGTAAAAGCAATAGATATAGTTTATTTTGAGCCCCTACAGTTTCAATTATTCTTGATCTTGTTGAATGTCAACACAAAGATGACTGGTGGTTTTTTCTTCACCGCCACAGTTCACTAGAGAAGAATGAGCAATATTTGTTTTTTTATTCGCTCGCAGATAGACTACAGCAAAGAACAACAGACGTGGCTAAGGCAGAGGAGCTACAAATCGAGTTGGACGAACAATAACTACTACGGCATGCTTTTCCTTTTGTATGGAGGTAGCCAATATGAAGACTACACATTCTCCAGCAAAATACTCGCGTACGAAGAACAACGTGAGTTGGGCTGGCATTTTCTTTTCTTCTATTAACCTTGTCAATGCTTGCGTTTGCGAAACACTTTTCCCTATACTGTAGTGCTATATAGCGTGCTTTTGCTGCAGCCTCTATTATCAATTGATGTAAAAAGATTTGGGAGAACGTGCATTTCTTTTTAAAATGAGTACTGTGAGATAAGAGCCAACAAAAAACACTTATAAATTATAAGTATCCCGCTGCGAGATGGCGTTTAGGTGATTAAATTGCACTGTTATTGCAAATGGAATATCAGCTTGCGCAACACAATCGTCAGTATTTGAAAATTTTCTGATGAATTATTGGTATTATTACCGTATGTCCCCAACGCTTCTAACGTCTTTGGTACAAGTGGAAAGAGATAAATGGAAGACAGAGCGTACTTTGCCCTAATAGACATGCCTGCCACATAAGTCAACGAGATATCGTAGAATATCAACTCAGCAATGTCCAAGGTTGCCTTCGGAAGTATAATGTTGCAACCCAGCTGCACAAAACTGGGAAATATTAAAAAAATAGTCGGTTGAGGTAAGAATCAAGCGTTGCACGGGGCAAACACATATACATCATACAGGTAACAAAGGTACAGAAACTATCTAAAGCTGCGCAAAAGCGTGTCTATCATCCACTAGAACGTGAATGGCACATTGGGGAAGCCAAATGTCATAACTATGAATAAGTAGAGAGCACCTGGCTATAAAAGTTCGCCTTTTCACGGTCGTATTCGTTTCTGTGACACGCCGGTAACAAGAGCCCAAGCCTATCAAAGAATATAGGTTGCACTATGAGGGAATACGAGGGCGTCATCGATCCCAGAAAGCGGGTACACTTCGTTATGGTAATCCTGAATAAATGCTGATAGGCCACGCAGAAACACCAAATATAGTGTTTCGTTTTACCTAAGACCACATAAGCAGCCGAACGAATCCAAGAAAACTCATTAATCCTTTTTTGAGCTTCTTGTCGACTTTCGGTTCGATAACTCGGTGCTCTGATTGTGGAGCTTGGTAAGGACGCTGTGAATTTGAGCTGCATTACCGGTAACTGTGCGGCACTTCGCATGTGCGACTTGACCTATGGGCCAACCGTCCATGTCAAATATATCAAAGTGTATTGTTGACAATTACTGAAACCGTTGATTGAGAGGTCGAAAGGTCTCACGCAATCATCTTAGTTACGTTGTTGTGCAGCGTTGAATATGTGGCAAGGTCGGCACTATGCGGGTTTGAAGAGCAAACAGCAGGCAGTCCAGGTGACAACTATGAGATGTGTAACTCGTACACTTCCATTCGCAAAGGTGATAACTTGTCACTGTATTATATGCACCGATGTTCATGGGGGTTCTTAACCACGCAAGCCATTCACTTTTACATCAAGCAGGTCCAGGTCTCCAGTTAGGGTGAACACACGGATTCCCGAGATGGTTTCGAATGCATTGTCATCCATGGAAGCTAGATTGCTCAGTGCGAGCAGACGCGATGATCTTGCGGGGATGGCGAAAAGCTAGGCGTTGGACTGATGTAGCAAGAGCCTCATTGTATGATCCACCATCGCGAGTGGCTAACTGCAGGAGCCAGTTTTCGTCACGTCAATAACCAGAAAACCCGCAAGATTGAGATGTGCAAGCACAACTACTATGAGTATAAGCTACACCATGGCAGTGAAAACATATCGGCTTGTCGTCCAGTGTTACCTCACTGTGCACGGCCGCCATAGTGGCGAAATATTTTGGGCATACAAGAATTCCTTTGGCATTGACAAGATGTTTCGTCAGCGAACATACAGGCTGCGGTGCGACATTTCCGAGCTCCTCTCTCGCAACCTTTTCGATCAACAAGGTAGTTATTCGAAGACCATTGATGGTTTTGTAAAAAAAGATGGTAGAGACTCCGCCTCGATTTCTCGACGCAAGATGATGACTACACTTTCGTTGATAGGCGGTTGACTGCGTGCTTGCTGAATGTCCTCGCAAGATCACGTACCAGGCGTATTGGGAAGTCACATAAATCACTGGGTGATGCAGCGACTCCTCTATCTTTATAATCTGTGGCTGCAAAATTCGAAGACTTCTTTCGTGGAAAACCGTGTTCTAAGAGCTAATACACCTGGAGATGAAGAGCACAACGTCTCGACGTCCATTTACTGCGGCGCAGCTCCAAGAAACACCCCACGTGCCACACGCAATCCTTCATCCTTCTCTTCTTTTCCTGCACCCTATGTCCACTGGTTTTAAAGACTCCCGGCCACGAATTGCTGCGGACGCATTTCTGGGAAGCACAACCGTTGAATACGCCACGTTACAATTTTGCCCTCTGCTAGCTTTAGGCTACCGGCACGAGCAATGCCATCATGTCCCGTAGTGTTCCTTAGAACGCGTGCGGGCTTCCAACACAACTTGTGCAGATCATCGTCGCGCACCATCACTCTATTGCCTTCCGTAATACTAGTAATGTCCACCACTGACCGATTATGAGCGCTTCCAAGGAGTAATAAATATTCCTTATACCAGCAATTCCAGAAGTCTTTTTGTTGGTTTTTGTTGCTGTATCCAAGTTTTAAAAAGCTCCTTATGGGAGCTGGGCACCACGTCTGCATTTTGCAAGTCGGGGAGCGCCGTCAATTGCTTCCCATGTAGGAAATGGGCAGGTGTTAAGACTTCTGGTTCCTTTGGTGCAGAATACAAGTACGTCAGCGGTCTGCTATTTAAGATCACTTCAATTTCTGCTAGGACCATGCTCATTTGACGATAATGTAGCAGATACCTTCCTAGAGCTTTGCTTAAGGTGTCTTTAGCTCGCCCCACCATACGCTCCCAAAATCCACTCGAGCAAGGAGCATGGTGAGCAGAAAATTTCCACGTGATGTCATGAGCACACATATAATCGCCGAGTTCACTTACCCTAATAGTGTCATACACAGCACGATGTCCTCGAGAAGCTTGTTTAAAGCACAAAGCATTGTCAAAGTAAATCACTGAAGGGAATCGACGATGTGCAGTGAAACGCCGAAAGGCTTCCAAGAAACTGTCTGCTGGGGAGCGTAAATTAAGCTCTAGATGAACAGCGCGTATTACCGCACAAGCGAATAGCACGATGTATGATTTATGCGTTGGTTCACTTTTCAAGTAGACTGGTTCAATAAAATCTACACAAGTTACATCAAATAGTTTGGACCCATTCACTCGGTCAGCAGGTAGCGCTGCCGTAAAAGCTGTCGCAGGCTTCACCCTTAATCGCGCGCACCATCTACACAGCCCGATCACTCTTTTCACACACTGCTTCGCCTTCGTCACCCAGAAGTGCTTTTGGAGTTCCGTAATGGTTGTTGCGACTCCTGCGCCGGTAGCGATGAGTTCAGGTGTAATGTGGTCACCAGTAGGCAGAATCGAGTGTTTGATCCCCTCGTGGTACTCGACATTCCGGAGCCTTGTTTGAATTCTCAGCAATCCGTCCTCTTCCGCAAGAAATTGGTGCAAATCCCGAATTGTCGACGCCTTGGGTTGATCTCGTCCAACCTGGAGGACTGCTAATTCAAGGCGGAATCCTTGTTTTCGGCTAACGGTGTCTACTTCCGCATTTTATTTCACATACCTCGGATTGGAGGTCAAGTATTCGTACAATTCTTCGTCGTTTTCCAACCAAACTGGTCTTTGCCGCCAGGTCTTCCAGTCTGCAAGCGACGTTATTTCAAAATGTTGTTTACGGTTAAGCAGTCTTGAGACACCAGTAAATGGCAAATGATTGTACTTTGTCTTCCTCTCTGATGTTGGTGTCGATACGACGGCAAAGGGCGAGAACGTCAAGTGTGCAGCAGAAGTACAATGCATTTGAAGTTTGTGCGGACATGAAAGTTTTTTTATAAACGGGCCGCTGGCATCCAACGGCTGAACAAGAAATTTCACGAAGCATTATTTCACAGGCATCGCAACTCGGTAAATCAGTTTTGTGAACCAGAAACAAATCGCCTTCTGTTCCGCAGATACAAAAGACATCGTTAGCGAAGAAAACTGCCGGGTCTTATTAATAGACGACTGCAAATTATTCGTATTTCATACTCCAGCCATCGATGTCAACGTGATTAGTGGCACTTAGTTACGAGGTTGTCACGACTGAACCTATAGGACTGAATGCATCAATTGTACCGGAGTCGCGGTCAAAGAGAAAGCAGCACAATCGCTTTCTGTTGGCAATGCGGGGCTGTCCAGAACACGTCCGCTATGGAGTTCTGTCTTCCACCATACCCAGCTTCTCCACCACAGTTTACTATTATATACAGCTATTTACAGCCTATTTACACTCGCATATAGTCCAGCCGTACAAATGGCGGCTGTGATTCACAAGAAAAGCAGTCGTCAACTTCTGTGCACGCTTCACCATAGTGAGAGGTGCAACAACGCAACAATATCATGCACCAAATTTTCTTTTGGTCTCCTGTCTCAGTGGATCAGTAGCCAATGTGCTCGGCTGTTCACCCTAAGAAGACTGGTTCCATCCCGACCAGGATGATCAAATTGCCGTGAAGGCGAGATGTTGAAAATAACCGGAGCCAAGCAATAATAGTAATATCGTTGTTTGGGGTGACAAACCCCACATATAATAATAATAATAATAATAATAATAATAATAATAATAATAATAATAATAATAATAATAATAATAATAATAATAATAATAATAATAATATTATTATTATTATTATTATTATTATTATTATTATTATTAATATTGTTATTATTATTATTATTATTATTATTATTATTATTATTATTATTATTATTAATAGTAATAATAATAACTATTATTATTATTATATAATTGGTATTGATATAGTTACTAGTATTACTTTTGTTGTCCATTTTTTTCCTGTGTTCAGTTTATTGCTGTTGGAGCCAAGGTCTGTGTTGAGCCGCTTTTAGTTAAAAATACACGGCCGAAAAAAATAGAGAAGCATGGGCGTACCTTCAGCCCAGTTTTCATGCCTGTATAGTAGGCCTCAGGTAGTTTCGTGCGTGACACGACTCCGTAACGTTTTATCCCACAAACGCAATTTGGGCCGGTGATGTGTTGTCTTTCAACCCTTGTTTCTCTTGAATCTAGAAAGTATGTAGTAGTTCTGCGAGGGCAATTTGATTGATGAATTGTGCTTCGTGTCTAATAGCTCTTAGCGGGGCTGGAAAGCACACAACTAGACGCTGATACCAAAATCATAGAGCTCTGTATATTGGCGCAATGTTCATGGTGCTTTATTCGAAAGGAACTGCCACATTCGTTCAATGATTCCCACCTTTGTTCAACTTTGTTTGTATATCAGTTCCGCATGTCTGCCACTAGGCGTAACAAATATCAATATCAGTTGTTTGGAAATAAAGGTGCTGCTACGTATTGTGAAAAATAGAACCATGGTTAGGGTGCGAAAACACCTTTAAAAGCTTGGCAAGAAGTGGTTTTATTAATTTATTAACAGTCTCAGGAGCAAAAGTAGGCCACTTTTTCACTGTGCAGGATAATGTAACGCTATTTGCTCCCATTTCATTCACCCATATCGGTGTTCATTGTATTCAATCAATCATATCACTGATAGGTGACGAAACCTGTCGCGGCCTGAGCTTGTATTGGTTCCGTTCAACAACCATCCAAAGTCGCTTCACTCAAACGTTCTCTATTTTATTTTTATTAAAACAGCCATGAAAGAATGGTTGACCTTACAAAGAACTAGAAGTGATTGAGACTTTGCGTTTCTAAGCAATACAAAGCGGATGTTTCCACGACCTACACCTCACAGATGGGTTATTTGACGCTGGTCTACGCGATACACAATTCATTCTACTCTTCCATATTCACCACCTCGACGATTCACTTTACGTAGATAATAGCGCTGCCGGTTTGTTATTTTTCACATTCAGTCATAACATGTCTTCTCGGTTATCATCCTGAAAACATGTCATCACCACCACGGCATGATGTTTCGATACTTCAACGTCCACTTTGTCGCTCGCGAACCATTCTGGTTGGTTTAAATGTTGTCGTTCGAAATCAATGACGCCCGCCTAGCTCAGCATTCGTTTGTGACTAACACAGTGCACAAGCCCAGTTTTGTCGAGGCTTGTCCCCTTCCTCCTGATGTCACCACTGATTCAGTTGGCTGGCAACCGAACGAAAGGAAACTTCCAGCCGAAAACTCCATCCATCTCTCAGAGGGAAGCGACGCAGAACTTTGTCATCAGCTAGGCTTCGCGCATGCACTGTCATTGACGTCCACTTGGCAGCTATCCGTGACGTCTCTAAAGGAGGTGCACTAGACGTGTACTTCACGCTTTCTGTCATCACGATCATCATCATCAGCCTGACTACATCTGCTGCAGGGCAAATGTCTCATTGATGTTCCACCAATCAACCTGGTCTTGACGTTCCTGTTGCCACGCTATACCTGCAAACATCTTACTATCTTTGGTCCACCTAATTTTATCTTTTCATTCCAGCTGTTGGCATAGCTTTAGAATGCAATCAGTTACTTCTTCAGAGCAGCAGTTATCCTGCCTACGTGATGCGTGCCTTTCCCATTTCCATTTTTATTCATTTGAACGAATATATCCTTAACTCCCATTTTTTATTGACCTACTATGCTCCCGTCCTGCTTCTAAAGGTTACACATGTTTTCATTTCTATTACTTGCTGTGTCGTCCTCAATAAATTAAGTTATCTTTGTAAGCCTCTTTATTTCTGCTCCATATGTAAGTACCGGTAAGATGCAGCTCTTATAAGTCTTCTTCTTGAAAGACGATGGCAGACTACCCTCAATAATTTGAAAGCATTTGCCGTACGTTTCTCGAGTCTGCCATTCATTTCTCATGTCTAGGTGAATTCACAAACTTACCATGCTATTTTCACTGCACCATATCTAGCCAACTACTTCTAAATTGTGTGTTATTCCCCGGTGCGCACACAGAATGAAAGATATTTCAATTTTAGTTTCGCCATTTTGACTGCTTCACTTACGGTTATCTCGTTCTCTATAGAAGGTGTTTAGGATGCGCAAGTTAATACTTTGTGTGAAATCTAATATTCTCTCCCCTGTGGCTTTTTTTTAGAGCCGATGATATATTTTTTTAACTCCATGGTCTTCAACCTGCTTCTTGCCTATAGTAGTATAGGGAGCGCGTAAGCAGACAACATACAGCATTCTTGCCTACATCAGCAATAATGTCACCCACGAGCATGGTATACTGTGTCTTTGTCTCATTAATTGATGAGTCTCTCTTTCCGTAGAAATAATAAACTAAATTTATATTATGGCTGAATGTAGGCGCGTATGCTTGCATGAAATTTTTATCACATACCTCTTATCAAACGTAATTGCAATGCTTCCTAAACTATCAGTTATCTTCATTACTCCCTTATTTTTAGCCATATTTTCACAGATAAGCGAACCCTCCCTTAATTTTTTTCTGTCGGGTATGTCACGAAAGGATAGGATATTTCAGTCTTCAGCAGTGTTTAAGCCTCACGTGTCCTCCTAACTTTGCCCACCCCTATACATCTCATTTACCACCCTCTTATTTCTGTATGAACAAAGCTATTCTAGCCTTCCTTGATAGCATTATAGCGTTAGACATACCCAAGTTCATATAGCCAATCGCGAGAATTCGCCAACAGCTTTGAAGTAGGACTCAACACTAGCCAACACATCCAAGTACGAGCAGTAACTGCCTCACTGTTGGGAAACATGACCAACTACACAGCAACATTATTTGCTTGTAAGCTACCGCTAGCTGAAGCAAGAAATCATTAGACAACAATAGCAGAAGTTTATCTAGGTATAGAGAGTCCTGTACAATTATTTTCCGGTCCTGAGAACTAATACACTCTATCAGATGATGGCTGGTGAGCTGTACTTATATTATGCGAGAAAATTCTGGACAGGGCAGAGAATGCAGATCGCGTATATTGTCATGCGCATTAAGATTTTGCCGCTAAACAATGACTGCAATGACCTATGGTTATTTATACCGTTGATGTATTGCTACGCTCACGTGCCTGTACTTTTAATATTAAGACAGTATGCGATTCATTCTTGGGCACAGAATCTATATTTTATTTGGCAAGTAAATAGTTTGGCAGGCCCACACTATCCGGAATTGTGCCATAGGACTTTCACACGATGTCGGAGAAATGTTATGTAAAAGTTGTAGAAATATTGTGTAACAATCTTTTGGACTGCAAGGTGTGTTGGTTACAGTGCTCGATCTTTGACAAAGGAACTGTGCGTCTTATCCTGGTCATGGAAGGCACAAATGTCATGTTAAGACAAATACTAGGGCACCAAGCCTTTTGATTTTTGTGGAAGGTAAATAAATACCGGTGGTCAGGTTTCCGGAGCTTTTCACAGTGGTGTAGTTGGTAATCATAGCAAAGATTTCTCTCGTAAACAGTTAAAATCTTCTTGTACCGAGGATAACTAACTTTTTTCTTCTATCTGTAGTACGACGAATAGAAAAAGCCACAGTCAACTGGAACCAGTCAACGTTCGTGAATATATCCGATATGGGCTTCGACACATCTCCACACGTCACTGGAAGTAGGTGCAAATATTTCACTATATGAAATATAACCTACGTTGGCCTGAGAGGTTGTGAATAGCATATGCTGATCTATAAACGTTGTCGATCATCATTAATCCCGATAAAAGCAGTCGCATATACGACATAACTTGCACATAATATTGTATGGTCTGGCTGAAGTTGAGTTTAGTTTGTTTGGCATTATTCTTCTCAATTGACTGGAGAGAACAAATATTCGAAGGGTGGGTGAATCGCAGCTATGAGAAATTTGTGAAATCACTATTGAAGTATTACACTTATTGTATAACTTCAAAGAGTATATGCGTTGCGTTTCAATGGTGTTCTATTGTGCGCTGAAAAGTGAGACTTACAGAACGCCGTTAAAATCGACAAAATGCGCTTTATGTAGTGTAGGAGCCATACTTGCCTCACAATAACATTACCACTCTTGATATCCAAAGTTAACGCTTTAGAAATACGTTTGTTTTCTATTGTCATGCATTTTATGGCATCACGCCGGTGTCTCGAACACGTTACCCACTGGGCACAAGCGGGCCACCGTTACACGAGAAGTAGAATATTTGAGACTTTCCTAAATATACTTGCAATACACACTCACTTATTCTGATCAGTAACACACAATTATTACAAATATAGAATTTGATAAGACGTTATAACACTGCGCATAATAAATCTGCGCTACAGAAATGGTACCATTTTAAGGCAAGTTTTATGCGGCAAACGATTTTGTCACTACTATTTTATACGCGAAAACATAGAACAAATATTCAAATAATGAGTGGCACGCTCAAGACGCTGTCATTCGCGAGATTGGAGTGCATGTCTTTGTGTAATGCTGCTGTTGAATCTACTTTTGAAATGAATAATATGGGGCAAATGTGAAATGCTTGCTTATCAAAGGCCGCGCTAGAAGACACCTTGTGACATTTTGTGCAACAGCACACCCATAACCTCGGCTCTCACGTCAGTGTTCTTTACTCTTTAAGCTCGGTGGGACAAAAATTTCTGACTGTGTCATTAATGTCTTTGTGCAGCTCACTTCATTACATCGATAATATAATACGTGGCTATTCTGTATTATACAAGCGAAGGCCAAAAATTGGTGCTGATATTAGCACGTATATAGCAATAACCACGTGGATATGGTAATGATGTGACAATGCTATCGTTTGCCCTCTTTACTCATTTCTCAACAGAGGACTGGGGGGCCTTCTTTTCCAAGTACACCGAGGGCATATATACGGGCTCCGACACCATAGAGTGTTACCCGCACAGCACTATTATCATCAAGAAGCTGTTCGAAGACAAATACGTTGGGAAAGCTGGACTGCAATACCTGGTCGCTTGGAGCATCTATAGGCAATTTTTCGAGTTCACTGTGCCATATTTCTTCCGCGGTGGCAGAAAGGCCGACGAATCTTGCTTCGTGCACGTCAAGAATGTCATGAACCTTGCAATTCTCAGCCACCACTTCCAGACATGTATGTATATTCACTGTTCACCTCTCGCAAAACCACCTTCATTTCGCGATTGGGTTAAGGAGACAAGCTGAAAGCAAATCAGTCGCGGGGAAATGGCACCAGTTTCAGTGAATGAAATTTTATGGTAGCAGGTTACACGGCAAGAACACGGGGCAGATAGCACTCACGCAATAAAGACAAATTGTCTCCTAAAGGGGCCCTGCAACACACTTTAATAAACTATCAAATGAATTATAGCAACATAAATAACGACGCCAGCCTGGCGCAGAAACTGGCTCTGTCGCAGCTGGTACGAAAAAATGGCACAAAATCGATGGAGCAAAGAAAGCGACAGCCGGTTCTTTTGGCTACGAGCACTGCAACTGCATAAAAAAAGCGACATAAGGAACAACTTATGCGGCACCAAGTGCATGTTCACGGCAACAGGCGTCTCGTCTCTAGATGCCGCGTCGATGCCTTCTGCCATGCGATCTCGCAGTCTACACACTATGCCCCCGCACACTATCTTTTACATCTATAGGACAATGGTGTTGAGTACGACAGCGCCTTAGCAACTAAAGGTTCAACAACTGTACATAAAACAAAGATGGCTGCGGGTTAGGTGTTGAACCAAGGCTAGTTAGGCTAGCGAAACTTTGTTATACATGAATATGACCGTTTACTCACGTAGCCGAAGCACAGCTCGAAAAGAGAAATAAAATATGCACGCATTCTACAGGTAAAGCAGACACCAGTACCACTTACAGCTACTATGATTATTGGTTGTAGACATGAAAAACTATATTTTCATTGTGCACCCATAAATACATTCACATAAATAACTGTCGCATCAAAACAGAAGACGTTGGACCATAAAGTTAGTTTGGTCTCTGTGTTTAAAGCAAGGTTGTTGGTTCATGATTTTATAAAAGGATCTCCAATAAAGTTATTTTGTCTCCAATTGCCAGGCATTTCTCGGCCAAAAACTTTGTTTACATAATCTAAAAATATTACAACAAATACTATCCGGACTTACACTAGAGCTGAAAATTTCTTGCGGTTGGAACATTCCTTTTACTGTGGCAGAAAATGACTGATTATACATTTCTCTTGCTTTTGGCCAAACTTATTTCAGCAGGTAAATCAATATAAAGTTTTACTTGCGACGTTACTTCAATTAACAAGGCCAATAGAATTCTCTAAAACCCAATGTGCCATGGCAACCATTCTCCATGTTGAATGCGCTTTGCTTATTTTCTTTTTGCCGGAACATTCAAAGGGTTGTGACAGGTCCACCTTTTATTTTATAACGCGAAGACTTTACTGAAATCACTCCCGCATACTTGCCTCCCAGGTCAAGTGTTTTTCATAGAATCGCTGGTGGTAGAATTTCGGGCTTGGAAGTTTTCCTTAGAATGGCCCAAATGCGTTTATTGCATGCTTGCGTAAAATATAATAATGGCAAGAGGCATTTATGGGCAATTAGCGGCAGAGACACATTAAATAGGCTGCGCTGAAAAGAATTTTCCTTTAAAAGCTTAATATTTGCTACAATATGAACATGAATTAAGTAAAAAAACAATAGGTGTGACATATTTGACCTGTTACTTATCATTGTACGAAGATGAACGTAATTCAAAGACAACGACCTGCTACCGTATGTATGCCAATGCTGTGGATTTTTAAAGCTTTTTTGCCGTCGTTAATCTTATTGTCATTGGCCTTAATTTCACGAACTAATACTATGGATACAGAGTTAGGCAACAAATTGTGCATGCATATTTTTCTTCTCCGCAGTGGTTACACCTGGTATGATAGGCGAAGTGAGGCACATGGCGTTTCGGATCAAGAATACATTCTGGGAGGCTCTGAACTCCTCAAGCTGGCTCTCCTCCACTTTTCGAACACGCTTTCTGACCAAGTTGGATTTAGTCAAGTTCCAAGTAGGAAGCCCAGAAGATCGATTAGACCCTGAGTCTATCGAAACGTTTTACGGTCAGTACTTCCAAGCTCAGTGAAGAAAATTTTGAAGGTCGAAGCCTAAAAAAACACATACATTGGTCGTGAGTGGTACAAAGCTGGAAACACAAATTACTACTTGGACATAGCGGCTAAATGCAGTCGGTAAAGCACGAAGCTTTTATAGCAAACAACAACTAAGCGGCAGAGCATCTGTGCCAATTTTAGGCATTACATTCATGAGAGTGCTTTTGTTTCAGTCGCTGAACAAGCATGAGTGCGTATTTGCTATTCATATTGCTCGTTACAGAATATCTTATGTAATGAGTAAAGCTAAGTAAAGAAAATTTGTTTAAATAAATTGGCCTGTAACTGCTTAACCCTTTCGGCACTGGTGTCTTATCGAAAGGGCACAAACGTTTCTGATTGTGACGAAATTGACAAAGAAATTGAAGCAAATGTGTGGCATATCCTTATTACACCTGCGAAAGCATAGGCAGGAGTTTTTTTAGATATTATCTTCTCCGGAACTCGGCAAAGCGGAAAGCAAGATTGAGGAAGGGACAACCATTGCCTTCCGCTTTTTCGGCTGGTTGCACGTGTCTCGAGTGCGCTGCAACACTCCGCGCACTAGTCCATGCTACTTTTAAAACTCGTCAATTTATTCGTCATCCAACTTTTTGGTGATCACTCATGACAACGCGGAGAATATTACGCTCTGCAAATTCTACTAATAGTACCACTTTCATAGTTTCACACTGCGCCCCCCCCCCTCCGATTCCGTTTTTTTCCACCTTCTGCATTAAGTTTCGCATGAATATGGTGTGCTGAGGACTCTGTATTCGCATTTCTTGCTACATACTTTCGAAGAGTAGCCGACTTCATCAGTGGACAAATCCTTGGAGAGTAAGTCTTTACTAATTTGTGTTTATATTCCTTGTTCAATTTCAAAACGAGGCTCACCATAATACTAGAGAGCTATTCACATTCTCGTACAAGCTATCTTAGATATTTTACGCCCCGTTTCATGCATGCTCAGCTATTAATGAAAAATGCCGCAATACACATAGCTAGGCTCTCTTAGTTTGGGATACACATGTAATACGAATTGATAGCCGATCAATAAACAGTCACTGCTGACAGATAACTTGCCAATTGAGATAACGACCTCAATATAACCTTATGACCATTACTTAGCCAGTTTGAATTTTATTGGGACTATCATTACCGGTTGATATTCAAGGGCAATGAGACACGATACCGACAAAGCTTAGTAATGTCTTAGTATACGAAACGTTTGGAAGGACGAGGATGTTAAGGTGTGAGCAAAAGCCGGACGCGCCGCTCCTAAGCATGCACATCGCATGCGCATAGAAGCCACAATATAATTATTTCCGGTGATTACAAATACTACCACATGTTGGCCAATCAAGAATGTATTTAACTTCACCGATACACACCAACAGTTACATTCGTTAGAGTTTTTAGCCAGTTATAACCAAATTTTTAATAGCAGAGTCAAGATGGTTTTTACTTTCTCTTAACTTGTTTCCCATGAAATAATTTAAGCAAGGTATTATTGCGGTGTTTCGTGAGATTCTTCATGAATGCGCAATGCATTTGCCAAATGCGGGAGATGTATAAGCTCCCTTCAATAGCATATTCAATTGAGCATTTAGCGTTTTGTACTGCAAGACTCCTATAAGCGCGATGCGCTGCATTGACATCTCTATTTACTAATTGCATGTTGTACATTATTATCAGAATGAAACAAGTGCGCTGGTTGCAACAGATGCGCTTTTCATCAGAAACCACTCCAATGCGCTCTCGCGTGAAGCGTCTCTGCATTAATTCAAACCAGTTTCGCATAGTAACGTGCTTTCTATCGCATTACGCAGAACGTCTTCCCGACGTACCATTTAACCGGCTGTTTCCCTCGTGGATACAAGGTCGTCGCCTTAACACTCACTATCGTTGGAAAGACCGGAGAACGAGGTTTTACGACGAGGAGGCCGTCAATGCTTTTTACATGTGGAAAAGCACCGTTGTTATTCCGACAGGCATCGTGCATGACCCATTCTTTTATCAGTACGGACCAGTCGCACTGAACTATGGTGGCCTTGGAATGGTAAGTCTCCATTTATTTTTTCATTAGGCTTCAAGCTTATTGTATTTCATGCAACTTTTCCTCCCTGTGGGACCAATCCAATATTATACCTCGAACGAATGAAATTTTGGTGTTTACTTTCAGATTATAAATACATACAAAGGTGTTTTCGACAGCCTGACAAGTTCCCAACACGAGCTCTATGTCGAGACCTGTAGTGTAGTGAAAGCTTTTCGCGAAAGTAATGTTTCAACAGTATTTACGTATTGTTTTGTGCCTTTATATGTTTGTGTTATCTATAGACATGAAAAACCACAAAGATTTGGGAAGGATGTTCACCCTTCCCCCAAAAATTAGGTGTAAATAGGCAGTTTCATACAATCTTTCAATAATGCCTTTTTTCTGCGATTTCCGGTGATACTGCTTTTGTTATAGGACAGTTCTTTATGGAAGCTTTTGGTTCACTCTCTACTGCCTCAGTAAAATAGGAAAAATTATAGATTATTTGTATTTTTCTCACTAGAGATTTCTATATGAAATTCGCAAATTCATTTCAGAAAGTTCTCTGTAAAGTGTACAACCTAGCTGGACCTTTGTTTGGCTCTGTGCTGCGCATAGTTTCTAAAAGAAGTGCAAAAATTGGCAATAATGATACTTCGGCCTAGCTTGCCACGCCTGTGACACACTAAAGTGGTCCAAGAAAACAGAAGCAGAAAAAAACGCATACAATTGAGAAACCTAAATTGTTTTTTCAGAATGAAGTTACCTCCCAGTATTTTTGTTTGTTTTTTCGCGAAAAAATACTTTCATGATTTTCAGCCACTAATCGAATAATTTGCGGTGTGGTAAATGCATACTAACTCAATTTCCTGCATAAGAAAGAGGAAGTGTAATCAGACAACATGGTTCCTAGTTCCTTTTGTCAGTAATTTATAATACACGATACATATCATTTTGATAGTTAACTAAGCAAATATGCAGAAATTTCTTTTGCTTAGATGTGATCATATTAGCATTTATAATTAGCGTCACTTTTTGGTCTTATAATGCACACCCTATGCGGTGGTGTAAAACTATGGCACGACCTTGGCTGCTGTGATCTCGTCGCAGCTGTAAAGAAGCATGCTATTAGACTGACAAATCCTACACTAACCAAAACGTGCTGTTGGCAACTACCCGAATAAGTTTGACTTGTTCTGCCTGTAGGGTTGCGGAAAACGTACGGAGGGCATGAATACGTGGCACATCGTCATACCATGTGCCGTTCAAAGCGCGATTAGTAGAACTTCCTTTGGATCCATTCGAAATGCCCATAATCGTGCCTCCTACCAACGGTTTTCTTGGTCGTTGAGGCTTGAGATATTTTGGCGGTATTTGATTGTTGAAGTCGCATTAAATAAGTAACAAAACCTATTATTTGCATAATTGTGGCATCTAAGCCTGTGCTATTGTTCTATTTTTAGATTTGAAGCACTTCATGGCAGGGACTCTGTCGAACACTCCCGTGGAATCCACACGCCCACTGCGTATACACGTTCCCACTCTGCTCTCCACTCCTATGCTCCCCCCCTCTCTCTTCTAGGTTCTGGAGGTGGCGCAGCAACAACGCTAAGCCACATCAAAACACAAAATGTCGAGCAGGTGATTCCGAGGCGACGAGGCCATGCGAGTTGGCAGCGAAGGCAGCGAACGCTTGAAGCAACTGCACCAACCTGGGATCAATGGTGAGGGCTAGTGGTTCAAAAAAGATTTTCCGGACCACGGCTTCAGCCACACCTGCAGCGTGCGTGACCGGCTTCGATTCGAAACGAACTTGACCAAGGTCGGCAACGTCCAGAACGAACAACACTGGAACGTGGTCGCTGGCGGGCTGCGATAGGAGTTCGGACCGGCGAGTAACAACGATGCCAACCACAGTGGATTTATGGCGTGCTCAACCTGCAAGTAGGCGTAAAGGTCCTGCGAGGAGCTCGTGATGAGCGTGACAACGGCTGCCGCAACCCGATGAAAACCTAGCATCAGCCCAAGGTGAATGAAGTAGGAAAATGGCTCATGGTGCCTACGACAAGCGCGATAGCTGTCATTCACAGTCAGCCACAGTCTGTCCAGTCAGTTCAGTCAGTCTCATTAAATAGAGGTGGCTAAGAGCGTAGCAGTCGTCGATGTCGATCTGTATATCTCCTAACCTGAGTAGTATGCCTTTGTTTCCAGGTCACCTGTACCTGGGACCCGGAAATACACTGCACAACGGAGATCCGTTGAACGAAGACGACGGCATGGGCAAGTCACACGACGAAGCCTACGAGCGAGCCACAAATCACGAGGATGTCTTTGCGGCTGACAAGACATCTGCAGCTCTCTTATTTAATGACTTCAGACGCACTAATAACTGGCGCTCTGCTTTAGGTGCAGTCGGCCTGGGATCGAAGAGTATTATAGAAGAATATGTTTTGGTTCGCAGCCTCTACGAAACGCCAGTAAATACACGAAAACGTGCACACAACAGGCAGTCAGATACAGCAGGCGCAAAGCGATACCAGCCTGACTCAAGCACCGGTATCGGAGGTGTCGGAGGTGACAGTAAAAGTTCCGCAGAACTCGTTCAAGAGATTTTGCCCGTACCTCACGACCACAGTGTGTTCACAGTGTTCCGTGACGGCGAAATACTCGCCACATGGGCCTACGCAATGCTGAAGACAAATTTAGTGTATGACACTGAGAAAACGTTTCCAGGAAATCTAACTAGCCTCTCACGTTTGCCAATGGACCGGCTGTATCTTTACATTCCTCGCGGCACCTACCTTAACTTACCATCTCACACAAGAGCTGTGAGTTGCACTGTCAAGGTTACTCCTCATGATCTACCCCCCCCCCCCCCAGAAAGGCTGGCTCTAGGTTGTCCAACCTGTGAACTCTCACATGCTAGTTTGTGGTCTTAGCTCCGTCGAATTTAAGAACGCCTTGGATACAGGCATAAGCCCCGTTAGGAAAGGCGAGACAAACAACCCGATGAAACTGCAGTTTTTCGTAGGATGTCAGCAGAAGTTCCACGCCGATTTGGCTAAGAGCTGCTGGGGTCTTAAAATCACACCGGGAAGCGAGGATCAAGATGGCGGCGACAAAAAAAAGCATACCTGCGTGCATTAGTGCGCCGCCAAACAACTTTGCCTACGACCTTATTCACATTGACAAGACTAGTCCACGCTTGACCAAGTTTGCCAAGCAGTTTCCTTTCAAAGGTCACGTGGGCACAGCTATAGTCGACTATGAGTGCCAGTTCGTTGGTGACCCGTGGCTAAAGATGGGTCCTACTTACAACACGGGGAATGACTTGCTAACTGGAACATAGCTTGGCCTGCCTACTGATGTATCCTACACTACCAGCAACTAGTCAAACTACGAATCGTACCAGTGAAAACCAGGTCTGACTGTCACCATGCGACTTCGAGCCGACGTTATGCACATATGCCCACGCGCCACGAGAAAAATTTAGACCTAATAAAAAATACATACTTCACCGTGATTTGAAACCAATGACACACTTCACTATTCAACCGAGTTTCAGTTTCCGCATGTTGCCAGTAAGCAAGTCAAACAAAGATCATACCGGCAGTATTGAAACTTTCTAGTCATTGCCGCATTTTTTAATTGGCACAGAATTGGTGGTTAATTATGACGTGTACACCATAGCAGCCGACAGCGCCACTCTGCCGTCAAGCGTAGGGCCGTACTTGCGCCACACCAACGAGAACATCAAAGCAAGTCACAACAGCCTCATACGTCACGGAGGTCCAGTAAACCCTGCTCGCACGGAGACCGAGGTGACCGAACACAAATAAGGCAGAGCTCCTGGAATTTGCGCAGGCATAAGCAGCATGCAGCGGTCTCAAGAAGCCAACGCTTGATGCTTTTTTTCCACAGTAAAAGCAAGTTGAAAGAAAGACTTTTGTTTGGCTTTTTATTACTAATACCGGAGCGTCGCTCTCGTTGTCGTCGAAGACTAAAAGTGATATATATATATATATATGTATATATATATATATATATATATATATATATATATATATATATATATATATATTGAAACCATTCATGAACGAGCCACTGTGGCTCATACTTGTTTTGGGCTGCGAAGAAGAAGAGAACATTTTCGTGGCTCTGGTTCGGGTTAACTCCTGGCTGTAAGTCTTGTTTTGCTCGGGAAATTACTGGTGGAGGTGCTGGGTACGTGTACTTCGGCTGTGTCGGCCATGTTTGAGACGGCTACATCTCCCAGAGCAAGTAGCAGCCGCCGCCTGCGTGGGTTACCCCCTGAATTAGGTCCCTTGGTATCAAAACCCAGAAAGATGGCAACTCCGACGACAAGCCAGGCGGTCCAAACCAGCGATGCCCATGGTTCTCTTTTCGCGCATGTTTTTTATGCGCCACAGACACCAAATCCGTTCCATGGAGACATCTTCGAGGATGTTGATGACTGGCTCGACCACTACGATTGGCTTGCCAGTATCAACGAATGGGACGATGTTCGCAAGCTGCGTCGAGTTTACTTCTACTTAGAGGATTCTGCGAAGACGTGGTACGAGAACCACGAGGGCTCCTTTGCAACCTGGCAAGAGTTTAGCCGACAGGTCCGTGACGCCTATCGCAACAGTGAAGGGAAGCAAAGGGCTGAACAAGCCATATCATGCAGAAACCAGCGTCCGAACGAACGAGTATCAATGTCGAGGACATGCTTCGGCTCTTCAAGCGCGCGGATCCTGCCATGCCCGAGGAAAAAGAGGTGTGGCATTTGATGCGCGGAGTAAAGGAACAGCTTTTCGCTGGGCTCGTTTGCAATCCACCGACGACAGTCGCCCAGTTCATCAGTGAGGCAACCACCATGGAACGTACGCTGCAGCAGTGGTCGTCACAATACTAACGCCAGATCTCGACCACCGCATGCTCTATCGGCGCTGACAGTGAAGTGACAGTGACACTTCACTGACACTTCACTTCACTGTCACTGTGACAGTGACAGTGAAGTGAAGTGACAGTGACAGTGACAGTGACAGTGAATGAAGTCTGCTCTCGCAGACTTTATTCGGAGTATCGTTCGGGCAGAATTCAGACAGCTTCAGGCAGTGGGATCCCATCCACCTGTGTCAGCCCTCGCGGATGTAATCAGACTCAAAGTCCGGCTGGCCGTCACACCCCTGGCCCCGATCGCACCACTGATTCCCGAGGCCCCAGTCGTGACATACGCAGTGGCATTGCGATCCCCTGCGCCACCGGCTAGAGATCCTGCTATGCGGCCAAGGTACCAGGCCATGCAGCCATTCCACGACACTGCTTCGAGCCCGCCTCTCGGCTCAAGGTTTCCGAGCACACCCACCTATCTGATGTGTGCCTCAAGAAAAAATAGTAGCAAGGCAAGCACGTGGCGCACCTCGGATAACCGTCATCTCTGCTATCATTGCGGCGAAGCGGGTCACGTATACTGGAATTGTGAATACCGGCAACTAGGTCTCCGCGGCTTCCACCCTGATGCTCGATGCCCGCACTATGGTGAGCGTCCCGGGTGATCGAAGCCTATCTCACGGGCCTGCGAACACCTTAGACTGTTCAGCACCACCAGTTGAGATCACCATCGCCTCGCCGGTCTACGTCACCAGGTTTGCCATCGACGTCTTGCGCTCCTTTCAGGAGCCAGTCACCAAGTCCCCACAGGGGAAACTAGAAATGGCGACTTCTCGTGTTGAAGTCGCGGCCCGGCGAACTGTAAAATACCCTCCTTGGACGACGTGACCGGACGAGGACCATTCCGGTTTTGCAGTGTGTTCCGACAGCAGAAAGATCATTTCCACCGAAATCGCCATCTTCGTCGACGATCAGGCTGTCAACGCCCTCGTTGACACCGGTGTCGACTATTCCGTAATGAGCGCCACACTGGCATCTGAACTAAGGAAGGTTACCTCACCATGGCAAGGACCCCAGTTGGGCACGGCAGGTGGCCATCTGGTGATGCCTACTGGTATGCGCACAGCACGCATTCGAATACGCATGTCGACATTTGCGGGCTCTTTTCTCGTATTGCGCGCGTGCTCTCGGCCAGTCATTCTAGGAATGGACTTCCTTCGTGAATACGGCGCCATCATCAACCTCAGTGAATTACTTGTGTCGTTCGAGGATCCTTTTTGCGCTGCAACTGACAGTACACAATTCCGGAAAAGAGCGCTCCGTGTTACCGATGATTCTCTGACTCTCCCATCTCAAAGCAGCCTCTTTGTCAAAGTAGAGTAAGGACAGGGCGTGTCTGACGCAGTGATTGCAGAGGCTAATTTGTCTCTCCTTATTTCACGACAAATCTGTGTTGCCTGAGAATTCATTCAGCCTAGCAACAGGCATAATCAGCTGATGGTCACGAACTTCAGCGACGAATATCGCCACCTAACGAGACACACTGTCATTGCATATTGTGAAGCTCTTGCCGATGCCGATGGGTCGTCCACGTTAGCTTAATTTTCATCGAATTTCCACCCTGACGAGGCCTTCGCAAGCACTCTCAACGTAAACGAGAGACAACCTTCGTCTCAACGAGAAAGTCTTTTGCGTATACTCGGCTCATTTCAAGACTGCTTTGCCACTACTTCAGAGGTTAAACAGACACCACTTGCTTAGCATCGTATCATCACGGAACCCACCATGAGACCCATCCGACAACATGCCTATGGGGTGTCACAAAAAGATCAAGACGCTATACGTAACCAAGTTCAGCAGTTGCTTCAGAATGACGTCATTCAGCCACCGAGCAGTCCCTGGACTTCACCAGTTGTGCTAGTAAACAAGAAGGACGGTACGTTGCGTTTTTGCGTTGATTGCCATAAACTGAACAAGGTCACCAAAAGTATGTTTATCCTCTACCCTGGATAGATGACTCGTTGGACCGTATACGCAACGCTAAATAGTTTTTCTCCAGGAATTTGCGTAGCGGCTACTGGCAAATCGCAGTGGATGAGCGCGACCGCGAAAAAACGGCGTTAATTACTCCCGACGGTCTGTACGAGTTTGAAGTGTTGCCTTTTGGTCTATGCTCAGCGCCAGCTACTTTCTAAAGAATGATGAATATGGTCCTCACGAGGCTCAAATGGCAATCATGTCTTGTATACCTTGATGACGTCGTGGTCTTTGCAGACACGTTTGAACAACACGTCCAACGCCTTCAGGCAGTTCTTCAGGCAATCAGAACAGTGGGGCTTTCTCTCAAACCCGAGAAACGTCATTTTAGATATGAAGAACTGAAGTTCCTCGGTCGCGTTGTTAGCCATGCCGGCGTCCGCACAGATCCGGAGACAACCCGCGCCGTTGCCGCCTTTCCCGTGTCCACAAATAAGCGCGACCTACGCCAATTTCTGGGGCTCTGTGAGTATTATAGGCGCTTTCTCAAAAATTTTTCGAAGGTTGCTGAACCCCTCAACAAGCTTACAAAAGACGGTGTCTCGTTTGTTTGGGGTCCTAATTAGTGCCATGCGTTCAACACTCTCCGAAACCTCCTCCAGGCTCCGCATGTACTGGGTCATTTTGACGAAAGCGCCGACACGAAATTACACACTGAAGCCAGCAACGTTGGATTAGGTGCGGTATTATTTCAGTGGCATAATGGCGTAGAGCGCGTGATCGCTTATGCGAGCAGAACGTTATCCCCAGCGGAGAAAACTATTCTGTAACTAAAAAGGTATGCCTTGCTGTTGTCTGGGCCATAACAAAGTTCCGCCCATACTTGTATGGTCGCCCATTCAGGGTAGTTAGCGACCACCATTCCCTTTGTTGGCTCGCAAATCTCAAAGATCCCTTAGGTCGTATAGCACGATGGAGCCTTCGGCTACAAGATTTTGATGTCACCATCGTCCACAAATGTGGACGAAAACACACCGACACCGACTGTCTCTCACGTGCACCGGTCAAAAATTCCAACACTGACCTTGAAGACGACAACAATTTTTTTACTGCCGTATTGAAAATCCGCTTGGCTGAGCAACAGTGTCATGACTCGGAGCTCATTCCGCTCATTGACTACCTGGAAGGACGCAATTCCCACCCTCCTCGAAGCTTTGCACGTCCACTATCCTATTTTTTTCCGCGATGGGGTGCTTTATGAGGACAACCATCATCATACACAAGCTAAGTATCTGCTTGCTGCGCCAACTACGCTTCGTGGTGACATTTTACGTGCATGTCTTGATGAGCCATCATCCGGACACCTCGACTATACGCGCACGTTGCAACAGATTCAACGCTCCTATTACTGGCCACGTCTCGCAAAGACTGTGAAGCACTACGTTCGCACATGTCGTGACTGTCAGCGACGTAAGATTCCACCTTTACGACCAGCGGGACTACTGCAACTATAGGCCCACAAAAGGCGCCCTTCTATCAGATTAGCATGGACTTGCTGGGGTCATTCCTCACGTCTTCATCAGGAAACTGGTAGATTGTGGTCGCTACGGACTACTTAACACGCTACTGTGAAACCAAGGCACTTCCAAAAGTCACCGCAGCAGACGTCGCCCACTTTGTTGTTAACAGCATCGTCTTACATCACGGTGCGCCAGCTGTCGTCATAAGTGATTGTGGGACAGCTTTCACCGCAGAGATGCTGCAGGAAGTCTTGCGATTAAGCGGCACGGAATATCCTAAAACGATGGCTTACCACCTGCAAGCGAATGGGCGGACTGAACGACTCAATAAGACAGTTGCAGACATGCTGTCAATTTATGTGGACATCGATCACAAGAGCTGGGACGCCATACTTCCGTACTTCACCTTTTCGTATAACAATGCTGTTCAAGAAAGTACCGGTTTCACACCTTTTCGCTTACTCCACGGTCGCGAGGTCACGACGATGCTCGACGCCACGCTCCTGCCGGACAACTTAGGAACATATCACACGGATGCCGTCAAATTCGCGCATTGCGCAGAAGAGGCCCGTCAACTTGCTCGTCACCGTATACAACCACCGAATTGCAGACGCGCGCCGCTAAAATCTTCGCCACCGTGAAGGTATTTTCAAGCCTGGTGATGAAGTGTGGGTGTGGACCCCTATCCGACAGCGTGGCCGATCAGAAAAGCTTCTTCGACGCTACTTCGGCCCTTACAAGGCCGTACGACGTCACAGTGACGTCACTTGCGAGGTACTCCATGAAGGCACTTTGAGACGTTCCCGTTTCACCAAGCAAACTGAAGTCATTCACGTTTCACGGCTCAGATCATACTTTTCCCGCTGTGAATCGCCAGTGAGTGACTGACTTTATTGGTAACTTCGCGTCTTTCTTTTTGTTTCGTGTTTCCCTTGCAATATTTCCAAATTTTCCTCTTTCTTATTTAACTCTTGACTCCAGAAGCAACTATGTTATTCTGCCTTACGTCATTCATTTCGCTTGCATGGTAATTTTCGTCTTATTTTCTTTTTTGCCTTCATGTACAGTACCAAGACGATGCTTCTCGGGAGAGGGGTTAATGCCACCATTGATGAACAAGCCACTGTGGCTCATACTCGTTTTGGGATGCGAAGAAGAAGAGAACATTGTCGTGGCTCTGGTCTGGGTGAACTCCTGGCTGTAAGTCTTGCTTTGCTCGTCACAATATATTGTCGTGGTACAACGCGAATAAAGCGCAGGTACACCTTCAGGCAACGAAAGCAGCGTGTTCTCAACAGCTGAGCCACAAGATTGTCTTCTTCGGTCTCGAGTGAATCCAGAGGCCCACTGCTCATGCCCACTAAATCCCCCATCATCGTTTTCTTCCACATGTAGACACGTGTCATTTGCTTCCCTCTCAAAGAGCATCGCCCCGATGCGAAGTCTGTAAGGAAGTTTTTTTTTCTCAAGAAAAGTGTCACACAATCACTCGCTGACGTAAGGCTTCATGCGGGTTACGGTAACGAGTTCAGGATGGTGCTGGCGACACCTTGTACATACGAACTGTCGGGAACAACTTCGTAAGTGACATCACTCAGTCTTCGCAGCACTAGGTACGGTCCAAAGTATCTTCTTAAGAGCTTTTCGGAAAGTCCTCGTTTCCGTACCTGCGTCCAAACCCATACTTTGTCGCCAGTTTGGTAGACGACTGTTGTGCGGTGAGCATTGTAGCGGCCCGCATCGTACTCTTGCTGCTGGCTGATCCGTAAACGCGCAAGTTGCCTAGCTTCTTCTGCGCGTTCGGTAAACGTGTCGGCATCCGTGACAATGTCGTCGTCTTCGTGCGGTAACATTGCATCTAACATGGTTCGTACTTCCCGTCCCTCAACGAGGCTGAACGGTGTCACGCGGGTCGTTTTTTTCTTGGCCGTGTTGTATGGAAACCTTATGTATGGCAAGATTTGATCCTAATTTTTGTGTTAAAGGTCTATGTACATCGAAAGCATGTCTTCAATGCTTTTCTTTAGACGCTCTGTCAGCCCGTTCGTTTGCGGGTGGTAGGCGGTGGTCTTACAATGCTTTGTTCCACTCAGCATCAAGACATGGTCCAAAAGAGCTGCCGTAAATGCGGTTCCTCTGTCTGTGATTACGACGGTTCGTGCACCATGCCTCAGCACACTATTCTCGATTAAAAATCTTGCCACCTCTGCTACTTTACCTCTCTGGATAGCCTTTGTCTCGGCATAACGGGTCAGATAATCTGTCGTGACGATAACCCATCGGTTGACTGCAGTAGACCCTACTGAAACGTTCCGTATGAAATCTTACGGAAAATATATGGACTCCGTAACATTTCCTTATGCTACATAGGGAAAAAATATGGAGTTTTATGGAAATATACGGAAGTTGTATGGAATACACGGAACGCTTCTTACGGAGTATATGGAAGGATAAGGAAATTGTATGGCGTATATGGATAGCTTTTTGTGGAGTATACGGAAGGATAAGAAAAATGTATGGCATAAATGGAACGCTTTTTGTGGAGTATATGGAAGGATAAGGAAGTTTTATGGCGTGGTTGGAGTGAGTTTAATGGAAAATATGTAACGATAAGGAAATTTATGGAGCGCACAGAGAGTTCAATATGGAAGATATGGAAGGATAAGGAAAGTGTACGGAAGAAGCTTTCATAAGGAAAATGCGGAACGTAAGGTCTTATGGAAATATACAGATTTTGTAAGGTCCTTAAGACAATGTGCAATAGTGTAGGAAAGGCATGTGGATTGTTGAAAATTGTGGAAAATTTACATTTGTTGTCACATTTTCAGCAGGAAATGCGAGCTCTATATCGTTATAAATGAATTCACAGTGACATATATAGTACAAAAGAATAACGCAGGCTAGTCTGTGTTGCCAGTCACCGCTGTTCGCCCTTTTCCAATGTGAATACAACATCTGCAGATGACCAGGGGCTAAAGTCTGTCAGACAGAAAATGTGTCATTCACAAGGAATGACAATAACTGTCATTTTACTTGCATGCTGTCACACGAAAACAAATCAAACAAAAAAAGCATGAACTCAAGGGTTCGTTTTTTGGTAGAAACAATATTATTGAGAACTAAATTCAATGCGAATGAACTTGTCAATATTAATGAAACTGTTCTCATTAACATTGGCAAAGAGAAATGTCATTTTAAAATATCGAGCAGGAGCTTAGCCCGCCTGAGCGCCGACAAAAGAAATGAAAATCTATGAAAACTAGTTATATGTAGCCTAAAAATAATTTTTATTGATAGATTGTGCTCCTACAATATAAATCCAGCTATACACAACTTGCCACAGCTTCACGACAGAAACGAGGTAGGGGTAGAGGAAGTGGTCAGAAAACTAATTAAGTATGAGAGCACAACTGATATGTACGGACACATAATGGTGCTTATCATTGATGCTCGGACGGTCGTGTATAGAGCTGGGTCGTTTTGAGATTTTTAAAAGCATTGTTTCAGACCACCATGCAGATTACACTTCAATTGTAGTACTACATAAGACTCAACTTATGGGCCAGCTTTAATGAATAAGAAGATTATAGGTTAAACAAATGCTTCAAAATATATCATATCATGGCTGCATGGACGCATACAAGCTATGTAAAGCGCAATAATGTGAGGACGCATGAGCTTCTCTTGATGCTTAGGTTCTACATAGATGCTTGAACTGTGCTGCAAACAAATTTAACCAATGTCTGTGAGTGCGACATCGTCCATTTTAAACTATCTATATGTATATATAAAATTCCTACTGCGAGTTCAGCTACGTAGCACTTCATAACTCTTCCTATTATTAAGGACAATTTTTCAAACAATCAACATAATTCATTTTCTGTCTCATGACTTTGTGCCCGCAATTGTTGGTTTGGCTGGATCACATTTCTGCAGCCCTTATTTTGGAGGAATCAAAAAAATCAACCAAAATATATTTTGGAACTGCTTCTCGGTGATATTGCCTTCCCTCAACTGCCACAGCTTGAGATGAGTCATATAGCAAGTCTCGCGCATACCTAGGGCCTACCCTTGAAGAAGCTGATCCGGCTGTGAAATGCTCAGTTTTTTCTCAAATAAATTTTTTGGTTTCAGTTTTCTCACTTCTCGAGTCCCTTCACAATCAAGCAGACCTAATGTTCCCCTTAGAGTTTAATTTTGTTATAATATGAAATAAATAAAAAATGTAATGTAAAAACACAGTCCCACATACGTACTTGAACGCAATATTGCTTTTATTTTGTTTTAGTACCTAACGCACTAGAAAAGATAGCAGTGCAAAAAAACATTGAAAAAAAATTGACTTGGCGGGTTTCGAACCTGCGCCACTCAGTTGAGCTCGCGTACGTGAACTGAGCGCGTTAGCTATCTAAACTATTCGCGCTGGACAGCACGTGCGCGTTTAAGTTATGTATACAAATTTGCTGTTTACACGCTATGTGTTGGCATATTTATGTACGATATGCGATCGTATCTATTGTTGTGTGCATGTGTTTTGTGATTGTATATACGTCACATGATTTTCGCATGTCTTTCAACTACAGATTGCCGCCCCGTCGCGGATGAAAACAAGTATTTTTACACCCACACACAAGCTTGAGCAGTTGAAGGTTGTTTCCCGGGGCTCTCGCGATTGAGTCGGCCACCACTAGAAATTAGAGTGATACGCCATTAATCCCTCCATCTACCTGTATTCCACTTAGTAGGTCTATCGCTTGATGACAAATCGAGCGTGGGGCACGACGCTATTGCGCACGACCATGCCTCGCGTAGCGGCGACATCAGCTGATTGCGCCGGCCGGCTTGCTTCGATTTGCTTCAGAGCAAAGAAATGTCATACCTTGAAAGATTGCGTACTGCACTATGTCAAAATGTTACTGCTTTGTAGTCATCCTATAATTCATTGAGAATCGATAACTCTGATATGACTACTATAGTGCTTTGCGTCGCCGACACGCACCGAACGTAAAACCGCACTATGTCTGTCGTAGAAGCTGTAGGAGGCTGTCGTCTGCTGGAACAAAAACAAAACAAAGACCTGCGAAAATATTCATAAGTTGTAACTTGTTTTTTGAATAACTGTTTATCACTTTTAAAGTTATTTTGCCAGATAACATAATTTTTTTTCAGTTTATAGCAGCGACAGATGTTTTTTTTTATTTTCCTCGCACAGATATCCAAGTCAAATTCATTGAAAGCTGAAGCCGCATGTTGTTTGTCTTCTTTGTTTCCATGGGCATGCCGTTTCGTTGCGTCTCTCATGTATTCGCGCTGCTACATACGAGAGCACGAAACGTTAAATTTACGCAAGGAAGCGCCGTTCCTCGTTCGTGTGTTGTGCTAAGATCGCGCCCTATTCCCGCGGTTGTGCGAGTGCGGATCAAGTGCGAGTCGTCCAAGGAATCGGCGGGTTGTGCGGGTGCTCGAAGGACTCCGAGGTGACGGCTGACGCCTGTGGTCGCTTCCCTCAGAACAGTGTGAAAGAAACTAAAGGTAAGGGGGACACTTTTTTATGTAGACTAAGTATGCCACTCAGTGCAAGTGTGTGTTGCTGCACTCGAACGAGGCGTCGTGAAACGGCAACCTTACGCGCCTTTGCGAGTGCGGTTGCCGATTCGCTTTGACAACGCTAACGCCAGCAGAGCCATGGCGCATCGGCGCGGCCTTACTGGAGCTAATTCGCGACAACTGCGGCAGCATGCATGTGTATGGTGATCGATTTTTTCATAAGTGCAATGTAGTAAGGAGGACGCACACGGCGCTTGCTACGTTGTCGATTAGACGAAGCTTGCGGTGCCATTTGATGCAAAGCAGCATTTTCTTCACGTTCGCTGGCGATACAATTTGTAACTTGGCTCAATTCACCTAGCCAAACGCCTAAGTGGGTTGATAAGCATACGTTCACAGTAGAGCGTTATTATACCCTTAAACAGTGGCGTATGCTTGTTAAAAGATATAATGTATGTGCCTAGTGTAGAGAAAGAGGTGTTCGTGCAATCTGTATGTGTACCTGCAAGATGCCTTTGCTTGTAACTAATTATGTACCGGCCAGCACCTACATTGTACGCCTGACTTTGAAGAAAACTTGCATGCACAATGTGAAATTTTGTAATCTGCCAGAGTTGCTTTTTATAAAATAATACATTGCCAGCATGTTCAAAATATGTTTCGCTGCTGTGAGGCAAGGGTGCGTTTATCACGCTGTTGTGTAGTTACTGATGCAAGCACCTACAGTTTTGATGCGTTAATATTTCTCATCTAGCTCATTAGGTGTTTGGCTGTTTCAGCACAAACATGGCAAAGAGAGAAGGAACACGGGTAATGACAGGACCAGTGCCGACTTTTGTTTGCAGGAGAATACACATGTTGGTGTATTTATTGTAACAGGCTTTCTGTGTTGCTTTTTTGTCCAATTTATGCAACGACACAGTTGTCAGCAATATGAGAGAGAACACTGAAGTTAGCTTTTAAAGATCATGATGACTAAATGCCTAGTAATTCACAGCACAAAGTAAGAACAAAAGGCATCAGTATGATCAATGTGGGACGAGTACAGTCTTCCACCTAAAAAATGTATTGTGCAAAATGTTGCCGAAGTAAAAAACCTCTCTATATTTGCAAATAGTGTGACGTCACTTCGAGCACCGTGCCAGCTATTCCCTCCCTCTGTGCAAGGGCTGGTTGGCAAGGAAGTTGTTGGTGACGTTCCTGATAGACCACTGATATGTATGCCATTCTAAACCTGTAGCCTAATATATACGTAATCTTTTGTGCAGTTACATAGCTGCATCTGACACCTACAAGTTATTAGCATATTTACATTGCTCCCTTACGACCTAACACACAAACTTGTAGTGTGCATTGTCACTTCATGAATATCGAGCGGTAAAGGTACTGAGTATATGTGAAACAAGAATCTCTGCTTATTACATGAAGACATATGAGGCCTTCGATAAAACGAGTTATACCTTTATTGGGCTTCCGTACTCATCGGGGCGATTTATACATGCAGCTTCAGCAAATGGTATCTTCCAGCCCGGTGACCATGCAATTTTTTTCTGCACACTGCGCAAAGACTGAGCTGTACCCACTCGCAGATGGTCGCGTCAAGTGCATATTTACCTTGACTAAAATGTCCAATAAAGGTATTTCAACAACCAGTTCCTGCCACGAGTGCTAACGTGTTCGCAAACAAGACACATTGTTAATGACACTGCACCTACCACACACAATATTCTCAGTTGAACCGATATTCTCAATACCTTTCAATGCACTCTACATGCTGCAATCAACAGTGCACAATTTGAAGACTGTCCGCTGTTCCTCTCACAGGTCACCACGTGTGTTCACTTCTTCAAGATAAGCAGGCAGCGAGGCAAATATTTTACCACACAGCTAAATGTTTGCTGACACATACTACAGCTAGTGTCGACATTGTAACGTGATGTGTAAGCTTTGAAAAATTAAAACTTGCCCCAAACACCGCACGACTGTACCTGGCTGAGCCACCAGCAGCGCGAGTGTTTTTCCAGCCACACCTTTTACGTGTGCCAGTGACATCATGCTGTGACGTAGCTCGGTAGGAGCCTATCGCTGCATACTTCATGTGAATGAGGGTCCTGTTAGAGAAAGCAGGCATTGTTGATTTTGTAACTTGTTCATTTCCAACTGAACCTTCATTTACACGAGTTGTCTGACTGATATTCAGGCGAACTTTTGTGCAATCAGTTATATAGTTGGCAGTCTATGCTTGCCCCATACTGTTGTTACTGGTGTTTCTCGTTGTAACTTTGCACTGCTCTTTACGGCTCACCTACACAAACTAGCCTAGCTTGCCGCTGTTTTGGACAAGATGCAGCTGGCAAGTGCGATAGTGTTCATAACTCGAAATGGTCAAGCAAAAATTATCGTTTCATATTCAGTTAGTTGCATTCATATTAGTACAATATAAGTAATCATTGATTAAACATTAATCCGTGTTCTTTCACATATTGCTCACAACTTTTATATCAAATTGAATGGTGTTTATATAAAACATGGGTTTTAGCTAAACGTCATGCTGTTTTCTTGAACAGCTGACAAAACGCTATTGCATGCTTACTTACCATGTATTGGATTGCGTTTGAAATACATTGCAATTCTTCACCGGACTGCAGGTACACTTCACATTGGGGGAACATTTATTAACACTGGATCGATTAATTTTTAAGAACGGAAAGAAAGAAGCGGCAGGCCGGGATACTTTTTTGATTTTGGCATTCGTTTTGCTACCCATTGCACTATCATGCAAACTTCCTATAAAGTGGCTATGAGTCTTGCACGTGTGTCTGTAAACCAAGAACTTTGGGTAGAGCTATATTTGTCTTACAAATGGTTGCAGGACTGTGAAGAATGTAGGGCTGCTTAGCCAATATGAATGGTGGAATCCCTGGACATGTGTTCAACCATGCTGCATCAGCTGCTTGCTGTTTTCACGGCATCTTTACAGATGTGTTGGGTGAGTAAAGCAAGCAGGTTTCAACTCAGGGAAAAGTATAATATGGCAGCACCTCTTGTGTGTGCCTTACAACCCAAGTATATCAAATATTTCTCTTGCACCTTGTGGCGTGTAATTTTCAAAGAGACACTTCATTTTGCTTTATATTTGAGTCTTGATGCTTCGACAGCAATGTATTTGTGTTTGACAGCAAGTGTTCTTGAACGAATAACTGATCTGAATAATGACAAAACACCCTTCATACTTGGTCCTTAGCATAAGCTTGCACATATCTATAGCAGATTCAATTGTTCGATTTTTTGCTGTGATGATAATGGGCAAGTAGCAAAGGCAAGTTCAGAATGGAGTGGTCGGTGACGTCTGTTTAGGCTGTGCCATATTGCTTTGCAACCAGAGTTACTTGTGGCCACATATACAATGACGCCTCATGACGTGCATTCTAAATGAGATTATCATATCATATTTTATTGCATTTTATTATGTATCGAACAAATGCAGATACCTTTAGCTTGCCACTATAAAGGGATCCTAAACCAACCCAGGTTGAAATTTAGTCGTGGTGTTGCAGCTGTGTATGACTCTACAATGGATGCATAGCCATGATAATGTTTCAATATGTTGTCCCAATAGTATAGTTACACACATTGGACGATACAAAAGAGGTCCTCGCTTATTTCGCTTTTTTTTGCTATGCTTCTTTCTTGTCTCTTCTTGCCATGTGCTCCTCCTCACTGTGCAAGGAGCAAGAACAGTGGGCACACAAACACGTATTCAAAAAAATGTTGTAAGGTGAGCACTGAGGGGCTGAACACTTCCAAAAGGCTCAAAGAGGAAAAAGTATTGTTTTTAGGTACTTTTTGGGCACCCATAGCTAGTTGGGCTGCTGCAGTTGTCATTGTTGATCAGGACACTATTCTGAAGTCGTTGCACACATTTTCTTGAAATGTTAAAAAAATAATTGGAGGTGGTTTGGCACCCTTTATGGCAGTTACATACAGAACTAGGTTTCTATGCGTAAGCAAAATCTGTTCACTGTAAATCAATCCTAATGATATCTGAAATTCAGGAAATACTCACAGAAAAGCTCAGGAAAAGGCTACGTTGTTGCCCCTTGAACGTTAAGGAGATACCCTTCTTCTAAAAGGTCAATAGACAGTCTAGTAGTCTCGATACTACATGCAGTATAAAATATTCTGGTGTGGTGCTCTTCATGAATGTTATAATGAGAGGGGTTTTTAATAGAACTGTTGTCACTTTGCCCTGCATTGATGAAATTGTTCACATAGTTGTAATACATGAATCACTTTATGCCTTTTGATTTTATGCAAATGGTTTCCTTACCCAGTCGGTATAACTTGATATCGGATAAAATCATAAATGCTCTAAATTTTTTTTACTATACAGCAGGTTTATTTTTAAAATATGCGACCATAGATGTGAACGCAGTTGGTGGTGTGCTTGATTAATGTTTAACTATCACCACTCTAACTACACCTGCTACAGTGAATAGTGTGACAAAAGTAATGGTACTTAACATTACTGGCAGCATACACTTTTATGTCTCAAAATGTGTTAGAAAGCCTGGTTAAAATGTGTGTACGTTTTTTTTCGCTCCAACTAAATATTCTGGTCTACTCAAAGCAGCTTCCGCTCTTTTAAGGTCCTCAAACTGTTAGGTATTCAAAAGAAGTATCAATACCATATTCTTTCTTTGTCAGCCTACTCACCACTCTAATAATGAGAATTACCTGACAACATTACCCAGGAAAATATAGGGATGTTATAAAAAGTAATGTCAATTCAATTGTCAAAAAATGTCAACACATTAGTACCTTGCCGCCAAGTTACGTTTTCGTTCACTTTTCTCTTCACAATTTTGTTAAAGTTATTTTTGACAACATCACCTATTAGATTGTTTGGCATCATTGTCTGCTAGTTCTCACTTTATTGTGTTCAACAAAGACAACGAACCCTTAAATTTATAGTTCTTTCCTTCACTCATGAATCTGAAACAGTGAATGTCAGTAATCTTAGCGGTGTGACTTGTTTTTTTTTATCAGTTGTGCGTGTGTTCAAGTACATGCATTTAGGTGGGAGGGCGAACCATTGCCACCTCCTGTGACTAGCAGATTTTCTGAGAACTAAGAGATGCATAATGCTGCCAAAGAAGTATAGGGATATTGGAAGTAATCGTAATGCGATTGCCAGTAGACAAAAAAGGTGTCCCACACTAGCCATAATGGTAACAGGCAGCGCTGCCTGACTCTTCCATGATTAAATGCATATATATACCGTTCAAAATGGAAGGGGGATAGCCGCCATGGTACCTCAGTTGATCGAGCATCGGACATGTTATTCGAAGTTCGCAGGCTTGGTCCCTGTCCAGGGCAGGTTATCTTTTTTCCTTCTACTTTTCTTTCTTCAGAATTACAACACTTCTATTCTTCTTGAAGATTTTCTGGTGTAAAAAAGGTACCTTTTAATCTGAAGAGGCAAACAGAATGTGCCAGTGTACGAGTTAGCTCTTGTAGTGGTTACAAGTAAGATATGTTTTGAAGAATAAATCATTCTGCCACTTGCCTAAAGAATGGCTACAGGACATGGTGCTGGATGCATTTTGTTATTTTTGAATCGAGCTATCTGGAATTCTATTTTTATAAATTACATGGGCTACTTATGACGGTATCACACACTTTAATGCCACAAAGAATATGCAGTGAACAATGTTATAAATGGGAAATTGCATAAGGATAAGGTGAACACTGCACCCTCAACGAGAATGTACAGGGAGCACAAGGTGCAGGCGTCATTCCTTCTGCCCGTGCCTTTCACGTGTGAGCTGTTTTCACCTCGTTCTGATCCACTAACTAGATTGAGATGTGTTGTTATAGTGCATAAGGATGCTCCACTGGAAACTAGTTTTGACTCAAACTCTGTGTGTCTTTCAATTTATATGGTGCCAGGTTCAAGAGTTCATGCAGACCAGATCTTGTAAAACAGGACACCCGTTTAACATAATAACATGGCTTAACCCATTGGCTTCCGCGGCCGGTGATCCGCCGGCCGCTACGGCCGAGGCCAAAAGTTCTTTGACCGGCGAAACGCCGGCCACTTAGAAAACTATTGTTTTTCATGATCTTTCATAGAAGCCAGCACATTGGTTGGTGTTCGCCTTTGTTTGATGTGTTCTCCACTAGATGGACATAGTTTTCCACTGTTGGAGTTATTTTTGTGCGCGTTTGGAGCTGTTTTGTGTGCGAAGTCAGAGAGGCGATTGCGACCTGTCTTGTTCAAAACATGGCATCGCGGCGAAAGCGTGGTTTGACAGAAGACGAAATTCTGCAACTTGTGTTTGACATCGACGCCGAAAGTGACATTTGTGATGATGAAGATGTTTGATTAGACGATGGGGAGGATCAAAGTGATGAAAGTAGTAGTGATGAGGAGGAAGAGGAGAACGTGTGTGCAGCAGAAGATCCGCTGGATACTTTGCCGCCTTCTCCAAAGGCGCGAAAGGTGGAAGAATGGCAATGGGAAGAAGATGACAGTGTGGAAAATATTGTCAAGCACTCCTTCAGCGGCAAGCCTGGTATCAAGAGATCGATCAAGCTTCAAATAGGTGGAAGTCCCACTGCTCTTGGAATGTTCAATGCGCTTCTTGGAGTGGCGATTTGGAGCATCTTCGCTTTGCACACAAACACCTTCGCACGCGAAAGGCAGCTTTTGCATCCTGACTCCTCATGGCATGATCCATCCAGGCTTTGCTTAGTTTGCAATTCACATGGCAAAAAGTCCGAGAGCCGGTGGGAGTGCGAAAAATGCGAAGTTGCGCTTCACATGCCTGTGTGTTTTAAAGAATTTCACACACGCAAATCATACTGACCGAGTTGCTGCAGTAAAGCATTGCAATAAGAATAAAGCAAGAATTGTGGTTCTATGACATTTCTTGCGGACTTTATTGCGATTTTTATACACCGCCCCATGCCGCCAGCTGGCGCGAAACTTTTGCCGCGGAGTGGTAGGCAGGACCGGGCGCGCAGTGCGCGGAAGCCAATGGGTTAAAGCATAAAGCAGTTAATAGGACCGAATATCAATTTTTTAGTAGCTGTTTTTTCTGCAATAGAAAGCTTACTAGTCTGATCGTATAAACATGCAGTGAAAGAAGAGAATTTTCGGGGCTTGTTTCTTTTTGTTTGACATGGCTTTCATGAGTACATCTATTGGTAACACAGAAAGTGCTGGAAACATTTTAAGAATTTTCGGGTCTCTGACTGCTATGAAGTGTCACACAACACAGGCAGCAAACACTGGGAGGTCAGCATAACAGCTTTATTTGTTTGTGCATTGCAGTTTGCTGCGAAAGCATGCATTTCATGTGCGTGTGAAATGCACATAATTCGCACTGTTTGCCACGATGGCAGTGCTGCTTTTTGAGGGTGGACTCCTCTGCGTAGGCAGCACAGAATAATGTTGGCACAGGTAATATGGAAATATGCTGTAACTTTGACCACTAATTTTTTGCATGTTAAAGCATCAAATAATTTGCAGTAAACAAACAGGCTGCATGACATACTGATTTTTAGGCTTTTTAAGTGCAATCTTAACAGGCAATGCCACTCAAGTTGCAAAATAAATGCAGTTCAATTCACATTTTTGGATTTCCACCTCCAATCACACATTCTGGTGACTTGCCAGTCCCTTTATTGAAGAAATCCTAATCAAAATTTTTAGCTGAATGGGTTGGTACTGATGTTGAATTTTGTGCACTGCTCATGAGTAGAACGACAGATTCGTGCCCTACTTTTCAGTACTGCCTAAAATCGATCAGGCAATCTTTGCATATTTTTAGTATCGTTGGACGATCAGTGTCAGCTTAAGCTATGCCTCGAAAGCGGCCCACAGCGTCCAGCTAATGTTGTTTTCGTGTGCAACTGTAGTTGTGGTTGTGATGAATGACTTTCTTTATATACACTACATAACAAACTTACTCCTTTAGAGTCAAGTGCATCTTCGGATCGATTGTAAACGTTTTCATAAGCGAGGCCTTAAGTTTTATAAGAAGTTCTTTAGTGTGCCACGAGGAAGTGTGCGTTCAGCCAAAATTTGTATATAATTATATACAACTCTTAAAGCCTTGTCTACAACCTTGTGCAGGCTGACCTTGAGCAGAAAACGAGGAGCGGCAGCAGCCCCCTGAAAAGAGCAAGCACCCTCCAAGCTCCCCAAGCTCTCTTCGACAGGAACAGCAAAGTCACTGTGTGGCATTCAAAACCATTGCAAGGAGTGCCTTATCAGGACACTGTGCTGCTCCTTCATCGCAGAACACGGAGTTGACCACTCCAGAGGAACTTTACGCTCTGTATTGTGAGTGCATCAGTGGTTTTGCTTTGTCCAGCCAGCAGTCCAGAAATGTGTCAGATTCAGCCGGGATGGCTAGAGGGAGTCGGGCTGGCATGTTTGGATATTTGTCTAGCCAAGTAGTGCCAATTTTTGCACTGGTCCTGTTGGAGTTACTGCCACAAATGACAGAAGCTTCGTCACCTCTCTAAATGTACAGATGTGTCGGGGAAGATTAGCTGCATTAGTTTTTTCTATAACTGATAGCTGCCAACATTCTACATTGTACAGGAGTTTTGTTCCTCAGTTATGGGTGTAAAGCCCTCCACAGAAAAAATGCTACACCTCTACTTACAGAAGGCCCCAAGGCCCTACTTGTAGGTTTTTTGGCTTGTATGAAAGCATCTATCTCATTTGGGTTTTCATGAACATTTTATGAACATGTACAGCAAACAATTTGGGTGGCTGGTCATTTTGTCGTTATCATGTTCCTCGCAATATTCTTAAGCATGTTATGCATTACGTTGTCATTCTAGTTCATGTGCATGGAAGACATTATACAGTTTCAGGCAACTTCAAGCACTGTTAGTATAAAAAACCAGGAAGTAAGCTATCAATAATTTTTTAATACAGTTGCTTAATCTGATGCATGATACATCACTAAACTTTCGTGCGTATTCATCAATGTAAGCTCGTCTTAGTGTTATCCAAAATGAAGATGCGAGTCGACAAATGGAAGCATCTAGTCGGGTCGTCAGGGTGAACAGTGGAAGTGCCTCAGACAGGCTGGCCGATGTTGCGATAGGAGGACCTATTTTTTAGAAGTCACCATGTCATCCTTGGCGTGTTAGTTTATATGAAGTTAGTAATGACATCATCTTTTGGTGTAGGCGTGTGTGCCTGTTGGAAATGTTTGTCTGAAAGAAAAACTATAACGCAGAAGAGTGCAGCCCTTGCTTCCTTTCAAGTTAGGTTGCAATGATACAAAGTGTTCTCCTGTCGGAGGTTTGGGGTAAGGGAAGCAAAAAAAAGGTAAAAGAAAGAAAAGAAGAAAAAAGAAGAAAGAAAGGAGGGATGCAAAGTAAAAGTACTGGGCTACACTGCTCCTACTTTGCCTCCCCCTTTTCTTCTTTTTTTTTCTTTGTTTTCTTTTTTCATCTTTTTTGTTACATTTGCATTGTCCCATCTAGTGCATGAATCAATGACACATAGCTTTGCTGTAGCAAAGATGCCTATGTGGTGTTGGATTGAACAGTGCGTTGTACTTCATTCAGTTAATTACAGGCTGATCAGTCTAGCAATAAGCCCTTCCTGTCTATCACCACACATGATGAAATGAAAAGTTTGCGCTTGGCTCTTAGTATACTGGTATATAGCTTGTGTCTTGGATTACTCAAAATGAATGTTATTTTGCTGCTGTTTATGGTAATGAATTTATCCCACATGAAAATATCTTGCCTTGTGAACCTTGTCAGACCTGCCTTTCTTTTTCTTTCCTATGCAGGCATTGTATGTAAGGAAAGCAGTAACAGAGAGGTGATAGCTTGAGCTTCGGAAAAATAAATTCTGGCAGTGAGGCAATTCCACATCAAACATCCCAGTCATATTGTCAACCATCCTAAATATGTTTTGAAAAAAAATATTGTGCTCGTTTACTGTATTGAAAACAACAAAATGCTAAAATCTATCGCAAAGAACAAAATATTAGGCCACCTTGGTGCCTTCTGGACTTCCCAGGATGCCGTCTGGGTGTTGTTTGTAAAAAGTAAAAAGAATTATTTCAAAAATACTGCCTCTTCTACACCAAATTTGGTCTAGGCATTGAGTAAAGGTTATTGTGTGTAGTGCATGAAGCTCAGTAATATTAGTGCAATTGTTTTGCCACATCAAAAGCAAGGAAGCAACACTGTCGAAATTTGGGCTTGTTGGTGCATTGTGACGACTGAAAATAGCGCTAAGAAACGGGGACACAAGACGAGGACACACGGGCCTCTGCCATGTGTCCTCGTCTTGTGTCCCCGTTTTTTAGCGCTATTTTCAGTTGTCACAAGGAAGCAGTTCTCTTTATATGGCAAGTTATAAGATTACACTTTGTTTTAAAGAATAAATTCATTTTTGAAGTCTCCTAATGTAACTGTTTTCTGCATTTGATATACGACAGCTTCCGTTCCGAAGTTCCCCATGGCCCTCAATAGGAGACTTAAAAATCATTTTCCTCATTGAAACTAAATTGTAATGATAACACCTGCCATATAACAAGAACTGTTTATTTGCTTTCAACTTACACATAAAAGTAATTTTCCATTAGACAAACGCGTAGTTCAAATTGCGTCTCAATGGGGACAAAAACGATTATATAGTGATATTTGTAATCTGGACCTAACAATATTTTTTTTCCGTGAAATATAACTTCTGTGGAGTGAGTATTTGTGGTTAACATATTCATACAAAGTGCAGTATTGCCATACAAGAAATGCAAACGATAAATAGTTTGGCTGAATTCTTCAAAGCCTATGTAGGGGATAAATTGTCACTAATGTTACTCGGCTTCAAATATTTTAAAGAAGCACCTTTACTTAATATGTAGATCAAATTTGATATGGCAAGAAAAAGCGGTACTTTTAAATTTTTCTCACAAATAACACCCGCACGACATTCTGCAAAATTCTGAAGGTACCCACGTGACCACTACTTTTTTTGTCTTCAAAATAATCCTGCAAATAACTATTCTCAAAACAGTAAATTACCATCATTTTCAAAACTATATATCTGCAGTGTGATGGTCGCCAGGCAGTATGGCTTGGATGTTTGGTGTAGAATAGCCCAGTGGGAAAAACAACAAATGTCTGAGCATCCTTTGACGCTCGGGCAATCTCGAAAGCATTTGTTTGTTAGCAGCAATTCAATTAAGCCTTTGTCTTCATGCTTAGGCCCAGAAACAAAACACAAGTAACCAAAGTAGTCCTAAGAGTGATGCAGTCTCACTGTTCAAAGGCTTGTGGAGCCTAATTTAGTGCAAACTTCACCATTTTTTACAAATTCAGATTCAACCAACAGGTTTTGGAGGCAGTGCATTTTCAGCTCAATTGTTTCACACCAGTTACTTAGATAAAAAGCGGCAAGTAGAGGTAAAAATACCATTTTAAAAGCATTTTAAGTAATAACAAAAAGGTCTGCTTTCTTTTTTTGTGTGGTGCTTTGCCTGAACGCCGTGCTTTTTGTGATATAGTTCACTGTCTAGTGAACATAGGCCTTAAAAACTAACATTAGCCATGTTGAGGTCGATTTCTTGGTTATAGTCATAGTAGCCATATTGAAAATTGACTTCAAACTTCATTGTTCTTCTGAAGATTTTTTCTGGCGTTAATGATATTTCAGGGTCTTAGTCAATTTTGTTATAGGAAAACGTGATGTCATAATAGGGTCACTTTTTATAGAGTCGTTCAGTATTACCTTACTTTTACATTCCTGATAAAGCAGTTATTTTCAATATCGGTATTCAAAATGGATTGAGCATGCTGTATGTAGTAAGGTGTAAGCACTTACGGATAGCACATGCACCCAACTTTTCTGTTGGCAGTTTATTTCTGTTATTCTTGATTGATATGTAGGGTTTCACGTCCCAAAACCACTATATGATTATGAGAGACGTCGCAGTGGAGGGCTTTCGAAATTTCGACTTCTTGGGGTTCTTTAATGTGCACCCAAATCTGAGCACACGTGCCTACAGCATTTCTGCCTCCATCGGAAATGCAGCCGGGATTCGATACCGCGACCTGTGGGTCAGCAGCGGAATTTCTGTTACTCTTGCTCCCCTCTTTCTGTGCAGTTCGGTTATAGTTGTCTGGCTTGCACAGATTCTTAATGGCACCTACCTGATCCTGCTTGCTTTCATGGTGATTTTAACCTTCATAATTTGCATAGGTTTACCTCTCAAAATTGTTCAAGATGCCAATTATGTGCACAAACTGTATAGTATCAAGGCAGCAGATGTACATGCACACACTATTAATTGTACATTGAGGGCTTTCACAGGTAGTTTCTAAAGTTTTACTGTGCAGGAAGCATTTAAATCATAATTCTTTAAGGACATATCAATAGATTATGTCCACCATTGAAAATCTTGACAACCTAGTTATTTTCACTGTGATAAGCATGCTGTTTTTTAATGTTGCAAAACTAATTTATACACTTATTGCTTCTATTATTCACATGTGCATAACATGAAGGATTATGTGCCTTACATTTTCTGTTTCATTTTTTGTGTTATATTTCTTGTGCATGTGAAGTAAGGTGCTAACATGTGTCTCTGACATTATTTGTGCCAATTATTTACATTTTCAGGTGCCTATGAAGGCCACATAAGTTCTATGGCAGTGACCTCCCAAGTCTACAGTGGTGCCGGAGGCTCAAGCAGCATTTTGCCGATCTCCACAAGGCGTTCATGAGATAAACACAGCGCCACACTTTCACAGTGCTATGATATTAATTATGTTTAATGATTTCATTAAAATTGCTGTTACATCGTGTTTTGTGCCACCATCCTGTGGCTTAGGTGGAGCTTGTGAAATTATGGTGTAGTCACATCATTTTTGTACCATCAACACTGCAATGTCGCTATTCACAGCTGAAGCATACAGACAAATAAAAAAATATCTTGAGTGTAGTGTGCGTGATGTGTATAAGAATGCTTCTCTATTGCAAATAATAACTTTATAAGTTCTTCAAGTCTTGCATAGAATATTGCTATGATGGGTTAGAATGTAACCACCATTTATGATTGCTAGCATGTTAATTTAGTATCTTTGTAACGTATTTTAGTTAAAAACTAATTTTGCTTCCGCAACACGACAATTAAAAAGATGCCGATGATTCAATCCCTCATCATGCATATTTAAGAAATATTGTGATTTGTACACAGTATTGAATGTACTCAAGATGTGGACGTCTATTCAATTTACTCATTATATTGCTTTGCACTAGATTCGGACGTAAAATGCACACATTTCAGTTTTTCTGCATAATACGTCTTTCCATAAAATGAGGAGTCCGCATCATACATCTTCCATATTCCAATAAGTCCGTACTTGAGGTCTCCGCATCATATCGAACGTTTCAATAGGGGAAGTAGGGAGTGCGCCCAAAATTTCCATGCCAATCTGGTGGAATGAAGTCATTGGGACCTGTATAGGTTGCAGGAGGCCAGCTGGTTTAGTTGGTGATAACCTGCGTCGATGGCAGTCGAGACAGGTACGAACGTGGTTCTTCGTGGCTGTGGTTAGTCTTAACCAGTAATACATTTGCTGTACGCAGGCCAACGCTCTTGTATAACCCAAGTGGCCAGAGGTAACCTTGTTGTGGCATGCTTCCAGTACTTCGGTGCGCAGGGCTGCTGGGATGACGAGTAGATAGGCAAACCCCGTCGACGAAAAATTTCTTTTGTAGAGTACTCCGCCCCCATAACGAAACGATGACAACACTCTTGCCAAAACTCTTGGCGCCTTCCGAGATCTGCTATCCAAGTAGGTAATTAAGCAAAGCAACTTAGCGTCGTCACGTTGTTGCTGCGCAATGGTGGTCGTGTCGAGAACACCAAGAAATGATGTCTGCTCCTCCTCGGGTAGGGTCGCCCACTCAATGGGTGAACGGGACAAACAGTCGGCGTTCATATGTCGCTTCCCTGACTTATGTACCGCTACCATATCGAATTCCTGCAGCCTGAGACTCCAACGCGCTAATTGGCCGGTAGGCTCTTTAACATTTGTTAACCAACACAGTGAGTGGTGGTCGCTAATTACTTTGAAGAGGTGGCCACATATATACGGAAGAAATTTTGTAACCACCCATACCACGGCAAGACCTTCCTTCTCAGTCATGGAGTAATTAGCCTCAGTGCGTGTTAACGTTCTGCTTGCGTAAACGATTACCTTTGCTTTGCCTTCTTGCTGCTGCACAAGCACAGCTCGCGGACCAACATTGCAAGCATCGGTGTGAAGCATTGTAGGGGCTCTCTCGTCAAAGTGGGCAAGGACTGGAGGTGTTTGTAGTCGCTGGCGAAGATCGTTAAAAGCAGCTTCCTTTTCGTTATTGCACTCAAAGGTGACGTCTCCTCTCATGAGGCAAGTTAACGGTGATGCTATGCGTGCGAAGTCTGCGATGAATCGTCGATAATTTGCGCAGAGGCCGAGCAAGCCTCTGGCAGCCTTTTTATCAGTCGGCATAGGGAACTGTTTTACGGCTGCGATTTTTCAAGATCGGGACGAACACCTGCATAACTGACAACATGACCAAGAAATCGCAGCTCTTCGTAGCAAAAGTGGCACTTCTCAGGCTTCAACGTCAGGCCCCCGGACTGCGTGGCTTGTAAGACCACCTCAAGTCTCTCAATGTGCTCGTCAAACGTTGCAGAGAACACTATGACGTCGTCCAGATATACTAAGCATGTTTTCCACTTCAACCCAAAAAGCACGGTATCCATGAGTCTTTGAAATGTAGCTGGCGCTGAGCACAAACCGAACGGCAAGACCTTAAATTCATTTAACCCATCTGGTGTTACAAAAGCGGTCTTCTCGCAATCTCTCGGGTCCACCTCGATTTGCCAATATCCACTCCGCAAATCCATTGAAGAGAAGTATCGAGCGTGTCGAAGTCTGTCGAGAGAGTCGTCTATACGTGGTAGTTGATATACGTCTTTCTTGGTCACCCGATTTAGCTTCCGGTAATTCACGCAGAAGCGCAGGCTGCCGTTCTTTTTCTTAACGAGGACTACAGGTGACGCCCAGGGGCTCTGTGAATGCTGAATGACTTCATCTTCAAGCATTCCGTCCACCTGCTGCTGTATCGCTTCACGTTCTTTTGGAGGCACGCGATAAGTGTTCTGGTGAATAGGTCTCGCCGTTTCGTCGGTAATTATTCGTTGCCTGGTTAGAGGCGTGCGGCTAACTTTTGATGTTGTCCAAAAGTAGTCTTGAAATTTGGCCAGTAGCTCGAGTCTGCGTCGGTCGTCTTTCGACAAAGTATGGCTAACGTCCAGAACAGGCGCTGAATCAAGATATAGAGACTCATCAACTACCGCCAAGCAGCGTTTGGCATCTACGACATCGGCGAAGTAAGCGACAGCCGTGCCTTTAGGAAGGTGCCGACGCTCAGCACTGAAATTGGTCAGCAGCAAGTCCGTGCGTCCAGCAGCAACTCTCACAATACTTCGTGCGACGGAAATAGCATGGGTGAAAAGTAACGAGCTCATTTGGTCTGCAACTTCTTTGGCGTCAAACTGAGCAGCGGCGGCCACCGAAACAAGCCTGCATTACCTAGGAGGGAGAACCACGTCGTCATCAGTAATACGCAGCTGGTTTGGTGATGCCTCTGCAGAATTTGGTACGCCCGTACTCTTTAAAAACGTAATGAAGCTCTCTGGTATGTTGATGACGGCGCCATATTCTCGTAAAAAATGCATGCCCAGAATGGCATCTCTGCAGCATGTGGCGATAACGATGAACGACGCAGTGAAAGGAGAACCTCTGATGTCAATTCTGGCGATATATCTTCCAAAGGGCATGAGTAACTGGCCCCCTGCCGTTCTTATACGAGGGCCCGTCCACGGCGTCTTCACTTTTCTGAGGCTGTCGGCGAGGTCCTGACTCATAATAGAGAAGTCGGCACCAGTGTCGACGAAAGCTGTCCCTTTCTGGCCGTCAAGAAGGACACTAAGGTCGACAGTCACAATTTCATCAATTTCACGGCTTATCGGCTGTTCGACGACATGCTGTGGGGGCTTCTTGTCGTCATCTTTATGGCCTGCAACCTTGCCCCCGGAGGTCGCCGCCCTCAGTTTCTCCGTCGCGGGCTAGGTGACCTTCTTGTATGAAGGTCCGCGTAGGTGCGGTGGTGCGACAAAGGCGAACGCGCGGGGGACGGAGAGCAGGATCTACGTCTCAGACTAGGAGGGTGAGTAGGCATTGCCTCCTCTGCAGTGGTACAGTCATCCTCACAGTGAGAACGGGCTCTATAGAAGGGGTGTCGTCACGACGTGGTGTGTATTCGTCGTTGGCACGTCGACCGTCAAGCCAAGGTCAATGAGGACGGAAAGAATCACCTCGATGCCAGCAATGACGGGCAATATGGCCTGCACCTCCGCAGTGAAAGCAAAGTGGACGTCTGTCCGCTGTGCACCATGCATCGGTTTTTCGGGTCGGTGGACGTCTGAGCATCTCCCCTGGCGTCGCTGCCCATGGGGTGGCTGTGGACGGCTGGTTGTATGGCCGTTCCGTTGGTGGTTGATGCAGTGTCTGCTCTTGCGGCGGAGATCAAGAGACCATGGGCACCTGGTGGTACAGCGTCGGTATAGTGGGTGTTGGACGTCGGAGAGTAGCAGCGTAGCTCATAGGACGCTGCTGGGTATCAGGACCAGTCGTACACAACGCTTGGTGAATTGCGTCACGTACGACTACAGCGATCGACGCGATGGAATTTTCAGCAACCGTAGTCCGTAACCTCTGCAGTTCTTCGCGAGCTATCTCCCTAATCAACTCTCGTAAGGAGGTCTGATTCTCAGACATCATGGTGTTAGCGTTGATTGGGACATTGCAGCACATGCGGTAATATTGCCTGCAGCGTTCAATAAGGGCCCACTGGATAGCCGTAGCTTTATTAATGAAGTCAACCACAGTACTTGTAGGGTTGCGTAGTAGCCTGGCGAAAAGCTGTTCCTTGACACCGCGCATGAGGTAACTCAACTTTTTATCTTCCGTGATGAGCGGGTTAGCTCGATGAAAGAGACGAGTCATGTCCTCGGCATACATTGCAACGGTGTCGTTGGGTTTTTGAACTCGTATCTCCAATAACTGCTGCGCACGGTCCCTTCTATCGACATTGGCGAAGGTAATGATGAACTTCTGTCGAAAGTCAGGCCAAGCTGGCAAATTGCCTTCTCTATTCTCATACCAAGTACGAGCACCATCGTCAAGTTACATATAGACGCGAGAAAGCTTTTCCCGTTCAGACCACTAATTGAACTTGGCAACACACTCGTAGTTGTCAAGCCAGTCGTCAACGTCTTCATGGGCACCGCCACTAAAGCGATCGGGAACGGTGGGTTGAAAGATGGTCACCTGACATGGGGGCATCGGAAAGCTGCCTTGGGCCACCTGTTGCGGGCTTGCGTTGGCTAATGGTGGAGTTGTACGGTGCCTAGGAGGTTCCGGCGAGTGAGTGAGCTCTAGCGCGAGGCCTCGCAACCGTCGACTGGAGCGATGCATCGAAGTTGCTACCAGTGACAATGATTCTGGACTCGCTAAACGGCTCCCAGCGGGCATGTGGAGCTACAGACAGGGTTGGGGCCCAGCACCTCCACCAGTGTCGCTGTACAATGCGAATAAAACACAAGTACACCTTGAGGCAACGAAAGCAGCGTGTTCTGAACAGCTGAGCTAAAAGATTGTCTTCTTTAATCTCGAGTGATGCTAGAGGCCCACTACTCATGTCCACTAAATCCCCCATCATCGTTTTCGTCCACATATAGACACGCGTCAATATATATATATATATATATATATATATATATATATATATATATATATATATATATATATATATATATATATATATATATATATACATATATATATATATATACTTTCTCTTATTTAAGCTACAACGGCAACGACATAAAAGGAAACATATGGAGTGACCCAGACTTTCTTGCTTTGTATCGCAATAAGTTAGACTCTCCTGGAAGCTGCATAACAACTCTCGCAAGAGGTGGGTTTTTCTGTGCTCGCTCTAACATCTTTCCAAGGCCACCACAAGGGGTATATAAAGGGGGTCTCAGTAGCTCAGAACTTGCAGTCGCCAACCAGCAGTCCATTCAGGAGGACCTCAAGCGGACACTAAAACCGCCTTCGGTAAGACTCTGAACCCTTTTTTCTTAATGATACTACATTCTGAATTGTTGCTTTTCTTTGCTCTTTGAACACAGACCATGACAGAACCACGTGAATGTCAGCACGATGAGCAAGAAGACGAGCTCCACTTTATTACCATTAAGCATTGCTTTTTGGTGACGTCGTCTACATTCCCAGGGACAAACTACAGAGTTGATTGGTTTAAGCCACGAGAATGGTGCCTATGACATCAATGAAAACATTGCGACACCTCCGGAACCTCATCGAGGCGTGGAAGAAGTATCGAAATAAAGCGTGTCCGAACCAGCACCAGGACCTAGAGAAGATGAAAAAAGTTTACAATCCCCTCCACGCTGGGCACTGCAGTTACACTCAGTTCCATAACGAAGAAATCTTCTGCATGATGTGTTTCCCGCTCGAGACGATGGAGAAGCTGAGACCATTCATAATGACGTTGTTATAGAATTCGAACAAGGACCCACCCAGTACAGAATCGCAGCTTTCTCACTCCACACACGAGGAACCACTCTACCACACGTCCGCGTCCTACATGACTGCAGCTGGAGCTATGGCACATGCCGATGCCAATTTTCATCGGCTTCGTCAGATGACCTAATTGCTCGTCAACTACAAACGCCAGCGCAAAGGACCTCTACAAGCTCGACCAGTATCTCAATTGTGAGACTCGACTACTGGAATACCTTAAAGGGGAGGAAGCGATTGGGGTCGTGACATTAGAGATGAAGTATTGGGACCATTGCAAGGTTACGGACGCGATCCTGGCCAAGTTTTGGAATTACGGCACCCGAAACTTTCGCATAGAGTTGCTTGTGGTGACGCCCATAAAGGTCAGATGAGCGGTGGAGACACTGACAAAGTATGCGCAAGAAAGGGTACAAAATGCGGATAACGTGCAAAAGGGACGTCGGAAGAATCCATCTACGACTGGCTACGCAAAAACCCAGTATTGTTGTTGGGAAACATTGTGCGCACCCCCACTTGGCCGGCGGACACGGTCTTTCGGTTTATTCGTCTGGACGACAAGCGCCTTTAAGGAGCCATCCAAGTGTTTATTGATGAGTGGTGTTCGTACTGTACTCTCGACTTCATTGAAATGTGCAAGAACACGCAGCCCCTCCTTTACGCCCCACATGGCAACCTCGCTACCTTTCACACGGATGTTACCGCATAGTTTCATGCTGTGATGCAACTTGTAAACTTCAAGTTTCACGGTATTCACGAGGAGATGATGGTCTTTGTAAACAACTTGTATGGAAATCATGTCCTCTCCGAGTGCAGGCAAAAACTTTTTGGATCCCGTTCTTTCAATTTACAATAACCGCGGTATTATTCGTAACTTTAACCACTACACTAGCTTTTCACTACAGGGCACCGTGGGCCGTCGCATCCTGGTACAGAACGAACCAAACCGTGAGTCATCTGATTTTGATACTGTCAAAAGTATTTTTAGTGCAGACGTAGACTCGATGGCTGTCAAGTACAGTGCTGACCAGACTATTTCCAGGACACCCGTCATTATGTTCTCAAACAACGAGGTGTTCCTAGATTACGAGGCCTTCAACCACCGCATGTGGCGCTAGAAGTGGCGGGCGCGTCCTCCACTGAACAAATACAAGAAAATTCACCCGAGGGCGTTGGTTCTTCTTTTTGATACGTTTGTTCTGGAAGAAACGTTGGCACGTGTCATCTTGATCAATAAATAGTTTTTGAACCTAACATCCTGAGTACTTGGTCAATGCTTTGAATTTTCCGACTACATCGACAACGACAAGCGCGACAGCCGTCGTTCAGTCAGTCAGTCACAGTCAGTCACTGCGACAAGCACGATAGCTGTCATTGAGTTCAGTCAATCAGTCAAAGTCAATAAGTCATTCAGATTGATTGATTGATATGTGGGGTTTAACGTCCCAAAACCACTATATGATTATGAGAGATGCCGTAGTGGAGGGCTCCGGAAATTTAGACCACCTGGGGTTCTTTAACGTGCACCCAAATCTGAGTACACTGGACTACAACATTTCCGCCTCCATCGGAAATGCAGCCGCCGCAGCCGGGATTCGAACCCGCGCCCTGCGGGTCAGCAGCCGAGTACCTTAGTCAGTAGACCACCGCGGCGGGGCCTAAGTCATTCAGTCACATTAAGTCAGTCAGACGGTCAATACAGTATCAAAGGTCTACTCATCAATGTGTCCATAGTAGAGCGGGAACGCCTGCTATATCTCCCCACAAATTTCCCCGATGGCGTGGCCATCGACGTCAACATCAAATGAAGATACGCCGGTAAGGCTTCATACAGGTGCGTTTTCACCACGTAGAAAAAACTCCCAAGCATTTTCCCGAGGGTGAACATGGTGAAGTGCGAATGCACGGGGTGATGCTATGAGGGGGAGTAAAGTTAAAATCCGTTGGCATTCGCCAGTGAGTTAACGTAAACTCCCCCGTGTGATCACATAGCGATTCCCGGGAACCATTATAACCTCTCGGGTAATCTTGGTGAGTTTACGCATATATGTGAGAGTAATTTCGCACTATAATGATGTTTATAGGTATGGCCCGCTTCACCCGCTTGCGCTCGGCATCACGGGCCCTTCGCCGCGTTGCCTTGTCTTCAACCGGCGCAACATCTTCAACGACGCGTGGAAAGCTCGGATTCGATTGCGTTGTACTCGTTGTTGGAGGTATCACAGTCGAGGTTGATGCCTGCGATGGATCCATACCTATGACGACTTCCCGATCTCGAGCAAGATGTGGCTGCTCGTGCGCACGCAGCCACGGTACAGTGTACTCGAAGATGGCAGTGGGCTTACTCCGTTGCTCCTCTGACGCAGTTGGTGTCGCATAGGAGAGGTGAAGCCACAGGCATCTTCGATGGAAGCTTCGCCTGCAGAAGCTGCTCGATGCTGGCCGCTCGTACAAGTTGCGACGTGCGTGTCTTCAATATTTATAATAAACTTGCTTGCATTGTTTTCCCGTTGAATGTACTGAGAGCGTATGTTGCTCTCGGTTCATCATTATTTCCTTTTTTGCGATAGATTTGCTAAAAGTCAGTCGGATGGCAGCTTATGCAGATATGCTCGCTCCTCTCTAGTGCGACGTAGTTAATACACTGTAGTACACTGTAGCCACGGAGCGGAGTGCGGAGCGCGCGCAATTACGTGGTGGGGTACGTTGCAGCACTGTTGCTACAGACGCTCCTCTCCGCTCCTCGCGTCGTTGCTAGGGGAGAGGAGGAGGCGCATCGCGGACGGCGGATTCAGGGTCGTTTATAAAGTGCAGTCGCACTTGAAACGTCTCTGTTTTTTGGTATGCATTCTCGATAAACTCTCCTTTATTCTCTCAATAAAGTACACCATCTGCCACTCACACTAACCATCTGGCCGCTGCTTCTCATCCGCACATCCACATTCATCGCGACATGGCTTAACTTTTCGTACATATTTATAGCGTTTGAACGTAATATACAGTGTGCCGCACAAACAAAAATAACCGAATAAAATGTGATATGCATACTATAACCCTGTGACAAGCCGTCAGCATCTCGGAGAAGGCGAAGAAGTTGTGCCGCAGCTACTCCACGTGTTCGAGCCTGCACGAGAAAAGAGGACGCCAGCGAAAACGACCGTGTCTCTGGACGTTGATGCCAGAGCAGGGATAAATAAATGATGTAGGAAACCAAACGCCGCACTTCTTCCTACAAGTGGTGACCCAGACTTCGAGCGGCACCACTCACCTACTCGACCTTTCGCCAACGCACTGAGCGTCACGGCCAACTCTGCTTCTTCACCCCCGTTCATTTCGGCTGACCATGGACGCCACACCCAACAGCGACGCCGTGCCGAGTCCTACGGTACCTGACCCTGTCGTCACTACCCTCAGGCTCACTGAGGTTTCGCAGGTGGACTCTGAACTTTGGTTTATGAGCATCCATCTACTCTTCCGACGACACCGGGTAACGTTGCAAACAGCGAGGTATGATTACGTCATCGGTGTTTTACCGCCCGCTGTCATCGCCATCATAAGAGACTTTTGCGTTGCCAACCTCTTGACAATCCCTACAACACCTTTAAAGAGGAGCTCATACGCCGGACAACTGAGTCGGAACAGCAGAGGCTGCAGCAGCTACTCACTTTGGAAGAACTCAGTGACCGAACGCCTAGGGTGCTTTTGCGTCGCATGCGACACTTGATTAGGGACCACTCTGCTGCATCGGACGCATCCATTATAGACGAACTCTTCTTACAGTGACTGACACAGCATGTGCGGATGATTTTTAGCGTATCGTCTACTGAAACACTCGCATCACTAGCGAGGAAGGTGGACAAGATTATATGAATATCGGGGCACCGTCCATATCCGCGATCGAGAGACCATGTGAATCTACACTCTCTGCACCAGTCCGCGACGACTGCTTGGACCGCCTTCTTCAAGTCAACGAAGAGGTCAAGTGAAAGGTGGATCAGTTGGTCACTGAACAAAGCGTGCTCAAGGTAGAACACCACCACCACGCGTCTCGACAACGGCGCCAAAGCCGCAAAAGATCACAAAGTCTGCATCTCGGCGTCTGCTGGTACCACAACCGATACAGAGCTCGAGCTCATTAGTGCAAACATCCATGCCAGTTAGCGGGAAACCCACGGGCCACGCACTGACGGTGGCCAGTGTTTCAGACCCGACATACAGCTGCCTGTTCCACGTCACGGACCACGTCTCCAAAGTCCGCTACTTCATCGACACAGGTGTCAAAGTGTGTTTTGTTCCTCCGAAGTTGGAGGACGGCCGACGACACCAGACCTCGCCGCCAGTCACCGCATACAATGGTTTGACCCTACGAACCTACGGACACAGGTCTGTTGCGCTTGACATCGGCCTTAGACAAACGTTTCGGTGGATCTTCTTAATCACTGGCGTGTGTCTACCCATCATCGGAGCAGATTTTCTTTGGTGATTTAAGCTTGCGGTAGACCTACGACATAGCCGTCTTAGGAATACTGATACCCCCCTCACAGTTCAAGGTGTGACATCAAATTCGGCATCCTTGCGTCTCGTGCAAGCTCATGCCAAAGTCTCCGCGCCGTGGTCTACGTTTCTGCAAGAATTTTCCGACCTTTTTCGTGCTCCATCTCTTGAATACCCGATACGCCAAAATGTCACTCACCACATAGTGACAGTAGGAGCGCCCGTGTTTGCACGTGCTCGTCGTCTCGCTCCTGACCACTACAAGATCACATGCAAGTATTTCGAGCACGTGCTTGAACTCGGATACGTCAACCCCTCTTCTGTTGCCTGTTTGTCACCGTTACACACGGTTACCAAGCCCTCAGGTACCTAGATTGGTACCATGGTCTCCAGTTAGGTGACTGGAGACCATGTGGTGACTACCATGCCCTCAACAAAGTGGCGGTACCGGACCACTATCCGACACCTCACATCCAGGACTTCACTGCATTGCTGCATGGTTCAACGATATTCAGCTAAAATGAGTTAGTAAAGGCATAATACCAACTACCTGTCGAGGCTTCCGACGTACAGAAGACTGCCATAATAACACCTTTGGCACGTTTGAATACACGCCTAAGCCCTTCGTTCTACGAAACGCCACAAAAACCTTTCAATTGTTCGTGGACCAGGTACTTCGTGGTTTAACCTTCTGCTTCGCGTACATCGATGACATCCTCATCTTCAGCACCTCTGCAGAAGTCCACGAACTTCACCTGCGTCAGGTTTTCACAAGACTCCGCAAATATGAACAAGTCGTCAACAAAACAAAGAGCGAGTTCGGCGTTTCCTCTCTTAACTTTCTCGGCTATCACGTGGATTCGCGTGGATCTCTCCATCAGCCGCGCGTGTTGAAGCTATATTGAAGTTTCCACGACCAACAAATACAAAGAAAGTACGTGAGTTCCTCAGGCTATTACCGTTCGTTCATTCCTCAATGCGCTGCCGCCCTGCAACCACTCCACGCACTTCTATCCGGTCAAACGAAGCCCAAACGCTTCCATCTTCTTGACGGGCGATGCAGAAACAGCTTTAAGTTACATCAAGGAAACTGTGGCTCACGCAACGCTCTTCGCGCATCCAAAGAGCGACGTCATCACTTCACTCACAATGAACGCCTCGGACGTCGCCATAGGAGCAGTCTTGCAGCAGTTGGTCGTCGGAGTTTGGCAGCCGGTCGCTTTCTTCTCACGTAAGCTCTCACAGACCGAGCGTCGTTAGAGCACATTCGGTCGCGAACTGCTAGTGGCTTATTTGGCTGTCAAGCACTTTCTACACTTTCTAGAAAGTAGGCAGTTCTCTATCCTAACCGACCACGAGCCGCTTACGCGTCAATCGACTGCTACCAACTCTGCCCAAACCCCACGTGAGATGCGCCAGCTTGTCTATATATCGGAGTTCACAAGTGATATCCGGCACATCAGTGGCAAAGACAACACCGTTGCCGACGCGCTTTCCCAAATAGAAATCAACGCAACCAGGGATGACCACCCACCAGTCGATTTAGCAGCCACGGCTACTGCACAACAGGACGACAGCGAGCTTCAGGTGTTACGACTCCGAGAGAATTTCTTCAAGTTCGAAGAAGTCCAACTTCCAGGCTGCGAGATTTCCCTCATTTGTGACCCCTCTACCGGTTGTCCTCGCCCTTACGTTCCAGCACCACTTCGCCGAAGAGTCTTCGAAGCTTTGCATTCCTTGTCGCACCCCGGTATACGTGCGACTCAGCGCCTCATCACAGGGTTACGTCTATGGCCTCGAATGAACATTGAAGTCTGCTGCTGGACACGTGCTGGTTTCAAGTGCCAGCTAACCAAAGTCCAGAGCAACACGGTAAGCCCACTGGATACCTTCACGCCTCCTGACTCGCGTTTCAGTCACGTGCACCTGGACCTCGTAGGCCCTTTGCCCCCATCACAAAAAAACTGGTATATGCTAACCTGTGTAGAAAGGTTCACGCAGTGGCCTGAGGGACTACCCCTGACCAACATAGTCAGTGGCCCGCGAATTCGTCCCCGTGTAAATAGGCCGCTACGGAGTTTCCGAGACCATTACAATGGATCAAGGTTGTCAATTTGACTCCGCGCTCTTCCGCACCTTGTCCTGAATGCTTGGTGTCAACCACATCAGGACGACGGCCTACCACCCGATGTCGAATGACATGGTTTAGCCATTTCAGCGCCAACACAAAGCTTCGCTCAAGGCTTCGCAATCATCGATACCATAGAAGGAGCGACTACCACTTGTCCTCCTCGCCCTGCGCAGCACCACACGTACGGTCGCGTCCTGCTCCTCAGCTAAGCTCGTATTTGGCACATTTAAGGCTTCCTGGACAGCTTTTCGACACGTCACCGGTATCACCATTGGACGTAGCTGATTATGCCAGTCACCTCAGGAATGCCATGAGAGATGTGTCACCTATTCTTGCACGTCACCACTCACACCCAAGTTTCATCAGTCATGTGCTCTGCGACTGCACCCCTGCCTTCATTCGACATGACGCAATCAGACCACCACTGCGACCTTCCTAGGACGGACCCCTTAAGGTCATCAAGCGTTGGCCGAAGCATTTCATTCTGTTGCTTAATGAACGCGAAGACAGTTTTTACATTGACCGCATAAAGCCGGCTTTTTTCGACACTGGCGCCGCCCTTGAAGACTACAAACCATCCATGAAAAGCAGACGAACGCGCTTCGCAATAGCAGGACCTACAACCTGCTCACAGGGCTCGCTACTCCGTGCACGGGCTACCTCGCTAGAGGAGGGGGGGGGGCTATGGCTACTCACCAGTGTCTCGGAGAAGACAAAGAAGTTGTGTGAAGTCCGCGTATTCGAGCCAGAACGAGGGAAGATCACGCCAGCAAGAACGACAGTGTCTGTGGACGTCCATTAAAGAGCAGGCATAAATAAATGATGTAGCAAACCAAACGACGCACGTCTTCCTACAACTCTGTAGCGTAGGGCTAGTGGTGACCAGCCAGCTAATGAAAAAGATGACAAGCGCCGGTGGCTCATGGCACGTGGAGCTAGAACGTTCGATACTTCTAGCTAGCTGAACGCCAAGGTCGCTGCTCTACCTCGGCAGCTCGCTTCCTCCTGTATGTCTCGTAATTTCATTTAACCTGCGACGACGGTCCTTTTACGTCGGACGCCATCCCGTCGCTACAATTGGTGACCACGGACACACGAACAAGCGACCGGAGTTGCGCTACTGCCACAGAGCTCCACGGCCATGTTCCAGTCAGCGCAAGACTGGCCTTCCCAATTCGACCCGCCAATTCCGACATTTCGGGCCTGTCACATAGAGTCGTTGTTCGAGGAGTTTGCGGTGGCCTTGTATCACAATGCCATTTGGATGCAAGAGTTCATGTACGAGGTGTTAGAATGCCATATTCCACATGATCTCAAATGACGCGTGACATATTTCCCCTGGAGCCCTCTCCCGCACGATGACTTGCCAGATGCCGTGCTTAAGTTTTACGGCCTCAAATGTGCTCCTCCTCCAACTTAGTGACACAACGGCATCTGGCTCATTACTTTTCAGGACGCCTCCCGCACCACAGCCACTTGAAACTTCCTCTACCGACAACAACTGGCCACACATGTAACGGATACCAACCTTCCACACGAATCGACCCGTTGTTTGAGAGACCCACGACCCAGGAGTTCACGCATCTTGCCTCCGATGTGCCGGTTCTCCCAACAAAGGCATGACCACTTCTCTCCGTCGCAGATTCGACACCGGCTGCTGCCCCGTGCACCATCGCATTCGCGGCAGAAACCTGGTCAGCTGAACTATCTGTCCCGGGCAATTCGACGGCCTCAGCTGGGCCAGGTGACCTTTCTGCATACTCCCCGCCTGTCCCGGCACCTGTGGAGGCCCGCGACACCACTTACACTATGAACCCAGAGCCCACTGTGACACTGCACGCCATCAGTTTCTTCGACACACCGGTGCCGCCCGCTCAAAACCGCGTGGACTGCCAGCACCCATAGCATCATCCTCAATGTATTTCATAGAAGTTCAAGCCCCTAAGCATGTACGGCTGAACGTACATGATGCTGCGACGATGTCAGGAAATCCCGAGGACCGCACGCCTGGCTCACTGAAGGTGGAGCACACCGCGCATGCCCCAACAGACGTGCAAGTAAACCATCTGCCTACCACTCCGTATGCGTGCTCAAGCATTTCAACGTCGTCGACGGACCTTGACAACTGTGACGCCACAGACCCGCCGTTCGATTTCGCGCCACCCAACATCGGCTCTCGCTCGAACTACGCGAATACTCATCGACGTAAGACTACGCGTTACACGTCGTATAGCCGGAAAAAGCTATCTACCAGTGCCCTCTGAGCCGGCTCGTCACCACGCTAAGCCATGTCACGCTTTGTCGGTCCATAGCACACGACCTCCAACTTGTCTACACCCTACTCAGCACTTAGGCGGCCACCACAGCTTGTAATGTGCCACCGGAAGCGGCGGTACCAGCATCGTCAACACACTACCAGAGTTGACCGCACTCCCAATCGACGTTCCGACCAGCACCAGCAAGGACGTACTTCTAGACCCACTGGACTGGCCGTACTACGCGCATGCTACAATCCATGTTTTAGGCACCAGTGCCCGAGTGCGCGCGACAACCGACCACACCGAAACGTTCCGAGTGTGTTCCCGGCCCTTGACCATTTTTCACCTTGTCGTTGGAACTCGCTATCGCCAAATGGGTCCCTTCATCCCGACCCTCGCCCACTCCTTCCAACAGCGTTCCTGCGTCGCCACCCTCGTCTGCTGCGCCATTTCCAATGTCACCCGCCAGAGACACACTGATTTCCGATAGGCCCTCCCGTTGATGACCTGGACTGCTCACGGACCCTTCAATTCGCGGCCCGGACACTCTTGTACATTTTGTTCGTTTTTTTATCGCGTAACACGATAGGCGGGGAGCCCTAGTAGCGTAGTGCTAGTGACAGCAAGCCGGCTACTGAAAAACGTGACGAGCGCCGGTGGCTCGTGGCACGCGGAGCTTGAACGTTCGATGCTTCTAGCTGGCTGAACGCCACAGCCGCAGCTCTACTTCGGCAGCTCGCTTTCTCCTGTACGTCTCGTCATTTCTATTAACCTGCGACGATGGCACGTCTACGTCAGACGTCGTCACGTCACTACAACTCGTTTTCATGTTGCAGATTCAGTTGATTTCTATTTCGCCAAAACAAAGCAATGCAATGGTAGCACTAGACATCAATTGTTTATTCTCGAATAAAACAGCTGGACCTTCGAGAAATTTTATCCGCAAAAAGTCAATAACATTTTAATTTTTATTTTTTTTCTTCTTTTTTTCTTGGCTAAACCTAGGGTGCTGAAAATGTCGCAACTTTGACCAAGGTTGGGTTAATTTTTCAAGTTTATTATTTTGTTTTAGTGCACACGCGCCGAATACAGACATACATCAAAATTTTTAGAAATAACAGATTTCGCGTAGATTTCCATGAAAATATTTGATGCATTTGATCTATATCCTCTTTTAGTAAACAAATTCTCGCAAATGGTGCAATTTACTGAATGTACATACAGCTTAAAATGCAAAAATAGCTGCTGCAGTTAATTATAAAACAAAACTCACGGTACTCTGAAATACAAAAAACGCTTTTGTTGAAGCAATGCGTGAGATGATCTTATTGTAGCAAAGTTTTTTGGTACCTACTTTTCCACCATTTGTGCGAAGTTCAAATGGCACTGCCAAAAAATTATTGCTAATAAAGGTGCTCAGGAAAAGAACTGAACAAACTTATTTCTTTACGTGTGTAGTTCTCTCTCATTTTGTAAGGGAAATTGAGTTAGGCCGAGTGCTTAGGTTGACATAGTTTATGTTAGAAGACCCATGACCAGCCCTGAAGAGACTTTATATATATATTTGTGCTAAGGTAATTGCAGAAGTTGATATAAAAACATTCCATGGTGTGGTGGCGAAATATAAATGACCTCCCTCGTGGTGCTCTTAATGGTGCGTGCGCTTAGGTGCGATGTACATAACGACGTAACTAATAGAGAAGTTATTGGCAACCGGTACTCGCAGTGAACAGTTCTTTCCTTTGCCTAGCCTTTCTTTTTTTTCACTTTAAGAGCAGGTGAACACCCGTAGACGGCTAGTTGTAGTCTAATACAATGTTAAAGGTTACTGAGTTTGTAATTCTGTCTCGATTAAATGAGAAACCCACTAACCATTGCATTAGGTAATATTATATTACTAACGAAGCAGCCTATTTCACTACCTCACATTTTGCTTCATTTGCTATCCCCGAGGTTAGCGCTCCTTCCGACATGTAAATCGCTGATATTTAGTTTCTCACTATACCACCCTTTTTTGTTTCTCGGTGAAATATGTCTTCAGCTTTTACATTAGCGTGGTTGTCTACGCTATTATCCCGGCATATGAATGCACTTATACGTGATGTTGCGGCTTCTGTTGTCACTCTGAAGCGCTAGGCAACAAATCGCGTTTTGTTTCAGCGTGTTCTGCATTCACACCACAATTCTGAAAGTCATTCTTCAAGACGAAGACTCATGTGTGATCGGGTTACTTTATGCACAGAGATAGCGCTCTTTGGTCGGAGGAGCACGTATTAGTTTTGTTGTTTTACAGAGGGCAGATACTCGAACATATCTACAATGATTGTAGATTCATTGCTATAGCGATCAACCATTGGTGCATTGGGCAGAAATTCAACTTTTTATTACCCCTGGCTTGGTATTGCAGGTAGTAGGCCACGAGCTCATGCACGCATTTGACGTAACAAACGTGGGAGACGCGTTGTCGAAATCGGAAGAGATGAAAAGAGAATACACTAAAAGGGCTCTTTGCTTGCGGAGATCACATAGATCGGTTGTAAGTATGAACCCTCCTTCTTTTGTTCTTTACACTCAAGTGCACTCACGCTGTGTTCCAGCTATTAAAAAGCATGATTTTAGGAGAGAGAGAGAAAAATGGATCGGAAGCAAACCAAGCACACATTGTTTCCACTGCACTTGACTAGCCACCACTAATTTTCTGTTACCGATGTTTAATGAATTCGTGCTAAGTATACTGAATACACAAGTACTCACGTAAAATTTAATATTACGACAGCATCTTAAAAGAAATCTCAATGCACTATTTCGAGAAAATAGCTACACACGCTGTTCTGCAACGGTAACTCATTACTACACTTCGAAATTCTATGAGGCCTTCTTGGAAATTGTCCTTTTTCTACATTTGTTTCTCACTACGCCCAGAACTCTAGAAGCACGCATTCGTGACTCATTTTTGCCTTATAACATTTCCAATTTTTTGCAACTGTCCAGATAAGGCAACATTCTCGCAACATTATGAGGCAACATTGCCATCAATTGACGAAACCTTATTGAAAGTTCCTACGGTATCTTGGCAACCTTTACGTAACATTACTGCAGTATGCCTCAATACTGATGCTATGTTTCTGCGATGCCACTTGGAATTTCCTGCAACACATGAGCAACATTACTGCAAATAAAGTGTGGCATGCGGCATCGTTGGCACACTATGACATTGTGTGCTTTGTGACGTTGTGTATTGTGACAATGTGTGATATTAGGACAACACTGTGTACTTGAATATCAACAACACTGGGGCAACTTTTGAATAACATATTGTTACAGTGCTATAAATGGAAACATGTCCGCCACTATGCGTGCATGTTCTTGCAACTTTTGGGTAACCTTTCAGCCTCTTAGCCGTAACAGATTTTAATATTGGTATAACTGTGTTGCTCGGCAACTTGAAAGTTTCGATAATATTAAGGAAACCTCCGAATAGAATGCCGGGTATCACAAAACTCACCACTATTCACTCGAGGCATTCCTGAGCGATCACGACTCCCTTTTTATAGTCTCTGGTTCCTCAAGCATAAGCATCACAATTATGTTACGTCTGCAGAAAGAGCAAGTGGCATAAAATACGATATAAACTTAGCCTCACCTACATAGATGTAAACTCGCAGACTGGATTGCAAGTTTTTTTTGTTTGTTTTGTGGCTCCCCGCATGTACGCTACAATGCCTCCGACTCCTCTTCTGCTGATGCTTCTTCTGGCATTTTCTAGGATACAGTTTATTGCACTCTTTCTTCTTTATAGCCATCGCTTGCTATAAGCCGTAACCACTAAGGTGTGCCACTATACTGATAATTGAGTTTTTTACCACACTTTATTAACTCCACTCTAGACCACATTGTTTTAATTATGCGCTCTCACACATTTGTTCATGGTGAAATGTCTAGAAACTGAGTTGCATTCGCAATGCCCATTAACTATAGATGGCACACTGTATGATCTAAGATAGCATCCGGAGGAGAGTAAAACTGTTTGCAGTCAAGAGAACAGATAATACGTGCGAAAGTGCAGACCGTGCCTTCTTCACCAGAGAAAGCCTTGAGCTGCACTGAAAATGTGTGAGACCAAAATACTTTTTGATACCATGGAAGCTCGCTACCTAATTAGTTGCCGCGTTGAGAAAGGTTAGACTTCAAGTCCTTTGCCATGCATGAACGATTCCTCACGAAATTTCGCGCGTGCTACAAAAAAGTGCACGAACTAAAACCGACTTATGAACCAAACGGCACTCTAAAGTAGTGTGTATAGCGAGCCTGCCTGACGAATTGGCCGCTGTAGGCCGCAAGCGAGTAGCGACAGCTCGGCTGCAGGGAACCGATTGTCAAACGTGTTCATGAATGCAATAACGCGTCCGTGGTGACAACGGACACTTTATTCAAAGGTTACATGTTCGGTTACTGCCCAAGGCAAGTTATCTTTTGTCCACTTTTCTTTCTTCACAATTGCATTACAATTACTTTTATCAACATTCCCTATAATTTCTTTGCATAATTATCTGTCTGTTCTCATTCACATGTAGCCTAGCCTTCTGAGTGCGCACTTGCGTCAAAGCAACATCATCTTCATCTTGTGTTTCGAACGTTGTGAGGTGATATTAAGTGCAGAACACGTCAAATAACACCGCGTAGAAAATTTGAACCAATAAAAAGAAGGTCATTGCGTAAATTTGAAAAAAAGTAAGAGGCAAAATAGGAATGTATATATATATACATACATATATATATATATATATATATATATATATATATATATATATATATATATATAGAGAGAGAGAGAGAGAGAGAGAGAGAGAGAGATATGGAATAAAATGTATACTTAAAGGCTCGTTCTTCCGTGTTTAACACAATATTTTTGAGATCTAATAGACAGTAACGCTGAGGACAGTATAGAGTAAGTTATTATTATTAGACGGGATTGTAATGTAATTATGAAGGAATAACAAGTGGGAGTGGGTGAAAAGATAACTTGCCGTGGGCAGGAAGCGCACTTGCGACCTTCGAAGAACGCGTTTGATGCCCAACCACTGAGTTACCATGGTGGCTATCCTCCCCCCCTTCATTGGGTATATATGGAAATTTAAACGCGAAAGTGTCAGTCAGCGCCACTAGCAGCCATGGCAGCGAGTGTGGTACACTCTTTATGAGCCTGTTCGGCATCATGTAGCACGTGAACTTATTACCGGCTGGCAGCTTGTGTACATCCTCAAGGCACCAAATCAGCCAGTACGAGGCCCTCGTTAAAGACTATAGGGAAAAAATTTGTACTTAAGGGCTCGTTTTTCTGTATTTAACACAATATTAATGAGATCTAACATACGATAGTGCCAAGGAAAGTATAGGGGAAGTTATTACACCGAATCGTAATGTAAATGCAAAGAAAGAAAAGTGGGTGAAATGATAGTTTGCCTTAGGCCGAAACCGAACCGCTGACCTTCAAATAACGCGTTCGATGTTCTACCACTGAGCTACCACGGCGGCTTTCCCCCCACCTATTTCATTGGGAATATATGTGAATTTAAACGTGGGAGTGTCAGTCAGCGCCACAAGTAGCCATGGCAGCCAGTGCAGTACACTCTCTATGAGCCTGTTTGGCTTCACGTGGCACATGAACTTATTACTAGCTGGCAGATGACCAATGGTCCCTCGTATACAACAACCCAAAGGCATCAAGGCTGCCAGTACGGGACCATCGTTATTGAATAGGAAAAGGAATGCGCCCCGTTACCGCGTTTTCATATATACATTACAATTCATCTTAATAACTTTCCCTATACTTTCTTTGGCATTACTGACTGCTAGAGCTCACTATATCTATATATATATATATAGAGAGAGAGAGAGAGAGACAGAGAGAGAGAGAGACAGGCATGGTGGTTGAGTGGCCGTAGCATTGCATATAATCCAGTAGATCCTCCGTGAGCGGTCACAACGTGGTTTATTTCAACGTTTCGGCCTAGAGTCTGGGCTGCACCACGGCAAGTTATCGTTTCACCCGCATTTCTTTCTTCTCATTTACATAACAATTGGCCTAATAACTTCCCCTTTACTATCTATGGCATTATTGTCTGTTAGATCTCATATATATATATATATATATATATATATATATATATATATATATATATATATATATATATATATATATATCAGTAGATTCTCCGTGAGTGGTCACAACGTGGTTTATTTCGACGTTTCGGCCTAGAGTCTGGCCTTCATCAGGATTGAGGGTACAGTTTGTTGATGTTCAGCATTATACAACCTTAAATCAGAGGGGGGAGAGAAAAAGAGAAAAACAAACAAAAAACGAAAGAAAAAAGGAAGGAAATGAAATGAAGAAAAAAAAGAAAAAGGAGAATATAACCTGGACTCTCCCGGGCACCCCCTTTCACTCTTCCTTCCTCTTCCCCTTCCATCGCTCTTCTTTTCTCCTTTTCACCTTTAGGATGTCTGAGGTCTGTGTATCCTTCCTTTCACTACATTTCACTCTATATAAATATATATATATATATACATATATATATATATATATATATATATATATATACATATATATATATATATATATGTGAGGCATGGTGGTGGTTGAGTGGCCGTAGCGTTGCGCAAGTAGGCAAGTAGATCATCCGTGAGCGGTCACAACGTGATTTATTTCGACGTTTCGGCCTTGAGTCTGGCCTTCATCTGGATTGAGGGCAGAGTTTGTTGGCGTTCAGCTTTCTACAATCTTGAATCAGAGGGAGAGAGAGAAAGAGGGAAAAAACGAAAATATATGGTGGACTCCCCGGGCGCCCCCTTTCACTATTCTTTCACCTTCCCCCACCATCTCTCTTCCTTTCCTCCTTTTCACCTTTAGGATGTCTGGGGTCTGTGTATCCTTCCTTTCACCAGCGCATTGTTCCCGACCAGAAGGCGCCTCCTGGCTCTGGCGGTTCGGTGTTTGGAAAATTTTTTTAAGAAGTTTAGGCCTTTAACTGCTCAGCGTCCCGTCGACATCTCGTCGTAGAAAGAGGGGCGCTGGGTATTGCCACCGAGGCTGGCAAGCGGGGGCAATGGGAATTCTTGCCCGCTTCTGGATTAAGCGCGCAGTAGGAGCCTCGCGACTGTTTACAGCTGTCGTCTGTTTCTGTTTATACCTCACTATCCAATCAATTGTGCCAAACATGACGTGCCCAACAGCAACCCTGTGCACAGTCGGGAGGCCCCTACTGCATGCGTCATCCAGAAGCGGGCAAGAATTGCCAATGCACCCGCTTGCCAGCCTCTGCGGCAATTCGCAGAGCCCCTATTTCTACGATGAGATGTCGACGGGATGCTGAGTAGTTAAAGGCTTAAACTTTTTAAAAAAGCTCTTTTTCCCAAACACCGAACCACCAGAGCGAGGAGGCGCCGTATGGTCGGGAAGAATGCGTTAGTGAAAGGAAGGATACACAGACCCCAGACATCCTAAAGGTGAAAAGGAGAACAGGGAGAGAGATGGTGGGGGAAGGGAAAAGAATAGTGAAAGGGGGCACCCGGGGAAGTCCACCATATATTTTCCTTTTTTCCTTTTTTTCCTTTTTTTCGTTTCTTCCCTCTTTCTCTCTCTCTCTCTCCCTCTGATTTTAGATTGTATAAAACTGAACACCAACAAACTCTGCCCTCAATCCTGATGAATGCCAGAGTCAAGGCCAAAACGTCGAAATAAACCACGTTGTGGCCGCTCACGGAGGTTCTACTTGCCTACTTGCGCAACGCTATGGCCACTCAACCACCTTGCCTGTATATATATATATATATATATATATATATATATATATATATATATATATATATATATATATATATATATATATATATATATGTATGTATATATATATATATATATACATATATATATATATATATATACATATATATATATATATATATATATATATATATATATATATATCCAGAACTAACAGAAAATTGGAACGTACGTACAAATACGGTGAGAGGGAGAACGTTGAAACTCACAGTGGCACCGGAGTTGCAGCTAGCATGGCGCAAACAAAACAACGGTGCGGGATATATTACTTAGATGTATCGCGGAAAGCCACTGACCATTGCGCTTCAAAATACAAGGCACAGAGTGAATGAAAACATGCCGCTACGCCACACTATTAAATTATCTTTCTGATTCTAGAACTTCGCATTAAGGCCCGGTCAGAGCACGAACCTAGGGTAAATGCGCAGTTACTTCTAAAATTAAGCTAATCAAGCCGAGTATGCTGTCTAAGTTGTATTGCGAGCTGCCCTTGTATGAACACTTTAATCTACTAATCAACGTTCTCTTGCAGCTGTCTTTGACTGGCCAGGAAGATCATCTGGATGACGAGCTCGACTCCGAAAACCTGGCAGACTTCGTGGGAGCCAGGCTTGCTTACGCGGCCTACGCCTCGTTGCCTGAAGACGTCAAGCGGATGAAGCTGGCAGGCTTCGACATGTCTCTGGAGAAACTGTTCTTCATCAACCAGTGTTCCAGGGTGTGTGCTTGGAGTAGCGTACCAAAAAAACATTACGCGCCATTTCGTTCATGGTGTATAGTTCCCCTGAGAAACATGCCCGAGTTCTCCCGCGCATTCCGCTGTAAGGCAGGCACACTGATGAATCCGCGTAATAAGTGCACGTTTTGGTAGTTCACGGCCCACTGTACATGCCGGTTTTTTATACATGTCCCAGTTGCGTTGGTTTTAAATTTTTATTCGAACTGTATCAAGTAATTATTCAGCTCTGCAACAAGAGCTCAAGCGTGATGCGCTTTCAAAGACTGTATTTAGCCAACCTAACGCATATACAATTTGCGCTACCACAAAAAAAAACAAACAAAAATACTGAAAGTTCCAATGGTAACACGTTGTCGTTCCCCTTAATAGAAAAAAAAAAGTTGCAAACACATAGCCCCGCTTCTAATGTGCATGAGGTCTGCAGGAACGACCAAAAGGTCGAATCATTTTGTTCGTTTGCTGGTTCTTCGTCAAGATCTCAAAATAAAACCACTCGCACAACCTGGTGGTCTTTGCTTCACGGGCTGCACTACTGTCGCCGCTTTTTTCGGCATGCTACATGTATAGGTTGAAAACTATTCTATTGAAGGACATGGCACGCCCTCGTCGCTGCATATACCATTGTGTGACAAGATCTTACATATCAGGCGCGAAGTACTTTAGGCAGGAGGCTTGTCATCCAACTTGTCAATCACTGAGAGAAACTTGGATCTAAGGCACAAAAAATGTTTACAAATAGACTATCATCAGTAGCAATTGTGATGGAACATTACACAACGCCTCAAAACAGAAGCGCTTTATACAAGTCGGCCACAGCATACACAATAGGGACTTAAGTATCTATATCGTTGACTCAATTCTATATCCATATAGTCACTCATATTACATTTTGTAGGGTAACGCTCAGATAACGTATGGTCACTAACCCGTACAACTCCCACAGGTTCGCCCACTCTTCTTCATTCGCTTCTTGCAGATGCATCAATTTTTTTAAACACAAAAGTGCTTTGTTCTGGGCTCCGTCACGGCTCCCCTGATGTATTTTTCTCACGACTATGACATAAATATATACTAAAATTAGCAAAGCAAACAACTTGAGGAAAGAAAAATTGTCACTTGGAGTATATTGTTACGAAAGACGGTGATGCCAACACGGTCCCGAAGGCGCCACTGCTTCGAATTCCGCCGGGAAGGTCATCAGCCATTTGGTAGCGTTAGTTTCTCAGCTCACGACTACATTTGCGCAGAGCTGATAGACGAGCCGACGAGACGATGGTGAGTTAAGAAGGTTTATGTACAGCAAAGAAATAGAGGCGTTACGAATTCGGCACTGGGGCAGACAGTGCAAAGACTCGAAGAGCCGAGCTCTCTTCTCTGGCACATATGACTACTGCTGGCGACGCGACGCAGGGCTTTTTTTATATGCACCGGGCGCATTTTTAGAGTAACCAAATGTCCAACCAGAAGCGCCGCTGGCTTTGAGGTCCCAATCCTCCAATGAGGTCGCCGCTGGGCCGCGTCATTCTCATCAAATCCGGAGCCACTGCACGTGGCTGCATCCAAGGACGAGTGATGCCGCCACGCATTGCGTATGACTCGCCACATAGAGTTTCTCAAAATTAACTAGAGGGCACTCTGGCGCTGCGATCGTTCAGCGACCATGGAAATAATGGGTAGTACACACATTTGCCTAGTCTTCGTACTTGCGGGTGGTGAATGGTACTTGCGACTTCGTTTAATGCTGTGTTTCGGGTTTGTTTTGAAAAAAAAAAGATTCAACCCTTTTGAAGATCCTGGCCCAATTTGGAAAGGTAAGTCGAAAAAATAGGGTGGTGAAGCGCAATCGCTGAACAATTGCCGCTTTCTGTTTTGTGAAAAAAAAAAGCTCTAAGCCACATTAACACGCACTGAGCCAAAGGCAGGCGAGAAGTACAAAGATTAGACAAATGTGTGTACTACCCATCATTCCCATGCTCGTTGAAGCGCTGTGCGTTGCAGCTCCCATAGACACTAGCGCCAGAGTTCCCTCTAGTAAGTATTGTAGGAAACTCTATGAATCGCCAGACTGGAAGGCGTCTATTGCTGCAATGGGCTCGTGGGCTGAGGTGGCTTGCTGTGCGTGCGCGACAGAAAGGCGCCGCTGCGTGATGACACCGTTGAGTTGTTCACGTCAGGCGGGCTCGCGTGCTGGCCTTGACACATATTGCCTTTTTCAAAGGCATGAACGTTCGGTGTGGACTCGCAGGCATAACAATATCATCCACCGCTGGCAGTACTGAGAGATCGGGGGTTTCAGTGTGTTCTTGTTCCCACTGGTGAGATCACGCGAATTCTCCACGAGGCGCGCTTTGAAGGTCGTCAATTTACGCATTGCGACAGGCCCCGGGAACTCAGCACTAGTTTTCTTTTCAAAGAACATGCACGCTTGTAGTGATTGCCAGGCATCGTGTAGGAATCAATTGAACGGAGCAAGGTAGATGTGAATGTTCAAATTTGTTTGCTTTCACAAGTTTTTAGAAATAACAAAAATTCGATACCCTTCTAAATGCTTCTGCTTTGTTTATATGCCATTTCTTGTTTCTTATTTTGTTAATTTTAAGATCAGGTGAAGTGCGGAAAGTGATTGACTTGCGTTCTTAGCACCTGCCTCCGCTTTTTCGCGCTTCTCGCTCATCGATATCAAAAGTACCATCGCGCTCAGTTATTTAGCTCAGTTGGCGTATTAGCTTCAGGAAAGATAAAGACAGCCAGTTGAGACGGATAGAGAACGGAAGCCTCAGTGAGCTACGACGAGGAAGTAGACCATGCATACGTTGAAGATTGCTTAATCGGGCAACATATAATTGACACGGCTCTGCGGTGTGCTCACCCGGGGAGTTCTGGTTCCGTGAAAGTTTTCCAGTGCTTTCTAAAGGCAACGTGTGAGCACAATAATTTGTACCCATTATTTTAGCAAGTATTGATTTTGCATGAGTACATATGAGTAAACCGAGTTCTCTGCAAGCCAGACTGGACTGACGGAAGGCCAGTTTCTCTTGACTAATTGGTGAAGACCCCAGTCAAGTTTCTGTCGGGAAGATCTGTTCATGGCTCAGCTACATTGTTTTAGTTTCTTCAACGTTTGGCGTGTAGTTCAAATGGCGTCCTGCAAATATAGGCTGCTTCCTGCTCGTGAAATTTTTGTAGCCATGATTTCAAGATTTGCGAGTCTTTATTTCTGATAGTATCACTGAAAAACACTTGATGGACTAAATGCTTGTAATTAGTGTTGAAGAGAATGTCGATGCAGCCGAAGTTTCTTCTAGTGAACTTCACTCTTTTATGGTAACGCTGTTTCCCTCATTAAGATCAGCCAACTTGCAGCAACACTATTTGCAGCGACGTTCTTTCTCTAAAAATTCTGATGGCTTCAAGCCTCTCCATGCCTCTGAACTTCAGTGTCGTTTGGTACTATAGTTTTATGATAGCTATGTGCAAAGCCATAACAAATGTGATTTAGTCAAACATGATGTGTCCTACCAGCGATCGTTGATGATTTGCAGCGAGGTTCAGATATTGTGGATTATACGTTTGCTCATTATGCTCATATGTCAGTTGTAAACTAAAACTGTGTTCATAAAATGACAATTTCGCTCTTCCTGTATGTGTATGTGTTTTTATACAAAACATGCAATAAAAAGTGCATTTCATTTGTGTAGATCGAGTTTCGTCTTACTGAGAAATCAGTCATCTGCACTTTTGCCTCTTCAGAAAACACGAACAAAGTTGTAAAAAAGATTACCATAAATTCATGCCCGCATTTCCTAAGTGGCCAGTGGACCTTAAAACACATTTTGCTTGCTAGCGAAGTGGGAAGGAAGGGCTTTCGTGGCAACCATCCTCCTCTAAGTTTTTCGTCCTTTCCCTATATTTTAGGACCTCACCAGTGACGTCATGAAATAACTTTTTTGTACGCGATTTATTTCCAGAAGGTTGCCTCTCAGCCGCCAGCGATAAAAGTGGCGCTGCCGCTGCCAACAGCGAATACTTGGGAGTTAGCGGGAATTTTCGCTCCCTGTCTTAGATGCGCGCACGCCTCAACAGGGCACAGGCACTCATGAGCCACGCTTATATCTGATCACCACAGAGAGCACGAAAGCGACCTTCTTTCTGTATACGCTAATTACGAGCGCACCATCGTATATTTGACTGAGTACATCAAGGAAGCTTATTTCATTGTAAGTGTAGGAGTGTGTAAAATAAATGCTTGGGTGCATTTGGTTAAATGCCAGTATGAATTTGAGCAGTTCGTTTTTCGAGTGTGTACAAATCACGAATATATCTTCTAGGTACCATTTGTAGATTAAAGTTTTGATATCACAAGGTAAAAAAAAAATCGGACTCAATATAGTTCACGAATATGTTGGCGTACTTTGGGGTCATTCTTGTACCTATCGCCGTGCCGCTGATTTGAAGGTAGTACTGATTGGTGAATTCAAATGTGTTATTCGAAAACATACAAACCTCGTTAAGGTTTCAATTACTTTTTTGCTTGGATATGCGTCAAGATTGTGGGTGCCATACGATTCAACAAGTGCACTTACACCATCGTCATGTGGGTTCTTTGTGTAGAGTGAACTAACGTCTAATGTTACGAGGAATGCACCACCTGAAATTTTACGTCATACATTGGCGACAACAGTGATCTAGTGGACTTCATTTCTAAAGGTATCTCTCACTTAAATTTGCGCTTCGAAACTAACGACCTAGCTAATACGAATGCCCCTGCAGCATTCAACCTCTACGAGGCCTTTCTTGACCAGGTGCGACATTAGAGATCCGACATCACTATGATGTTTACCACCCTAATGCACCCATGAGCCTCCAACGAACGACTTCGCCGGCACAACCGGCGTGCGGTGAGGAGGTTAAACTTTGAGGCTCGGGAGTTTAACTTGCGACTGCTGGATTTGTGTCATGAGAGAGAGAGGGCGTCTTTTATGTGAACCATCGGATCAACACACTCCCGCCATGGACCGTGCTCGAGGTCGATGGTCTACACGCGAGCTTCGCCGGTGCGTCTTTCCTAGTGTGAAACAATTATAACTTGCTGCTCGACCTAAGGTGGCCCCACATCAACAACTGGCTGGACCACGCACCACAGTCTGAGGCGTACGAGCTTCAGAAGATGCCATCCTACCCCCAGGCACTCTGGCATGGCCTTCTCGGTGACACCTGTCGAGGCAGCGAAGGGAAGAATGAGAACCAATGAGTCCCAAAAACAGGCCCTGCCCATCTTACAGGCCAGAAGATGCCGTCGGGACCCCCATCACAGAGTGCGCGACCGCCATCACGCGTGCCACAGCTGTCGAGGCCGCCTACGAGACACACGCCAAAAAGGCGACGAAAGTTATTTCGAGTCAACAACAATGGCCAGCTGTACCACAACCAACAGCAACTAGTAGCCAGAACTAACCGTCCCCAAGCAGCAAAAATCAGCAGCCAGCATTCGCCAAGTGTAACCAGCAACCAACAGCAGTGAACAGCAGTCAGCTACAGACCAGCTTGTCACTGGAGGCACAATGGGAAGGAGCTCCAACGCAAACCAAGTACCTCCGGGTACTTTGTGGTTCTCCTCGCCACGTCTGTGCAAAGTGACATGCTAGCATTGCGATTGGGCAAAAAGCATTTTTTTTCAGATGAATGGGGTCACAGAACAGGTCCGAATTTTCTTAACCTGAAACAGTTGTTTACAAATGAATACGGCACTAACTTTACGTGCGTTGTCTCGAAGAATACGTACTGGCAGGTACGGCTCCGAAGGGGCCGCGCTTGTCGCTAACACCGTCGATGCATAATGTTGCCAAAAGAGTAATGAAACGTTGGAACAAACTTCTTGATCACGCCAAACAGGAGTTAATTAGGGTCACAATTGAACGTTGTAAAAAGACAGTGAACGCACTGACAGACGAGAAGCGGTATGTAAAAAAATAACTTTTCTCTTTCGGAATGGGAGGCTAAAGAGGCCAACGTATTTAAGCATAAAAACGCAGGAAATAGAAAATCTTGAGAGAATGAAATTTGTGCGGGACGATGTCTCACTACAAGCTATTGTAGCGAAACGTCGGGGTTGTTCAAGTTAGGCGCATCGGACGACCAGGGAGACGAATAAGTGTTGTTGAAACTCCGCGGAGGCAATCGATGAGAAGTCAACACGATGAACTCGGGGAGCACTCATTGGGGGTTTATTTAGCTAACACAACTTCAAGTTACAAAGTGCACTGGGTTACAAAGACAAAACATAGAAAATTGTGGCATACCCCTCGGCCCGCATAGCTAGTCTCCGGTGGTGAGATCCGCCGTTGACCCCGACCCCGCTCCGCTCACTTTTCAAGTTCAAACATCCTCTTTTTAACCCTTGGTCGAACAAAGAGTCTTCACAAAAACCAATCACATGTTCGGACTCGCAGCATCTCAACCAATCACAGAAACACTTTCATAAAAGGCACTACATTTGTAAAAACCTCCTTACCAAAATGAAACACGCAAAGGGAAAGGTCCTCCGCACGTGACACTCTCTCCCATACCAGGCCGTGCTGCCTCCTTCGGCCGACTACCGTCGGCGGCCGTTCCCACGCTCGGGCCCCGTAAGTTCTTTCATTAACTGTTGCTTTCTAGAAGCGTCCTTAAGAGCAATGGGTACACCATTGCTTACCAGGTGTACATGCGACAGCGAGGCGCCCCCACGTCCTAACAAGAGCGCGGGGGAATATGGTCGTTTACCGGCCGCCACTATGTCTCGGTCAGGCTAAGTGGTCGCGTCCCCATGTCATTCTCAATGACACGCGTGCCTGTTAACAATGGCTTAGACTCGGACGGTGGCGCCGGACCTGCCTCCTGCTAGACGCTTTTCCTAGTAAGCTTTCCCCTTCTAATCCCGAACGGGGGCGACCTTGATTGACTGCTCGGTTTGTGAGCCGTAAAATGCAGCGTGTAGGCGCCTGTCCCAGGCTGGAAAACACGATTTATCCCACATTCCATTAAAGTCTAAAGCCGAAGCTCTGTAATGGCCAGAGAAACAAACCCAAAGGTAGAAGAGTACAAGGAAAGACTTAAAAAAGAAGCAGAGGAGTTGGTTTTGCACAAATTTCCTGAGAAGATACTGGAGCTGGAAACCTTGCTCTCGCGACACCTCCCCCCTACGAAAAAGAGTGCCCCACTCGTTTTATCTGCAAAACACGACAATAAATAGACTAATTATACAAAAAGGTTTTGCATTCAACAAAAGTGTGAGATGTTTTAGAAAAATTACATAAAACAACAGATGAAAAACAAAACAAAATCATTGGACACAGAAATATATGGGTTCACTCATCGGTACTGCAATACAATTCAGTGTCCGTTTCGTAAGCACTGACATTCTGTTGTGCGTTGTTATTACTTGAAAATGTCTTCCAGTCCGAGTAAAGTTCAGTGTCCGTGTCGTAGCTTTCGCACTGATGTACTGGAACACTGGTCTGTGTCCCGCGCACACAATGTTGCAAATGGAGTTCCTGACCCACTCGCGAACCGCACTCGCGCGCATCACCATTGGAGCCGCACTCGCGCACAACACTTTGATGCAATTCGTGGTCATCTTTCCTTGCACTGCACTCGCGCACAACACTTCGATGCAATCCGTGGTCATCTCTCCTGGCACTTCCCTCGCCCACATCACCACCGAGATCGCGCACCTCATGATTATCATCAGACTCATCGTCCGCGTCGTCGGCATCGGAGCCCAATCGAACGTGGCAGGGCTTTAAACGCGCCACATTCACAACGTCACGTTTTTTCCCAGTTTGGTCTACCACCTCCCAGTTGTTCTCGGCTACCTGGCGCACAAGACGGAAAGGTCCGTGATATTTGTGAAGAAACTTTGTCGTCTTCCCTTTCGCCCGGGAGGGAGTCCACAAGTACACCAAGTCGCCCTGATGATAAACAACACTTCGTCGCCTAGCATCATAGCTGTGCTTGTTCTTTTCCCGCTGACGCTTCTCCCGTTCATTTACTATTTTTCGAGCCTGCCGCAGCCTGCGGACCACTTTCATTGCATCCAGGGTGTAGTCGAATCCACGTTGCGCGCCCGACCCTACATCCACCGGTAGTGTCGGTTCATGTCCGTGAAGAAGAAAGAAGGGAGTGAATCCAGTCGTCTCGTGGGTGGAAGAATTGTATGCAAATAGAACGTACGGTAGGAACTCATCCCAGTCGCGGTGGTGTCAGGAAACGTACATGCTGAGCATGTCAGCCAACGTGCGGTTAAAACGCTCGCACAAGCCGTTGGCCTGTGGGTGGTATGCTGTTGTGGTGGCATGCTCGCTACCCACGAGCCGGAATACTTCTTCGGTCAAGTTGGCGACAAAGTGCTGCCCACGATCGCTTATTACTTTCTCCGGGGCACCATGACGTAGAACGATTTGTTCGACGAAAGCTCTGGCTGCTTCTGCGGCAGTGGCCGCTGGACACGCGACAGCCTCGACCCATTTCGTATGGTAGTCGGTAATCACGACGATGTAGCGGTTCCCTGCTTTGGATTTAGTGAAAGGGCCAATGAAGTCCATGCCCACCTGCTGAAAAGGTCGACCTGCAGGTGGGATCGGTTGGAGGAAACCGACCGGCCTCCCCGGTGGTTGCTTTCGTGTCTGGCAGTCGGGGCAGGAGAGAACGTACTTGCTTACGTACGAGAACATCTTCGGCCAGAAATATCGGCAACGAACTTTCTCCCATGTGCGCTTGACACCTAAGTGGCCTGCCGTGGTGGCGTCATGGCAGTACCTTAAAATCTCAGATCTCAAGCACTTGGGGACAACGAGCGCAGCACGATCCTCCTGAAACCCTTTCGCCCTTCGATACAGTACACCGTCGATCAACCGAAAGCTCCGTGCCGTTCTTTTAGTTTTTCTGACAACGGGCGCATCCGGGTGCTCGAGGTGCTGCATAATTTCTTTCATCCATGGGTCTGCCCTCTGCTTTTTTCCAACATCCACCTGATCCAGAACCAGCAACGGTAAGGGGTTTTCTTCGCTTACAGGCGCGGGATCATGAGGAAGGCGCGAAAGCGTGTCGGCATTTCCTTTCTTGAGGCCAGGGCGGTGTCGCAACGTTTCTGTACCGTTGGCTCGTGTGGGGACTGTGAGAAGCTGACCTTCCGACAATGTGCCGATGGGGCGGCCGGGCTGGCCCCCTAGGCCCGGCCGTTCTCGTTTCCCGAAGGATTAGGCTGCACATTCTGATTGCCTTGAAGCTCAGCCTCATCGTTCCTGTCATCTCGGAACCGCTGCCAGCACTGTTGGGGTATGTGACCTATGCGGCGGCAAATCTGGCATCGGGGACGCCCGTCGTTGGCACGGGAAGTTCTCTGAGGCCAAGGCATTGGGGGGCGACGCACCTCGTCTTCGATGCTTTTTAGCCGGTCAGACAGCACGGTGATCGAGTCCGCAATCGCTTTTAGGTCTCTTTCGCTGTCAGCAGCCTCCTGTGGGCAACGCGATTCGGCCGCGGCGCAAGTGGCGACATACGTAGAAGGAGGGTGCCCTGTCGCTGCGGCGGGTGCGAACCCTACGGGATGCGCGATGTTTTGCATCCACGACTGCGATCCGGTGGAATACTGGATGCCAATTGGTTGTAGCCCCGACACACGGCTCATCAAAGCTGCCAGATTTATCCGTTGCAAAATTTGGAGGAATGCAGTGCAGCTCTCCGGGTTTGCGATTATCATTTTCTCCTGAACATCCGGACGTAACCCGCGTATAAGGTGCCGCAACCGATCATCTTCCGTCATAGACGGGTTCACTCTTGCACACAGCTGTACGACGTCATAGTAGTACTGCTCGGGGGTTTCGGACGGCAATTGAGTGCGGTTTTGTAGCCGTAAATAGGCGATCTCGACTGAGTGGCGACTCGTAAAGGACGTTTTTAGTAGCGTCGCCCATTCTTTCCATGTATTAGGGGCACCGGTTAGAATTTGAGTATTGTGCCACTTTTTCGCATCTCCGTCTAAGGCCAGATATAGAAATTTCACCTTCGTGGCTTGGTCCCAATTATTAAGCGACGCTACATGTTCGTAGCAAAGTAGCCACTCGGAAATAGATTCCTCCGGCGCGCCTCTAAAGACTGGTGGTCCGATGAATGGTTTAGCTTGGGGGGTAGACATAGCAGAGAAGAAGGTATGGGGTTCCGTCATAGTAGAGCTGTCAGAGGTAGGTTCCTTATATTTGTTGTTGACTCGGGGCATAATTTCAGAGCGGGACTATCGTTACCGAGCAACCTCCACCACTTTGTAGCGAAACGTCGGGGTTGTTCAAGTTAGGCGCATCGGACGACCAGGGAGACGAATAAGTGTTGTTGAAACTCCACGGAGGCAATCGATGAGAAGTCAACACGATGAACTCGGGGAGCACTCATTGGGGGTTTATTTAGCTAACACAACTTCAAGTTACAAAGTGCACTGGGTTACAAAGACAAAACATAGAAAATGGTGGCATACCCCTCGGCCCGCATAGCTAGTCTCCGGTGGTGAGATCCGCCGTTGACCCCGACCCCGCTCCGCTCACTTTTCAAGTTCAAACATCCTCTTTTTAACCCTTGGTCGAACAAAGAGTCTTCACAAAAACCAATCACATGTTCGGACTCGCAGCATCTCAACCAATCACAGAAACACTTTCATAAAAGGCACTACATTTGTAAAAACCTCCTTACCAAAATGAAACACGCAAAGGGAAAGGTCCTCCGCACGTGACACTCTCTCCCATACCAGGCCGTGGTGCCTCCTTCGGCCGACTACCGTCGGCGGCCGTTCCCACGCTCGGGCCCCGTAAGTTCTTTCATTAACTGTTGCTTTCTAGAAGCGTCCTTAAGAGCAATGGGTACACCATTGCTTACCAGGTGTACATGCGACAGCGAGGCGCCCCCACGTCCTAACAAGAGCGCGGGGGAATATGGTCGTTTACCGGCCGCCACTATGTCTCGGTCAGGCTAAGTGGTCGCGTCCCCATGTCATTCTCAATGACACGCGTGCCTGTTAACAATGGCTTAGACTCGGACGGTGGCGCCGGACCTGCCTCCTGCTAGACGCTTTTCCTAGTAAGCTTTCCCCTTCTAATCCCGAACGGGGGCGACCTTGATTGACTGCTCGGTTTGTGAGCCGTAAAATGCAGCGTGTAGGCGCCTGTCCCAGGCTGGAAAACACGATTTATCCCACATTCCATTAAAGTCTAAAGCCGAAGCTCTGTAATGGCCAGAGAAACAAACCCAAAGGTAGAAGAGTACAAGGAAAGACTTAAAAAAGAAGCAGAGGAGTTGGTTTTGCACAAATTTCCTGAGAAGATACTGGAGCTGGAAACCTTGCTCTCGCGACACTATTACAACTGATGCTTACATGAAAAATACCAAGCCACCTCACGTTCAGAAAGATTTCACCGTATAGAACCAAACGTTAATAATATTTCAGATCAATAACTTGGCGAAGAAGAACTGAGTGTACTATCGCACGAACTTATATTCTGACCTAGCATTGAAAAGTACGATGAAATCACACTTCTAAAAGACCCTGACGACATCGCACGAAATTCACGATTGCAGCAATATTTCTCCGATAAACCGCAAAAATATAACTCATTTTTCGTGAGATATTTGGATGGCAATGGACCCCAGACGCCAACAGAGATCAATATCTGGATCTCTACATACACGCGGTTGAGAAAGATGTCATACATGCGTACAAGGTGCACAGACCAAGTATGAATAAAATATCAAGGAAAGAAGGAAAGGCACTACTCGTATTGAACAACCGCTAAGATCTCGTCAATAAAGAGTGGACAGAGGAGGCGTGATTCTTGTTCTTAATAGATCGGACTACATTGAGGAAGGCAAGCGCCAACTAAACGAGAAACAATTCTACAAACGTCTCGACTTAAACTGTACCGCTGAGCACAAAAACATCATTGTAACAACCCTAGCGGATCTCACACGTGACGGCACTCTTGATTCAAAGCATCGAAAGGCACTTATTACGATACACTCGGTGCCTGGTCGTTTCTACATGCTGCAGAAAATTCATAGAAAAGGGAACCCTGGCAGACCTATTATATTAGGCCCGGGAACGTTATCGGAACCTATCTTCAGCTAAATAATTTTAATCAAAGGCATACCACCCACAGACGCGTCCTTCTTGCGTGACACAAACCGTTTCATTCAGGAAATGTTGAGCGTAAAACTTCCAGACGCTGCATTCCTCGTAACATTGGATGTTCATTCACTCTACAAAATGTCGCAAATGACGATGGTGTAAGGGGACTTGTTGAATCTTATGGCACCTACAACCCTGACGCATATCCAATTGAAAAAGTAATTGAAATCTTAACGAGACTTGTACAAGAACTGAGCAACTTTGAATTAAACAATCAGTACTACCTTCAAATCAGCGGCAGGATGATGGGTATATAAGAATGGCCCCAAACTACTTTAACAGATTCACACACATTGCGATATCAAACCTGTATTCTATAAATGATGTCTATAAGATATATTCATATTTTGGACATATTCAGAAAACGAGCTGCTCAAATTTATACAAGCATTTCACCCAGTGCACCCAGCATTTATTTTACACACTCCTACTCTAACACCTAAATAAGCTTCCTTGATGTACTCATTCGAATGAACGATGGTGCGTTGGTAACTAGCGTATACAGAAAACCCAAGGACAGGCAACAATACCTGCACTTTAAAAGGTGCCACCCACGGCACTGCAAGACCAGCATTCCCTATTCCCAAGCACGCAGATGCTGACGAATGTGCTCCCGCACCAAGAACTTTCACAAAAACAGCACACATAAGTGCGAAGTACTCCTTCATAAAAAATATCCACCACCTATCATTGACGATGCCACCAAGAAAGCGAAAAATCTAGACCACCAGACTCCTAAACCACCAAAAATATCCTGATCAGCACCGCAAGAAAAATTATCTATTAACTTTCACGAGCAACCCACCGAACATAAACAAGGTCCTAAGAAAACACTTCAACATAAGGAAACAGAGCGTGCGACTATCCAAAATTTGCACTTCACCTCCGTGTGTGGTATTCAAGCGGCGAAAAAGTACGAAGGATTATTTAATAAATTCGAATATAGGCATGAAACCTTAAACTGGGTGTCACCCTTGCGGGAACAGCAGATGCAAAGTATGCAAAGAAATGCAGACAACGACAGTGGCGAAAAGCACCCACTCGAGTTTTAAGCACAGGATAAGCGGTGCACTTGACTGTGACTCAGACAGTGTCATATACCTTCTCGAATGTGGAGCATGTAGCATGCAATACATGGGATAAACAGACACTCCGTTCAGAATTACATTCAACAACAATCAGGCACATTTACCTTCCCTGCCGGGCCTTCCACTTCCAGAGCAAAGCACAATACAAGACGACAGCTTTGATGATATCAAGGTTACACTATTGAAAAACAATTTTCGATCAATCAGAAAGCGAACAACAGGAATCTTACTTAATTTACAATTTCAGCACGATAAAAAACGAAATAAATGAATAACCAGACACTGTCAGCGTCACGATCTCTCAAAGACGCAAACGCTTCTCTCTAATCAGTCCTCTGCCCCTAGCTTCCCATTGCGATAATAATATCACCCCCTAACAAAGTTGTAATCGTATGCATCTGACAATATAGAATTAGTTTCCTGTTTTAAGCACAGACGGAACGCCCAAATAAGTGGTCACGGGTGTCGTACAGTCTTTGTTTTTTGGTCTTTTTTGTTCTTTTTATCTCAGACTATTTAACGCACCTTCCCTTTTCCTTCACTGGCAAGAGCCAATGCATATAATGAAAATTGATGGCAGTACCACTATTCCTGACCTTTTCCTATCTTCCGACACCAACAATATGCACTCGAAGCGCCTGATTTCCCCCACCAATTTGTCGTAAACATCAAAGGAGAACAATCGCGCAGCGGATTGCACCGGAAGGTGCTAGGCTAAAACAGTCGTCACACTGTTCACTTGAGGGAAGGGTAGTTGCATGGGAGGTTTTGTAACAATGATGGCATGACTCTTTTACGTTCGCCTTACTCTCTTGAAATGCTATGCCTTCCTAATCCCGTCGTGTTTTTCTTGCTTCTCCTATATTTTTTTTATTTTTAACGTTCGTCCTTTTGTTTTTTCTTTCATATTTCTGTCGCCTTCCCTCCTGTTACGAGAAGCTATAAGAAGACACAAAAAATGTGTAAACATTATTATGCCTTGATTGATATATTGATTGATATGTGAAGTTTAACGTCCCAGCACCCCCATATGCTTATGAGGGACGCCGTAATGAAGGGCTCAGGAAGTTTTGACCACCTGATGGTTTTTTAACGTCTACGCAAATCTCAACACACGGGCCTACAACATTCCCGCCTCCATCAGAAATGGAGCCGCCGCAGCCGGGATTCGATCTCCTGCGACCTGCGGATCAGCCGCCGAGTACCTTAGTCACTTGACCACTGGGGCGGGCCTATATTATCATGTCTTTAAAAAGACGGGGCTCCCGTCGAAACATCAGCTGAATAAACAGTTATGTGAAAGGACATCTACTTTTTTTCCGTCGCCGCCGCCGTCACTCACCGTTCATATATACTATCATTATATATATATATATGAAAACTCAAGGAAAAAAACCCGCCTGCACTCGGCGCCCAGCTCGTCACGATGCGCCGACGCAAACTTATCTCCCTCGCGTACTTTGCCCCGTGAAGGGGGGGGGGGATATACATGCTTGTGTGCGCTCGCTTATCCTTTGGTGGGGAGAATCGCACGCCTTTTCTTTTGACCGGAACGATTGCCTTCAGTTGCTGGGTGCACGAAGATCACTTAGCTCGCTGAACAGGTGTCGTTTGCGAAAAGACTGCGTTTTTCAAGCACAGTGAAATACCTACTGGGGCACATGTTAGTGCGCACATATATCTGCTCCACTGATTACGTTTCGTGCCTTGCTTTTGTTTAAACAGTGCATTCCGTGTCGAGCGGTAAACGTGCTTAGCTAGCTCTTGTCCTGTGTATGTTGTTTTTTTGCGTCATTTGAGCATGAGTAGCTCACTGCACGTTCTGATCTGCTTGCCGTTCTCATCGTTACACTCAAAGTTGTTGCTGTCGCATTCAAAGCTTTACCTTTGTGTCGAAAGTGTGTCCTTTTTTTCATACAAAAAATAATTTGAAACGTAATTGTTCTTGGTCGATCCATGAGACAAAACCACCGCCTTTCGTTAGCGGTAGTCGCAGTCACGTCCAGTAATAATAATTTCGATAAAATTATGAACATGGCTCAACGTAGGAAAATAACAAAAATGGCAGCATATCCAAGGAGTGAATGATGGAGAGAGGGGCGAAGCATTCGTCCGTCCATTCGTTCTTGCTTCCGCCCATCCATGCGTCCGTCCCTGCGTTCATCCATGCATCCGCCGCTGCGTCCGTTTTTGCGTCCATCCATGCATCAGTCTGTGTGTCCGTTCGTCCATCTATTCAATATTCCAAGTACAATCACGTCGCATCTTTTCATTATATAATCCCTACACAGAAGCACCGCCATCCAGCGGATATTCCAAGGACTAAACTAGAGGTGAAACACGCACACTTTCTTACAGCTTGCGCTTCGTATCTACTTCCCACCTTGAACCACCTCGAGTTCAAGGTATAAACTAGTTCATTGTATAAATGGCACTGTGGCTCAACGCTCACTAAACCTTTCTAAAACTAAAAAGGTTACACCCAGCGAGCATAACGTAGCAACCCTTTCTTGTCAGATAGTGCTCAATGTACATGCCAATGGCTGCTAATGAGGAATGAGAGACAGGAGCATTCGGCTTTTAGGTAATGCGCACGCTGCGAATACTTTTTATTGTTCAACAACGCACACGAGAAATCTCCCCCCGGCACCACCTTGGAGGTCAAAATGTAACACTTGTTACACTACGACTACGACTTCTACTACGAGAGATGAACGGGTGCTGCTAAAAGGAGCTTCGCCCCTAACGAGCGCGTCGCAGATGCTGACGTGATATCTGTTGCTCACCCCATGGCTGCCCAGTCGTCTGTTAGTCCTATCATTGAAGAGACTTTGTCCCAAGGCGACGAGGTTTCCATCAACGAGGACACGAGCAGTACTAGGAGCGACACGGCACTGCAGATAGACATCGACAGCACTCCAAGCGAGATCAGTCGGGGCAGTTTTGACGAATTTGTGCCATCTTCACTCAAGAGCCTCGGCACCAAGCGCCACCGAATATCTAGCAGCGACTCGGAGGCCCCCAGCAGAGATAGAAGTCCCCTGCGGACTTCGATCCAGCCCCGGAAGCCCCGCGCTTCCGGTGGCTCGCCTGGTGTTAAGAAGGGATTGAGCTGCTTGCGGGGCACCCGCTCCCGCGTCTGTCAGAACTGTGAGTCTAGTATCCAAATTTGTCTTTATTGTTTACGATGGCTACCGCATTGAATATTATTTCCTTCAACGTAAAAGGTTTTCGCAGTCCGGTAAAGCAGGCCGAGGTGATTAGTGTAGCCCGTGCTGCAAATTGTGATGTTTTATGCCTGCAGGAAACTGACTTTTGTTCACTATCTGACGTTAGGGCTTTTAAACAAAAGTTTAACTTAGATTGCTATTTTTCTTTCGCTACAACTCGTTTTACGGGAGTAGGCATCATTATATTTAATCGGGCTTTATTGAGAGGTCACCACGTTGTTTATGACGGCGTCGGTAGAATTATTGCTCTAGATTGTACCTACTTTTCTTTTCGAATGAGGATACTATGTGTGTATGCACCTGCACAAACCGGACAGTCTCATGATTTTTTTCGAAATTTGGATGTTTTTTTTCCTAGACGGTCGTCATGTAATTCTAAATGGAGACTTTAACTGTGTGCTAAATACGCGATGCGATGTACAAGGTCCTGGCTGGGGTCGGTCTGCTTGGAATTCACGTGAGCTGCGACGCCTTGTCCAGCATTTTTCATTGCTGGATGCGCATAATGTCATACACGGGAATACTTTTGTTTGGACATGGCGCCGCGGGCGTTCCTCCAGCAGACTCGACCGGGCTTATATTCCACATGCTTTAGAGACGTTTGTCTCCGACTTACGTGTTCCGCCCATCCCACCTTCGCCTGTGTACATCTCTGACCATCGTCCGATTCTATTAGAACTAAAAATTCCATTTTCTTTTTCGGAGAAACCATGGCGTCTTGATGTTCGCGTCGTCCAGGACGCGCGCTCTCGCTCAAAATTGTCCCGTGCAATACGCGTGTCACTCGCTGCGTCTGATTCATTTGACTGGGATGCGCTTAAAACGCAGTGGCGCCTGCACTGCTCAGTTGAAGGGCATTCCCTTCGTCGTCGCGTTTCTGAGGAGCTGGCCGATACTGCAGCGAAGTTACGCATCGCATTGCGCGCTGAAACGCCGTCTCCCTTGATGCGAGCTTGGCAACATGAATTACGTGAACGCTTCCACCGTTTGATTGCCACCTCGTCTCTGGCGGTGGCCGCATGGCGTTGTAGGCACAACCCTTGTGCCCACCCCGAGGTGTTACGCTATGCGAGGCAATCGTGTTTTGGGCAGTCACAATCACCTGTTTTTACGACCATGCAGACACCACCTACACAGCCGCTTCCTAAACGTGATCGATCTCTCTTTCTGGCGCATTTTGAAGAGATGTCATGCTCGGCCATGCGGACAAACTGTGATATCGTACCGCCTATGCTTAGAGGTTTGCCTCGCGTTCCTCGACAAGCTGCTGATCCTCTGCACGTCCCTCCATCAGTTGAAGAGGTAAAGGCAGCACTACAATCTCTGAAACGGGGGACAGCCCCTGGGCCAGACGGGTTTCCAGTTGAATTTTACTTATCATTTTGGAATGAGCTTGGTACTGCATTAACCGCGGTTATCCGGCGATGTTTCGAGGATGGTGTATTTCCATCAAGTTTTCCAGATGGACGCATTGTGCTTATTCCAAAAGGTGATGCTTCTTCTGTTAATCCTGAAGATTGGAGACCTATCACGCTTCTTAACGTTGACTATAAGATATTCGCGACGGTGGTCGTTCAACGTTTGAAGGCTCTGTTGAACACCCTGGTGGGTCATCACCAGGCTTCATCTATGCCTGGACGGGAAATACACAGTTTGTCCTTTACCACCCGGGATATCATAGCCTATACTCTGTCGCGATCTGCGCGTGGTCTCCTTATGTCTTTAAACCAAGAGAAAGCATTTGACCGACTAGAGCACACGTATATCTTTAAAGTGCTCACAGCCCTGGGTTTTCCCGGTACTTTTGTCGAATTAATTAGACATACCTACTCTGGTATAAAAAGCACACTAGCATATGTGAGTCGAATATTCACGAGGTCTACTCGCCAGCTTCACCCAAATACACTCCATTCCTATATTGCCCGAATTGACGAATTCAAATATTCTATTTTTCTCCACAACAATAATGATTAGAAAAATAAATCACTGTGTTGTTTATTTTGCAAACTTGCATTGTGTAAGATGAGTTAGTTAAAAATGTGTTCTTTAATGTTTTTTTTGAAATGCTAAAGACTATACAGTCGAACTAACAAGATTGTTTAAATTTTGATTGTGTTTTCCCTCCCCTGCATGAATCTTGTGTTCACAGTATGCGTTCAATAAAACAAATTAAACAATGTAGTGACACTTTGCACGGTACTGTAAACGTTATTGGTATTGCAAGCACTCGGAGTGCAAACAAGAAAAAGTTCCTAAGGGCATACAAAACAAAAATAACAATTTACGTTAGAGTTAGAGCTCAATGTGTCACAATGTCTAAAACAGTAATAGTATCAACAGCGTGCTTTACTTACCAAAGTCTATTGCTGAATGTTTCACACGACGCCCCCCAAATGGTATAGCTTGAATATGAGTCCAACGACGTCAGAGTGCGCGACTACAATTATTAACTAGAAATAAAACTAGCTGCAATAAAAAAATCGTCCGTTGAGGAATGGCGTGAGCGGTTCAAAGTTTGTTTTTCACCTAATTAGGCTGAATAGTTGGTGCCATCTAGCGGGGCTGAATTGAAACAACCAAACACACCGTGCGCCCACCATCTCGGGGGCCACGGCTGAAAATTGTTCAAAGGCCGCTGTTGCTGCTACAACTCCACTTTACCTTCGCTCTGCTGCTACTAGTGTCGAAGGCCGTGCAGTAAAAGCAGAAAACAGTAGGCATGGCAACACTGAAGTGAAAAGGATTGATTTCAGGTGGTAGATAAAAAGTGCCCTATCGTGATTTGCACCACTAAAACAAGACTTTATTTCAAAATAGACTCTTCCTTGGCTTAACTGTAGCACTACAAGGTTTTCTGACCAACATTTCTGCAACCAACATCGACCTGATATTTGTCTATAGTGTCCCTTAAGGGATGCTGTTTGTGAAAGGTAGTAGAGTCTTCAAGCAACTATGCGTTTGGCTTAAAACAGCGCAAGTTGAGGTATCCATGCACTGTCACCTTTCATTTGGCGTATGCTGCACGTAGTGTAAATGGACAGAAATATTCCCTATTGAAAATCCTGGGTTGGTGGATGCTGGAATCGTTAGTGAACATGGTGAAAGAATACAAGATATGGTGGAAATATTAGTGGATGTGGTAGTAACTGTAGTGGACATAGCGGCTGATGACAGATGTTGAAAAATGATGGCAGATGTTGGAGGTGGTGGCGAACCAATGGTGGTAACGGTGGATAATGGCGGCTGATTACCGCTAGAGGGGAAAAATGGTGGCAAATGGTGGTAGTGGAGGTGGCGAGCCAATAGTGGTGACGGTGGAAAACGCCAGCTGATGGTGGCGGGGCAGAACGTGTTCGGTGGAAGGCTTGGTGAGCAAGGTGGATGACGGTGGCGTGATGCAAGCTTGGTGGATGATGGTGGCATGATGAAAAACCACATGACAGTATGTGAAGTCACTTATTTGTAGTGTTTCATTCTTGAATGCGCAGAAATATATGCTTATGATCAAAAGAAACCAACGCTGCTCATTACGCTTTCTAGCATGTTTTTTTTTATTCTTGTGGTGTCAACAACGCCTCAATTTTTGGGGAGCGTGCAATATGAGGCTATGAATATGTTTGCATTTCGCGCACGTACTTAAATCAAAACGACATCTGCAATGTGTTTTTTTGTTGCGATGTTTAGTAGACTAAAAGTGTCACTGTGAAAAGTGACAAAAAAATGTTTCACATCGGCGCGCAGTTGTCGAGAAATAATTGAGCTCCAGTCCATAATTGCCTCTTTCAATGTTAGAGCAGAACACAGCGATCACTTGAAGTCACCATGCTAGAAACGCAACTCTGGCAATTCTCGCACACCCTGTTCCTTGAGCCCTACACTTACCTTCACAAAGTGCGTGCAACTATGCATAAACTTTCACTTTCGACATGCGTCGAGACGAGCCCCAGCGAATTTAACTTTCAGCCTTCTGCTCTACCACCATGATTTCCACCAAAGTTTAGTCCTACCGACCAATCTCGTACAAGTGTTATCGGCGCTTCTGGGTTTCAGAATACACAATTTTGACCAGTAAAAATTGCAATACAGCACAGCTGTGGCATAATTTATCTTAGGAGAAGCCTTTTTATTGCGTATGGTGTCCGCGCAAGAAGCGAAGAACGCCGAAGCGACGCACTTGCAGCACTTCCACTCGAATATACTTGACTCGAACGTACTTGACTCGGTGTAAACAATGGCACCCAATACTATGTAAATATAACATATATAGATGTTTTCAGCGACCACCGGTAATGCAAATGATTCTCAACGTCCAATTTTGTCTCACTGGAGCTAAAACAAAAACAATTCGCGATTATATTAGAAGTAATTACAATGTTATAAATGATGAATCATGTACATTCTTTGAGAGCGTATTTTTACCATCCTTTCATAACGATCCGTACAAGACAACTGGACACTCTTCAAAAACAAGTTAGCTTCATTAGTTAGTGAACATATTCCCACAATCATAATAACAAATGATAAACGAAATACATGGTTCAATAAATCATTTAACAGATTAATAAATAAAAAAATGCCCGCAGCTTCCCTCGGGGGAACACTGAGGAGGATGCGGAGCATATAATTGGTTAACGGGGTGTTAAAGTGCGACTTACTTGGGTCGATGGCTAAATTGGTTAACGTGGTTGTGAAATTGGGTGTTAAATTGCGACTTACTTGGGTCGATGGCTAAATTGGTTAACGTGGTTGTAGGAGGGGGTGTTAAATGAGTGAACACGTACACACGTATGCGAAAGGGCGGCGCTGGTCGAAGGGACGTCGATCATTGTGTTTGTGGATTCGTTGGAATTCAATTCACCGCGACCTTGGACGTCGACGCGCCGTACAAACCAACCGACGAGCGGCAACTGAGCGAGCGAGCGCCGACCTTGAGTATATATACAGCACGACGGCGCATGCACTGTCAGCTGTTGAATGTTCTCGAAGCGCGACGCCACATGCGCGTCCACTGGAGAATCAGGAGAATTGTAGATGTCGAACGCGGTGTGTAGAGGAGGAAGGGTGCACAGATGGTGGAGGAGTGAAGCGCGCGCGGTGTGTAGAGGAGGAAGGGATGCACAGATGGTGGAAGAGTGGGCGACGGCGCGACGGCGCATGCGCGCGCGTCAGCTGTCGAATGTTCGAGAATCGGTGCGGACGGCGCACTACAAGGCGCGAGTATAAGATGCTCCGCATCTAAAAAGAGATTGTACGTGGCGGCTAAACGCGCTCAAACTGCTGCATCGTGGCAAAGGTATAGAGACTTCTTGAATAGCTACTGCTCTGCCATACGCGCCGCTCGTGATAAGTATGTTTCTAACGAGCTACCGTCACTGCTCACCACTAACGCTTTGGAAACAAGCTTTGGAAACAAGTGTGCCCAGATTCTCACGATAAAAAAATTACGTTGCAAAATAACGATCACATTCCCATTCCTGCGCAAGACTGTCCCAACGCTTTCAATACTTTCTTTACATCAGTTTACACCACTGAAGATCATACAAACATCCCCGATGTAGCCGATCTTGACTATCTCTTTTTGCAGCCCATTGAAATCACTGTTGACGGAATCGCAGTTATAATAAATAATCTAACTGTCCACGTCAGCGGGCGTTGACAAGATTAACGTTAAGATACTAAAAAGCACGCTCTCACCCTCGAGTAAAATATTATGCCACATCTTTCAGCAATCTATAATTGATTGATTTGTGGGGTTAACGTCCCAAAACCACCATATGATTATCAGATACGCCGTAGTGGAGGACTCCGGAAATTTTGACCACCTGGGGTGCCAGCAATCACTAACAACAGAACAGCCTCCGCATGACTAGAAAATTGCAAAGGTCATCCCCGTGTTTCAAAGCGGCAATAAAAACTCACCTCAAAATTACAGAACCATTTCTCTAACATCCATCTGCTGTAAGATACTTGATTATATAATCGCCTCCCATGTTTACATTCACTCAGAGCAAAATGACTTTTTCTTCCCAAACCAACATGGATTTAGAAAGGCCATGTCATGCGCAATACAGCTTTTCGAAATCAAGACTGACCTACATTATCACTTAGATCTAAACCTGCAAATTGACTGTCTTTTTCTGTATTTTTGCAAAGCTTTCGATCGTGTTGCTCACTGCCGCTTAATCTCTAAAATCTCTTCTTTGTGTATAGATTCATCAACTCTGTCATGGATACGGAACATTCTTACTAACCGGCAGCAATTAACCACCGTTAATGATTTTTCATCTCCACTTTCATACGTTTGTTCTGGTGTGCCGCAAGGGAGTGTTCTCGGTCCACTGCTTCTTCTTTTTTATATTAATGACTTACCAAGTAATTTGTCCTCCCAAGTGCGCATTTTCGCAGATCACTGTATAATTTACCGAGCAATACCTAGTACTTGTGATCACGTAATAATTCAAAATGACCTCGACGTCATCAGCAATAGGTTTAATTGTTGGCTAATGTTTTTTAATTCAAGTAAGTGTAAAGCAATGTCCTTCTCTCACAAACCTTCTAACTCTTAGTTTTCTTACTTTATTAATAGCAATCGCGTATCCAGTGTTAACTCTTTTAAATATTTAGGTGTAACCTTCACATCTAACCTTTCCTGGACTACCCGCATCATCATCATCTGCAGCGACGCATCACGATACTTTGGCTACATATGCCGCAATCTACGTAAGACGCCCATAAATATTTATGCCTTAGCTTACGTAACAGCCCCACAGCGGTGGTCTAGTGGCTAAGGTACTCAGCTTCTGACCCGCAGGTCACGGGATTGAATTCCGGCTGCGGCGGCTGCATTTTCGATAAAGGCGGAAATGTTGTAGGGCCGTGTACTCAGATTCGGGTGAACGTTAAAGAACACCAGGCGGTCGAAATTTCCGGATGCCTCCACTAAACGTCTTTCATAATCATATAGTGGTTGTGGGACGTTCAACCTCACATATCAATCAATAGCTTACGTAACATTTGTTCGCCCTCAGCTCAAATTCGCTTCTGCAGTTTGGTCCCCTCAATACACTTATTTAACTAACATGCTGGAGTCTATTCAGAATATAGCCGCTAGATTCAACTCAAAAAGCTATGATCTTAGCGCAAGCATAACGCAAAAAAAACAAAACTTATCACTTCTCTTTTGAGCAGCCGACGTGATATAGACCTCCTTAGACCTCCTTGCATTATTTCAAAAACACGTACACGATACAAGGCCATTATCAATGACATTGCAAACATCTGCATTCACAAGAAAGACACTGAATAATCATCTTTAATTCGCACGAATGTACGGTAAAACACATTTTTAACTCATCTTCACTCCCCCATGTCATCCACACATGAAACAGCCTTCCAGATGAAATAATAGCTGAACACAATCGAGAAAAATTCCCGCACCTTCTACTCACCCATTTCCAGGATTAACTGCTTGTTTTATTCATATCGAAATCAGCACCTACGCGTTTATTCACTACTAGTGCCTCTCTTTTTTCTTACTTTAAACTTTTTTGATGGTTTGAATACTAACATGTCATTGAGTTCTGTTGTGTATTCTTGAGCGGTGTTTTCATTTGAATATTAGAAAGTCTTTTCACAATTTGTGTTTGCTTTTTCAGTTTGTTTTACGCCATTATCTCACATGTATACTCATCTTATTTTCATTGCCGCTCTATTCCTAATAAAATTATTAATATATTTTCTCATTGATATTCCTGTCAAGACTTGTATAATAATTGACAATTAGTTTATGTTTTTTTTTGCAGGCAAATTGTGCCAATGCGTGTATATATTTTTTATTCTCCCCTTACACAATGCCCTGTTGGGTCTGTAATGTATATTGAATAAATACATAAATAAATAATAAATAAATTATTGCCTACCCTCACTGACAGCCGCCGGTCGCACTCGCCGGCACTTCACTGGCTCGTATGCGAGAACACAGAATCGTCTATTCGTATGCTTACTGAACCAATAAGATAGCATAATGTTTCTGGCGCAGTGCATTCGTTTTGGCCAAGCCGTTATGTAGTTGCTCCTAACGACAGAGCAAGAGCGGTGCGCTAGCGCGACTGTGCTGTGCGTTGCGCGAAAAACATTGCAATCAATCGTGCGGCCTACCTATCAAATAGGCATAAAAGCGTCGTAAAGGCTAAACAGATGTTGGACTTTGGAAGGAGCGAGCAACGGATATCAAAGCCTGCAGTAACCGCCGATAAACTCTATCTGCTCCTCAGTTCACCGAGTTGTTTTTTTTTTCTTGCGTAAGTAAATTGTAAAAAAAAACTAAGCGTTGTTGCCATTATCACAGTGCCAATTGTTACAGGCAGCAGTATTTCGTGTTTATCAAATGTGCAAACTTCAGTGGAAAGTGCAGAGCCCGTACATCTCGAGTAAACGGCAAACAGAACGGAAGGTAAACAGTCAGTTTGCGAGTTCACTACGCCTGTAACACCGCAATTGCCGTTTGTCACCGTGGCGCAGTGGTTAGTAAGCTCAATTGGGAATCCGAAGGTGGCAGGTCCGATACCGTGCTGTCACATTTTTTTTACGGGTGCTTTCTCCATCGTTTTTTATAGAATTATTTCTATTATTTTTTTAGTGGCAGCTCGTCACGGTGGTTGTGACGCTGCTTCGCGCTCCACCATTGCCGCCCGGCTGGAGCGCGCCATCCACCATCCGCTCTACTATACGCCACCATACACCATGTGCCACCAACGTTTCCAGCACCATAATCTACCAAAATGGTGAATGGTGGAATCCATCATTCCTATGGTGGACGTTTCTTCAATAGGGTTTACAGCACAAATAGGTAAAAAGGTATTATTCTGTGTATTTTGCTTCGTTTTTTACTCACTTGAATTCCGCACAGTATAAGATTGACATCGTGGCTACTGATGAATGAAGTAGTATTAGGACTTTAGGAAGCTTCACTGAACTTTCGAGAAATAATGAGCACATGGGCAATATAGAAATGCCTGTCATGTAAGTTACACATAACCTAATATTCATTACCATGATGTGATTGTGCCTGTGCCATGCGAATATTTCGATTAGCATAAGGCAGACTACCGCTCTATATAAGGTAACGTTTCGTTCATGCGTTCAATACATTTGTAACGCTCTTTCGGTTTCAGACGCTTGCACAGCTTCAAGGCACGCATGATCGCCTAAGTTCGGCAGTGGCAACAACTGTTAAGTGCCACAAAAAGAATGATAGAGCAATGTGGACTCTTTCACGATGACTGCCTAATAATTCAAAGTAAACGAGTTACATTGCACGCCCAAACACAGGAGTCCAAATACGGCAAGCCTTTGTGCTGAATTTTGGTTTTAATATTTTAGGTACTATTCAGCAGTGTCACTGACTGGTGAAAGCATTTACTCGGAATAGCATGGGCCAGCACGTTAAACAAGAGGGTTTTCACCTGCAAATAAGAGCGAAAACACACCAATCGTAGTGATGTGTCATCGCTTCACTCGTCATCTTCAAAGCACGCTGGCCTTTTCGATCCAAAGTATGTTCGCACTAAAACAAGCAGTTTCGCCCTCTGCACTGCGTGTAAACCCCTGATATAGAACTCTAGGCTTGATTCAATTCGTCAGTTACGTCATCAAATCTCTCAACGCCACCACATCGATGGTAGTAACCGCACCAATGGCGAGCGCTAAAGCACAGCGTAGCTCTACACCGCGTCATGCAAAAAAGCACACTTAAAACCCGTACAGCCCACAAGGAAGAAACAGTGACAAGACACTATATACTACACTACACAAAGCATACTGCGTGTTCCCTCTACGTACCTTCGGCAGTGCTGCAAGTTCGCAGTGATACTCCGTATTTACTCTACCTACTCAGTTTATACTCTGTGTTCTATACTCTACCAAAAAGAGTATAGCAGAGTGGATGAAGCAAAGCTGCGAGATGGACACAGAACAACTAGGTGTGGCTGAGACGGTGTCCCATTATAGCGTTCGTTCCTCTTCGCTTCAGCTGTTACTGCATCTGTGTGAGGTATGTTGCAACATTGTGCATGTTAAAAAGTGAATATGATAGAGATTATTGATACGCGGTCCTCAAAACATGTTATTTCTTCCTTTTCTGTGTTCATGTTCCAAGATCTGTGGCATAGGTAACATGGTAATTAAACTTCCGCACACACTAGACCAGGAGAAACTGTTTCAGGCTTCTTGTTATTCCGTGCGCTAACTTCACAAGTGATAAGTAGTCAGGCTGGGTGCTTCGGCTTTCGCCTTGAGCCACGCACACCTTTTGATGCCCTTTGCAGTTACCTTCAGGAAACGAAAGAACTGATTTTCACATGCAATTTGTTTAAGTATATTTACAGTGGTAATTATTTATTTAAAAAGTAGCTTACTCTTATTGTATTTCTATTTGAAGATCTCGACTGTTGCGTCTGGTATGAATGGGTAAAAACAATTATTGCAATGTTTTCGATTTGCCTAAGCATTTTCGGGGTGTCAATATATCAATAATAAAAGTGTTTACCGAATTCAGCTAATAAATTTTGTCCAGTCTCCCTTAGTGGGTACAATGCATGTTAATGGTCACACCAACAACAACGGTGCTTTGTGAAGTGTCGTTGCAACCTGCATAACCCGGCGCAATCTTTTCCTTCAGACTAAGAAGTCACCTTGTCTTTAGCGTACAAAAAAACGGGCTCTGTTTCTGGAGGGTCCACAGCCACTTCGATAGAACATGGTAACGTGGTTTTCTGTTTCACTCGCGTAGTAAAGCTCCACAGCTAACACGAATGCTAAGAAAAATACGCATATAGAAGGCTTGAAATTAATCTGGATGATTTTGTCATATGGTCCTCGTAAGTGTATTACATCGAGCAGCAGCTGTAATTTATTATCAACACAAGATGATAAAAACAGCTCTACACAATAACGTGAGTTAGCCCAGTTAGCATGCGCTTGAAGAACATAGCAAATACGCTTCTTTCCCTGCCTTTTTCTGAGTTTTATAAGCTAGGTGTAAATGTCAGAAAGTCCCAAGAACCTAGATACATCTTATTGAGCTACAGGTCAATCATTTCAATCGTTTCTTCGTCGTTTATGCCCAAAATATTTTAAAACGCGTCGAGCGAGCTTTCAAGCTTGCGCATAGTTAACGCAGACCATATGTACACACCATTAGTATGCCTAGTCACGGGGCTGTTGACTTATGAAGCCGTCACGGTGTCCAAGATAAATACTTCATTTGGCCGAACTTGTCTCGTGAAATAAAAAGGAAAATTGCAAATGTGTGGCAACTTTGGCTTGTTTGGCATTTTTGAAAGAAACATGCTTTCTTAGTGTCCAGGGAACGTTTCAAAAGGAGAGGTAGGAAATACTTAAGGTATGATATATTCTACGAACATTTTTGCGTGCTTCTTACTGCAACCGACACTTGAAGATCCTTCGTGATTACCTCTTAAATAGAGAGCCTAGCTTGTTTTTTGTCGTGAGGACAACCTTAACCCCGGTTTCCCTCAAAGAAAATTTTGAAGCACGCAAAAAAGTTCGTAGAATTTAATATAGGCATTGTCTATATCATTTATTTATCATATAGTCGATACTACATCGGTCAGAAGGCGCGCTGTCTGAACTGTCGTCCTAGGAAGCACACAAATCTCATGCGCGGATCAGTCGGCAGCCACTTGACAAGTCAGTGCCAATTGTGGGTGCATCTCGAAGTGAAATGAATGCTGAGTAATGGCAAGATATAAAGACAAGAGGTCACGTGAAATACATGAAGCGTTTTTTATTCGAAAAGAAGGAGCTGAGTGTGTAAGTGCCTCGTCCGCTACTCTGTTGTACAATGAATACAGGTTACTTCGAGTCGAATTTTTATTTTAGGATTTCAATAAGATGTTCTGGATCATGTATCATCATTTGTTCCATTTTTTTCTGTGCGCCATCTCTCCACCCTCTTAATTGTGTGTCGTCTCCCCACCCTTTTGCCACACACTGCGCAGTAAAATGGTTCTAAGGGCGTACTCCTTCCTATCTTTTAAATGCGAAGCACTTCTTAGCGAACTTTGAGCGTATCTATCTATCTATCTATCTATCTATCTATCTATCTATCTATCTATCTATCTATCTATCTATCTATCTATCTATCTATCTATCTATCTATCTATCTATCTATCTATCTTGCCACCTAACACTTTTAGCCCTCCTGGCTGTTCTGATAACGGTATCGATACCACACTTGTCATGGCATAACATGACTGTATGAAGAACATGTTTGACTAGTCACAACATGAAAATTATGAAATGGATGTAATGAATGTCATGCTTTGCATTTCATGGTCCTGCAGTTCTTGCGGTGGTTTCGTTGACATGGCATGTTGCGATACTGGTATGGTATGACTTGATTACATCGCCAACACAAGCGACAGACCCTAACATGAAAATCATGACATGTGTTTCATGGAACATCACTACATGCCACGCTCAGGATGCGCTCGTGGCTGTTTCGCTAGCGTCATATATACGAAATTGCTTATTACAGTACGTGAATGGATGACGAAGGTATGCTACTGGTGCAAACACGCTAATCATGAGATGTGTGTCATATAACAACAAGACTACATGCGACGCTCATGATGCGCTGGCGGCCGTTTCACTAGCTTCGCTTATAACAAATTTGGTGTTATAGAACTATAATGGATGACACAGGTGTGATACTGGTGCAAACATGATAAACATGCGATGCGTGTCATGTAACGTTATGACTACATGCTACGACCATGATGCGCTCGTGGCCGTTTCGCTAGCTTCACATGTAGCAAATTTATTATTACATGACGCGAGCGGACGCCATAGGTGAATAACACATACAAACATGATATTCAAGACATGAGTGTCATTTAACAACATTACTACATGCCACACAGATGGTGCTCTCGCGCAGTTTCGCTAGCTTCACATATGCCAAAATTGATATTGCTTGACCCCAATAGATGATGAGGGTATGTGACTGGTACAAACATAATAATCATCAGATACGTGTCATGTGAGAACATGACTGCGTGCCACAGTCAAGGCGCCAATACATTTCGACAAGACGCGGTGCGCGTGCTCGCCAGCGTTCATTTCGTCACGTCACGCCAGCGTTGCCACGCCTGGCACCAGTCCTGCCATATTCTCGCAGGCGCTTGCAGCGCTGCGTTGCTTTGACGCATGCGCGTTTAAGCGCGCTTGCGTCCCTCCGCCACGAAAAGAGGGAGACACAGTGTTGTCCGTGTAACGCACCGTCGCGAAACGCAGCATGCCCCATTTCGCGAGATTGTCGTAGGGCCATGCCGACGAAAGATGGTCGCGCCTGGCGTCAGACTATAGACTGCTCACGTTTTGCTAACGTAGCGCCGCTGTGCCAAGCGTGCGCGCGCGTCAACGTTACATTGAGGTATATTGGTCCTTTCATGATGCGTTCGCGGCCGTTTTGCTAGCCCCACATATATCAAATTTGGTGGTACATGACTTGAATGAATGAGGAACGATATGACTGGTGCAAACATGATAATCCCGACAGGCGTGTGATGTAAGAACATGACAACATACGCTCAATGCGTGCACGCGGCCATTTCGCTAGCTCCAGGTATACTAAATTTGATATCACGTGGTGTGAGTAGATGACGAAGGTAAACGACACATCCGAACATAATAATGATTTCATGGAAGTCATGTACGGCATCGTTTTCCTCCACCTCGTAACGTTTTACTGATTTTATTGTGACATATCAGCATTTCTCGATCGTGCTTCACATATCAGCCATTCCCACTGTACGTGGGATCTGCCAATTTTCTTCTTTCTGAAACGTTCCCTGCGCACAAATAAAGTATATTTCTTTTTAGAAAAAGAAAACCAAACTACAAGCATTACACACTCTCCACCGATGGCGGCAAAGAGAGCATCGCCCCTTGGTGGTCTCCGAAGCGGTAAAGCGTGTCAGTTTCTCAGCAGGTGATATAGTGTATCTCAGCATTGTTGCTGGTGGTCTCTTGATTTCTGAAAAAATCTAGAATATTTATTTATTTATTTACAGAATACTGCAATCCTCAAGAGGGACACAAGCAGAGACCAACGTACAAAGAAATGCATTTATAAAGCACGAACCTCGCACAAGTGTTAGAAAATGTCAATATACATAATGAGCGAAGCATAACGCATTATATATATAACACAAAAAACAAAACATGAAAAGAAGGAAGTGCAAACTGTACCATTATGAGAAGAAACAATGCAAAATATAGACACCAAAACTTGCGAAGAACAAAAAGTAGACACCAAAATATAGTCAAACGTAAAATGTTCACATATTTCAAGCTAAAGTCACATTGTTAATAGTGCGCGATATGTAGATACTCAAATACACGTGGAAAAATAAAGAAATACAGTATTTCCAGAAGTGGTTGTCTTAGTTTATTAGACAGTATATGAGAGAACACGAAATAACATATATATATATATATATATATATATATATATATATATATATATATATATATATATATATATATATATATATTGGGAAAGAAGTGTGTACTTAAAGGCTCGTTTTTCCGTGTTTTTCCACAATACTAATGAGATCTAACAGACAATAATGCCCTGGAAAGTATAAGGGAACATACTAGATCGACATATCAATGTAAATGTGAAGAAAGAAAAGTGGGTGAAAAGATAACTTGCCGTGGGCAGGATTATCTTTTCACCCACTTTTCTTTCTTCCTAATACATTAATATGTCGGTCTAATATCTTCCCTTATACTTTCCTGGGCATTATTGTCTGTTAGATCTCATTATATATATATATATATATATAATGAGATCTAACAAGCAATTATGCCAACGAATGTATAGGGAAGTTATTAGAACCATTGTAATGTAAATACTAAGAAAGAAAAGAGGGTGAAAAAATAACTTGCCGTAAGCAAGAATCGAACCTACGACCTCCGAATAACGCGTTCGATGCTTTACCACTGAGATATCGCGGTGGCTATCTTTCCTTTATTTTCTTTCTTCCTATTTATGTTACATTGGTTCTAATAACTTTCTCTATACATTCCTTGGCATTATTGTCTGTTAGATCTCAACAATTTTGTGTTAAAACATAGAAAAACGAGCCCTTAGGTATCAAATTCTTTCCCTTTTTCATTAACGAGGGTCTCGTACTGGAAGATTTGGTGCCGTTAGGTTGTATACGAGGGACTATTGGTCAGCTGCCAGCTCGTAATAAGTTAACGTGCTACATGACGCCATTCAGGCTCATAAAAGAGTGTACCAAACTCGCCGCCATGGCTAGAGCTAGGTGGCGCTGACTGACACTCTTACGTGTAAATTCACATATAGGCTCAAAAAAGTGGCTGGGGAGATAGCCGCCATGATAGCTCTGTGGTAGAGCATCGAACGCGTTATTCGAGGTCGTAGGTTTGATTACTGCGCAAGGCAAGTTATTTTTTCACTCACTTTTGTTTCTTCCTATTTACATCACATTGGTTCTAATAACTGTCTCTATACATTTCTTGGCATTATTGTCTGTGATATCTCATTAAGATTGTGTCAAAACCGAACCCCTAGGTATGCACTTCTTTTTATTATATATATATATATATATATATATATATATATATATATATATATATATATATATATATATATATATATATATATATATATATATATATAAGAAAGAAGTGCATACCTCGTGGTGTCAAATGATAGCATGTTAAAAGAGATCGGCGTTAGAAAGACGTGAAAAAGATAGCTTGTTCTAATATGTTATGGCGCGTTGAAAAAGGAAATTTTCGAAATATTAGTTTCCGTACGATAAGGTGTAATAGAGTCAGCGTGATGATGCCGGGTTCTACCAGCTGTAAGTTGTTCTAAATAATGACTCGGGTTTATACCTAAAAGATTAGTTTTTAGCGGAAAGAGGAATTTTAGTCTCTGAATTTGTCAACGTAAAAGATGTGGTTGAATCCTAAGCTGTTTCGAACTTTCCAAAGCTGTGCGACCCCTTTGGGCAGTGTTGGGAACAGTCTTTGTCAGTGAAGCCCGAATTGATGAGAAGTACACATGCGGGAGCATATATATATATATATATATATATATATATATATATATATGCCGATAACTTATTCAGTTACATCGCCACTCCCACCTTGCTATTTGTTATCCGAATACTTAAACTAACCTTTTCTACATGATGTACTATTATGCTGCCTAGTCGTCAACATCTATAGCGTATAGAACAGACAGACGGACAGACAGACAGATAGATAGATAGATAGATAGATAGATAGATAGATAGATAGATAGATAGATAGATAGATAGATAGATAGATAGATAGATAGATAGATAGATAGATAGATAGATAGATAGACAGATAGATAGATAGATAGATAGATAGATAGATAGATAGATAGATAGATAGATAGATAGATAGATAGATAGATAGATAGATCGCAGGTGTTTAAATAGATCGCGGGTGTTCTTCGTTAACAAGACCTTGCCGGTAGGCTCCTTTGTTCATTCCTGTTCTAGAACTTTGCATGGGCTCTCTTTGTTCCAGGTTCTTTTTAGAACATAAAATAGAGCGCGCTTACGTAGTAGCAATACCAGTTGAATAACTATATACGGAATCATTGGCGCATATCTATTAAAATTTTCTAACATTCAGTTTATATGAATCCTAACATACAGTTTATATGAATAGGTGGCTAATTAACGACCAAAGCGTTTTGCACACAAGATAATTTATTTCCTCAATTCTATATTGGTCTCAGCATTCTTTTTAAATTAGTGATGGCTTAAAGGTCGCACTACCGATAGAATATGTCTTATATGTGGCTTCGGATTCTGCTTTTTTAATGTTTACGTGGATGACCAAGAAGTCACACCATCGCTTCCTCAACCAGTGCTTTGACCTTTCGCAGGTTGAGAGTGCAGGTGGCGACATACGCAGTTGGATTTTTCTAACTCTCCTGAGTATCTTGCTGTTAGAGCTACTGTGCTGGATACTTGTACTCGCATACCTGGTCACAGGCGTATCAACTGCCAAAGATTACTTCACAGTAAGGATTTCAAAGTTATTCTTATAAGGTCGAGATTATATATAATGGAGACAATGCCCCAATATATTTATATATATATATATATATATATATATATATATATATATATATATATATATATATATATATATATATATATATTGATGAGCACTGATGACTAAGAGCAGCTGAATCGGAACTCTGGTTGCGAAGAGCTAGCTCGAAGAAGCAGGGGAAGACAAAGGACAGAATAAGAACAGCCGGCCCAGGATCGGGTGTTGTCTCTTGTTCTCTTCATTACAATGGCGCGGTCAACGAAGAGGAAGTCTTTCGTCCCGGCTTCGTCATCCAGGACAGCCGCGATAAGCGCCGCTTAAGGACAGCCTACTCGGCAGCTCTTCACCTGCCACCACTGCCACCACCGTTCGGGGACGGCGTCAAGGCCTCCTCGGCGGCTGCAGTACAGGTTACCGGTACCATTTTACAAGGGACGCCGTTCACGCGTCCTTGGCTATAGATTCTGCCGTTAGCGCAAGCCGACAAGTGAACCCTCTGCGGGAAGCTACCGGTACGTGTCTTCATGTTTCGTCGGCAGTGCGGGC